>NC_010145.1:0-641469 GCF_000091205.1 Cyanidioschyzon merolae strain 10D
CCCCCCATTCCCCCCCATATCACTCCGGCCGGTTGGTCAAAGCGGAAAAGCGTCTGTTAATTCTATGTCTATTGTTTCAGATTCAATAGTGAATTTCCTTCCGCGCTACAGCCGGAATTTATGCCATCTGTACTAGCGACCTCTGGCCCAGCAGAAGTACTACCGATTTTATCTTGCGATACTTTCTCTTTACATATGTATGTGTAGGAGCATCGCTTGGATTAACAGTATCATTAGGGAATTCTCTCCAGTTCTACCTTTGTTCACAAAAACTTTCTAGTTTCCGGCTATCCCAGGTTGCCTGATCGATATTTGCTCTCGTTGCGGCGTCTATTTTTTCGAGCATTATTTTGAGCTGCCGTCGCTGTTCCCCACTCTCGTCTGCACTCTTCTGTTTATACATATTATCGTGCATCGGTATCGAGCCTTGAGCACTCGCCGTGGCATCTCCGTCGCTGGTGTGGATGCACTACGGAACAGATCAGCTTTCGCATACCACTAAGCGCTTCGGATTTGGCTCGTTGCTCGCGACACGAAATTTAGACTTTTCATATATGCTGGGTGTCTCCAAGCTGGACAGGCAGTCTCTCTGCTGCGATGGTGCGACGCGGTCTACTATTCGTCTACCGCAATCTAGGTGACGCTTAGACTCTAAAAAGCAGATCCAATTTCCAGAATCTATTGTTTTTCGATTGAGATTGTAAGGTGGGTTGCATCACTCGCAACATTGTGGTCACCCGGACTAGAGGCTGGTAGAGTCTCGCTGCTCGCCGACCCTCCTCCCAAATGTGATTTTTTGACCACATGCGAATACTTCTTTCTGTTAACGTCTACAGTCAGTGGCGTTTGTATTTGCTATTCCGTTTTTCGATATTGTCTCTCTTTGGTATTTTCTATATCGTCCGCCCTGGTAGCGCATCGCGAATTCTTGCCGTTACGTTACACTCTGTGCGTCTCGCCGATCATGGGGAACGTGTTAATGACCTCTTCTAGAGCGACTGCTCCATTGGGGCCACTTGCATTCTTAATCGAATGGTAGCAAAGTATAGTTTTGTATTCAATGGCGTTTCTAACTTCTAGTAAGAGTATTCAACTGATTTTCGCCATTCAACGCAGAGGTGTCCGACGAGTTTTTTGCTAAAAAATGTCAGACTTTTGTAATATGAGGTTGTGTGTTATGGATGGCCGTTGTTGCCGAATATCGGGAAAAAAGGTGACATAGTAGCTAATTCCAGAGGACTAGGAAAGAAGTGGAAGCGAAATGGGGAGGTGCTACGACGAACGCTGCACTAGTTTCGTGTCTATGTCGATATGGTTGTGGAATCCTGTCGTCTCCAACATATCAATGTTCCGTACGACTGAACGCTCCAAGATGCAATCAGAAACTGCGTCGACTCGCACTCCAGGAATGATTGTTACTCTCCTTTAGAACTGACGCATTTGGTGAGCGAGCTCCATCGCGACGTAACGCACATCGCAAAATTGATCTTTCCGGAACACTTTTTCAAAACAGAGTTTCATCTACTATCTGAATGCTTGCAATGGGGGCGCATCGCGGGGAAACTAGCGGGCGGATGCCTACGTCAAAATTTACGACAAATACCGCATCAACGGTGCTGGACACAGGAGTGACGCAGATATTTACGAATACAGGGCAATTAGGTGCCTCATGAATGTGAGGAACCATAGGATCCTAATCCTCGATTGTATCATGATACGCGTTGTCATTGTGCTGTACCCGGGCCTGTTTTGCGAAGGGATGCTGGCAATCATCGATGGTATGAAGAACGATCGCCAGCATGAACAGGAGATCATATTTGTCGACAAGAGAACATCACACAGGTGAAAAAATAGGTATTCTGTTATCCACGCAAGTATTCAAAAGCATCGTTCGGTCTCGGGACTTGCCAACCCAAGAGAAAAACCTGTCATGTATGGAAAATATGAAGAGAGATGTTCCTTCCTCATCTTGCCCTACTTCATGGTTTTTGGATCGAGATCTCGAACGCAGGGCCGAAATGGAGCTGAGTATGGATACAATGGAGTATTGGAGAGTTGGCACTGAAGAACTCCTCCAGTTGCGCTTTTTTCGACCGGTTATGCGAATTCCTGTCACATGTTTTGATTTTTGACTTTAGAGTTCTTTTCGCCTTCATGGAAGAGGTTTATCCAGTGCCCGATGGAAGCGACAGAGACGTAACCGGCGAAGACCGGGATACCTACTAGATGCGGAAGTTCGAGTTCAAGCGTCCGAAACCGGCCAGTAAAAGGTATTCACCGGGGCCATGGATAACGATCGGGTATACATATATGTACACTTTCAGCGGTAGCAGGCATTTGTCCCATCCCGTCTTCTTTACCGCCCTCGCCGAAGCACGGAAACAGGAAGGCCGGCCATGGGATATATAATCCCCACGAGGACGACCTCGTCGTCGGCCTCAAATCCTGGAATACTGATTTTATAACCATCGTTGTTACAAGCGTTCGGAATATTTTACTGAATGTAGCTTACGTCGGAATGACAGGCGTCTTTTGAGGTTCTAGAGATCGACGTTCTACCCAGAAGCGGGAATCGTGAATACGAGGAAGAAAATTGAGACTTGGGATGCAAAAGTGGAAGAGCATCTCGAAGTTGTGAGCGAGGTGAAGAGCCGAGGAGCGGATTTTCAGGCTTTTCAAGATTTCATGGATGTTCGTTTTGCTCATTGGGATGCGCTGTGGAAGGAGTATACAAAGCCCCGGTGGGCTTTTCTACGTGCGAATCTATACTGTCGGAAGCAGCATGCATTCGCGGACTTTTTCAATGAGTTGAGCTCCTTGAAGGAGAATGAAAGTCTGAGGCTCGTAGTAGCATATTGAGCATGGAGCTGGGCGTCGAGAAAGGGGACTACGCGTGCCCCAACGACAAGGACATTCAAAAAGTGTGCACGGCGTCTCGTTACGGTAACTGTAGATGAATTTGGAGCTTCGTATACACACCACGAGCTGTGATGTACACTCCACAGGGGCGAGATGGAAAAGTGCCAACGGAACCCTGAGGAAATAGCAAAGTACGGACCGCTGACGGAAGAGCAAATGGAAATGAGGGCAAAAGTTCGTGGACTCCTTGCATTAGTAGGTACAACGAACGATGGCGAGAAACGGATGGAGTTAATGAACCGAGACTTTAACGCCGCTATCAGTATCAGTAGATGTGCGGTGCTGGAGAAGAGACTTGCAAAGTAGACAAGAGACAACTTTGTTGGACAACCTCACAAAGCCGAACTATATGAGAGAAAGTTGGAAGCCGTAGTGGGTGGCCGGTCGAAAACGGCGGGGAGGCGTCTGCACATCAGCTGGAGACGTTATGTCTCGGGCGCCGGTGGCCACTACTGTACACGACCGGCGTTGTTCGACTTAGAAAGGCGTTTCGCCGCGTAAGCTTCGCGAACCAGATCATCAGGAAACTTCAGGGCGCCGCGCTTAACTCGAAGTGCGCCGTACCTTCGGACTTGCTCGGAACATCCGATGCGGATGAAGCCTAGCCGCAGGCACGACAACCACTTTGGGACGCGTCGCTCGAGCGTGGCAGAGTGATTGCTGGATTTTCATCAAAAAATCCGTATGGCTGTAGCATGAAGCCAGTGCTCATTGCCGGCTGCACTGGAAAGTCCTCCGGTCTCGGCAAGTGATGAATGCCGAACACGTGCCAGAGCACAAGATCCGTATCCTCGATGCATCGATTCTGAGACACAAATCGAAGGATGCCGTCCTGTCCGTCCGAGAGATTCACGAATTCACCAGCTGGAAAGCGCTCTTCCGGGTCATAGGCTGTCACCCACAAATGACGACGGATAAAGCCGGAGCGCTGTCCAGAGGGTGAGTCCGGGTCAAGGAACGACGTGAGCGTATGTGCCGGTTCTAGTTTGTAGGCGACTGGCATATTAACACGATTCTTTTTGTTCGGATTCAACACTTTCCAATACCGGTGGCTGGCAGGATTCGCACAGCGACATGCCTCCAGCTCAGTTCGTAGCAGCGTCTCGGTGACGTAGTACGCATTCCCGTAGGGATTCGCAGCTGCATCCTCCGCTCGCGTATTACACTCTACAACAGAGTTGCGATCCCCGTCTACGCTGAGGTCCATCCGCACGCAGAAGTAATGCTGGTGAATGTGTCCTTCGACGCCAGGCATAACCTCAGTACCGTAGCGGCTCGGTCTGCCCGGCTCGCAGGCCACAGTGCTGATGACGCCAGTAGCCCGCATTTCGTACTCAATGGCGCCGTCCTGACGAAAATACCAGTATGAGGCGTACTCGTAATTGCAAACCGTTGAAATGCTGGAGATGACGAGGCGTCTACCGCGCCGCGTTTCTGCACGGTCGGTGCGGAAATCCCAGTGCTTCCAGAGCAGGCCGGCATCCTCTTCGTGAATGCAGATGGCGTTTGGTATGGTCAGCGGCTCGCCGTGCATCGTGGCAATGTGGGCGTCCATATAAACCACGCAACCGGTACAATCACAATTCATCCGTAGCGAGTTCGCTAGCTTACCGATCCCGTACTCCCCAATATCAAAAACATTCTTTCGAAAGTGGGGCTCCACTGGCGTGCCGTACGGCACGACCATCTCCACCAGGGAGAGCCTGCGAGCCACTGGGCGTCCAGCAAACCGAATATCATGCAGCGTGATACCCTCGCGTGCATTGAAACCAATCACCAGAGACCATTGATCCCAGGCAATTGTATGATCGTTCAGGACAAAGCTCGGTCCCTGGTCCTGCACAATGCGCAGCGGCTTCAAGGGCTTGCGAATATCAGTTCTCAGATTCGGTTCGTAATTGCATTCCGTTCGCGGTACGGGGATATTCTGCAGATCATAAACTTTGAGCACTTTATTGCCCAGGACATCCACCATCGCGTAAAGTCCTTCAACTGGGTGTGCATAGAGGTTGTCATCGGCATGATTCCGTACCCAGCAGAAAGCCAACGCAAGGTGGTGATCCTTCTCCTCAACGGAACCGAACGCCCCTGCCGACCACGGATCAATACAAACTAGACTCATGTCTTCGATACCGTGTTTCCTGCACGCAGCCTGGAACTCCGGACACGCCCGTACAGCTTCTTCTATAGCAGTGAACTGTTCAAGCTGGAGCATAGGGCGAGCGTTCGGGTAGTACTTTTTGGCGATTACGATCTCTTGCGAGAGCGAAACGATCAGCTTCCACACGCCAATAGAGCTTCTCCGGAAGATGAAGACCTCGGCCTCACGTTCGGTGGGCTTGCCGGCCACCCAGAGCTCTTTGGGTGGCTCGTGGAGCTGAATTCGCTCAAAGAGCGGTTCCTCTGGGAAAGGTGCGCCCTGGCGGCCGATGCTGGCAGCACGTAAAATCTCCGCTGGCGTGAGCGGCGTCAACGGGTGCATAATAGAGGTGTCCTGCCTCTTGTGCAGTACTGCAAAGACAACACGAGCAACCAAGATTACCTCGGTTGCGCTTCAAGGCGCCTCAGCGTCTATCGTACCAAGGACTGCAACGGAAACCGGGAGCAATGAAGGAATAAATTCCGTTGAGCGATCAACTTGCGACATAGATGTACAGAACGTACAGGAGCAATCTGGGTGTCGGACACGTCTCCTTCATCGAGCGGGGAGGCGTCTCGCGCAGTGCACGCATCGCTCTCGGTGAGCGTATACCTGGGAAATCAGGCAGTCAACTGACACGATGCGTATGCCGTTGAAGCGAAACGCGATCCTGATCAGTAGGGTGTTGTTCAACCGGAAAAAGTTGGATTTCAATTCAGGTCGTAGCCAAGAACATTTTTTCACTTCGTATTTGTTTCAACCTTCAAACAAGTCTAGACAAGTGGTTTTTCGCAGTATATGACAGAAGCGTTCAAAGAGCGTTGTTTTTTTAAAAAAACCTAAAAAAGGAAAGCTTTGAGAAAGCAAGTTGACGATCCTGGAGGCCCAGGGTCGCCGGCCGCTAGAGACAAACAAAAAGCAGTGCCGAGTCCAGAAGAAAAGGAAGAGAAGAAGAACCGAAAGCGGGATGCCCTACGTCGGAGGCGGCAAGAAACATGACTGTAGAACGAGATGGAGGTGAAAACCTTTCTTCTTGGACATATCAAGGATCCCTACAAGGAAAAGTTGCGAGAAACTATCGAAAAACGTGTCGACTCGTACTCCTTGAGGATTATGAAGGTTTCTTCATAACTATTCCATTTGGTGAAGGAGATGTGTCGCGACGTAACCTAGATGGAAATGGTGGCATTCCGGACAAGTTTTTCGATAAGACCTTTATTCGTCACTTGATGCTTGGCACAGAGAAAGCGCGGAAGGAAAATGAGCGGGTGTATGCGCTCCACGAAAAACATCCCTTTTACAGCTTCAAGGGTACTCGGTACAAGGGTGACCGGGATGTTTACGACTATGGGGCGATGAAGTACCTCACGAACCTGAAGAACCATTTGACAGAGAACCTCGAACGTTCCATGATACGCGCCGTGATTGCACTCTACCCGGGCCTGTCTCGCCAAGGAAAATGGGCGATTATCATAGGCATCACCAAAGATCGCAAGCATGAAGATGAGATCGAACTCGTCGACAAGAAGACATCACGTAAGAGAAAGAATGAAGCTTCTGTCATCCGTGCGGCCATACAAGTGTACCGTGCAGTCTTGGGGTTGGCAAATCCGACAGACAAGATATCAGAGTTGAAAAAAGATAAGGAATGATACTATCGCCTCATCCTGCGCTATTTTGTGTTTCTGGACCGAGAACTCAAACGCAAGGCAGAGGCGAGGCTGAGTGGGGAAAAAATGAAGAGTGGGAGAGACGGAAGCCTTTCCTAATGGGTAAGCGCTTCGACGTGGTTCCAATGTGCAAGATCAAGTCATATTTGTGACTATTGACTCCGGCGTCCTTCACGCCATCATGAAGGAGATCAGTCCGGATTTCAGTGTCAGCGAGGAGGAGTTCTCCGGTGAAAACCGGGAGACGTACTGGAAGAATATCTTCGGTTTCAAACGCTTGCGAGTGAGCAAGGAAACGTTGTTCACCGGAATGATTGATACCGATGGAGTAGCCTAGTGTGTACACTATCGGCGGTTCAAGAAAGATCGTCCTGGTCCGCCGTCGGCTGTGCCCGTGACGAAGGATAAAGAAAAGAATGAGGCGGATCCTGCGACGCTGGTGGTGGAGGAGAACGAACTTATTTTTGACGCGGCGAAGGATGAAGAAAAGAATGAGGCGGATCCTGCGACGCAGGCGGTGGAGGAGAACGAACTTATTTTTGACGCGGCGAAGGATGAAGAAAAGAATGAGGCGGATCCTGTGACGCAGGAGGTGGAGGAGAACGACCTTATTTTTGACGCGGCGAAGGATGAAGAAAAGAATGAGGCGGATCCTGTGACGCAGGAGGTGGAGGAGAACGACCTTGTCGTTGACGTGGCGAAGAATGAAGGAAATACGGAGGCGGATCTTACAATGCAGAAAGTGCAGGAGAACGACTTTGTCGTTGGTGTGGACCCTGGAAATACGAATATCATAACCATCGCAGCACCCAAGCGCGCGGAAGATGGTACTGACGGCAACTTACGTCAGAAAGACATGCGTCTTTCGAGGTTCTCAAGAGCTAGATATTACCGAGAATCCGGTGTAATGAATGCAAGGAAGAAAACCGAGAAATGGAATTCAGGAATGAAAGATCTCCCGGAACATTTGAGCGGGGTGACGAGCCGAGGAGCCGACTTTGAAGCTTTTCGTAAATTCGTGGAAGTTCGCATGGCGCATTGGGATGTGCTGTGGGAGGAGTATACCATGCCCCGGTGGGCTCGTTTGCGTGTGAAACTGTATTGTGGGAAGCAGCGGGCGTTCGCCAACTTTTTCAATCAGTTGAGCGCCCTCAAGGAGAATGAAAATCAGAAGCTTGTAGTAGCGTATGGGGCAGGCCACTGGAAGACCCAAAAAGGAACTACGCCAGCTCCAACGACAAGAACGTACAAGGAGTGCGCACAACGTTTCGTTGCGATACCTGTAGACGAGTTCCGAACATCCTATACACACCATGAACTGGGATGTACACTTCAGCGAGTCGAGATGAAAAAGTGCCGGCGGATCCCTGAGGAAATCGCCAAGTACGGACCGCTAACAGAAGAGCAAATGGAAAGGAGCGCGAAAGTTCGCGGACTCCTTGCGTAAGTAAGTACAACCAGTGGTGGGAAGGAACGTATGGAATTCGTGAACCGAGACTTTAATGCCGCTATCAATATCCGAAAATGTGCGGTGCTGGAGGAAAGACCTCCAGAGAAGACAAAAGGCAACTTTGTTGGATAGCCTCTAAAAGTCGAACTATATGAGAAAAAGTTGGAAGCAGTAGTGGGTGGCCGGTCGAAAAAGGCGGGGAGGCGCCTGCGCGTCAGTTGGTGACGATTTGTCTCAGGCGCGGTTTTCCCGCCACTACTGTACATGGCCGACGTTGTTCGACTTTCGAAAGGCGTTGATCGCGCGCGAATTTCGCGCTCCACCTCTGTTCTTTGGCGCTCTCGCAGACCTGCGTGTGAAGTAGTTTCTGGATTCTCGACGCAAGTTTCGATCTCATAGTATGAACCACCGTACGCCTCTTTCGGCTCGAGGTGAAGCACGGGCTGCCTATGCAGCGTTTGTACCCGCTACTGGAACAGTGTGGTCAGCGTCGAGACACCGGTCACTTGGCCGGAGCTATTTCACGGCGTCGCGTCCCGGAACGCTCCAACCACACTGCAGCAGTCGCGGAAAGAGACACAACGTAGACTGGCTGCGCAGTGCCATGAGGGTGCAAGCTAATGGAGCGTCGTACCCGGGACGAGGCAACGACCGCCAACTGTCTTCGTTGCCGTTATCCAGCGACAGTTCGGCCCCGCCGTGTCTGATTAAAGTTATCGGCGTCGGTGGTGGTGGCGGCAACGCAGTGAACCGTATGGCAGATACAGGTATTTCGGGTGTGGAGTTCTGGGCGATCAACACTGACGTGCAGGCGCTGAAGCGCTCGGCGGCACACCATACGCTGAGCATCGGGAATAAGCTGACCCGTGGTCTCGGAGCTGGCGGCAATCCCGAAGTGGGTCGCAAAGCCGCCGAGGAATCGTGCGACCAAATTGCAGAAGCCGTCCGTGGCGCCGACCTGGTGTTTGTGACTGCCGGAATGGGCGGCGGCACTGGTTCCGGAGCCGCTCCAGTAGTTGCAGAGGCTGCCCGCGAGCAAGGCTGCCTAACCGTGGGCGTTGTCACCAAGCCATTCGCGTTTGAAGGCCGGAAACGCATGAATCAGGCGCTGGAGGCTATCGAGGCCTTGCGCGAGAGCGTGGACACGCTGATTGTCGTGAGCAACGACAAGCTGCTTCAGATAGTCCCTGAGAACACACCATTGCAGGACGCATTTCGAGTTGCAGATGACATCCTGCGGCAGGGTGTTGTGGGCATCAGCGATATTATCATCCGCCCTGGTCTCATTAACGTAGACTTTGCCGACGTCCGAAGTGTCATGGCACATGCGGGATCGGCCTTAATGGGCATCGGCACCGGCAGTGGCAAGTCCCGGGCCCATGACGCCGCCGTGGCAGCGATTTCCTCACCGCTGCTGGATTTCCCTATCGAGCGTGCCAAAGGTATTGTTTTCAACGTCACCGGTGGAGAAGACATGACCCTGCACGAAATCAACCAGGCCGCTGAGGTAATCTACGAAGCAGTCGACCCCAACGCGAATATCATCTTCGGTGCCCTTATTGATCAGCAAATGGAAAGCGAGATATCCATAACGGTGGTTGCCACAGGCTTCCCTCAGCCTAACGAGAGCGCCAACAGTGGCGGCTCCTCATCTACATTGAATGCTACGGCAAATGAGTTTTACCAGGCTGGTGCGGCACCGTCGTCACCAAAGCTTGGGGGAACGAGCCGCCGCGGCGGCATTGCTGCGGATACCGCCACTCACTTTGGGCGTGATGCGGGCGCTCGGCGCCCAGCTCCGGGCCCTCAAGTGCCGCCTCCCAATCGTCAGGTCACACCTCCGCCACCACAGCCGGGACCGTCGCGCACCATAGGGAACATTCCGGATTTTCTGCGTCGATTCCAAAAGTAAGTTTGGCTCCGTGCTCGCCCAGTGCCGCGAAGCGCATGCCCAAGTGCTCTCCGCCAGCTGGACGGATCTGAAACGAATTGCATTCGCTCGGTGCGCTCGTGCCCCGCCGCTCCTCCGTCCGAAGTGCTGCTGTATATGTTTCCATGAGCGACTTCAAAAGCGCGCACCGGTTACCCATAGCTCACTTCAAACGAGACGACAAGACGAGGCGCGAGCGCTGGGTCTGAGGTAGAGGTTTCTAGCATTCAGGAATGTCCTAAAATCGTGTTTTGAGGGTCAGTCTCCACCAGATATCCATCCTTTTACAAAACAGACAACATCTGCTGCGCGCTTTGCCTGGCACGTGAATCTCGAGTCCGCGCTATCGGACGCGTCTCTGTCGACACGTGGATACTGCGTGCGCGAGAAGAGGCGCAGGCCTTGCACCGCCGATGCGTTTCCGTCGCGCAACGCGCCTAGCGCCCATCGCAGCATCCACAGCGTGGAACGATCACACCGGCAAATACATCGCATTCACGCAATGTGACGTCACAAAACGCATACGCACGGATACGTACACACACGCACACGCGCGAAAACAGAACAACATGTGCATGCGTGCAAGCGTCGATCTGAGGGTGTGCCCGACTGCTGCCGCAGAGGCGCTCCAGCGCGTGTCCATGCGAGCATCGTCGGGCATCGTGAATCAGAACTGCGCCCTCATGGAAACGGGCTACGTAGAGTTTTTCCATGTAGGCTCGGATCTCCGTGCGTCTGTTACAGAGTCGTCGAGCGCATCTGTCAAAACAGGTGACGTTTGAGGGCAAACGCACCGCACCGGGTTCACGGGAG
This sequence comes from Cyanidioschyzon merolae strain 10D, assembly GCF_000091205.1. Lineage (NCBI taxonomy): Eukaryota > Rhodophyta > Bangiophyceae > Cyanidiales > Cyanidiaceae > Cyanidioschyzon > Cyanidioschyzon merolae. The sequence continues at coordinate 10,923 of NC_010145.1, forward strand.
ATCGCTCGGGGCATGCGGATCGTTCAAGCGAGCAGCCGCTGCCAGCCTTGAGCGCCATCATAACGCGATCACACCAGTAGGTGCGTCGCGTTCCCGCGGAACCTGTGCGCTGCAGGTCAGCACACAGACACACGGTCCATACGCGGTGCACTGATGATGCTCGGTGCTACGCAGCGGGGATACCTCGCGTCAAGAGAACCGGCTGGCGAGCAACATCCTGGCGTCTGGCGTGAAACGTGCCTTGTCCAGCGCACAGAAAGTATCCCGGTGGAATGGAGAGATGCTCATCAGTCAATCTTCGAATGCGGTGGCAGTCACGGTACCGAACGCACTTTGTGCGCCAGCGTGCGCCCCGGGGATGAAGCGGCACCCGCCTAGTGCGACGCTTCGGCACCGGGTCACGTAGTCGCATTCACTGCTGCTGCAACTGTTGCACAACGACCGAGTTCAAAAGATTCGCCTCTGCGAGTGTCTGTGATTCTTCCTCTAGCGTTCGTCGTGGTAAAACCGTTTGGAATACGAAAGGTGTACCGGCATAGTCCGCGCGATGAGAACAAACGAGACTTCTGAGGTCGCGCACGCGGTGCGTGGTATTCAAACGCATGACCAGACGGGATCCATCAGCTAGACGAACCTGGACTTGCGTCGTGGGTGCGTCAGGGTCCAGGTCATCGGGCTCGACCACATCGCTGGTGCACGTGTTCGCCGTTCGCTGCGACGTCGCAGCGGGTTCCTTGGGAGGCTCCTCAGCTGCCTCACCAAGGCGATATCCTCCACCCTCAAACGGCCGCCGACGGCTCGCAGCTGCCTTATCCGAGGGTGCAGTGTAGTCTTCGAAAGAGCGGTCGACAAGATTGACACTAAGCTCGCTTAGGTCGGGCTCTTCGAGTTCGCGTGGTACAACCCCTGCGTGGATATCAGCAAGAAACGCTGCTTGCGCGGGGTCGTCCAACCTTCGAAGCTCTCCGTCATCCACAATAAAACCGTTTCGATAGAACGTAATTGTCTTTGTAACGATGCGCGTCCGAGCGGGTGTCGGAGCGCCTGCCGGCTCGTACGCATCGCTCCCCGGTGACTCCGTGTCGCCGAGTCTGTATCCCGTGCCGTGGAACGCTCCACTTGGACGAGCTGCACTCCCAGCGTCCGCAACCTGCGGTTGCCCGAGCTGCTGACGGGCCCGATCCAGAATAGCGGAAACTAGACGGTGTCGTGAACTACCAGACTGACGCGCAGCCGAGTTACGCCGCGGGTCTTGTGCTGGGTTACCTCGGATCGTCTGACCACTGGATTCGCCTCCGGCATAGTACTCGTTGTCGGAGCCGTCCTCTTCAACGTCTTCGTCTTTCTGTAGGTCAGCTAAGGTTTTAAACGGCATGTTCTCAAATAACACTGCTAACTGTCTCGACGCTCCTGGCAGAACTGCTCGCCAACTGCGCCTGCGTTACCAGACAGTAAAAAGCGTATCTTCGACAAATGTCCGGCTAGCGCTGCTGTGTGATGCTATTCAGCGCTGCTGGCGACGCGGTCCAGCCGTTCAGCGAAGCGGCGCGCTCATTCGCAGCAAGTTCAGTCATGCTGCAGCCGGTATGCGAAGCGAGTGCTCCCAGACAGACTCGACCTGAGCAGGGTCACTGGATCGACCAAACCGCTGCTTCCGTAGGGAGGGCTGGTCCATGATCAGGGGAGCATCGCAACCTCCACAAAGGCGCGGTAGTCGCTTTCATAACTGCCGACATGCATCAAGCAGCCGAGAAATTCTGGTTGAACGTATCCGTCTTACACGGTAGAGGTGAACGGTATGCCGCCATTCGCGAACCCATGGAGTAGTGTCGATTACCTCTACTTCAGCCAGCGCTGTATGGGCTCCGGGACGCAGCTTCAGTTGGTTCTGATCGCTCGTCTAAATGTTAGCCCTAGTCCGTGGAAAAGCTCAGAAACCTCTACAGTACCTGAGAACATGCTCGGATTCCGAAATAGACTATTCTCTAGGGGTTTCCGGTAATCAAGTCTATCAGCGCACCAAACGCGTGTTTGGGATAGAGGCTGTCGCTGCCGTGGAAACGTGCGCGCATACGCAACAAAGTGTTTTGTACGCGCTGCACGGAGTGTCTAGTCCGCGTGACCGCCAGTGCCCTACTCAACCACCTGGATACAGGGGTTGTGGTTCATTCACGGACTGGGATGCACCGGTGGCAGCGACAGCGTCCCAGCTGCTGCACGGTGCGATGCATCACACCTCGCCGCCTAAGTAGATATATTGAGCCTTACAGGATGCACACACTAGAGAAAACTACCTCATCTAATCTTCAATGGCCCCCATGGGTTTGTGCTGCGTCCTAGTTCCGGGTATCCGAAACTCCAGTCAGCATGGCAAGTGTGCTGCGCGTGGTGCGTTCTCGCACTCCACCGACACCCCAGCGCAAGTCGATGCCTTCAACCGAAGACAGGGACGGGTCTCGTCGCTGTTTTCATTTGGGACCTGCTGTGCCATGCCCTTATCGGGTCAAAAAGAATCTTCAGCCCTAGGTGGCATCACCAAATTTGCTGATATTTCGAAGAAGCCCTGCAGGTATCTCTGAAATTGTCCACAGCGCGCCAAGTGTCGCAGAAGCACCCGAGGCGCAAGACGCTGGTCGTTGGCCTGCGCGCGGGTCTAGCGGCTTCAGAACGGGGATCATCATCTTTGGCAAGCATTTTCGAAAACTGTCCCCGGATGCGATGCTGTATGCGAATAGAGCGCTGAACCCATCGCGCTGGTCTGTTGAACGAGCCCGCTGACCTGCAACCGATCGTTCACGTGGCCTGTGCATTGGAGAGCAGGTCAACGACAAGTTCCATTAACGAGGACGACTCCCACGTGGGAAGCGCATTAACGACTGAAGACGACTGCTCCCAGTGAGATGCAACTTTGGGCGGCTCCGCTGGCTGCCAGGTCTCGGTCCGCATCCAAGGAGTACAAGTTTACCACGTATCCGGCCGGAAAAGAGTACATCATAGACACGAAGGAATGCGGCTGGGATAAAAGGTTCTGCTGCAGCATGACGCATGCCCTACCCTATGCCCGAGTTCTTGTTCGGAGCTCCGTATTCGGATACGCGGTGTGCATCCGCCGACGCGCTCAGGAGCGCACAGTTCGCCCCAGACCCCATCCTCTAAACAAGCCTCCGTACGGGAAGCAGCTCTATCTTGTTGGAACGGGCAGTACGCAGTGGCATCTCGTAGGCCGCTGATCTCGCTTTCCAGGTCACTGGTGGCACTCGCTCATTCGTAGAATCATGATACAAACCTTCGTTCCTCCAGCATCACCATAACCATTATCATTACCATCCGCGCTGGACCTGGGAGGCGCTTCGCAGCTCGGAAAATGCCTCCCGAGCCCGCGCACTGCATCCAGTAGGGGTGGCGTGCTCGCGAATCACGAGGTCGCTGCGATGCGCGGTGCAATGATCATGCTATTGAAAAAGAACAGAGACTAGCCATTAAATAGCACCGAGATGACGGTTTCTTTTCCCCTCTAGGGTAAACGTTAAAAAGGGCAAGAGGCTTCTATATTGTCGAAAGCTTACCTTATGCGTGGAATTTTCCCAAAGCTTGACGAGTCTGCTAGGCAAGTGCATTTGCTCCAACCAGTGGCAGGTGCTTTCCTAACACCTGAGCAGCTCACCCGCAATACAGTTTATTCTGGGACTAGACGCAGTAAAGCTGCATATGGGCGTCGCCCGGATCGCAGTAGACCCCTAGCATATCGCTTCGCGCTGCCGCAGGCAACAGGCTTGTCTGCGCAGCTTGCTGGCTCCCAGAATGATTACGCACTCCGACCCCGTATCAGATGCACCACACCTCGAGCCGTCCCCATCAGCAGTATGGCGAAGCGGTTCCGTCTCCGTGCCGCAACCGCACCAGCGGTATAAGCGCTACGACGAGTGCTCTCGAAAGGCACTCGGCGCAAGATAGAACGTATCCAACGACCAGTACACCCGAGAGGAACTGTGATTGGTGGAACTCGCATGCAGGCTGCATCATGATGGACACTTTCCTGAAAGCCATTATCCATTCCGAATTGTGGGATCCTTGCTCATTGTAAACAATCTGTCGAACAAAAACACATGCAATGAACGTACGCGAGAGCGACGCTGGCGAGGAGCGCAACGCTGCGCTGCGTTTCCTCCAGCTCGAGTCTAGCCTGCGTCCAGTATTCGTGCTTGTCGAGCGGATGCGAGTCGCGACGCATATAGCGGCTTTCCAAGCGAGTCCTCTGCGAAGCTTGCGTTCGCTTTCCGTGAAGGGAGGCTCTACGACCGGGTTGAGTTGTTGCTCTATTGCTTCAGCGCGGCAAGCTGAACACTTATCGTGGCGAGCGAACGTCTCCACAGGTTGCGCTCTGAGGAGTCAGCTTCTCGGGCGTGCAAACCCAGCGTCGTCGAGTGCAGCACCGCGTACTGCCCACGCACTCCGGCTTCTAGCCACTGTGAGCGCTATGACCACGAAGACAGCGCTCGTTGCTGTTGCGAACGGGAGCGAGGAAATCGAGACGGTCACTGCGGTTGACACACTGGTGCGCGCGGGGGCTCACGTGACCCTTGCATCCGTGGAAAAGGAGCTACAGGTGACCGCTTCACGAGGCGTCAAACTAGTCGCTGACCTCCTCATATCTGATGCGTCGTTGCGCTCAAAGCAGTTCGACGCAGTGGTGCTGCCGGGGGGCATGCCTGGCGCAGAGCACTTACGCGACTCGCAACCACTCATGGACCTGGTGAAGAGGCACTTGGAAACGGGCAAACTCATCGGGGCTATTTGCGCTGCACCTGCGGTGGCGCTGGCCAGCCACCACCTTCTCAACGATGTCAAAGCGACCTGTTATCCAGCGCCGAATTTTCGGGCGAAACTCACATCCCACGCCCACATCGATGATCCTGTCGTCCGTGACGGCCAGTTTATTACCTCTCAGGGTCCAGGGACAGCTATGGCGTTCTCTCTGGCCTTGGTGGAAGCGCTTTTTGGTCATGAGCAAGCTGAGAAAGTCGCCAAGGCGATGCTCGTAACGCTGCCAGCCGTTTCCAAACGCTGAGCGACGCCACCTTTTAATGCACTGCATAGCGCCATCGCTGCGTAGAGCGCGTTGCTTTGTTAAAGAACGCTGCGGAAGCGAGACGGCAACGGCACGTTCGCGTTGCGCCCGCGCACCCAGAGACAGCGCCCAGGGAAATGTGTGCAACGTGACTCGAGTTGGTATGATCAGGTGAGAGGCATTGTATAGAGGGTGCCTTTTAAGCGCGAACGAATCAGGATGACAATAGAATGGCGAAACGGCCACCGGGCAGGTCGGGATTCCAGGACAGAGCATTTCACTTGAGAAAGCGTGCCCACATTAAAACACGGGTTTCGAAGCGAGTAAATCTTTTCAAGAATATCGCTGAGAGAGCACGTAAACACCACGATTGCTTCCAGAGCGATATCCGAAAGATGAACCTACCATCAGCGCTGCATACCTCTACGCGAGTCGATGCGCAACACCAGCGACGGCAATGCACAGACGCGACGGGTCGGACAATCCTGATACTGCACATACCACCTGGTACGCCTAAAACGTGTGCACAAGTATGGCGGCCACTGGCGGAAGAAATCATGATTTGCAGAATTGATGCCCCAGGGGTCGTGCTACGGGGCTTTGTCCTTCGGATGCGTTGCACAAACACCGATGGAGATAGACGCGTGCGAGCGCCGCCTTCGTATTGCACCAAATGCAGTTCACGCGCCTGCTCAGCCAACAGGCAGCACTCGTTTCAGCTGCTGGCGATGGTGAAGAATCAGGGGTCCCAGGGGTGTCGCTCGTGCCGGCGCTCGGTGTAGCGATATGCGCCACAAGGAGGCACGCTGGTCGTCGTCTTGCACCAGCGTGCTCACCGAAAGTCGCTGCAGCAACTCGCAGCGATCGCCCAGGAAGCAAACTGACGCACTGAAGCACGCGTCGGGTCACAGCATCTTCATCGCAAACGAGTAAACAGGTGCACAAGATTGGGTAAAGGAGGTAGTGAACGCTACGCTCGGAATCAATTGTCCGTTGAGGTGATCGCTCAGCGGCGCATCCCCTGATGAACACCCTGCCTGCCAATACAGGGCGGTGTGCCGCGCTGCATCATTGCCTTTCGCTACGCAACAGAGGGCGTCTGAAGCGGGGCATCGTAACAAATCAGGTTCACTGATGGAGGCTCGAGCCGCGTATCCCGAAGCGGCTCCGAGACCGGGGTCCGCTTAGGCGGCATTATCAGGATCACGAATGTCGTGCGCTTCACTGGAGGACCTTTCGGAATATGATCCTGCCCGCCTAGCGCGGGTGCCAGCAAGGCGGCGAGCGTTACCACGAATTGTGCGACGTCTGCAACCCGGCAGTGATTCCCGAGCCTGGGATATATCTTGGTTCACACACTGCTCGCACGCTGTTACGTAGTGCTGATTTATCATCGATATGAGCTTCTGGACAGCCTCGTGCACTGATGAATACACGCAAGTTCGTATCAGTAGGGTGCTGTATGTGATCTGCCGCAGCGCTAAACACACGGAAGGTGCACTACACCAGAGCCGATCGCAGCGCATCGTCTTCTGCAGCAACTTCGGGGTCGCGGCGCTCCGTGGCACGCTCCACAGGAATCACCTCGACCATGTGTAGTCCGATGCGCGACAAGTTCCGCTGTACCCGATCGCGGTAACCCATATCCACACACTCCACTTGCAGGGCTCGAGCGATAAGTGCACGGATGTTCTCCGCGTAAAGACGAGGACGTTCCATCTCAGTCGGTGATGGTTCATACAAGGGTAGATGGTGCACAGTCAACGACATCCACGGCTGGGCGAGTATGCAGGCCAGGCGCCACGGCGTCAAACCAACAAACGCCGGATCAAAATCCCAGAAGCCGTACCGCAGGGCAAGCGGGCGCACCGGGACTCCACTCAGAAAAGCGCCGGAGTGGAATCGCAAAAGTGCATCACCATTGGAGGTCGTTCCCTCGGGGAAGAGTACCAGCGGCGGATAGGCGTTGGCGTCCGCCGAAGTCAGACGCATCCGAATGAGCTCCGCTGTGCCGCCGGTTCGTGATCGCTCGCGGTCCACAAAAATGCTCTGCATCGCGGCAGCAATGGTGCCTACGAATGGAAGCCGCAGCACTTCTTTCTTTGCGACAAAAGCTGGGGCAAAGGCATAGATAAAGTACAGAATATCGAAGAAACTCACGTGGTTGCTGACGATCAGTGTACCACTTGAGAGATTCTGGCGCGAGCCCAGGTCACCAAACTCCCGAACGCGCCAGAAACCGTAAACTAGGAGTAGGAAACGCGAGAAGAAGCGCAAGACTCCAAAGACGATCCTTCGCCGCCATCGTGGCAACGGGTGCGCCGCCAAACTCGCACGCGAGACGCCGAGCGTCACCAAGAAAACCAGAATCCAAGCGAAAACGAGACAGCCGACGCTCAGCAACAATCGAATAGGCAAAAGTACTATGAGCCCAAAGACTAGGCGAACGAGCGTACCAACACGAAAAGTACGATCACGACGAACAAACGGGTTCCGCACCAGTTTCCTACAGCTGTCGCTATCGCCACCGCCGAAGCCGCAGCCGTCGACGCCTTTGGTAGTACCGTTGAGCGCTGCACCGGCAGCACTACGCCTTGGTAGCGTTTCATCAGACAGAGCGCCTGCGTTTTCCATAGCATCAGTTGACCTGTGGTCCGTGGCTCTGGTTTCAGCACAAATTGCTTCTGTTTGCGGTTGGATACGCGTGTAACGTCCACGGTGAGCAGTGCGGGCGAGTTGGTGCATACCTGTCTGCGCTTGATACCTTTGCTCCAGTAGAGGTGCTGTTTCCATCAAACCAAGAACGGAAAACAACCCCTCATTGATAACAAATTGCCCCTTAGGTACTCACAGTTTTTGAACGTGTACCAGAAACGGCGGTCAACAGCTTACCAGCGTTGCGTAGACAAGAAAGCGCAGCTGTAGCGAAGGAAATGCCACGTCACCGTTGGCGACACTCGCGCGAGCGCTCACCGGGAGCCGGGTCAACTGGTACGCGCTCGCGGGTGCCTATTGGGGTTCCTATCGATCGAACTGGGTCAGAAACCTGCGAGACGTTGCCGGCAGCTGTTGGGGACACCTCTGCGGTCGCTGCAGAGAGCGCCTACGAACTGAGGATGCGCAGGTTTGACTTAACCGTTTCGCAAGAGCCGCGAGGCGCTTTGTGGGGCGTGCTCCACACACGGACAGGCTTTGTGAGCACTAGTGGTGTGTTTCTGGAAAGACGGCCCAGACAGCGTGCGTGCTACGCCACTCGCGGCTGCAGTACAAGTTTGCATCGTGCAGGAGTCAAAATGTTGGCCAAACCTCGGTCCAAAGGCAAGAAAGGGAGCAAACGGCCGGCCGTGGGGAAGCCCGCAGACGGCAACGCAGTCCAGAACGCAAACTCGAACGTAACACGAGAAACGGACCACAAGGCAGCGAGAGCAGATAGCACAGATAGCTCGCCGAGGACGATGCCCTTCTCGGGTCCGATTGCTCCTTACTTGCTGAGAAGTGCGGGGTCACTGCAGCAACGGTCTCAGAGCGCTTCTTCGTCTGAGGATGCGCCCGGGGGTGCTGCCCCGGCAGCTCCGTCTCCAGCCACGGCGGACGCTTCCGAGAGGCCAGTCTCGGAAACGGCGACACAAGACCAAAAGCCCTCTAAGGTGGGCAAACAAACATCAAAGCGGAATTCTTCTGCGAAACTATCGCGCCCGGGGACAAAGAAGGGTACAGTTTCGAAAGAGACGACTGCATCGAACTCAGCTGCAGAGGCACGGGATCCCGCAAACGTGGAAGTTGATACCACATCCGGCGCAGGTGAAGGGGATCCAGACGCGGCTTCTGTTTTAGAGCTTGTCGAAGCGTTTCGAAAAGACAAGCGACCAAAAGATCGAGTCCTCGGAAACGACGAATCTGCGACAGGGAATACGAAACCGGGCAAAGCGAAAGCGGCAGCGGACCTGCAGCGCTATCTCATCAGGGATGTCGAGCAAAACCCGGAAACTGGTTACGATCGGGTCGCCGCTGTTCTCGGAAAGGGCCGTCCATCAAAGCGCTTTTTGGGAACGCTGCTGGGACCTTACCTCCAGAACTCACATCTGGTTGGCTTGGTTACCGTGTTGATCTGCACTTTTGGATATGATGCTGGTAACCCGTTGACAAATCTCAGCGAAGACGTGCGTGATAAGCTGCGGAAGGGCCTCCTAATTGTAGCGACGGTGAACCTGGTGATGGCTGTGCAGGCCTACATAGAAGCTCGTCGACGCAATCAGTCGCCGTGGTTCTGGTTCGCGAAAACTATGGCGCTCGGCGGACTAGCACTGGGCGAGTTGCTCGAGAACGTTCCCCTCTCTTCGAGTTCGCAACCCGATCCGCACGAGCGTCGGGAACAGTAATCGATTCCGCGATCGCAGCACGGAGGAAGAGGATCTTGGGTATGCCTGCTTAGCGAGACCGCACGAGGGGTTCCCCGACTAGACTGGCGATTCCGAGCGAAGACGACCAACCGAATCGGTGCAGGTGACGCTGCTGCATCATGCTTTCCGGGAAATCGCACCGCCGAGGCCAACACGAGGCAGGGTGGCAGGACGCCGGCATCCTCCGCTGCTGATGAGCACCATACAGAGCACTGTGAAAGCATCACCTGCACGGGATGTTGGCTTCGTATTCGGGTTTTGGGCTACGACGGGCTTGACACGCTCAGAGGAATTCCCGAAAACCCTCTGCAGGGAATGTGCGTTTCTCCCGAGGGCTGCACAGCGCCGTCAAGAGCGCCAATGAACGAGTCGCGCCGCTGCTAAACGCTGGTTATTGGCGTAGGTCTGCGCACCTGTAGAGCAGTGCAGCTCCGCGTCCATGTACTGCCTGAGCGTTGCCGCTGCCGCAAACGTCAATACACGGCTCGCAATCGTGGGATGTTCGTAGTTTGCAGCATCTTTGTCTAAAAACCGGCGCTGTCGCTGTACGCCCGGACAGACATTCCCGAACAGCCATGCGACACAAGCTTACCGTACCCAAGAGATGTGTCGCTACTCGTGGAATTCCCAGAGCATGTGTCGTCAAAAACACCACGATCTGGCCAATGTCATACAGGTGCGATCGCAGCGGTGCGCATGGATCGGTGTAGAGTCCCTGGTTGGGCGTCGTACATTCATTTCGGAACAAGATGGAAGGGATCGTCGTATCCAACTCGGGCCATATACTAAAGTTGGGGTGGATTCGCCCTGGCCTTAGACACTAAGCTTTGCGGGCTTTTTCAGCGACTGCCTCCTATTGCTCTCTCTGATCCCGGGCTCTAAAAGAGCCAGCCTCTGCTGGCCCCCCAGCTCCAGTGCCAGCAGCCAAAGGAGCTTGATGACTGCTTTTGAATCTCAATTTTGTGGCATCTAGCGACGCTCGATGCATTTCGCATATAGGTAGTCGACGCGATGTACGCATCGCTTGCCATTTTCATCTGGTTTGGATACATCCTCGGTGCATTCTTTGCAGCCGTGATGCGTGACTGGGGTCGGGAGCTCTCACCACTCCACGACGCCTTCTCTTCACTGGGCTGCACTGTAGCGCGGTGACACATGCTTCATCGATCCGTGCATGGACTTGATGGGTAGAGAGGGCTCGCCTTGATGCCATCCACTGTTTCGGCACCTGGTGCGGCTCTCTTAAATCACGGGTTGGTCTGGGTGATGCTCTTGTCGACAAAGCTGGACGCTGCTCGCACAGTCACACGCGAATACACGCTACAGAGAATTCGTGAAACGAACGCTTATCATTGATGATACGGGTATCGGAAGGGAAACGCGCGCTAGAGAACAAGCCGAGCGGGCTCGATGCGTCTCTGCTGCCTTTGTGCAACGAGGCTACGCATTCTCTAGAGGACGCGATCGCTGCAATGACTAAAGTCCGAGTACAAGACTCTTTTCCATGCAATGAAAAGCGACTGGCGCCTTTGGGGCCATATCCCATGAATTGCACGTTGCCGCCTGCAAATGCCGCTTCGTTGATATCCTCAAAGGAGAGAGCGAATCACCTTTCGAACGCGTTCGATTATCAGTTTACGTGACAAGTTCAGTCAGCCTGCGGCTTGAGCTTGTAATCCATTCGTCAAGCAACGAAGTCGAATATACGTTCCCCGCCAGTCCTTCCGCGCGAGCTGCTGCGCACACGCAATGCCCTGGAACGGAAAGATCCAAAAGTTGAAGAACGCGTTTTTCGAGCATGCTAACCGTAGCGAGAGGAGCATTGTAAAGAATTTTATATACGCAGTGGATGAAAATATTGTTCATGTTACGAATACATGTTAAGGCAAGTCGCGAATCATGTTTATTCCGGTCACGTAACGAACGGCAGCGGCAGAACTTCGAACCAGCCACCCCGGATTTTCGTCGAACAATCCTATATGTATGTATGCATCCGCAAGTCCTGATCACTGTACTTCGAATGCCAAGTCTGTGCGTCTATGAGAAGATTCTGAAAATATCTCAAGGAGGGAACAGAGCATGAGCACCTCAGCGTTCCATGATCATGAGACTCTACTGCAGATGCTCTGCTATTTTAGCGGATTTTCGCGATACCCCAGAATTTTGCTCTCTTCGAATAAGAAATATTTAGCCTAGTTCTGGGTTTCAGCGGAGCATAAGGAATGGATTCAGTCTGGAGATTAGACGATTTTTGAGCAATTCGCTGACGAAGAAACGAAACGGGCGGTACCTATCACACACCAAAAAGCATCGCATGCTGTATACCGCGCAGTTTCATGGGCTGTTCAGGACAGAGCGCTGTTGCTGTGCAAGCCGCGTAGCCATTTGGCGCTGGCCTTTACGGATACTGCTTGTGAACACCACGCAGAATTGTAGTTCAGAACGAAAAGCGTTCATTCATGAAGCATTGCATTGACATTGCAATCCGTGCACGCTTGATGCAAGCGGCAATGGGGTTTAATTACAGGGAAAAATCGCGATTGGTCGCGAAACTCCGTGAAAACATGCGTCATAGAGTCGGCGTGTGACGCTGACCAGTCTGTCACCAAATCCGCACAAATCTGCAAGATATGCATGAATGAACGACGATTCATTCGTGCAAGGAAGACGTCCAACTACGCACCGAGGGTCGCGCATCCTGCCACAAAGTCACCTAGCGCAGAGTATGAACGAAGGATACGTCGAAACGACGTTTTCGACAGGCTCACTCGATCTGTCTGCGACTCTTCGAGCTGCTTCTCCACAGCCGGTCCCCAGAACCAGAGCTCGGAGTCCCATACGAAACCCATGCGAGGAATGCGCTCGGGGAACATACAAACGAGGCCACCCGGCAGATGCAGCAGGCGTCGCGCTACAAAACCCTCTTCGACATTAGGAACCAGACACACGCTGTCCCCGTTCACGACGTAGAGGCCATCAACTGTTTCAAATCGTGCAATAGAGCGCCGAAGTCGATGGGTGCAAGGCGCAGTTCGGGCTGCCTCACGCGCGAGCAATGCTTCGATTGTACGTCCGAGGCGGCCTTTGCGGCCTTTCAGCTTCATCGATCGTGGCGTGCGTAAGAGCTGTATGTCTGATCCAGTGAGATCGGGATCCTCAAAGCTGCTCCGATCTAAATCGACTTCAAACCGCGAGAGCGTCTCCGGTGCAACTGGCCTGGAGTCAATCGGTTCTAGAGATACTTGTGAGGCGTGCCAACAACACGGCATCTGCGGATAAAGCGGAAAAATGCAAAAAGCCGACTCCTCCTCTGATGGGAATTGGATGCGTTCAAGAACGCTTGTCGCCTTTTGTTCCGCGGCGTTCGTCGTGGATGGCGTCGATGTGCCAAGCATCCGAGCTGAGAATGCATCACTGGCTTGCCGCCAGCCTTGCGAGGTCGATGCTGTCGCTCGGGAGACGGGCGTAAGCCAGCGCACTCGGACCGCTACAGCGGCACGTTCGCGGTACTCAACAGCTACATCAAGAAGGCCAGACGAGCAACCACATCGCTCGGCCTGTTCTGACGGGATCACAAAACCAAAATTAAGCTCAAACGGTGTATGTGCGGGCGGCACGTAATGCCGACCCACAGCCGACTCGACATGAACCGCAGGAACGCCACCAGTATATGAGCCGTCAGGGAATACAACCGTGCCAAACGGCATGCACCAGTCGTAGCGTGAATCCCGCTCGGTGCTCGAAGTCTCCGGGGATTCGAGTTCCAAGGGAACGAGATCCGCTTCCTCCGGAAGCAACGATGACGGCCGCACATGATGCAAGAACTTCCGCTCTATCAGTGAACCGCTGGTGACATCGTAACGACAGCTCCAGCCATTCCAGGCTTCGTGAGCAAGGCGCGGCTTTTCAAAAGAGAGCACCTGCGGAGGCCAGTCGGCACGGCGGAACGTCGGGTCCCGACCCGGTGTCTGACCCAGCTGCTGCCGATACTGCTGCAGAGCCTGCCTTAGCGTGCTTCGTGGGGGCAAAAAATCTGCAGCCTTCTTCGGCGGACCATCCAGTCCTAGCTTCTCGGCATGCTCTGCGAGGAACGCGGCGACTTGCTGGTCAAGCGCCAAGTCCTCAGGAGAGGCGAGCGGCTCGTTGGCGAAAAGCGTGCCCTCGTTTTCCACGAGCTCCTGAAGAAACCGCTGAAATCGTGGGTTATCGAGGTTGATCTCTTCATCAGGAGGGACCGATGCCCACTGTTCTGCTACCTCCTTTCCGTAGCGCTGCTCGAGGTCTCGGCGCACCATGTTGCAGAAGAGTTCGTGAAGGCGCCGCAGCTCCGTGAGCTCGTCTGGCGCGCTCTCGGATGCACTGCCCACCGCCCGCTTACCGTGAATGGACGCTGTCAGTGGCGGCTCCTGCTCAGGCCCGCTCGAGAGCGCGCACCCGAAAAGCGTCGACCCAGAAGTACATCGCCGAAGAGCCCGTTTTCGAGAAGCGCCTCGCCGCCTGTAGCAACAGCGCCCTGACTGCACCGGAAGCTGTGCCTGGCGCTCCACCCGACTCAAGCTGCAGCGTTGAGCTTGCACACCTGCGGAAATTCCAATGAACATGTGATCCGTAAACTTGGTGTCCACTGAACACGATCGATTCCAACTGCAAGCCAGGAAACGCGGTCCAGCGCAGCACCTGAAGCTGCGTTGGAAAGTCAACCGCCGTCGGCCGCATGCCCGTGGCCGCTTGTGCAGCTCTGGTACCGCCGAGTAGGGTCAGTGTGCTGGGTAAACGTTCTTTCTTAGCGAGCGTTGTGTGGGCTGTCGTGTGTTTGTGTGTCCTTTATCACACGGAAGGTTGTCGCAGTGGGATCAGAGCGAACATCGTAGGTCTTGAGCGTAAGTTGCTGAGACATTGTACAACAACAACAACAGCAGCAGCAGCAGCTGAGGCCTGGGGTTCGCTCGGTGGAGAACACGTCGTCTGCTGCAGGCTTGCCGAGGCGCACATCTAGCGGCGAGGTACCTCCCTGCTAGCACCTAGACTTGGGCTGAATTCTTCCAGGACGTTAACTGCACCCTCACCGGTCACACTCGATACAGGTACTAGCAGTACTTTGGCTATGGTTCGTTTGTCTCAAACTGCTGCTGGACGGAAGCGGAGGCGTGGGAACGCGGGTGGACGTGATAGCGCGTACAGTAGCGACCAAGTGCAGGTCGTCGAGCACGAGATCCCACTTGCACCTGGTGAGGGCATCATTGGCGTAACCACTTCATCTGGTGCTGACCTTGTTGTCGTTCGAGAGAACGGCTTGATCGAGTGGCGCTCGCCACGATATCGCTACCACGCAGAGAGCGTACTCGCTGCGCACGCTGCAGTTCGGGGCAACCGAACGATAACGGCTGCTGCTTTCCTCGCAGTTCCTGGAGGACTGCTGCTTGCACTAGGTGACGCTCAGGGGCAAGTTCACTTTTATGACGCTCTGCAGGCTGTGCTCTTGGAGTCTGTGTGGACAACCCGCGGCACAGCAGTCGCAAGTTTAGCGTTTCGCCCGCTCGGTGAACGGCTCGAAGAAGAGGCGGTCATCGCCTGTGCGTCCAAGGACGGCAAACTACGCCTATTTCGGGGCCCTGCAGCCGTCGGAGATGCATATCATGCCGCACGCGGTGTCATGCAGGCGGCATGGTATCTCGAACGGACGCTGCTGATCGCACCAAACGTACCGTTGCAATGTCTCGACTGGTCCCGCAGTGGTGATGCAGTTGCAGTGGGTACCGCTGACGGTCAGGTTCGGCTGCTGTCACTGCCGTCGGGAAAGAGTGAAACCATCGCTCTTTTGAAAAGCGCCGGTAAAGCGCTCAGCATTGAATCGCTCTCCTGGAATGGTGCGGAGACGGGCGGTTTCCTCGCCACCGGCGATGCCTCTGGTCGCGTTCTGTTCTGGTCTCTGGACCCGTGGACACGCGGAAAAGCGTTAGCTGTCTGTGAATCCTTCGAAAACTGTCATGGAGCTATCACACACTTGCGGATTCTCGGAGCGAATCTCGTGTTGTTTGGCTCGGCAGATGGGAGCGTCGGATTCCTCCAACGACTGGAGGCACGGACGCCCTGGTTCGTGAGCGGGCGCCCTCAGCGGCTGCATCGACGTGCCGTACGCACCTCGTGTGCAGTTCGACCTGCATGCAGTGACGCTTTCGGCATCGCCACTGGTGCCGACGACGCGCTGCTCTGTCTGATTTCGGACTTGGCTCGACATTTGGAGTCGCCGGAAAAGGTGACGCGCCACGGAGCACTTCGGGCCCCTGGTCAGCTCCGCGTTTCCTGTTGGCCTAGTTCGGAGGGGAGCTGTTTCGTGGCGGACTCGCCTGTCGAGCGCGTGTTACTCCAATGCAAGGCGAATACGCGCTGCGAGTTGTGTGTCGATCGCTATCGATTCACGACTCAGGCTTTGTTGGCAGCGGGAGACAACGGAAGCGCCAGCCTCACACTGGGTCATCCACAGGGGGCGTTCTGCTTGTTTGTACACACAGGAGGCGCAGCGCTGTACGCGCTACGGAAACATAGAGCTGAGCGCATCCCGCTCTCAGAAAAGAAAGCCGGAATACTCAAGGGAGCGATGATGGGGGCTGCGGTGCACCCCGACACGTTTGTGGTGCTCGCGAGCGACAAGATTCATTTGCACGTTTTGTTCGTTCAGGAAACCAATACGACGTCGCAGTGGAAAACTCGAGTACGTTCGCTGCGGCTGCAACAAGCGGACGCTTGTTGTTTATTGGGTGCTGGTGAGAACGAGCTCGCCGTCGCGTATCGAAGCGGCGTTGTAGAGCGATTTACACTGGAGATCTCGGAGAATCACCATCCAGAGTTGAGGACTCAACAGAGGATGCTGCTAAGCGCACCCGCATGCGCGCTCTTCCTAGATTCGCCTCGTGGTGCGCTATGGACCATAGATTCAGATCACATTCTGGCGGAAAATGGTGAAAAAAAAGTGCAACTCCCACAGCCAACCGTTGGATGCTACTATCTTCTGCGCGGCGGGCCGGGGAGCTCGCTCCTGGCGGCGACGCGCTCCTGTGTGCTACAGATTGACGTGCCATCATGTGGCGCATATCGCAGCCTCTATACCTGCCGAGACTGCATCTGGGGGCTGAATTATGCCTCTGCAGCGAATGCGCTTCTGGTTGTACACGGTGCCGATTCGTATGCTGCTGATTTGGCTCTGGACGAAGCGCTCGGGCGGAAACGTTTCGGCATGGAAAGGCGGTTTCGTGGACGCCACACCTACATTATGAAATCCGCGACAGCTCGTCCACGGCGTGCGCGCTCATCCATGATTCGGTCGTGATACGGCTTGTGGGCGATTCGCTTCGCAAGGCGCCAAGTGGACGCGCAGTTCAAGTTCTTCTTCTGCGTCGATGGATGTGCTCGCTGCCTCGCTTGGAACTGGAGCAGATCAATACACTTGAAATTGCGAGCAAACCTATCGATTCGTGATAACGACGAGCCCGACTCCAATCGTACCATCGCATCAGCGCTCAGAAAGAAGCGTACGATCGCGTCCATCGCTTCTTCGTGTTGCCTGGAAGCGTGTGAAGCGTGCTTTCCAGGTGGACATGCTCGCGGGACGGCGACCGCAACGCTGCAACGCAGCAGTGCGCCACAATGACCCAGACACAGCACTTTGGCGCGTATTGTGATTAGCGGGATCCACTGCCGACGCTTTTGTGCTCGTCACCGATAGGACTGCAACGTAGATCGCGAAGATAACGGGCATTCAACGGACGCTCGGCTCGTAAACGCTGAGATGCTACCAGATCCGAGCGTTCATGGAGCGCCAACCATTCATGCCGATGGTCTGGGCCGACGCTTTTTCGACAACATAAGCGCCATTCGCTCCGTCGGAGCACATGCTCAGAGGAACGGATATCGCTTGTTCCGTAGAGAGCGATCCATGGCGGGCCGCGATCCGAGTGATCGACGCGCATCGGCCTCGAGATGCCTCATCGGCACGCACTGGAAACAGCGACGACATCCTTGCCACGCAGAGAGTTTCTGCAAGGCTCTTTCGACAGCAAACGACCGCACAGACGCGCTTTGCAAAGAACGTTATGTTGGCATCGTGCGCTGTTTACGTGATACCCAATGGTAGCGCCCTGCACCAGGGTTGCGCTACGGTGCGCATGCATGACGTCTCAGGAGGTACACGTGTCCGCGGCAGCGATCTGAATCGCGTATTTGTCCTCTTTATACAGTCTTATACACCTTTGCAGCAGACTCTCATGCGTGTCGGCCTCGTACAACGTCACAGTCGTGCAGCGAACGCCTTTGGGGCGCCTCTCCGACGGTTCATGCCCCCGGCTCCTTCTAGCTGGGAGATACGGTTCGTGTGCTGAGCCACGCCAACTGGCCGGAGCGAGTGACGAAAATAAA
Source organism: Cyanidioschyzon merolae strain 10D (assembly GCF_000091205.1). Lineage (NCBI taxonomy): Eukaryota > Rhodophyta > Bangiophyceae > Cyanidiales > Cyanidiaceae > Cyanidioschyzon > Cyanidioschyzon merolae. Next base: position 28,803 of record NC_010145.1, read on the forward strand.
GTCGCTCGCGCTTGTCGCCCAGCATCCCGTTGTCATCGTGATCATGGAGGCGGCAAGTCGCTGACTCAGACGTGAGAGCCCCGTGGCCAGCCTTCTACTTGGTGTCGTTTCGGAGCCGTCCGCAACACCCCCTGCCTGATGTGCCGACCCTGGCTGACCTATGTCTGTGGATGATGCCCCGCTCTCGATGGAGATCCATACGGGCACGGGTGCGTCGCCGCCCACCAACAGGCGATCGTCGTTCTGCGCTCTCGCGAATGCACAGCAAAAGGGAAGCGATTGTCGATGGAGCGTTCGGCCGGTGTCCAGGCTCGTGAGTGCAACCTCGCCAGGACGCGACGCAGTGCATACGCATCGCCAACGCTGCCAGAACAGCACATCCACGATCTCCTGACAATGCATCCAACCGAGAAAGTCGATTTCTGGATGCATCAGCTTTCCGCGGATGAGCAGGAGGAAGCCGGCTGTGTATCCGACGGCCACCACCAGAGGCGAATCGCTCTCGCGAACTGGTTCCGTGGCGGTACCGTTCCGTCGGGCTTGCTCGGGTGATGCAGCCGCGTTCGCCGTCGTAACCAGCGCCGGTATCGGTGCCTGCACAGCTAGCGCCGAGACACCAGCGACAGGCGCAGCAGCGCCCAGCCATTGCCGTATCCGCTCTGGTGCGACCAGCGAGAGCGGACCTGCGTGCCACGCTGCGTCCAGGTAGGTCACCCGCCCGGAGACGTGCCCAGCGATGACGGCACCACTGGGCAATGGGTGTAGCTTTGTGACGTACTCACGTTCGGCCGGCGACGGCACGGTGGTTTGGTCGTCGAGGACGAGAATCGTGGAACGGGTTTCAAAGCCGAGCTCACCGCTCTCGCATGCGTAGCAGCGCAAGGAGAGGTCCTCGTGGGCTACAAGAACCTCGTTGCTGGAGGCGAGATAGGTTGCTGCGGTAGCCCGCAACACGCGAGCGCCCGCTAGCCCTCCGAGCTGAACGACGCCGCTTTGCTTGCGCTCCGCACGGAGTCGCTCGGGGCACTCGAAAACGACGCATAGCCGGCGGTCGACGAGCTTATCCTGCCATCCAAGCTCTGGATTCCAGCGGAACGCTTCGATTGACGTCTCTGTTACCACGAATACTGCTTGGAACTCGGCATGATAAAAAGTGCACAGTGCGTGAGCGCTGCGAAGACGAGGTCCCAACACAGCCGGCGACAGCTCAGCGGCTCGCTGCACCTTTAGCAAGGGCGTGGTTGCCCACTCCATGCCCGAGTCCCTAGGTAGTGGCAACTACGAAAGACGCCAAAAAGGCAGCGTAGGCCGCAGACTCTGTCGTTCTGGAAACGGCAGACGGAAACGCACTCATAACCACGAGCAGCGGAGCCAGCGCCAGCATGCCGCGTTACCTGGGAGGGCGTTCGAGTTGCGAGCAGGCGCCACGAAGCAAAACGCCGTTGAGCTCGTTTTGGACGCTCCAAAACTGGCCGCAACGCGCCTTTTTGGCTGCTCTCGTTCTGATACTAGTGACCCGACAGTGACGCCGAAAAGACCTGGACTCGTTTGTGTGTTCTACGCTGCTTGCCAGAATCGACGCGTTTGACGGTGCTTGCTGGTCGGCGCGAACAGGCTCCCGCGCCCAAACGGCACACGAAAGCGCGGTCTCTCCGGCTGGTCAGCTACAGACGCAGTGCTTCAGTCGAGACACGGAAGTTCGACAGAGTAATTTGCAAGTTTCATAGACGCGATGAGGAACCAGTTGCGGATGCTGTTCGCTTTGCGTCGTTCCAACGCAGCTATCGGCTTTGTAAGTGCGCGCAACCTATTCTGGAACCGGAAAAGTCTTTCACGGCCACTGTGCGCACCCTGAAGCGCTTGGAGCTTTCATCAAACTGCATATCAACGCATCCTGCGACTTGTCAACATCACTGCCGCCCGATATCGACCGGCTGCTCGCTCGCAGCCGTATCATGCCAGCCAGCCAGCCAGCGACTCCGAGACAGCGACTCGATATCAATAGGACGCAGGGACAAACTCTCTGGTTACCATATTACAAAGGCTCGGGAAAAGCACGTCAGCGAGAGTGTAGCGAGCCTCGATGACCCGAATCGATGCGATGCACGTCACCGCCCGTATGGCTATCCATAAGGCCGCGGATGCGATTCGGAACGCTGTGGGCGTGGTGGCGCATCAGGCGCACCGCGGGAAATGCAGTGCGCTGTCCCAGTTGGATATGCGTGCAACGTATGCGTGCATGCGTGCAATGGACAGCACTTGAAACAGCGCCTCCGAGCGCTTCAGCAGTGCTTTCCGTATGCAGGTTACTGTCCAAAGGGTCTGGAATTGCAAGTCTTTGCACTACGGTGAAAGTGATTCATGGTGCTCCCGACGGATCCCGAGTTCCCGTTTCCGATAGACGCTCTGGTGCGCATCGAGCTGGAGACTGGGGAAACCCTATGGGTGCGTACGCGAACACACGACGTTGTGTCGAAGAGCGATAGCAACGGCAAGTCGTGGACAGCGCGGCTGCGCTGGCAACAGCACTCGCAAAGGGTCGTGATCCGTCCGAATGTGCGAAATCCTCAGCACCCCGTGGTAACACGGATGCGGGATGGGAAGCTGGTTCTGTGGAGGCAGCTCGAATCAATGCCTACTCGTGCGGCATGTGGAAACGTCGCGGAAGCTCCTGTGCGGCCGAGTCGAAGCAAGCGTCGTCGCACGTCGTCGGCTCCTGTTTCGAGCGCCCCGCAGTTGAAAGCACAAAAGTCAAAGGAAATTGCGCACGAGGTCAAAGACTCACATGATGTCGAGAGCGCTGCTCCAGGAGCAGCGGTCGCGACAAACACCAGAGCCACTGCAGTGCGTGAAGCGCCCCGTGACGAAACTCCCGAACATATGCGTCGGCAGCGTCGCTGCCGTACGCTGCCCGAACGGCCAGCAGCATCCATTGCCACGGTGCCAGCATCTGCAGGCAGCGTCTCGACGCCGCGGATCAGCGCGTGCATACGAGAAACGAGTCGTAAAAACGCGGAGGAACCGAGCTCCGCACGAAGCACGCCACAGAACCGAAACGCATCGCGCATGCCGCGTCCGATACGGAAGACCGAATCCAGGTGTGCCTGTGCCTCGACCCGTAACCCGTGTCCGAGGCTCGCAAAAGCGCCGCACGCGAATCGTAAGGATTTAGAAAATTACAATCTGCACAGCACTGCTGCTGCTGCAGCTGGAGCTGCTGCCGCTACCGGGGCACCAGATACGGACCTTGTGGAACGAACGGATACGGAGACAAGGATGGCTCTGCTCGATGAATTGCGCCATGCACATGCCGCCGCCGCCGCTGCTACCAGCTCCAGCATGATTCATGGGCATCCCGTGCCCGCGACGGATCGCCGTTCGGTGAAGTACGGGCCGCACTGGCGATTCGCACCGCTTGCAGCCATTGCCGCGCACGCGCGCAGCCTCGCGACCCCTGGGGTTGTCACGGGAGTCGGCGAAACCGCATGCTCGACGCTTTCGTTACTGAAACTGCTCGCGGAGGATACGAGGCGATTGGTTGACGAGATACTGATCCTAGCTTCTGGTACCGACGAAGCGGAAACAACAGAGCCGGCAAAGCGCCTGCCCGATCGCGATACAACCACAGAGACGCTTGGACGCATTTTGCTTGCGTACGCACAGGCCTTGGTTTCTGTGGCGGAGGCGCAAGCAGGTTCCGGAGAGTCGCAAAACACTGTGATGCATGACCTGGGAAAGACCGCTCTTCAGGCGCTGATCCAGGCTGAACGATCGGGTATTCGAGAACCCCATTTTCGACATGCACTCCGAACTTTGATCCGAGGCTTCGTACCCGCGACAGCATCAGCGGATTGTGTCGCTGCTATCAGCGCAATACTCGAAGAGCATCTTCCGAGCGGACGCATAGAGCGAGAATCCCACCGCTTAGAGCTACTGTGTCAGGTGGTTACCCTGGGTCCGGATCTGCTTGCCCTAGCATCAGTATTGAGGCGTGCGAGCCGTAACCAGACGTCCCACGTCCTGTCTGCGGTCGCGTGCCCTGACCTGAGGGCTCCTTGTTCTACCAAATGGTACAGGCAGGTCGTCCAGCTCTACGAAATCGGGGCCAGAACCATCGCGAATCAGCTAACTGGTTGTTGGCCGGCGGAAGACCTGCAGGAACACACCGCTGATTTCCTCGTCAACGGGGCGATGCAGTTGCCTTTGCTTTGTACAGGAAACCTATCAGAACACGATTCAACTGTTGCGCCTGTGAGATAGATTCATACTGCCTGCTGTTTTCGCGAATGGAGGCAGTATCGTGGACAAGTTGCCTCGTGTTGGCGCGTTCTGTGGCGGAGCGGACCACGCCACCACCAGGAAATCCATGATGACGCCCTATGGAGACCAACGGAGACGCCGCATCAACCCTCATGCGCAGACAAGGACGAAAACGATCCGAAGCGAGCGATAGGATGCACTGGTGGCGTCTGCTTGCGCGCCGTCTCCACCGGCCGCATCACGTCGCCCGCAACAGAACACCGGTTGCAAGCATGGTTGCGCTTACAAGTCACCAGCGCGGGCCGCGCTGTGCTGTATGCCGCCTGTAGCCTGAGGCCGCTGCAGCCTCCGGTGCGCAGAACCCGAGCGATTCTCGAGAACTGCCACGTTACGCGGACACCCGTTTCTACTTTTCAGCAGAAGGACACACTCCCGACAGAACATAGCCTGGTACTTGGCGCCAGGGGCGTTGCAGCGACAGCAGCGCGGCGTCTCGCCTCGCCGTTGTGGTTGCTCGACAAGCAGAAGCGCACAGTCTGCGCAGATGCGAGCAGGTTCGAATAGCGCGTGCACTGCTTCACAAGTCACGCACTGACCGTCGCAGCGCGCACATAACAAGCCGACTTCACTGCCCTGTGTGCGGCCGCACTGAGCTCCGGTATGTTTCAGGGACATTTGCGGTGCGCTCGAGCGTCTCGCTTTCGCCTCCTGAGAACGCGACGGCCAACTGCACGCACAGTTCACAGGTTCAGACTCGTAGTTGTCGTGGGTTTCGTCAACTAAGCACCGCTGCGCCTTTAGACGGTGCCAGCGCGTCTCCAAAGCCGCCTAACGGGGAACTCAGGAACCAGTTCGGTGTCAGACTTGGAGCAAAACTTTCAACCAGTGCGCTCGTTCCACACGTTGCAGTACCGTCAAATCAAAAGGTTGAGCACTGGCTTATCGGGTACGCTGAAAGACTCGGCTAGTCCAAGCGGACGCGTGTCTGCCAACGTAACACTGACTAGAACGCGGCCCTGTTTTGGTACTTGCTCCGGGGCTCGGTGGACCGCGATGGACCACGCGACGAGCGCGCTCTGGCAGGCAGCTGCACAGCGATGAAGTCAGAGGCCTGGGAACGCGCACAGCGCCGCGGAGTTAATCCGACGCGCGTCCGGAACGCCACAGCGCACCGTTTATGCCGCAAGTTGCAGAGCGCCTGCGAGCAGGCCGGCCCAATGAGCAGCTCGCCACAAGTCCATGAACTGAACGGGCGTTCAGCAGGCTCGGAACGTGCACAGCCTCCTGCTGTTGCGGATTCGACGTTAGCAAACGAGTTAGAAATCGACCAAAAGCCGCTTTACAACGAATGCACCGCATTTTCTGCATTTAGGCCCCGTTTCATGCCGTATATGTATGTCAACGCCAGTGCTTAGTCGCCGCACCGTCTCGGCAGCGTTTCAAGGTGATTCGGGTTCGGGTTCGGATTCGGGTTCCAGTTGCGCAACGATAACGCTCGCATCGTCACCCTTCCCAGGACAAACAAGTCTCGGCATGCGTTCCGATATGTAAGGATCGCAATTGGTGCAGCTGGAGAAGTTATGTGCGAGTTGTGCCAGTTGATAGCTTAACAACACTGGATCTATGTGGGTAAAGGTGCCCAAGCAGGTCCGATTCGCCACCGCCAGATTCGAATCATACGCAGAAGAGACCGGACACACCAGCGCGAGAATCTGGCTCTCACTGATATTATCGAAAAGGCCATCCGTCCCAAATATAACCGTATCGTACGCTCGTAGTCGGAACACGTCGAGGTAAATGGGCACCACATCACCCGTACACGTCTCGATCGTGATGCTGGTGCGTTGGGTTTCCGGATTCCCCTCGATGCCGTTGAGGCTCGAGAACACAATTGTTTGATCACGAATCACGAGGAACCCGATATTGCCTGTACGCACGGCATAGAGCAGATTCCCATTGTTTGCGAGACATGCCGCCAGCACCGACACCGAACGCACTGCTTCGGGCGGCCGCATATGCGTCACGGCATCACGGAGACAGCTGAGTAGTTCGAAGCGTGGTTGCCAGTTTCGTCCTCGAGCGGTGTCTTGCTCCGATTCAGAAAAAAGCACCTGTTCAATGAACCCGTCTAAGATGTTGCGCACATGGTACTGCGCCGTGTACATATGCGCCAGTTCTACATCGCGCGTGTCCTTAATCGGTGCGAATGCCGCGCGAACAACACCACGCTCAGTGGCGTAGAGAACGTGACCGCAGTCCGCAAGGCCCACCGCGCCCTTCCCCTCGCAAACGAAGACCGTGTCCGTCGACCCCGAGAGAAGCAACGCCTCACCAGGAAACGTTGTACCTTGTTCCGCACTAGGACGATCGCCGATGATCTGGTACGTTCCACACCGAAAGACGCACCGCTGCTCTGAGACTGCAAGCGGACGCTGCTCGTTGTGCGGCTCGCTCCGCAACGACAGTTTCGCCACGCCGCACCGCCGCTGTGCCTCGTGTGAGTGCTGACCGCGCAAACACCTCAGTGCAGACGCCGACGAGAAGAGGCTTCCGCGATAAACACACGTGTTAATAACGAACTGCAACGGATTATCAGGTTCAACTGGCTGCCGCAACGAGCTTGGGGTTTCTTTGAACAGAGTGCCGCCTCGTTGCCTGCCGAGCGACCGCATGGCGAAAACGTACCGCCTGCTTGGCATAGACAGTGACCGGAAAGCTGCACCGAAAACGCCGTTGTGCTCTTCTCGAGCCTGTGTTCCGAGACCTGCACGCCGCCTCCAACAAACGCCGTTCTAAAGAAAAGGCTGCTGTCACCAGTGGTACAGCAGTGGCGCGCCACGCGCCCCCCAGACAAAACGTCTCGAGCAGATGCGCAGATGCCCTTCAGATTTCTTGAACCGGCCACCCAATACTGCTTCCAACTTCTTTTCATATAGTTCAACTTTGAGAGGTTGTCCAAGAAAATTTTCTCTTGACAGCTGTGGAGGTCGTTTCTCCAGCAGCGCACATTTCCTTATATTGATTGCGGCGTTAAAGTCACGATTCACAAACTCCATATGTTTCTTGCCATTGGTAGTTGGACTCACTAGTGCAAGCAATCCACGAACTTTCGCCCTCCTTTTCATTTGCTCTTCCGTCAGCGGTCCGTACTTTTTTACATCCTCAGGGCTTCGCTGATATTTTTCCATCTCGACCGTCTGAAGTGTGCACCCCAGTTCATGGTGTGTATAGGACGTTCGGAACTCATCTGCAGGTATCGTAGCGAAGCTCCGTGCGCACTTCTTGTACGTTCTTGTTGTTGGAGCTGGCGTAGTTCCTTTTTTGGGTCCTCCATCGCCCTGCTCCGTATGCTACTACGAGCCTTTGACTTTCATCCTCCTTCAAGGCGCTCAACTGACTGAAAAAGTTGGCGACTGCAAGCCGCTTCCCACAATACAGGTTCATAAGCAGACGGGCCCATCGAGGCTTTGTATACTCCTCCCACAGCGCATCCCAATGAGCAACGCGAACTTCCATAAACTCCCGAAAAGCGTTAGAGTCCGCTCCTCGGGTCGTCACCTCGCTCAAAGCCTCCAGGTGCTCTTTCATTCCTGAATTCCATGTAATGATTTTCTTCCTTGCATTCATTACGCCGGATCCTCGGTAGTATCTCGCTCTCGAGAACCTCAACAGACGCATGTCTTTCTGACGTGAGTTGCCGTCAGTACCATCTTCCGCGCGCTTGGGAGCAGCGATGGTTACGATATTCGTAACCCCAGGGTCCGCGCCAACGACAAAGTCGTTATCCTGCACTTTCTGTGTGGCACAATCTGCCTCCTTCTCATCTTCATGCTTCGTCACGGACACTATCGAAGACGGAACTGGACGATCCGCCTTCAAGCGCCGATAGTGAACACACATGGCTACTCCATCGGTTTCGATCACCCCTGTGAATACCTTTTGTTTGCTCACTTTCAGACTTGTGAAATCGAAGATATTCTTCCAGTACGTGTCCCGGTTTTCACCGGTACTCTCCTTCCTGCTGACATTAAACTCGGGGCTGAACTCCTTCATGATGCCGTAAAGGATTCTGGAATCGATAGTCACAAAATGTGACTCGATGTTGGACAACGGAACGACGTTGAAGCGCTTACCCAGAAGCGCAGCCTTTCGTCTCCCCCACTCTTCATTTTTTCCTCACTCAGCTTCATCTCTGCCTTGCGTTCGAGCTCACGGTCCAGAAACACAAAGTAACGCAGGACGTGGCGGTAGTATCTTTCGTTATCTTTTTTCAACTCTGATATGTTTGCTGCTCGGTTCGCCAACCCCAGTACCGCACGATGCTCTTGTATAGCCGCTCGGATGACGGAATCCTCATTCATGCTCCTGAGTGATTTCTTCTCGTCGATGAATTCAATCTCATCTTCATGCTTGCGATCGTTCGTGTTGCCATTGATAATCGCCCATATCCCCTGGCGAATGAGACCGGGTAGAGTGCAAAGATGGAGCGTATCATGAAGTTCTTGAGGTTCATTGTTAAATGGTTCTTTAGACTGGTGAGGTAGTTCATCGCTCCGTAGGTGTAAATATTCGAATCCCCCCCTGTATCGAGTACCGTCGAAGCGGAACTCGGCGTAAATTTTGTGGAGGGCATGAACTCGCTCATTTCACCTAGACGTTTCACCGGTGCCAAGCATCCGGTGATGAAAAACGGTTTTGTTGAGAAAATCTTCCAGAATATGGACTGTTTTGATGTCCGTAACGTCATGATACCATTTTCTTAGGAAATCCACCATTCCTTGAGAAGCGTCACGAACACCGCTGGAGTTCGGCTCGACACGGTTCCAGATTGCCTCTCGAACGTTTTCCCTGTACGGATCCTTGGTATGTTGAAGAAGACAGGCTTTCACCGCCATCTCGTCGTACCGTCATCTTTTGCGTAGCCTTTGACGTAGGGCCTCCCGCTTTTACTTCTTCTTCTTATCCTGTTCCTTTGCACTTGGCACTGTTCTTCATTTTTTCGGGCTGCCGGCGACATTGGCGCCCAGGATCCTCCACTTCCCCTCCCGTAACTTTCCTTTTTCAATATAAAAAACCGAAACAACTTTGGATGGTACAGCTATTACGCATAAAAAAGCACTTGAATACATTAGTGTGAAGGTTGAAACACGATTGAGGACAAACAATGGGCTTTTCTACGACTTGAAATCGTTAAAATTTGTACGATAGAGCTACATGCTTCATTTTTCCGATGGAAAAACACTTACATTGACAATGGATCCCAGATTGTGCTATAAATGGGTATCGGATTTGGCGAAAGCATCCATCATGCTGCATTCTAACTCCAGATTCCATTACGTATACTTCCTTTCAGATGTACTACTCGTCTCGTGCTTCCTGTCATTCGCCGGGTGCATGCGTTGATGCACCCGCCTTAGCGTCTAATCCGCTGATGCCGATGCATAACAGAGACAGGACAGCGTTGCCGTACTACTGAGGGCGTCGGATCGAGGAATGCTCCACCTGACACAGAGTCGGAGTATAGGATCATTCTGGGAGCCAGCAAGCTCCGCAGACAGACACACTGCCTGCGATAGCGTGAAGCTATATACCAGGACTCCACCGCGACCAGATCGACGCCCAGATGCAGTTTAACTGCCGCTAGTACCAGAATAAACAGTGCTGCAGACGAATTGCTCAGATTTCTATGCAGCACCCGCCACTGGGTGGCGAGCACGAAGCACGTGCCTGGGGTACTCGTCTGGCTCGCGGGTTTTTCCGTCGAGAAATTCAACTTTCGACAAAACGGGAACCGTGTTTCCTTTTTATCGTTTATCGTGCAGGGAAGATAAATTGGTATATCGTTGCTAGTTAATGGTTAGTCTCTGTTCTTTGCTCTGTATGCTGCGGTCGGTTAGCGCGCCGGGGAGATCAGGTCGTACGAGACAAGACGCACGTGTCGCCGTTGAAAGGAAACGCGAAATTGTGAAAATCCGTTTTCTTATTGTTCTACCGTACAAGTTGTATTTGCGTTAAAGTCGTAACAAAGTAAAGTTGTTTCATGCAATTGTGTTTCAAACCTCAAGTAAGTGTATACAAATGATGTTTGGCAATTCAGATCAGAAGCGTCGAAAGAACCTTCTTCTTCTTCAAAAATAAAAAAGGTTATGGAAAAGAAACTGGAGGATCCTGGACATCTGGTGTCGTCGACTGCCGGAGACTGACGAAAAACATGGCGGAGCTAAAAGGAACATGAGAAGACGATGGAGCAAAAGAGGAAGGCCCGAGGTCAGAAGCTGAACGAACCACGACAGTACGACAAGATGGTGGTGAAAACCTGTCTTCTCGCACATATCAAGGATCCGTCCCGGCGAAGGCTGCGAGAGGCCATCAGAAACCGTATCGAGTCATACTCCATGAGTGTTATGATGGCTTCTGCAGGTATAATGCATTTGGTGAAGGAGATGCGCGACGACGTAACGGGCATCAAAACAGTCGAGGTTCTGGAAGAATTTTTCGGCAAAACCTTTATTCGTCACCTGATGCTTGGTACAGGGGAAACGTCGAGGAGAAATGAGCGGGTGCATGCCCTCTGCCAAAAATACTCCTTCTACAGCTCCAACGGTACTCGAGACAGGGGTGACTCGCATATTTACACCGTCGGGTTATGAAGCACCTCACGAACCTGAAGAACTATTTGACCATGAGCCTGGAACGTTTCATGATACGCGCCGTCTGTACGCGCTACCCGGGCCCCTCTCGCGAAGGGATATGGACCATCATCGACGGCATCACAAACGATAGTAAGAATGAGCAGGAGATCGAATTTGTTCACGGGAAGACATCACGCAGGAGAGCAAATGAGGATTCTGGAATCCGTGCAGCTATTAAAGAGCATCGTGTGGTCTTGGGGCTGGCGAGTCCAGCAGAAAAGATATCCGAGTTGAAAAAAGATTCGGAAAGATACGATCGCCTCATCTTGCGCTATACCATATTCCTGAACCGACAACTGAAATGCAAGACCGATATGGAGCAGGGTGTTGAAGCAAATGCAGTGTCGGAGAAACGGAAAGCTGCGCTTCTGGAGAAGCGCGTCAACGTCGTTCCGTTGTGCAACATCAAGTCACATTTTGTGAGTATCGACTCCGAAATCCCTTACGGCATCATTACGGAGATCTGTCCAGTGTTCGATGTAAGCAACAAGCAGTTCACCGATGAAAACCAGGAGACGTACTGGAAGAAGAATATCTTCGATTCCAAACGTCTCAGAACGAGCAAGAAAAAGGAATTCACTGGGATGATCGAAAGTGATGCGATAGCCATGCGTGTACATTATCGGCGCTTGAAGGCGGATCGTCCAGTTCTGTCTTCGTTGCCGTCGCTGGCAAAGCGTGAAGAAAACAAAGAGGCTAGCCCAACGACGCAGGAGGTGCATGAGAACCACTTTGTCGTTGGCGCGGGCCCTGGGAACACGAATATCAGGACCATCACAACACGCAATTGCGGGGATGATGGCATCGACGACAACCTACGTCAAAAAACACATGCGTGTTTTAAAGCTTTCAAGAACGAGATATTACCGAGAATTCGGTGTGATGAATGCAAAGAAGAAAAGTGGGGCGTGGAACGCAGGATTGAAAGAGCACCTGGAAGCGATCAGCCAGGTGACGGGCCGGGGAGCGGACTTTCACGCTTTTCGGGAGTTTATGGAAGTTCGTGTTGCTCATTGCGAGGCGCTGTAGGAGGAGTATACAAAGCCCCGGTGGGCTCGGTTGCGTATGAATCTACACGGTGGGAGCCAGCGTGCGTTCGCGAGTTTTTTCAATGAATTGAACGTCTTGAAGGAGAGCGACAGTCAGAGGCTCGTACTAGCGTATGGAGCAGGGCGATGGAAGACCCGAAAAGGGTGTACACGAGCTCCAACTACAAGAACGCACAAGGAGTGTGCAAGGCGTTTCGTTACGATACCTGTAGATGAGTTACGAACGTCGTATACACACCATGAACTGGGTTGTACGCATCATAGAGTGGAGATGGAAAAGTACCAGTGAAGCCCTGAGGATGTAAAAAAGTACGGAGCGTTGACGGAGGAACAAATGGAAAGCAGGGCGAAAGCTCGTGGACTACTCGCATTACTGTGTACAAACAAAGATGGCAAGAAACGTATGGAGTTTGTGAATCGTGACTTTAACGCCGCTATCAATATAAGGAGATGTGCGGTGGTGGAAAGAAGACCTCCAGAGTGGACACGATAGAACTTTGTTGCGCAATCATTCAAACTGGAACTGTATGAGAAAAAGTTGGAGGCAGTAGTAGGTGGCCTGTCCAAAAAGGCTGGGAGGCGTCTGCACGTCAGCCGAAGACGATTTATCTAGCGCGGGTTTCTCGCCACTACTGTACACGGCCGCCGGCGACGTTCGTCTTTTAGGGCGTTCCTTGTGTCGGCGATACCACGGACCAGCAGCAGGCGACCGCGCCCATCGCCCGAAAGAAGCAACCGGTTTCGCGAGCTGGACGCAGTACGGCGCTCTGCCCTGTGCGCCTTTTGTGGCTTTCAGGTACGCGGTCTACCGCTCCGGACACTGCTCCAACAGTCTGGCCGGTCCTTGATTACGACAAGTAGCGCTGAAAGCAAGCCTTTCGTGCACGGAAACTGAACGCGAGTCGGAGCACTGTTCGTCACACAAGTGCTGGGTTATCCGTTCTCGTCCCTATCATAGACGTGTGTGTGTGGGCGTGCGGGTGGCTCCGCTTTGCTCCTCGAGATTTTCCCTTCCGTGAAACGGGGACGTGTCTGCAGGATTATGTGACGTACGCGAGTTTGATCGGAAGACAGTTACTGTCAGGAAAGCGCTGGCTGGAGCTGCCCGCAAGACGACTGGTCGCAGGAGGTGTTTTCGTGGTAAGCGTCACCCTCGCCGGCATCACGCTTTACCACGGGTGGTATTCCAACACACAAAGCATTCAAGACGATCATGTCCGGAATGGCTCTGTGGAGACGTGCGACTGCGCCCCGCTATGGAGATGCATGCAAGCGTTCGGTAGCGAGCACGCACCAGAGTGCGCAGCGGAACGAAGCAGCCTCCTGCGCTGCATGGCGCACAGCAAGCCTTCTACATCATAAACATGAAGGGGCACCATTGGCGGCCTTTATGTGACTGTGCAAAGAAGTGACATCATGAAACTTGCTCATGGAGAATTTGGTCAACCATCCAGTACAAACGCGGACGGCGTGGTGCACGTGGAGCGCCTGGCAACGCTCGGCGGCTGAGGCAAAACCTGAAAACGGCAACGTCGTCCACGCTCGAGAGAACCTGGATACGGCAGTGGTAGAGGTATGGGGTGACTCGCATTGAGCTAAGCACGCATCGACTCTTGTGACGGAGCAGCGCGGAATACGGCCTCGCCATCATGATGCGCTTAAAGCGTTCAAACTGACCCAAATCAATGCGCTTTCCGAAGAACTCATTCTTGATCGACCAGACGTCAAAGTTCGCAAAGGCATACAACGCTTCAATACCCTCATCACACTCCTGCGCGGTGGTGAGTGCCTGTCGACGCGAGAGACCTTCCAGTAAGTGCTCCACAGTTTGTTCAGCGGAAAGCTGTGCATAAAGCGCAACGGTATCACGCCAGCGAAGCGAGTCGCCCCCGGCCGGTCGAGGTGCACACGCGTCGAGCTTGGCGGGACCTGCACCCCGGCGCGCGTTTGCGAGGCGAAGCCGTTCACAGCGCGTTACCCGCACTGCTTTGGCTGGGTAACGCAAATAATTCAGACCCAAAGAAGGACTAGAAGCAAGTGATACCAGCATTGATGGCGGTTCACGCCTCCAACAGGCACCCTTTTGGAGTCGACCTCAGTGCAGCAGCGTAGCGGTACCTGGGGGGGAGAATTCGCTGCACCCCACACAGGATTCCGTTGCGCGAGCTGTGCACGCACTTTGGCGAGCATTCGCGCTACCTCGATGGCCAGCGCGCGCAACCGAAAGCGCAGCAGCGCCTCTGGCACGAATGGCGCCACCAAACTGCCTTCCGCAGCTTGCATGGTGGATGGTGTCGGATTGTCCAGGTTATGCGCTTATGCTAATGTGCGCGACGCGCATCGGCATCAAGGGTACCTTCTGGGCGCAAGGTCCAGCGAATCGGATACGCATACGGGGCCAGTGCGCTTTCTGCGCCTACCCACTGTGGTGGGTGTCAAGCACAAACCCGCATTGCCAACCGACAACAGCGCATTCCATGCATGATCACGAAGGAGAGCGGCGGCTCCCAGCATTCATCCTAACAGCCAAGTTTCTCCAGCGTGTCGTTCAGCAAAGGCAAGCCTGCATCCGCAGACTGTCCGAGCACATACCGACGACGAGACCCGATTCTACGTCGGGTGAAGCACGCCTCAAGCCGACGCCCTCTCGGGTATAGAAAAGCTGTTCTAGCTCTATGAACTATCTGCTCTAGCATTTAAGGTCCAAAGGCGGATACGGAACGGCAGGCACTAGGCACACCCGATGGGACGTATGAAACGGCCGGAATATCCGAGAAGAGGTATCGGTAATGTAACTTGGAGGTTCGGGGGTTTGATGGACACCTTACCGCCCACTGAAAAAAACCACAAAAAAAGTAAGAAACAAATGCGCTTAATCGGAGAACGCTGGCCGAAGTAAACGTGTTGTCAGTGAAAAAAATCCGAACGTGCTGCTGTGGTGGCATATAGATACCTAATGATATATTTATCAATATTTATAGTACTATAGATTCATGATGGTGCGTAAATGGAGAGGTGCATACCGTTTCGGATTGCGTGCGCGCAACTGCGCCAGCGCAGGCGGAAGAAAACGTGCGCCTGTGCGGACGCTGTCCGTTGAAGAGCAAAGGCTGGGTGTGCGGACTTGCGTATGCGCGTGTGGTATCACGAGCGTCAGACTCGAGCGCTCGTGTGACGCCAAACGTCAGCCGATGGACTTGCAGTGAACGATAGCTGTTTGTTGGGGTTGCATACACCTCCGATGGTATGGACAGTGCACCGTTGGTGCCGGTACTGAGCTCCATGGCGGCGATTCAACAAGCACTGGCTGAGGAAACCGAGCGTCTGGTTGCCCTGCGCTTTAGCAGCGATCCAGCAGCCGTAGATTGTGTCTTCATGGACGAATTCCTGGCAAGATCAGCAGCGCGCGTGCGGCGGTTCGCAGTGGTGTACGATGTGGACTTGCGGCAGGTTCCGCAGGCTGCGCGGCGCTTCGGCGTTGAGGCGTGGCGACCCCTGTCGCTCCAGTTCTATTATCGAAAGCGCCTCATCAAGGTGGACTGTGGTACTGGAGACACGGCGCGTCTGACCCGTCCGGTGCCGAGCGTGCAGCAGGTGGTGGACCTCTTCGAAGTCGTCTATCGACAGGCGTTGCGCGGAAAGGGTCTCGCGATGGCGCCGTTCCGACTCTAGCGCGGACTGTGGACGTATGCTGGCGGCCTCGGAGGTGTAGGATGCAAAACGTCAGCCCCGCAGCTTCAATGCATGGCGGGATTCGCTCGTGCGTCATTCGTGCAGCATTCCATATGCTTTGATGGCTGCTGCGAACGTCGACTCATGCTATGAAGCTCCCGAGATCGTAAGAATGCCAGGTCCAGGGCGCTGCATCGCCCAAGTGGACCGCAGTTGCCACTCACGAGGGAGCGTGCGTCGACCACGTATACCGAAGCGCGCGAACGCAGAAAGCTCCCCGTCTGTGGAACAGCTGGAGCCACAAGGGTGGACACGGCAGCGCGAGCCGCACCTGGCCACGAAATGTTCATGAGTGCACGGGTACGGCTCGCTGGGGAACGCCCGCTCACCGGTCTCGCGGCAACTGACATACTGCGCAAGGCGTCGTAATCACTGGCCAGTGCCTAGACGTATGTATGCATGGATACATGTGCGCGTACGTGCGCTCAAGCGTCGCTCACGCAGTCTCCTGGATACATTCGACACCAGTCTGAGACCAAGAAAAGGCGTCATCGACTATATCAACGGGAACGATGTGCGGTACACTGCACGCAGACGGCACAGCGTGCTACCACATCGCCGTAGTGCGCGCTCAGAATGAAACCTTCGGATGCTGCGTCAAATTTTGGTGTCTGGATTTACCCCGGATACTTCAAATGCTTTGTCAGGTGCGCCTGCTTCCTATTTGTCGCACGTATCCACATTCGAGACTCGTTTCCTATTCATACTGAGAACAGCGTGCTTCTTGTCCTACCATGCATCAATCGGCAGTGTAGATGCGCGTGCACCTTCCTCGGCTTCCGTTCGGGCTCGGAGCCCGTCAGCGGCACTCATGCAGGGTAGCGCTACCACCATCGCTGCTGGTCATACACAGCCAGTTGCTCCTGTGGGCGAACTGGATTTATATCGCACCACGGGATCGCAAACTGACCCAGGCTCGACGGTGACAGCTCCGGTGCCTCGCGGGCGATGAGCTCCAAAATGGCATCGTAAACGAAGCGCTGACCTCGATCACTCAGGTGAAGTCCATCGATGAAGAGGCCGGAACGTTCCGCTGGAGGCAGCTGCTCGATTTGCGTAAAGAGATCTAGGAGCAAGACTCGATCTCGGGGTCGAATCTGCGCAGCAACACGGCGACAAGCAGCCGCGTACTGTCTAGTTCGTGCACACATACGATCAGACTCAGTTCGTTGACCTGAGTCCGATGGCTGGTGGGCGTCGGGCGCAGCGCGCTCCGCTGCGAGACTGCTTTGGATATGGCGCCGCCGAGCTTCCTCGTCTACCCACGGTGGCGTCATCAGCAGAACACGAGGGTATCGAACAGACTCTATCTCATTCGCCTCCGATGCATCAGGTGCCGGTGCCGCTGCGAGCGACGGTGGCGTTCGACCGTGCTGCTGCCGCTGTGGACGCCTCTCGCTGGTCAGGGTCAGGGATGCGTCGTGCGAGCGCTCCAGTATGAGCCGAAGCATCTCGTAAACATTGCTTGCGTATTCATCCAGTGGAACGTACTGTGCAGTACCGGGTGCTGCGGCATCATTCGCTCCAAACCAGATCCCAACGAGCAGCAGACGCTCCTGTGCCACATCCGACAGGTGATGCCGGACCACTGGCAGCGCCCACCGCGTGTTATAACCCGACAGACCACGAAAGATGCAGTCCGCCGCACCGTTATATGCGTGAACGAGTCGCAGACCCCAGCCAACGGAGGTGTATCCAGCGTATTCGTTGATATCGAGGCCGCGACGTGTCAGCGAGTCACCCAGAAATAGCAGCACTGGAGTGGCAGCGGCCATCCGGCGCGCAAAGAGAGCCCGAAACTGCTCGGTAATACCGCCGTGAGCCCTGGACACGACGCCGCCCAGTGCGTTGAAGGTTCGTTGCCAGCGTAGCTGCCATGGTAAGCGCTGCTGCGAAGCTAGGGCGCTGACCGGTCGCTCCTCCGACTGGTTGAAGGTTGCCGCGTCGCGCGCTTGCGCGGGGTCTTCGACGCCCGCAGGCTGCTCGGATGCCATTAGCCCAGCTCAGTGCACTCAGTGACAAGCGTAGAATCCATAAACCGCACCAGCATAGCAGCACTCGAGTCGCTGAGCGGACAGTCGGACCTAAGGACGTTACGCTTGCAAGGCGTATGCGCTCGCACTCGACTGCAGTTGGTGCTGGCGCTGCGGCATGCCAAGCGGCATGCGCTGCGTACCTTGCTCGAGCGCACTACGTTGAAGCAGCGCATGGACGAGACTGCTTCATACGAAGTACGTGAACTATGCGAAACAGATCTTGAGCACGGGTTTCCAGAGTTGCTTGCCCAGCTTACACAGACGGGTACGCTGCCGTTGTCCTTTTGGCGCGAACGCTACCGCCTTCGCCAGCAGCTGCCGGGCACGTACGTGACGCTGGTGGCCGTCGAAAGTGCCACAAAGCGCGTAACAGCGACAGCAACGCTGCTTATCGAGTACAAATTCACGCGAAGCTGCGGGCAAGCCGGTCACATTGAGGACGTTGTGGTTGACGCAGCGTATCGGCGGCGGAACCTGGGCTCACGCCTCGTTCGAGAGCTGTGTGCACGAGCGCGGGACCAGTTCAAGTGCTACAAGGTTACCCTGGACTGCGTCGAAGAAAACGAGGCCTTTTATGCGAAACTCGGTCTGGAGCGGAAAGGTGTCCAGATGGTGCGCTACTTCCGTATTTGAGGCCCTGCACTGACCCAGCATCCGGACGCAAATAACCAGTGCCGAGAGGTGTACTCGTCGTTGCTGCGACTCCTGAACTTTTCCAGACGATCTAGCATATCGCGGATGACACTGAATGCAGGCGAGAAGCTTCCCGTGATCAAGTCTAGAATTCGCAAAACCTTTTCATTGCAAGCAGCAACATGTCATAATGTTGCACGAGTATAACCATCGGTTTTCGTATTGCAGCGCACGAGGGACGACGACCCGTCCGCCCAGGAGGCTTGCGGGCACGCTGCTGCGATCGCTGGCTCGCTCCTGGTGCTCAACGCGAGCGCCCCGGATTCTCCATATGTGTGGGATCACGAGCGTACCCAGTCGCTCGTTTCCTGGATGAAACGTGTGTGCACGAAGCCGCGCTCTCTGTGGTCGAATTCGCTACCTTAACCGTTGGCAGCGAAACCACCAGCTCGATACGTGTACTGAACTCACCGGTGTCGTGATGAAAACGCATTTTACGAGTTTTCGAGGGTTTGTGCAAGCTCGCACACCCTCGACAGCAAATGCTCGTTACCGATCATGCTTCGGATCACAACATGGATACGTTCAGCGTGCTTCTACGCTAGATGCCGCCTTTCTTCATCTGGATCGCCGCTTACACATGCGGGATATTCGGCCAAGGACGCCCGCATCGCGAACCCTGATCGCTCCAACTTGGTATCATGTATGTTCAATAGAGCGAAAACGTTTCGCAACCATGTAGGTTCAATGAATACCCAGGCGCAGACGCCTCCCAGCCTGTTTTGACCAGCGGCCTGCTATCGGTTTTGATTTACCCAGGTGCACCTGTAGTCTGGGAGGCTGCCCACAAAGTTGGATCGCGTCAGTTCTGCGGATCTGGCCTTCAGCACCGCACATCGTCTGATATTGATGGTGGCGTTGAGGTCTCGGTTCTTGATCTCCTTGCGTGCAGTGCCACTGGTTGAACGCACGATTGCAAGAAGTTTTAGAACTCGTGCTCGCTGTGCCACTAGAGGCTCGCCTATCCAACACCTCTTCTTCTGCTTCTTCGTCGTCGTCGCTTGTGCTTCTTCTTCGCTCGATCGTCAGCAAGAAGAGGATTTTTCGGCAGCGGACGATAACGGCCCTTCAGGATCCCCGACTTTCACGCCCATAACTTTCCCTTGCACTCCTTATTTCTTCAAATGAACACACCTTGAATGCATCAGCGCTAACCAGCGAGACAGCCTTTGATGAAACGCATCTAGGGATTGGAAAACAATTCAGGAGCATGTCAAGGACACGACGATGCGGGAATCGCGCAGGCATCGATCGGGCGACGCAGGCGGGTGCACACGCTCCAGTTCACACTGAAACGTAGGAGCAGGCGGTTGAAAGGCCCTCGCGTGGGCAACAACGTGCTCTGCGTTGCTTCGGTGGCGTTCATAGCAAGCTGTTCAGGTACGGGGTTTGTGAGGTCTGGCTTGGCCCAGGTGTGAGCAAGCTCTGCTCATAAACGTTATCTGTAGTCGGTACGAAGACGATGTTCTTGAACGCAGGCTGTGTGCCACGTCGTAGTGGGCCTGGGTCTCAGGCACGCCCCGTACGAGGTCTCGGACGTGAACGCAAGCTGCGCTGGAGCGCCCGGTTCGCGAGGCGACGAGTGGCGTTTCTTGACATGCTGGTACTTCCCAGTGATATGCTGAGTGAACTGGGACCACAGCCAGTGAGCCCAGTCATTTGGGTTGCCTCTTTGTTGAGCACGGTCCCGTTCTTCGTCGGACTGGTAGTGTTTCTGAAGGCGATAGCGCGACAGCGATCCTGTGCGACGTGCAAGGGCTCGGGTTTGGTCGCCACCGACTCAGCGAAGCTAGAACGCTGCCCACGGTGCGGCGGTTTTCTTCCATGGCAGCACTGGTGGCGATTTTTCACAGGATGACTTGTCGCTCTGTAGACCAGGACTCAGAAAAGGATCAAGGCCCCTGGGCGTTTAGATATGCGTCTGCCCAGCATCCAAGAACAGACTTGATCGGTGAGCAACAAATGCTCGGCGATACTGCGGAGATATTCTGTGCTCCTGTCGCTTGGTGCGCACCGCTCTAGGCCGCCTGAGCGTTGCAGCGTCCAGATTGTCTGGGGCGCGCGTCAGGCACTGCTGGAAGACCCGTACCAATGCCCTGCGAGCTGGTAGGCTGACACCATCCCTGCTACAAGAATGATGATATCAAGCATGATGCGTACCCAGCGTTTCTCTCGCTCAGACGCTAGCATGAAATATGGCTGAAACGTAGAACAAGCATGCGAATATCTCCGCGAGATTTGCGTAAAGGAAAACGCTATGCGCTCTGACGAACCAGAATGGCACTCGAGCTGAGCATTCCCTGACGCCGTGACGGACGGTGCTCGGTGGACCAGTTCGGTACGCGATCAATGGGCAGGCAAGTCACCCATCTGGTGGTGATGTCCTTGCGTTGCGGGGTGGTCGCAGCTGCCCAAAGTGCAAAATCCACTCTGACCTGGTTTGGACTTGCTCGGAAAGGCGCTCCCACAGAGCACATGCTGTTTTGTTCTCGAGTTGCAGCAAACACCGGCGTGCTCCTGTAATTTGAGGGCAAACGCTCCGTTGTCAGCAGTTGCCGCGCTAGCGTCACGCGGTTGCGAACGAAGGCTGGTTTCCAGTCAGGCCGATCCCGAGGCTGCCTCGCAAACTTGGTACCACGACGAGTACGCACGATCTGAACATTCAGGCGCATTCTGGATTTCGAACCTGTCCAAGTCGGTGGTGCAGAGCAGACTACACGGACGCGCACCCACAATGAGGCCGGCTGCCGGGAGCTCAGTCTCTCTGCTTCCGCAAATGCAGCCGCGCTGCCCTCGCCTCCCGGAGCGCCTCGCTGCCCTGTGGAACAGAGCCATGTACGCACCGGCGACGTTTCTTACGCCAAAACTTTCCGAATTGTTGACGACTATGCACAAAGTGCGCCACTGCACCCGCCACGCGGCGGCGACACGGGCACGTCAGCCACAAAGAACCCGTAGCGTGCTTCGCCTGGATGCCTGCCGCCGGTACCTGGATATCAAGGCCTCGTCGATACCGCGCCAAGCGTTAGCGGTGCGCTTAGCACGCATCGATTCGTTCAATGGATACAGATCCAGATCCGTAATACAGTACCCAGCATGGTACATATCCTAGCGCTGGAGGAGGCGCTCACGTCTCAAGTTGTCGCGCGCCCGCTCATCATATTCAGGCAAAGCGGCCTGTAACGGCGCTGTGATCGCAAAATGCGCATACAGGAATCGCTACCCTCGAGCCGACGCCCTTTGTGCGGTACAGCAACGCAGCGCTAGCTCTATGAACTATCTGCTCCAGCGGTTCAGGCGCAAAGGCGGATACGGAACAGCAGGCACTAGGCACACACGAGAGGACGTGAGAAACGACCAGAATATCTGAGAAGAAGTATAGGTAATGTAACTCGGAGGTAGGGAATTCGGTGGATACTTCACCGCGCACTGAAAAAAAAACAGAAAAAGAAAAGAAAGGAAAAAGCGCGTAATCAGAGAACGCTGGCCTAAGTAAACGTTCTGTCAATGAAGAAAAATCGAAATCGCTGCTTGCCGGTGGGCGCTCAGGCAGCGCTTCGTGGTACGCGCTGCAATCACAGCGGCGGCGTTACAGGCACGCGGCGCGCATGCAGCGCACGTCACGCTCGGGACAGCGGTTACGGTTGCGGGAATTTGAACCCGGCGCATGGATCGCGTTGTTGTTGAGCCTGCAGCCGTTGCAGCTGCGGGCGAGCGTGCGTATCGTTGCGCGTTGTATTTGCTCTCCGGCTCTTTCAAGCAGTCTCAACAGATAACATGTCTCTGCAGACACCTCCGCACTATCGTCGTCCTCAGGGAATGCGCTCACCACTTGCGTACGAAAAGGAGAATGTGCGCTTGACGCCGAACAATCTCACGCGAATGAACGAGTCTTTCGCTACGCCGTTCAAGGAGCTTGCAAACTCCCCGATGCGGCTGGAGGACAAAGCCTTGCTCGTCAAAAGGATACAGGAGGAAGCCTATAAAGCGAAGCAGCTCAAGCTCCTGAACGCTACGCTCATTTCTCGTCTGAGGGAAACCACTCTCGAGCTGGAAGGAAACAGGGAGAGGCTGCATCAAGCGGAGCAGCGCGTGACGCACCTGGACCAGCAGGTCAAGACACTGGAAGCGCAGCTCCACGACAAAGACGTGGATCTCGTCTCCGTTAGCAAACAGCTTGCACTTCAGGAGCAAGCAAATCGCGAGCTCCAGGCCTACATGCGGGAGCTGGAAGAGCTCAGGCTCGAGGTCGTTGCCTTGCGTGAGTCAAAGCAGCAGGTGCTGGTGGATATGGAAGGACTGCGTTTCGAGAAGGATCACGAAATGGAGCTACTTCAGAATGACATGGAAAAGCGCCAACAAGCTCGAGAGAGGGAGCTCGCCGAGTTACTGGAGACGGTCGCAACATTGCGGCGCGAGCAGGCACAGCTTCGGAGCACGCTTGAAACCATTGAATGCAAGAAAAATGAAGTTGCTCTTACTCTTGACCGCATGTTTGGCGAAGTCCGAGTCTACCGGGAGGCGTGTCAGCTGCGCGATCAAGAAAATCAACAGCTACGCAACAGGAACCTGGAGCTGGAAGGCGAGCGCACCCAGTTACTCTTGGAAATAGAGAGGCTTGGCAAGCAGATTGAGGCCCTGCGTATGGATCTGGAAACGACGCGTCTCAAGAGCACGTTGTATTACAAAGTTCGCAGTCTGTTGGGTAATCTATTCACTTACTTTACACGCAGTAACTAGACTCATTGAGAAAGATACGTAAACGGCGCGTGCGCTCCACGCCAGACCGAGGCGTAGCAGCGAATCATCCGTACATGGCCCCCGATGGGACACGCTATTTGTGGCAGCGGTCCGCGAGAAGAAAGCGATACCGTCGCGCTCGTACTTGCTGCTTTTATGCGTATATGAGTGGATGACGCAACCCAGGCGATCGAAACGTCTACAGCCCGGGCGCGAAAAATGAAGCAGACTGAGGGTAACGGCCGTTTGCGGATCAATCGCAAATGCACCCTGGAGGCGCACCCTGCTGACGTCGTACGATCACGTTGCCGGTCCAGAAAAGTGGGAATTCACGCGAGGCATTCCTGATGTGTCGACAGAGGCAAATGACAGGCTGGTGGCGGTGGAGGAGCTCGAAACGCTTCCGACTTTGGACGGGACATCGTCGCCAGCGCACGAGTCGCGTAGCTGCGTCCGAGTTCATCGTTTGGCGCTCGGCCTCGGGCTGACGGATATCGTATCGTAAGGCTGGTTTACGCATCATGTCTGTCTTCGTTGCATCTTGCGCTCCTACGTGTTCCTCAACGGACCCGTATAGAGCAAAGCAGACGACGCCCTGTCCGAATACTAACGCCTCGCCGCCACATGCGTTTCTTCTACGCGTCTCCCATATGTCACATCAAGGGTAATGATGGCATCGTAGACACGTTTGACCTGCATGGAGTCACCAGGGATCGACGGCCGGCCTCTCCGAGCAAGAAACAAGCATTCGACCGGCGTCGCGAAGCGCATGGACGGTGCTTATCCCAGGTCTCTCGTTCACAGATACAATGCGGAGCGAATGAAAATCCATATACAGGCATTTCGTGAAATCTCGACCCGAGTCGAGCAACGAGACTCATTCTCAGCCGCTCACCGTAGATGAAGAGATGGACCTGGAGATGCCGGGCTGAAGAACCTCATTGCCGTCGATGCAACGCTGCGTCAAGGAGACACAGCTAGAGACCTGAACGGAAAACAGATGAAACGAGGCAACGTTACCGGGGCTCGTCATAATCCGTAGTCGGGCATGGCAGATGCCGGGACGCATACCAACAAATGGGATGAGGTCGTCGAGACCGGTCTCGACACTCTCGACATCGTACTGAATAGTGGCACATGGCTTGTGCGCTTCATGTAGAGAGACTATCAATGTGTAAATCGCTCATGCGGACGAGGTTTTTGGCAGGACAACACGAGACCGCGCCAGAACACCAGCGATTTCAGTTGTTCAAGGGCGAGAAGCTCGCATTCGCCTACTTGTTCAATGCCTTGGAAAAGCAAGTAACTGACAAGTCGCGTTGTTAGGTAGTGACCCACGGCGCCGAGCACGCTGTAGCGCGCAAGGGCTGCTTTCGCGCTACCTCGTCCATAGCCTGCAACGAGCACGGGGATCGATTCGAAACGATTCCCATGGATGCGTCCAGGACGGCATCCATGAATCATGAGCAGGAGCGCACGCTGCAACAAATAGAGAAGAAGAGCGCCAAACAGAGACGGTTGCAAGAGGTGATGTAGAATACGCGGACCGGACCTCAAATGGCGAGACAATCGTAAGCGAGAGGCTTGCTATGGAATGACTCCAGAGCTGGCAAGCATGCGCGCAAACGTGCTTCGCACTCAGCCTTGAACGCGTCAATGAACATCCAAAAACATGTCGTGCTTGCAGAGCGCCCAGCGGCTCTGTGTCGAGGCAAGTCTCTGACGGAATCGTTCAGTACCCAGTTTGGGCATCGTGCAGAAACGTTGCGATCTGGCGATGAGCGAAAATCACTGGTCACGAGAGACGGGATTGGATCCTCGCCTGGAGCAAGGCATTGGCATGGTCGGGTTCCGCTCTGTCACGAACCGCTGGAGCACCGTCTTCACACAACGGGAACGATTTTGCGGGGTTACCGGTCGACGAAAATTCGTGCCCCATGGTTATCGATAACCGATTCCAGCACACTTGTTCTTCACGCCGTATCAGAAAAGAGGCGCGTCTCATATGCAATGCTCGTCATATCGACGCATTCCACGACGGGGTCCAGGGCCTGGGCGGGTCCCCGCTGAGCCTCGGCGACGACGACGTCGCGCGCACTGTGCGCAACGGCACGAAGGCGGTTGTGCGGCACGCCTCAGAAATACAGCGCGTACGGCACTTTTGCCGTTTCGCATACATATCCACGCATCAGAGACGCGGTCCTTACCGAGTACCTGGGCAGACTCGCGTCCTGCACACGACGCCAGCACAGAGTCACGTCGACGGATCGCAGCCGATGAGAGCAGTTGCAGAGGATGCCTCCGAGGACCCGTGAGCGATTCCTCCACAGCAGCCGCCACAGCAGCCGCCACCACGGCCACTTCCATGTACGATGGTTCCGCGAACGATACCGGGAACTGGCCCCCATCGGGCCGTGTTACGCGTCAAATACAACGCGGAGATTCTCTCGACAGCGTCTACCGACAGCAGAAGAAGCAACGCGCATCCGCGTTTCATCGACGTCAATCGCTCGCCTCTTCGACAAGCGCGGCATTTATGGCAGTGCCAACCTTCACGTAACGCCGCATCTCAAAAACCAGGGCCGCATCATCCACGAGCAGCGCTCCAAGTTCGGATGAAGCGTCATAAGGCAGCAGCCGTTGCAGGTTCATGTTGTAGCGTCGAAGTTCCTGAAATGAACGTCTCAGAACAGATGCACCGATCTCCCAGTTCGGAAAACTCCGCACGATAGCCTTACACACGAGTTCGAGCTGGGCCTTCCACTCCGAGCGGAACTCGGCCAACACGAGGCGCCAGTGCTCCGTCGACGGTGCGTTCGCTCTCGGTGACGATTCGGCCTTGGAGGAGGCGAGCGTCAGAAACTCCCCGAAACTGCCCATGAGCACCATCGCCGCCAACTGATTCGTACACGCCTCGAGCTCCAGCTCGAATTCCCGCTTCATTTCTTGCAGCGTTTCGAGGCCAGCGTCGGTGACCGGATCGCGCTCACGCTGAACCGAGGACGCCACCCGAGTCAGGCGTTGAACAATCGTTCCTAGCTGATTGATGAGGAACGCGTTCCTGTTCTGAGCCGTCTGAAAACGCTCCGCCATGCCATGCAAAATGCGATGCATCTCTCGTTGCTGCACGTGCAACGACTTGAGCACCATCGCATCCGATGAGGGCACGCGTAGCGCCAGCGTGAGCAGTATCTGCACGTAGTCTGCGTAGCGTTGCACAACGGCATGTATGCGCCGTGCGAGCTCAGTCTCCGGATCCTGTTCAGCACTGTATGCAGCAGCAGATATTTCGAATAGGAGCCGTGGATCCGCTTGCGCAAGGCTCGTTTCGTTCGCATCCAAAATTTCCTTCAGACGCGGAATGATCGCTAGTTCGACACGCGAGAAGAATATCTCGAGCAGCGCGAGTCCATTTGCACGTGCGTCGTCTCGCTGCGTCTGTCCGATTCGGGTGCACAGCAGGAGACCAACCACATCTGTTGTCCGGGCGAAATATTCTGAGAATCGCTCCGCCACATAGTCTCTTGCCTGCAGCATGACGTGCTCCAGCGTGGGCGACTCAACAGGTCCGAAAAAGTCCGCGAGAAAGTCCCTTTCAGAGCTGCAGATCGTTAGTAGCATCCTTCCAACCGACCAGAAGATGCGTTCTGGGGGAATGAGCCGCCCCTCGGCCTGAGCGACGGCGAGAACTAGTGGAGGCTCGGCCAGCTCCTCCAGAACGGCTAGGCGCTGGCCGAGACCACTGGGAGTGGCAGCGCCAGCCGCGGTCCGGTCACCTGCCGCAGCGCTACCAGCTGTTGTACCAGCGCTACGCATTCGATCACCGCTGGTGGAGGTGGCGGCTTTGCTGTTGGACATCCAGGAGCTCGTGAACATCGACGGCAGACGAAACGACGTCGCGGTTGGCAGCAAGCGCTGCCAAACCGCCCCAAGGGAGCTCGACATTGACGGTGGAATCAGCAAGGTATCTTCGAGATTCTGGTCCGGCTCGTGAAGGGCCCAGAGTCCATCCAGGTACTGGCGAAAGAAATTCAGATACACCCGACTCTGCGTATTCTTATATGTTTGCGTGATGCTCTCAACCGCCTCCGGTGCAACGTCTTGCAGAAACTCGATGAAATACCTATATTTCAGGAGCATATTCTGTTGCAGAATCTGAATATTCGTATTCGGCTCTTCCAGACGACTCATTTGACCCAGCAAGAACGCCTGCAACCGAGCGACCACTCGACGCTGCAGCTCGTGCAGGATAGGTCGCAGGTCTTTGTAGGCCGCAGTTCGCTGTACATCCGGAAGGCTGGCGAACGCTAGCTTACTGCGAAAGCGCTTCACTTCTTCGAGGTAGACTTCATCGATCTGTGGGCGTGCTGTGAGCCTGCGTACGAGCGCTGGTGGTAGCACGACCTCCAGGGCGAAGGCTTGCAGGTGACCAGCCGCTTCGCGTGTTGTGTGCACGCGCTCGTTCCAGCGCTGACTTTCTACTTCATCGAAAGCAAGCCGACGTCTGCGGTCGTCCAGTTGCCCTAGAACTTGACAGAGTCTTTCTTCGGCGTCGGTGAAGAAGCCCTCGCAGCGAGCGAGTTCGGTAGCGGTAGTCTCGAGCAGCGGCTCGTCGGCAGCCACTCGTTGCAGCAGCTTCGATTCGAGCGCCCGCAGCTCTTGCTCGTACTGTAAGTAGAGTTCTTGCACGTGTTGCAGGGTGTCCAGAGACAGCGGCCTCTCGACCTGTGGCGCGTCGTCGAGTTCGCGTGCGAGTTTCTCCAGAAGCCGCCCTAAGTCGTCATCGAGTGCATCTTTCCCCAGAGGCGCTAGTGGTTCCTCCGGTTGGGCGATTCGCCAAGCCACGGCAAAGTCTTCCTCAGAGAAGAGGCTTTCTCCCATAAAGAGAGGTCGGTGGCTCTCGTTCGTGTCCCCCGAAGAGAGACCGCGTCGCTTAGAGCCAGAGTAGAAAGGCTTCCGCACGGAGTTTTCGAGGCCTACGGTCGACGACTCTACCAAGAGCACCCTGGTTGTGCAAGTGCTACCAGTAACCAGCGAAGACAAAGCCGTCCTCCTTTGGAGGCGTCCACGTTCTACCAGCCCCAGTCCAGGCGTGCAGCTACGCACTGGTGAGGCAGGCGTTGCATTCGTTCGTGACGGGCCGCCCGCACCATACGGGTGCCACACTGTTGCGATCCCGCAACAAGCGTCGTGTGTTCATCCAAACGACAGGTCCGCTGATACAGGTCACGCGCTTTCTTGATTCGTACGTGATGCTGCGGCGTGCATAGCCTGTGTTTACGCATACGATTTGCGGTGTCAGGTCAGGCATGTCTGAGCACAGGATGCACGCTGGTGGATGCTTCTCATCGACACGCGCGCCGTCACCAGCACATAACGTCGCATATATCGCGTTTCCCAGAGCGAGTGCCCGTTCTCCAGCACATTCGTCGCATCTTTTGAACAGGAAGAGCGCTGTTCACGCATCTGCTGGCCGGATCCGAATCCACCGAAAGCATCGAACGATGGATTCACCGGCATGCAAGACAAGTACCAAAGGCGCTGCTGCACGTTCCACACATCCACAGAGGAAGAATGAGACGAAGAAGAAATAACCGGTGAGGCGTACCCTGGCAACATTTGCCGATGATTTGGGCGCATTGCCTGACACGCCCATGATACCGATCCGAGAGTTGCAGCGTCATCCTGCGCCAGCGAGGACGGGTGCAATGCACCATGTCATCCTATATCCAATTATGTCTCATGAGCGAATCGGGTCATGCGTGACGCCTCGGCTGTCGACGGCGCGCGGGTGGCAGCGTGCACCCGCACACCAGGCGGCACGATGAGGTGTCGCGAGTCGTGCCGTTGACGAGCACCCCTAAACCGTTGACGAACGGTACAGCAGCGCTGGGCCGCTCAGTGCATCACTTGACACCACGCGATGCCTCGATCAGCGACAGTTTCAGAACGAGCCTTCGCTCATGAACCCTGTATACTGCCTGGTGCTTTTGCCATGCGCGAATATCAGCGTCGATGCTACGGCACTGCACCACGGAATTGGAAGCAACTCGTAGAGTCTCTAGGACGATGTCGTGACATGCCCGAAATATCGGTGTAGAATATACACAGGATCTCGATTGAGCGGTACAGCGGCAGCGATCAGGGTGCTGAACATGGCTTGTTTGCGATCGATCACCGACCCTCGCAGGGATGATGATGGTGCATCGCGCGGCGAGCGGATACTTCATCGATTCCAGAATGAATGACCCGTTAGGCGTCCGTGCGAGGCTTCACAGCCGCAACCAACGGATTCCGGAACTAAAACGTTCCAGAAAACCTGGCGTTTGTGGATGCGCAAACGCGGCTGGTGATCAGAGCAGCATCCTGACGGCTCCAGCAGATGCCTCAAGGTGACATTTCCCTCTACGCAGTACCATTGCGTTCCCATCAGGTGCGCTCATGGAATCGACCAAGACGCCTGCGGAATCGCATTCGCTGCCAATGATAGAGGCTGCATACGCATCGCTGCTGCAGAAGCGCCTCGCTTTGGCACCAGCACCAGCACCAGCACCAGCACCAGCACTAGCACCAGCACCAGCACCAGCACCAGCACTAGCACCAGAGCACCTCGCCCGATCCGCAGACGCTCAGCAGCGAGGCGCAGCGGCGTCGATGCTGGCGCCACCGCGCGGCCGTTGCCCGGAGTGCGTACTGATGTAGCGTTTCAGTACGGCCTGCACGTTCGACCTTATCTGCGCCTGTGGAGGCGTCGGCGGCGGTTTCGTAACACTCCAGCCTTCCTCGAGGACGATCAGCAGACACCGTGACTCGTGGTGGTGCTGTGCGGTGCTGGGCTTCGTAACGGCACGCAAAGCAGCATCAACGTAGCGGCGCTAAGGTTCGGCTCACACGCGGTCTGGGCGCCGTTCGAGCTGCGACACGGCGTGTGTGCCTGGGTCGTGAAAAGCGCGCGTGGGACGCTCGGACTTTAGATCTGCGGAAGATTCATGGAAAAACCCGTAGCCGACGGGCTTGAGGGACTTGAGCTCGAAAAAAAGCAAAGTCATGCACCAGATTCCGTCGCGCTCGGGAAGGAAAAGCCGGCTCGCTCTGCTGCAGCGCAGGGATCCGTGTCTGCGGAGACAAAAAAACGTGTCGAGCGAGAGACGAAAGAAGGAATAGATTGCCGCAAGGCAGATAACTTTAGTGCATGGTACCAACAAGTGGTGATCAAAGCGGAGCTCATTGAGCTCTACGATATCTCCGGCTGTTACATCATTCGACCATGGGCGTACGCCGTCTGGGAGAAGATCGTCGAATTTTTCGACGCTGAAATCAAGAAACTTGGCGTCCAGAATGCGTATTTCCCTGTCTTTGTTTCCGAACGTCGTTTGCGAACAGAGCAGGAACACCTGGAAGGGTTTGCCGCCGAGGTGGCCTGGGTGACCAAAAGCGGCTCCAGCGAGCTCGAAGAGCCGATCGCCATCCGCCCGACGTCGGAAACGATCATCTATCCGGCGATGGCGAAATGGATACGATCGCACCGGGATCTACCCTTGAAGCTGAACCAATGGAGCAATGTCGTGCGTTGGGAATTCAAACACCCGACACCCTTCATTCGTTCACGAGAATTTCTGTGGCAGGAAGGCCACACCGCCTATGCCGATCGATCAGCAGCTGACGAGGAAGTGCTCCAGATTCTCGAGCTCTACAGGCGCATCTACGAGGAGCTGCTTGCGGTTCCCGTGATCAAAGGCATCAAAAGTGAGCGGGAGCGGTTCGCTGGCGGCCTGTACACAACCACCGTAGAGGCATTTGTGCCCGCAAATGGCCGTGCTGTACAAGGTGCAACGAGTCACTCCCTGGGCCAGAATTTTGCCCGCATGTTTGGAGTGTATTACGAAGGCAAAGACAGCGGAGAGAAGCTCATGCCTTGGCAAAACTCATGGGGTTGCACAACACGCACCATTGGTGTTGCCGTTATGGTCCACGGAGACGACAGAGGCCTCGTATTGCCCCCACGCGTGGCACCACTGCAAGTGGTCATCGTGCCCATCATCGTGAAGAACGCCGCAGCAAACGTATCCCAAGTATGCGAGGTTCTCTGCCTGCGACTCCAGCGTGCAAACCTGCGGGTGAAATTCGATGATCGCCCCGAGAAGACCCCGGGATGGAAATTCAACGAATGGGAGCTGCGAGGCGTCCCGCTGCGCATAGAAGTCGGCCCTCGGGATGTGCAGTCGAAGACGATCACCATTGCACGCCGAGATACCATGGAGAAGCGAAGTATCCAGTTGGTAGATTGGGATGCGCTTGAAGCAGACGACAGCTTTGGCAGGGAAATTGCGAAAATCCTCGACGATATCCAAAAGAGCATGTTCGAAAGGGCTTCTGCTGAGCGAAACGCGCGCATTCGCTGTGTCGCAAGCTGGGAGCCGTTCATGAAAGCCATCATCGAACGTTGCCTGGCACTGACACCATGGTGCGCTGAAACCAACTGCGAGGAGCAGGTTCGTCAGAGAAGCATGCAGGACTCTGTGAGCTATCGTGAGCGCCTGGCCAACGAAGTCGACCCTGCCGCCGCGGACACTGTCCTCTCTGGTGCAGTGAAAACGCTTTGCATGCCCTTCGCGTCCGAGCTGGAGCGGCTGCGTCTCGTTGACCGGTCAGAGTACGAGGCGCCAGCGCCTGGCAAACAGTGTTTTGCATGCGACGCAGCAGCAAAGCGCTGGGCACTCTGGGGTCGTAGCTACTAGATACATGTTTTAATCAATTTAAATGAGGCTCGTGACCTGAAACCCACACGACATGCTGCACTCCTTGTCTGAACAGACGCGCGACGCCGAGCTATGCGACATGAAGCTGTCGCTGCGAAGCGTCGACACAGCGACTGTATACGCGGTGCTCGCGTGCAACAGAGGCACCTTTCTGGCGTCCGCGAAAGGACCACGCTTTCAGCAGCGATGCTGTTTTCGTGGTGGTGTCTCGGCGGATGCACCCGGATGCCGGTGGATGCGCGCCAGCTAACGGTCACTGGGCAAACGGCTGTTATTCCTTAACCGACACGTTTACGTTCCGCAAGCGCGAACCCTGGATTTCTCATACAAACTCATTCTTGGTCAATCTGGTAAGCAGACAGCATTGTTAGACAAGCACACGCAGCCGCGCGCACCGCGGCAGTCGACAGACGCAATACATGGGCGTCAGCGCTCCCAGCCGGCGAACAACAACTGTGCTGGACGCTCCATGAAGCAGCGCAAACCGGCAGCTGTGGCGCGATTTACCAGCGCTTGCTCGCAAAGCGGCCCGCACACGCTGCACCGGCTTGTCTGCTCGCAAAAGAACCGAGAACACCAGCTCCTATACCCGCGTAGCGGCTGGTGCACAGACCGGAACCGCTCTGCTGGGACACCACGCCTCTACGTCATAGATGACCCGGATGCGAAGCGAGCACGACGGGCACTTGGCAATCTGTTCCCCACGCCGCATTTCTGCGACTGTGAGAACGAATAGGTCCCCACACGGGCAATTGTACGTGTACCTCTGGGCATCTTCTTCATAGTTCATATCTTCGATCTCGACTTCGTCGTATACATTAGTCTCTGTTTCCATTCCCTGGTCGTTATCCACGAAGCGTTCGCTCGAATGACGCACCCGGTGAATGCGAAGACAACCCTGAAAACAAACCCCTTTCAAAAGAAAAACGTTGCTGCCAACGGTGTACGGTAGTGGCGACCAGCGCCTAAGCCTTGACGTCTCCAACTGACGTGTAGACGCCTCGCCGTCTTTCTGGACCGGCCGCCTACAACTGGTTTCAATTGTTTCTCATATAGTTCCACTTTGAGAGGGTGTCCCACAAAGTTCACTCTTGTCCACTTTGGAGGCTTTTTCTCCATCATCGCACATCTCCCTACATTGATTGCTGCGTGAGAGTCTCGGTTCGCAAATTCCATACGTTTCTTGCCATCACTGGTAGTACTTACTAGTGCAAGCAAACCACGCACTTTCGCTCTCCTTTCCATTTGATCTTCCGTCAGCGCTCCGTACTTTTTTATATCCTCAGGGCTCCGCTGGCACTTTTCCATCTCCACTCTCTAAAGAGTACACCCCAGTTCATGGTGTGTATAGGACGTTCGGAAAGCATCTACAGGTATCGTGACGAAACGCCGTGCACACTCCTTGTGCGTTCTTGTCGTTGGAGCTGGTGTACACTCCAGAGGGTGGAGATGGAGAAATGCCAGCGGAGCCCTGGGGATATAAAAAAGTACGGAGCGCTGACGGAAGGTCAAATGGAAAGGAGGGCGAAATTTCGTGGATTGCTTGCATTAGTAAGTACAACCAGTGATAGCAAGAAACGTATGGAGTTTGTGAACCGAGAACTTAACGCGGCAATCAAGGTAGGGAGTTGTGCGGTGATGGAGAAAAGACCTCCAGCGTTGACCAGAGAGGATTGTATGGGGCAACCTCTCAAAGTGGAACTATTTGAGAAAAAAATGAAACCAGTAGTAGCTTGGCGGCCCAGAGAGGCTGGGAGCCGTCTGCACCTCAGCTGGAGACGATTTGTCCAAGGCGCGTTCGCCGCCACGACTACACACCGCTGGCGGCAGCGGTTCTCTTTTGAAAGGCGTTATCGGACTAGCCTCTGATTCATCAAGGATGGTGCTGTTTGAAATTGAATATCGAGTGCGGCTTCCTCGGGAGGAGATGTGGAGCCTGCGAGAAGACCCTGAGTTTTTGCGTTGGCAGTATGAGCACTCCTCCGATATGAGCAACCTGGAAATTGTGGAGAAAAACGTCGACGCAGCCGACCCCGACCGCATAACCGTGACGTGGCGGATAACACCTAGCGTGCCGCTGCCGCAGTTTGTACTTGCGTACGTTGGCGAAGGTGCTGGCATCTACATCGAAGACGTTCACGAATACCGCCTGTCGAAGCCGTACTACATCAACTTCCGCAGCCATCCGAATATGTTTCAGGAGTACACCGAGACCAGGGGTGAGTGCGAGTTCGTTGATGAACCTGCTGACTCCGCGGATGCCCAGGCTGGAACACGCGTCTGCATCCGAGGAGAGGTGATTGTGAACGTCCCGCTTGTGGGGCCTTACGTCGAAAACTTCGTGGTGAATAACTTGCGGAACTTTTACACGGGGTTTCCAGACCTGGTGCATTCATATGTAGCGGCCAAAAATGGACGTTTGAACCCCGACGACAGTCAGATGTGGTTGAACCCGGAGTCATCGGTGCATGTACAACCGAATACCGCAGAGGCAAACGAGGCGAGTGCCATCCACGGGGCTGGCGCGGATGTGGCCCCTGCTCTGGCGGCTCTGCAGCGCTCGCTACCGCCATCGGTCGACGCGTCACTGGCATCCGTGCCAGTGGCTTCTGGCGCCCCTGAAGCGATCCCAGAGTCCATACAAGCGCCAAGAAGATCATGGTGGCCATGGCAATGAATTGCGTACCCGCCGGTGCCTTGTGGTGCCTCTGAAGTGGCACCAGAGACCGTGCACGTCCCAAGCTGATCACGCTGACCATGGCGCTGAACAGGCGGCGCAAGCCACCGTTTGAATCGATTGTCGTGGTATCATGCATACATGACGCAATATTTATTGGGGGCAATCATCGAAATGTGAACGAGAGTATTGGGCTACTCGCGTGCTTGTGGAGCACCAATGCGCAGAACTCTTGGAGATGGGACGGTGCGAATCAGAGGCTCTCCATTGTAGCGTATGCTCTGCGAAGGGTTGATTCCGCTTGCGATTCCCGAGCTGCGAGCACCAAGTACCCTGATGTACGCTATTGCTTAGGCGGGGAACGGGAGCGTTCACTCGTCGTCGAAGCGAATTCTCCCGCGACAAAGATGAGTATTCGCATGGAGCGCGCACCGCGAGTCGCCTGCGCAGTCTGTATGCCGCCATCCTGTCCCCGGAGGATCAACGAAAGCGCGAACCACCAGCAGTTCAGTCAGAGACGTCATTACCATCGAGCTGGGGTTTAAGAACGCACGAGAAATCGTTCCAGCGATCGAGCGCGTGTTTCTCGGGGGAGATGTCTGGAAACGTCAAGAAGAGGAAGGCTTCACGCACCACGGCACGTCATTCGCTCCCAGGCTGCAATGTCTTCATGATGCCCCGAAGTGCGCGTCAGTTCGCCGGATACCGGTGTCGCTCATGACCTGGGGAACGATTCCTCGCCGCTGGTGGTGCCCATGTGGCCACGAGTTGTGCGGCTGTTTCAGGAACAACGTAACGCAACGCAACGTAACGTAACGCAACGTAACGTAACGCAACGTAACGCAACGCAACGTAACGCAACTGCGCATTCTCGAGCGCGTATGGTGAAGGAAGCGAGCTGTTGCGTGACAGCGCCTGCCGCGTACCCTACGCTGTCGCGACCCTGAGCCTTGTTCAAGTCTGGAGAACGTGCGCGTCGCGAAACGAGCGGCCAGATGCAGTGCGACCTGTCGCGCTCGCAATGTCGTGCTGTGGTTATCAGCGGATATTGACGCGAATGCCACGGCATTGTAGCGGCGTCTCTGTAAACCATACGGCCGCTCGTCGGCTGCAGTACGTGCTTTATTCTGCCACGGACGCGTGCTTGGTGCAAGCCAGCGTGTTCTTATACAGACCAGTTCATCCACAGAACAAGGGTGATGCATGTTTCGATTTGAGTTTTGATATCGCTGACCATTGGGGGTATGCTTCCCGAAACGGTCCCTGTGTCATGCAGGTTTACGCCCGCCTGACGACCCGGTGTTCGCACCGCACTGCGACCAAACGCGCGGCTCCATCAGCTTGTCTGGCATCACTCAGAAGCTGGACGAGGCGGCCTGGCGGGCGCGTTCGTGGCTTGCGTCCCCGGCGCAGCTGCTCAACTAGATTGCAGCGCATGCGGGCATGCACGACGTCCGCGCTCTCTTGTTACGCACACTGGGAGCCAGGTATTCGCAAGAGCTCACGCGAGTGGCGGGCGCGCTTGGTGTTTGGCGCGTAGCCGAGCGCTGCACCTATGCCCCGGGGCTTACAAAACGCATATCTGTGACCTAGCTCTGCAGCAATGCTTCTCACGGTGAGCCGCGTGGATCATAAAAAGTGTCGTTTTTGATTGCCCTGTCATCCGCGAAAGCAGCATGTTCAAAGCTTATTGAATCCTGGAAGCGACTGTTCTCGGAAACTGATGTTTCATCTCGAATCACCGGCGGCAGCGGCAGCGGTATTGCCTCGAGCCGTCACCTCGCCAACGCGTCGAAGAGCCGGTCGGCCGCAGAGCATTGAACGCGGCAACAATTGTCGTGCGAAACCAAATGCCAACGCTAGACACCGTTCAGCAGCTCTGTCTCTGGGGGGATCAACTGCGACGCGGGCGTAGCCCGAGTCACGCCACGCTTCTGGAACATGTTTGATGCCCCGAACGTCGCTAGATCGAATCAACTTGTATTCCTTCGGGAAACACATCCCGGTCGATTATGGTATGCAGATGCGTATCTGGATAGGCTGGGGTATCTTTCATTTCCTCTAGGAGCAGTTATGTATCCACGAGAAGCCTGATAAGATTCATCGATCTCACACCATGAAAAATCGACAAGCTTGGCACCCAGCAGTGCACTGTACGGACTCTCGCTGCCCACCAAACAGGAACACTCGTCTGGGGCTTGCGGAAAATACAAGCGCCTTGTGAAGCTACAGCATTTTCCATCCGCAGGATAGGCAGCACCTGCACATTCCACTGCGTACTCGCACTGCACGCATCGATCATGCATCATGCATCGTAATTCGATCGTGCATCAAGCACCATAATTCGATCGTGCATCAAGCACTATAATTCGATCGTGCATCACCAGTGCCTACGCATCTGGCACTGCCGCATTCTTTCCATGATAGGCGCTGCTGCTGCTGCTGCTGCATGCGTGAGGCATCCGGTGAACGCCTGCGGGCATGCGTGCCGATCTGCCAATGGAATCTGTGGCTGGCTGGCTGGCTGGCTGGTGCTGCTGCGCACGCGCGCTTTCACCCAATTGTTTACACCACGGTGCCGAGCATTGGTGTCACCCAGCGGTATGCGCAGTCTCCAGCGTCTCTTGCCAGTTTGGCGTCAAAAGAGCGCGGTAGAATCGGTGGTTATCGCTCCACTAGTGCAATGGAGAAGACGCTTGGCTGCTCTAGCGATGCTGGAGCGCGAGTTACCCCAGTACCTAGACCTGGACTCGTGGCAAATGACGCTGGCACAGTTCATTCAGAGCCAGCCACGAAGAGCGTACACCATATCGCCCGAGTCGACGGTATTCGAAGCTGTACAGAAAATGGTAGCGCACAACGTTGGTGCTGTCGCGGTGGTGGAACCGGACGCAAACGATGCCGCACGACAGGCACAGCGGCTCGTTGGCATCTTCACGGAACGCGACTACTTGCGGAAAATTATTGTTGCCTCGAAGGCATCGAAAACAACCCCCATAGCTGAGGTCATGACCCAAGACCCGGTATGCGTAACGCCGCAGCAACGAGTCGGTGACGCGCTTCACCTCATGACGGAGCTCGATATACGACATCTGCCCGTACTGGAGAGCCTGCCGAACGGCTCCCTGCTGACGATGGTTTCCATGCGCCAACTCATGCGCGAGGTAGCGGCTAGTCACGAGAAACAGGTCTCTGCGCTGATGGCACAGCTGCGGAAACTCTCGCTCCTCGTGGTCGACGATCGCTCTCCCGGGGACGGAGCAGCGACACTGGGTCCGGCGTCATCGACGACACCGAACACGAGGACGATCCACACGGGATCGGATCGCTTGAGCCTGAAATCCTGGTGGCAGCGCTGAACGCTTGAGCGCTTCACGTGCAACGGACGGGAATCGTTCCGGGCACGCGCTGCTGAGTGGAGGTCTCGTCCAGCAGGTGACGCACGGTACCAGTGCGCCGAGGTGGCGCTCGCAAAGCCACGTATAAAAAAACTTTCCCCGTACTCGACGCAGTATATGCTTTACGGCGACTCAGATTCGCAAATGTTGGCTCGTAGTCGTACGCATTGCCAAACAAGTCCGCGGATACAAAACTACCCAGAGTACATGAAGCATCCACGCGCAGCGCCTGCTCGCACGGGATGCTCGTACGGTGGCGAAAGCGGATACCCGCGCTGCGTTGACATGTGCCCGACAACCGGTGAACCAGCGAACGCTGTTCGCGAAAAACAAAAGTGATGGCAAGTGTGGTATTCCAAGGACGCGCTGAGGACAGTATTCGGGTTTCGAGCACATCCTAGTGACCAGGGTGCAGTGCATTGAGGCCCCTGCACGAGCCAATCACTGACAAGTCTTATCGATTCGCGGGATGACGCGGTCGAGGAGGTATCATCGCCGAGACACCCGGAACGGGCGCCCCGGTGTCAGCAGAAGCAGCCGTGGTGCGCGCACTGCCAGCGCTGCTCAGGCCGCCGCTCGGTGCCTTCCACTGGGCCTTGGAACGTGAAGTGGTGGGTTTTGTTTCCAGCCGTGCGCCATCTGAAGGCGAGGAACTAAGCATCAACAGATTTCCCGGAGAGAGTTCAAATTCGGACGCATCCGCCATGGGCAAGAGGGCTGCGCTAGCGCCAGCTGCCCCTGCTCCTGTGCCAGCTGCTCCTGTGCCGAATCTGCTCGTCGAGGCGTCGAGTGCAGACGCGCTGCTGCGGCTCGTGTCGTCGATATGCGGCATAGCGCGTTGCGAATGCAACGCAGACTCGCCAGTGATGCCACCGGCTGCCGTGCGATGCGCCTCGCCCGCATGTTCACCTCTTAGCGCCGGCCCGCGGCCCGCTGTGCAGGACATATCTGTGGAGCACTGCTCGAGCGCATCCATGGGGACCAGGGCCGAAGCGGGCGCCTCGGCGAGGCGGGTACCTCGGTAAGTCACGTCCTTGCGCTCATCCTCAGACATTGGTGGATCCGAATCCAATGGCTGGGGCATGACAAAGTACGCTGCCGCAGCATTCGCGGAGGTTGAGATGCTTTTCCAGTACTCTGGTGTGCGTCCAGTATAGAGATAATCGCGCGGACTCGACCCGAGCAGGCTG
The DNA here is from genome assembly GCF_000091205.1 of Cyanidioschyzon merolae strain 10D. Classification (NCBI taxonomy): domain Eukaryota; phylum Rhodophyta; class Bangiophyceae; order Cyanidiales; family Cyanidiaceae; genus Cyanidioschyzon; species Cyanidioschyzon merolae. The sequence goes on from NC_010145.1 coordinate 68,029, forward strand.
GATGTTCCGGTGGGGAATCCTGAATGGTTGCCTCCTCCGAGCCAACCCGTATTCGTGCCGAACGAGTGCATCGGATGCGTCGTCCACGGCATGGTTTGTTCGTACGACATACCGCTCGGTGGCGACGAAGCACCGGTCGGATGCATCGCCATCACGCCTTGGATGTGGGCAGACGTCTGACCATTCGCTGCAGCAACCATTGCCATGGTGTTGTGGTAGTGGCCGATCGAGCCAGCATTGTTCGTGTCTGCTGCTGGAGAGCCGTACGGATTAAAGTACAATGGAGATGAACCTGCGGTCATCTGGGCGAGGCTTTGGGGCAGGCCCTGGTGAAATGACATCTCGGCGGTCTCAATGGGGCTCGAATCACGGTGCATGTAAGAAAAATGCACCGAAACGTGATCCGCTCCACCCTCGAATACAGTTCCAAGACCGGAAAGCGCGCGTGTATCGCCACGCACAGGATTTGCCACCAGAATGTGTCGACTATCCGGATTCGTGTGCATTCCCGAGGTACCGACGGGCATCGGTTGGCTCGACCGCATGGTGCGGGCGCCTCCTGCAGGTGCATCACCGGCTCGTGGTCGCATGTTCATGTTCGAAAAATCGGCACTGGTCGAGGTCGAAAAAGCAGACTCCGAATGGGGGCCTGTTCCAACAGCCCCAAGCACGGGTCGCCCCATCAGCCGGTCTCCCATGATACCCAGAGCGCTCGAATGGGCACCAACCTGAGTAGTGTCGGCGTCGGTCGAGACGGCCGCCAGAACTCTGTCTTGACCATTGTAAACCTCGCACTCTGGGTGTTTCGCAAGGTACTTGGCGAGATTTTTCCGCAGCGGTGCGGCATTCCCAGTGACTTTGCGGCGCTCTATTCGATGCCAGATGGGCACGTGTTCATTGTCGACCATGGACGCGCGGACTTCGGGGTCAAGACGCTCATCCTGTCCATCGAATACCTCGCACTCGGGGTGCCTGCTCAGATACTTGCGCAGGTTCCGCCGCAGCGGAGCCGCATTCCCAGCGATTTTACGCAACTCGGCACGATTCCATATCGTCACGTGCATGTTCGCCTCTTCCTCTGATAGCTGCGACACGTCCTCTTGTAGCATCTTTAAAGTAGCGTGGTTCACGGGCAAGTTGCGAAAGATGGTGGCAGGTTCCGCGCCGCCGCCCAACGAGTCCGAGTCGGCCTGCGAGGGACTTGTCGCTCGCGAGCCCACTGTGTCTGCTCCGGGTTCGCTTTTCTCGGAACTTTTGCCCCCGTCGTGCACCTGGAAGGAACTGGCCACTGATTCCATTCCAACGTCAGGGGACAGCGGTGCGTCACCCGCGACAAGGCCCCCAAGCGCGGCTGCGTGCTGTTTCGAAACCGCAGCCGCTCGCAAAGCCCCCTGGGTCAGCCCGCCTCCCCCGTCTGGTAAAGCTTCCATGTCTTAAGCGCGGCTCCTTCCCCAAAATCAATGAAGAGCCAGCCTCAAGCAAGAAGGAGTCGGTTGAAACGAACAGCCTGCGAGGCGCCCCGCAAAAACAGGTTTCGAAAACTGCGCACCCGTTCCTAGATCGAATCCATGGCTAGCGCGAGACGCGAAGCGCTGTGTGCTGAAGATCCTTCAAAGGCTAAACAAAAATGTATTTTTCGGTCAGTAGACGTGAAATGGTATGATTCGATTTAGGTAGATTAGTACAGACTTTTAACCTCGATGGGATGCGTGGCCTCTAGACGCGACGTTGCTGACGAGGTACAGCGCGCCTATGTATTCGTTTTGTTGCAAATCTTCTCCTCCACGAGGTGATGCAACTAGCGTGGAGCACCAGGCAGCATTGCGGACAAAATACGAGCGTTGTACATAGAGCACTGAATAGTGCACGGAGTCGGTGCCCGCGCTGGGGCACGGGGTCGATGTGAGAATCAGGCTCTGTGGCGTGGCGTGGCATAGCGTGGCGTGGCGGTAGCGGTGCCGTTTGCCCTTTCTGCTGCACGTGTGCTCGTCTAGACCACACCTATACGAACCGTTTTGTTTTAGAAGCACCGCCGCATGGCAAAGAGAACTGCAGAATGCAGGTACTTTTTGAAATAACGCTTGGGCACTCTATTGGACACAGTGCGGACGCAAGCTAAGCGCTATCTTCAGCCTCAGTGCGAGGTTTGTCGGAACTAGTCAGTACCACCGAAGCAAGTAACTGCAGATTTTTTGAATAGCACGGATCTCCTGCTGCTTCTCGATTCAAATCGGAATAACCATAACGACTAATACGTCGACAAAGCCGATGGAGCGTAGGTGCAGTGCGCGTGCGCGTACCTGTGGGGTGACGGTTTGCTCCGCGCTGCGTATTCAGGTGGCGCGCTGCAGCTCGTGTACCGTGCAGTACCTTTCGCTGAGCGACGCCAGTCACAGGAGGACGCCTCTGCTTGGCAGATGAGTGGGCACTCGCGCAAGAGCGGTCGCACGCCGTCACGCACTACCACAGAGACAGCGTGCTTCTCGTGTTGACGCTTTCGCAGCTACAGTCGCGTCGCTGCTCGAAATCACACCTGTAAGAGTGATTCAATCGCCACCGCCACTGCTGGTTTGTTTTCGATAGCTGTCCACCGACGATGAATGCCTTGTCCAGCTGTCAACAAATGCCGTCTCGTCGAGATGACGCGCGGATGAGACACGCTGTGGCTGGTTCGGACGCTGCGAGCACCGCAGCACGAGTCTTTGTGCCTATGGAGCAACCGACTTTTGGGTGAACCTCTCCATCCTTGCTTGTGCTTCATGGCTAGGCGCGAATGCGTTACCTACCGCTCCCTCTTGTATGCGAAATAGCGTCACGGCGCTGGCGAGTCTGGCGCGCTCATACACGATCCTCTGTAAACTGGATCGCAAAACCGCTTTATCTAGGTCTGAGCCTCGTTTTGATTTCTTGTGTATGGTGGCTTTTGTCCCACCAGGTAAACTTGGCGGCCTGCTGGCAGAGATACCGCCACGCCTCAGCGCCCTACCAGCGCTTGGATGTGAAGCAGGTCGATACGCCCCGCATCGCCATCGTGACAGGGGCGACGTCCGCGTTCCTGAATCGATTCTCGCTTGCCATCACGAACAAACAATGCTTTGCACGGCTTCATGGGTACGAATTTATCATAGATATTCGAGATTGGTCGGAAGTGCACGGTAAGAGCGACTACTGGAATCGTTTGTGGTTTTTGATGGAATATGTCCAGGCGTGTCTTGGTGGCAACTCGTGTCCGGACTGGATCTTCTACGTGGATGCCGACGCAATGGTGATGAACACCAGCATTCCGCTGAGCGCTTTCACTGACGCAGTATCCGAAGATATCGATCTCGTGCTGCATGATGGTGCCGATTACATCAACTCTGGAGCGTTTTTCATTCGACCAACGGAATGGTCGTTGGCCTTTTTGGAGAAATGGCGAGCGCAAGCCGATGAGCCGCAAACGCTCGCAGACCAGTCAGCGCTCTGGGAGGTGCTCCTCGAGCTGGCGGATGCGCATGCGCAAGTGGATGCATCCCTGCAACCATCTCCAGCAGTTGTTGCACGCTACACCGGAGCTTGCAAGCCGCAACAACTTCACCGAGGCACACCAGACGAGAACTGCTTCACCTGGGACACCTGTCGATGCAAAAGGTGTCTTCGACGCGCAGAGCGCTGCTGGCGGGAGGAAATGCGTCGCCTGGGGCATCCGTACGGGCAGCGGCGGCTGCCTAAAGTCCATTTCTGGTCACCAGACGGAGACTGGACTACAAACTGGACGAAGCCATGGCCAAGGGGTTTCAATTTTTACGCCTCTGTGGGCCACTGGGGCAACGTGGAACGATGTCATCCTGCGCAGTTGTGGCGACTGGGCGATCTGCTGGTCCAAGATGCCAAAGGTCTTGGCCAGGCCTACGCAACCTGGTGGGATGCTTTCCGCTGCCCGACGACGATGACGACAGAGCAGCTTCTTGTACACCTCGAAGCATCGAGAGGTCCGACGCACCAGCAGCTCTGGGGTCCTAGCGGGCGCTTCCAGGGCTCGCGCTAAGACCTCATTCGCAAACGTCAAAACGGTGCCTGCGGCGGCCGACTGGAGCGCGGCTCACGGATAAGCTGCAGACGCTTCCGGACACCAGTGTGAGCGAACGAGGCGGCGCCGAACCGATGGTACTCGTCAAGGCGTGTAGTTGACCGATGCATCGGTAACCTGCAACGCAAAGCTGACAACGTCAACTGCAGCATACAGACTGCTGCTACCATATCGGTCTTCGCACATAGATGCACACATGCGAGCACACGAGGAGCCTCATAGCCGCACGCAAGGATAGACATCTGCAGAGGCTGCTGTTTGGGTCCAGCTCCGCCCAGTGGGCACAGCCGCGCTCCATGTCGCTTTGGTGCAGTGAAGCGCTGACTCTCAGATGCTGGCGTCGGTCTGCAAGTTCGAGCACACACACACACACACACATGCATACATACACACACAGACACATACACAAAGCCTCAGAACCGATTTGATGATGCCTGACCCAAAATACAGGTCAAGCGATCGCTCTAGAGAACCAATGCGCCTACGATGACCGCAAGCACTGCACCTATCGCTGTGTTCAAAACGTTAACTGCTTCGTTGGAGAGCCACGGATACCGCCGCTGCAGGGTAGCTCCGATGACGCTCTCGATGAGGGTTGCGCTGAACGCAGACACGGAACAGATTGCAAGCGCATTCGCCTGAAACGGTATCAGCCTGGACGCTGCCCCGAAGAGCGTCAGGATCAGGATTCCCGCAGCACAAGCGATGGTGCCTTCGCGACTAATGGCACCCTCAGTACCAGGCTGCACCTCCTGCATTGTGGTGATCAAGTACGTCTTGCGTCCGTACGCCTTGCCGATTTCCGTGGCGAGCGTATCGCCTAGCTTTGTCGCCATGGATGTCAGAAAACCTAGTCGAGCAAGCGCCTTCCATCTAGCAGAAGCGCCAGTCCCTGGGAGCCAGACGTGTAGAAGCGCGCAGAGCGCAGCGACAGCGGCCGCGCCCCAGACGTTCTCTGGGCCCCGGGCACCGCCGCGCTTCTCCGCGATGCCGAGTTGCTCCTTTCTATCCTGTTTTAAACGGGTGGCTATACTGGATATGACCAAAAAGAGCAGACAAGTGGTCCACCCAGCCCAGCCGAGTGACGCCCATAACAGCGTCCCGAGTGCGGCAGCGTGCAGCAGGCCAGCTTGCGTGAGCGCCCGCTGCCTAGAGACGAACCCAAGCGCCCAGAGTGCCCCGTTCACAAGCACAGCTGTGAGCGCCCGTCCGGATGATGGCGCCCAAGTGACGTTCATGTCGAGCCGTCTCTCTCGACCCGCACGCTGGTGACGTAAGCGTGGGGTCAAACGCGCACCGCTGTGCCCAGGAGTGACTGCCGATCGCCGGAGCCGTCGCAACGGGCACCTAATCAGCGTTGTTGCCGTGTGCACACGTTCATAGACCAGAGCCAGCTCCATTCCCGTGACACGGGACCTGGTGTTAGCCAGAGCGTGTCCACAAGCGAACGCTGCCGCATGACTCTCCTCCATAAGGCCTGGAAGGCGTTGCACTTCAGGAGCCGGCTCTGGCAACCCAGCCGTACCCTGGAGGCGCCTGCGCATGATTGCGGGTTCGCGTTTGCGTCGATGGTGCGGGATCGAAACCCCCTGATCAAAACATTCCAGAGGTGCACGTGGAACAAGTGATCGCGGAAGAAGCGGCAGCTGTTCAGGAACTGCTGTCGGGTTCCAGCGCTTCCGCAATGGTATACCATCCGAGAGTAGAGGCTCGATCGATGCAGCGACCGTTCAGGTGCGGACACGAGGCAAGCCAAGCCTGTCGATGACGCTGGATGCGCCACTGCAGTCACCGCTCGAAAGCAGAACGTCCCTGCGATACCCATGGACCCGTTATCTTGACAAGTGCATTCGATGGGGCTGTGGTGTAGCGCTCGGGATCGCTGCCTTGACGCAGCGCACAGCCTTTTCGGCTGTTACAACAGCAACGTCTGAGCGCTGGTTGTCGCTGATGCTCGTACCTGGAATCAAGTCGTGCGATCACCGCTCTGTGAGCGCGAAAAGTGACCATTTTACGGTATCCATGAGTAGCGAAGAATCGGTCGTAAGGCATGCTGCCCGTACCCGTATGCCGCATAGAACTTGCGGGGATCGAAATCTGCCAACCGTTCAGGAATCGATAACGAGAACGAGTGCTACGGACGCCATAGCCCGAGTCTGGGGTCGTCCCAGGCTCGAGCGGAATACCCGTGACAAGCCGCTCGCCTATGGAACGAGTCGTCGGAGTTGGGGTAAGCTCCGTACCTGCCGCCTGAGCGGCAAACGTCTGGCGCGGAATGCTGCGTCTATGCCCGGACGGGAAAGCGTGTGCAATTTGCATTTGCGACCAGCATCCTGGTCGCCACGGGAAGCTACCGCGTTGATTTGTGCGTATTTTCGACTGATCATCGTTCACGCTCTGTAGCGAGGCCAGATACTGCGTACCAGAGTGCACCCACCAGCTGTTCGAGCGGAACATCGCTTGCAGCTGGGGGCCGGGCGTATTTTCGACTGATCATCGTTCACGCTCTGTAGCGAGGCCAGATACTGCGTACCAGAGTGCATCCACCAGCTGTTCGAGCGGAACATCGCTTGCAGCTGGGGGCCGGGCGTATTTTCGACTGATCATCGTTCACGCTCTGTAGCGAGGCCAGATACTGCGTACCAGAGTGCATCCATCAGCTGTTCGAGCGGAATATCGCTTGCAGTTGGCTTCGGTTGATACACTCTGCGAATCCGCAAAACGAATGGGAATCATGGCATGGAACTGGAGCGCCATCACCAGGCAAGAGTACTCGACGCATCGTTCCGGATCACGGGAATCGGCGTGTGTTTCACGGTAACGCAGCGCTAGATTGATGATGAGCTACCCAGTGAGCTTGCCGTGAATCGCGAATACGAACGTGAATCTCCAGGGACGATTTACGAGACCGATGGACGGTCTCACAGATTCAATCGTTTTCGCCAATAAGATACTCCAGTAATTTTCTGGACTTTTTCTCCGAAGCAGCGCTCGAGCGGCAGCACGAAAATGACCAGCTTCACAGCTGCCATCCGCGAGGCCTATCCTTCACTCTGCTTCACACACGAACGCGCATGTGCATCGTATTGATCACACATCCGCATATTAGCGCGAAAGTCATTCCCCAGTTCATGGTAAACAACCTGTTGCCGATATCATCCGCATGGTATCCGCTGCTGTTGCTGGCGGTGTCGCAACCGCCGCCGCCGCCGTTGCGCCCGGCGTGTCTGCCGACGACAATGCGACACCGCCAGCGCGGCGCTTGCCTTAAAAGGGCGCATCCCCCGAGGCCTCAGTAGCACGCTCCTGTGTTTCAGTGCTTTCCGTGTCAAGAAGCGTTTCTGCATCGGCTCCATGGCGACGTTCTGGTCAAAGTATACGCAATTGTTGGCTGAGAAGCCACTTCAGGTGAAAACTATGACTTCTTTCATAGGTTTTACGATCGGTGACCTGGTGGCTCAGATCCCGGCCTTGATGGACGGGAAACCCTGGGACGCTGCCCGCACAGCAAGAATGGCGTCATTCGGTCTTGTACTGCACGGACCTATCGGACACTACTGGTACGAGTTTCTAGACCGGACTATCATGCCGCAGGCGAGCAAGAGTACCGCTGCTGTGGTTTCGAAAATGGCCATCGACCAGTTGCTCTGGGCTCCAGTTTTTACGTCGCTTTTCTTTTCTTATATGCAGGCGGCGGAGGGGAAACCGGAGCGGGCTCCTGAAGTCGTTCGGGAGAAATTATGGCCAACATTGAAAGTGAACTGGACGGTTTGGCCGTTGGCGCACCTTATTAACTTCCGCTTTATCCCTTCTTCTCAGCGTATTTTGTACATTAACACGGTTCAGGTGGGGTATAACGCATTCCTGAGCACCATGGCTGCAGCGAAGACGAGCGTGCCGGTGGAGAAAACCAGCTGAGCATGCTGCAACCAGACCGGGGCGCTCTGCAGAGTGCACGCTGGCCACAGGCAGCGTTCGAAGGTAGCGCGCGTTCTCTTCGCGCGCCTGTCTTGAACGAGTACGAAAGCACACCAACGCACTAGATTGTATGCTCGCGAACGAAAGGTGTTCATTTTTTGATACTGAAGGATGGATCCGCTTCGAATGAGATGTCCTTGACAATTCATTGACGAGACGCTTGGACGAGGTCACTCATGGAGATGCGTAGCGGGGAGGGCGTGCGACTCGACGCTGTACGCACCCGGCTAATAGATACAACGACTTTTTACGTATGGCCCAAAGAATGCCGTATATCTTGCATGGGTCGATATAGATGGGCGTAAAACCTGAACCCGATGCTGAAAGAATGAAATTGTCGTTCTGGAGACCGCGACATATGTCGCGGCCTTTATGTGTACGGGGAGCGCGAATCGAACACCGAGCGCATGACGCGGAGAAACGTGTTCGGTGCTGTCTGGGAAGCCCCGAGCTATCGCCCTGACAATGAGTTCGAGTACCCGATGCCGCTCATCATGATAGCATACTCGACAAAATCCCCTTCGGGTCCAAGATGATAAGCTCATAGCGTTGGAACGTAGCGTTCGTGGGCACAAATGCGGTGTGATCACCAGCACGACGATGCAGCATACCTTGGGAATGCACGATTGCGAGATATCTGGAATGTGCTCTATGCACATGTTGCTCAAAGCGCGTGGATAAAACCATTCACTTGATCTTCAGGTGCTTGGCATTCGATTGAAGCAAGTGGTCGTTCTTGCAGCTAGAGATCGACATGGATACGAGTGCCTTCTAACTCGTGTTTGGAGCAACGACTGCAGGGCCGTTCGCACGGCTCGCTGCCGCAGCCCTATCTGCAATGCTCGAGGCGAGCATGCGGTGTTGCTGGTGCAGTTTGGAGGTCTTGGGCGGAAGCGCGGGCATTCTCGCGCATGCCGCTAATCATCGCGCGATTCGGAATCCTCGATGCAGATCAACGGCTGTTCACCCGACATGTAGTGCGATGCTCGCCAGCACCCGTATCATATATTGATATGAGACACTGGAGTGCTCGCTCTATTCATGCCTTTGGTTATGTTCCGAGCTTTTCATTGGATGTGTAGCCTCTAAATCCCAAGTGCAGCAGGAAGGCCTTGCGAATCCATAAGTAGTTTAGAGACTCGAGGTTGGTTTTTCACCATAGATCCGTAGACGCTTTGCAGCAGGGAGTTATTACGTGAATGGAATCAGAATGGTTTACGACGCATTTGAACAGAGGCTCGTAAAATAAATTATATCGTTATTCAATGTACACGTACAATGCTTCACTCGTCTCCTTTACTCACGTGTGGCCTGGTCAGATCACAAGCTCTTCAAGTTTTCCATCTTCCTTATTCAAGGCAACTCGTGGGCGCAGCGATTCTCGCCGCAGCGCTGACGACGGGTGAAATCGCTGTCGTTCCATGAAGAATGCATCACAAGTTCTTCTCTCTAGTTCAATGAACGTGTCACATGATGTAATCGATTCTGTTCGAAACACTAGTCCTCGTCTATTTGTGGTAATCGACTATATGGAATTCAATACGAGCATGATGCCGCTCAAAGGGGGCTGATCCGAGAGACTCCCGTTTCGTCTGTTTGCATAGAAAACGGCCTTGGGCTCGCACTGAAGGCTTCGCAGGCATTGCCTGCAGCAGAGAATGCGTCTTGGCATTGCACTGCTGGTTCGTGGACGGATCCGGATATCTCGACTTGAGCTCCAGTCCGGGATTTCCTTACGGGACTTATTTCATCGTGGACAACATCACGGTCGACGGATCTGTGATCCAAAGGAACAGCGTTCGCTTGTGCGAGAAGCAGACAACATACTCGCCGCAGAGATCGTCTCGAAGAAGCCTGCGATCGCAGGCGACGGCACCGGGGCGCAGAAGCGGAGGAGCGTATCGCAGAAAGCCCATTGTACCCGCCAAGATCAGGCATCGAGCGACGAAGCAAGCGTTCGCGTGCCAAAAGACAGCACTCATAGGAGGAGGATGCCGAGGAGGAGGCGTCGCAAAAGCATAGGATCACCTCATTACATCCAAGTCTCGCCGCTGCGAATGGCCCACAGAGTTTGTATACAAGGAAGATGAGAACGGCAGGCGATGCGTAGATGTCCACTTTTGCCTGTGCATGAAATGCGTCGACAGCAGTCGGGCGCAGCGAAATCGGGACGTCTATGCTGGTGTCAACATGCTTAGATTTGTTAACGACGGAGCTGAAGTGACATGGAAATACCGGCATATTTAAAGCCGGATACAAGAGCTCGGAAAAGGAATCATGCGCATAAATATCCACCAAAAGGTTGATGTAGATGACTATTGGCGGAGACCCAAAACATAGCGCGTGCGCCCGGGTTACGTGAGTGCACGGTTCTGTTCTATGCGGACATGTGTGTTGCACGGCGCCAATAACTCTGTACCACCCCCGAAATCCCACAGGCAGAGACGTTTGCTGCTTAAAGGTGTCTTCTGGTCGACGACCTGAAAAGAGTCAGGAGAACAAGCTTTCACAGCGATATCGTGGAAGGCATGGAGATGTGTAGTTCAGTCGCGAAGCGCGCGACCGTGCGCAGCCCCACAACGCCACCGCCGCGCTGCCGCGTATCCGCGGGAAGATGCCGCCATCCAAGCGGACGCACGCATCGATCTGCATTCGGGATCATTTTGTTCATATTGGTTCTAAAATATATATATTAGGACATTACTGGACCAAGAGGTACCGTGGCACTGCCCCATCGAAATCAAGCCGCTGGCTGGGCAATTCGAATTTTTGGCAGCGCAGCACCGATACGCGCGAACAGATCCCCAGGCACTGTGGACGTTTTCGGTACAGGAGCCATTTGGGAGTGTTCGCTGCACGATACTTCTACTTGGGCAACGCTGGTCGAGACCGGATCCCAACAGCGTGCACGCCTTTCTGTTTAAGCACCTAAGAGTGGGCGTTTCAAGTGCTTTTTGTTTGTCAGTTGCTTTACGCCCGAGACTTTGCGGGAAACCTGAAGGGCGGGGACCATCGGCATAGCGATTCTCGCGTTCGCCACGAAGTCTCTTCGAATTATATGGCAGATATAGGCGAACCGCACGATCAGGAGTATGCAAGTCACCCGTGGCGGCCACTTGGAAGTGAACGTTGGAACCAGAGCCTTTCTCCAATAGAGAAGGATACTCCAAAGCCGCCGGGCGCCGCAGAGGAAGCCGGCCAAACATACTGGCGGAACTTCCTCCAAACTCCAAGCTCCATTGCCCAACTCAGTCCCGAAGCGCTGGATGAAACCGCACAGAGCGAGGCCGTCGTCGCGTCTAACGGTGCTTTGGGGACAGTTGAGTCTCGACAGGAAGGCGATACCGCCGCCGACCTTGTCCATGGGGCAAACAGCGTCGCCGCCTCCAGTGCAAGGCGCAGCAACGCACCGCATCCGCGCAAAAGCGCAGAGAACATAGGCGAGGAGTCCATTGAGAATGGTGTTTCGTCCGAGCTCTCCCGCACATGCAGCACTTTGGAAGATAACGCTTCGGGATCTCGGGAGAAAGCCCTGGAGGGCCTCGGCAGCCCGCATACCCGGCGAACGGGAACACGCGGAGACTTTGCACCGTCGATGCGAACGCTCCTAGACGCTGGTGTCGAGCGGACTCCCAGGCCGAGCTCGCCACCGACGCCACCGTCGCCGACGACGCCGCACCTTGCTATGCGGCATATGCAGCAGGAAATTGAGCGGCTCAAGAAGCAAAACTTTAACTTGAAATTGCGAATATATTTTCTGGAAGAAGCCTTAGCTGCCGCTGGCATAGACTATAGAGCGATTGATGGGACGGCGCCCACCGGCGCGAGAAAACTGAACGACGATAGTACTGTTTCGCAGTGTGGAGCAATCGACTTTGATTTCGATTCTATTCGACTAGAATTGGAGGCGAAAGAAGAGCGCCTGCGTAGTCTGCAGGCAGAGCTCGAAGAGAGGCTAGCCGATCTTGAGGAGCGAGATGAATTGCTTCAAACGGCCCGAGAGGCTATTATGGGCCTTCAAGAGGCGCTCCAGGACGCACAAGCGCGAATTCAACGTGCCGAAGAACAGGCATTGGAAGCGGCCAAGAAGAGCTCCGCAAGCGGTGAAGCACTACCGTCGCCACCCCCGCAAGCAGGCGATTGCCAGACGCCTACACCCGTGAATCTTGACGCCGCAATTCGAGAAGCGCTAGCGTCCACTGAGGCGGCGTTCCGTGAAGAGATCCAAAGGCTGGAAGAGCAGATACGTATCCGTGACGAACAGATTCGAGATCTCGAGCAGGAGATCTGCAGCGTTCGCGACAGCAAGGACGAAGAGATTCGAGGCCTTCAAGAGGAATTGCAAGCTGCCATTCATGAGCGCGAAAAGGGAATCGACGTTGGACATGTGCCCGCGGATGCGAGCCACGTCGTCGAGCGAGAGCAACGAAGTGCCCTCGAGTCACATCTCGCTGAGGCGGAAAAACGTATTGAACAGCTCAGTTTAGAAGCGAAGCATTATCAAAGCCTTCTGAAAGAATCCGATGAACAGAGAACTATGCTTCAACGAGCTCTTGAAAAAGCCACGACGCATGCAGCTCGCGAGCCCGCCGTGCAAACCGAGCTGCAGGAACGGCTGACTGCAGCACAAAAGGAGCGCGACGCCCTCGCATCGGCACTCGAAGCTGTTCGGACCGAGCAGGCCACCTCGAACGAACGAGTTGCTGCCGCGGAGGATGCATGCCGCCACGCTGAGCAACGATGCCGCGAGCTGGAGTCTACCCTGACCAGGACGACCAGTGACGCGATGGAGCGTGTGCGCCGCCTAGTGGAGGCCCATGAGAAGGAGCGCGAGCACTGGCAGTTAACAGAGGAGCAGCTGCGGCACAGGGAGTCTGCGGAGCGCGAGGAGCTCCATCACGCGCAAAAAACGTTGAAAGAGACACAAGAGAAACTCGCGGCAGAATGCCGCAGTCACGCTCAGTTGAGTCTCGAGCACGCGCAAGCGCTCGGCCACATCGAACACCTGCAGGCGCGCCTAGAAGCAGGCGATTCCGAACTGGACGCCCTGCAGGCGCGACTCAAGAGCATAGAACTGGAAAGCCAACGACAACAGGAGGAACTGGAATTGTGCCAGAGCGAACGCGATGAGCTTGCCGAGAAACTCCACGAAGCCATCAGGCGTATTGCTACTTTGGAGCGGGAGCTGCAAGCAAAAGCTCCAGCCGGTGAACACAGCACTGCTGCGACGGAAGCAAACGTGAAGAAACCGGAAACTGGAAATTACTTGTCTCACAGCAGCGGATATGAAACATTGAAAGCGGCATCCGCTCCTCCCAGTACTGAGGAAAACGAACGCAACACCACTCGCGCCGCAGAATCGCATGCGGCCGCCGTTCAGGCTGAGCGAGAGCCGCAAGACCAGCATGTCGAGCGACTGCGCGCCGAGTTCATGCATTACCAGAGCCGCTGTCGCTCGCTCGAAGAAATGATCGCAGATCGCGACCGTCACATTCATCAGTTGTGTATGGAGCTCAGCCAGTCGATCACTCGTGAGCAGCAGCTCCAGGACCAGATTCGCGAAGTGACAATGCGAACGGCCAACGCTCGACCGCCGCTGAGCGCCCCAGCGGCAACCGCCACTCCATCAGCGGGAAATGGTGCAGGTGGTCGCAAAGCAGCTGACGGTGCACCAGCGTCGACGGACGTGCTCCACTGGGATGCCATTCATCGAGACATTCGGACGCTCCATGAGGATATTCGCTTCTGGCGCGAGGAGGTGCGCCACTTTTGCGAACAATTGGTCAGTCTGCAGCGCTTCCAGGGCCCGCGCCCAGAAGCTTCCGTTCCGCCTCCCACGTCGACACCTGAGCCGCACCTGGAGAAGAAAGCACCACCGGCACTTGGAGAAACACCTCCAAAGCCCGCACAAAACTCCTGGGAGAGGACGCTACACGGTTTGGAACAGCGTATTGAACGGGTGATGCGAACTGTAGACCGACTTGCGCAAGTTCGCGGGCGCGATGCGGCCTCTGAACCAGGATCCCCGTGCGCCCCGGAAGCAACGCAAGCGGTACCTGACGAGGTTCCGCAGCCAGCGCCACCGTCGCGGAGCCAGGCTGTCGCGGCAAAGCCCCCGGCAGCGGCTCAAGCCTCGCGACAAAAGACCGAGACTCGACGGCGGCCAAAGCATCACGATCACGATGCGTCCGCGTGGCGTGCCGAAGAGCTGGACACCGATGAGCCGTCCATAGCATTGGACCAAGTGCCTGATGACCTGCAAGTAAGTCGAGAGATGATCCATTTTATGCGCACCAGGCATCATCGACGGCGCGTCGAGGCACCGGAACCCGCTGTGCAGCCCGTATCCGCTCCGAAGCAGAACGATGCTATCGCACCAACGCAGAACAAACTCTCGAAACAGGCGTGGCAAGACGCTATACTGCGTCAGGTAGAAGAGACACAGCGCGTTATAGCGGCCACCCAGAAGCGCCTGGAGCGCGAGCGCGCCGCCTTTCTACGACGTACCCACACGCAGTCCGCAGCTCGCACCACTGACGACTTGTTCAGCGCCTAAACCTAGCAGCTTCACGCACAAACTCAGCTCGAGTGGCGCGCGCGACTCGTCTACGAAGCACTGTTCCGTAGTGCCCCTGCAGTTACGCTTCCGCGTCCACCAGCGTTTCAGTGAAGAGCGTCGCACGTCTGCACCGCACCTGGATCATGATGCGATAGCGCAACTCGCGCCTCTGCCCAGCAACGGTCAGCGTGTGCCGCACCGGCTACTTCGCCGCCGCGCAATCCAGCGCGTAACCCCGCCAGCCAGGCGCGCTTCAGCGAGTTCGGCTGCGCGGCAGCTACTGCACCCTGTTCCAGACTCTCGTGGACCAAGAGCGCCTCTATTCGCTCAAGCTCAACTTGATGATCATGTCGAATGAGTTCCAGTTCATCTAGACTGCTCTCCTCCATTCGAGTCGAGAACGAGGAACACGTTGCGTGCACGACCAGTCTCACAACGAGGGTATTCGGGGGTGGCGCGCGTACGCCTCAGCGTGACATTTGTCCTATTTGTACATACTCGAACAAAAACAGACAAGTTAGAGGCATTGGATCTACATCGACGTCTTCGATGGCTACTCGGGGTGGCGTGTGCGCGCCTGCGACACATCGAACCTATCTGTACACACCTATATAAAAAAGACAGGATGGAGGATGCCACGCGCAGCTGCCATGCGCGTCCGTACCGTCGAAAGCGCGGGCAAACGTTTCCAGCGCGTGCGCTCCTAGCGCTCGCACGACTTTGGTGCCATGAGTGCTGCCCAGGTCATTGATCCCGTTTATGTGACCGACCAGTCGCTTGGACCTGGGTCACTGCGGCTGTCGAAGGCTGGACTACTCTGGTCACCGCGCAACGAAGGTCTATACACGATCAGTGTGGCTCGCGAGGACCTCGCGTCGCTGCGCTGGTTCAGAGGCGCTCGCGGTGACCAGCTACGCTGCACTCGTAAAGACGGCAGCACCGTGAACTTTGAAGGTTTTCGTCCAGCGGATCGCGCAACCTTGGAGGAGTATGTGAAGGAGGCCTGGGCATGGACCAAGGGTGTACCGCGCGGCGAACAGGGCGTCGTCGGATGGAACTTTGGACAGGTGCGCATCGAGGGTGAGAGCGTGCTCTTCGTCTCTGGATCAGAGACGGCGTTCGAGTTGCCAATTTCGGATATATCGCAAGTGGTGCGTTCAGGTCGCAACGAGCTGGCGTTGGAGTTTCATCTCGACGACACGGCAGGGAAAACCGACGAGTGCCTTGTTGAGATGCGCTTCCAGGCACCGACCGAGGAGGACGCAATCGCGCTCCACGCAGAGCTATCGGCGCGTGTTGGCTCAGCGTCGTTTATGGGTGAGTCTCTAGTTTTCTTCGAGGAACTCCCGTTTATCGTGCCGCGAGGTCGCTACGATCTCGAGCTGTTCCCCACGTACCTGAGTATGCACGGCAAATCTTTCGACTACAAGATCCTGTACAAGACAGTGCGGCGTATGTTCCTGCTGCCAAAACCGGATGAGATCCATCTGGCGCTGGTTATCTCTCTGGACCCGCCGATTCGCCAGGGCAACACAACCTATCCACACCTGGTGCTCCAGCTCCGCCGCGACGACGATGAGATCGAGGTGGCGTTAAACATGAAGCCAGAAGAGTTGCAGAAACGCTACGGGGATAAGTTGCCGCCGAAAATCAGCGGTGAGCTCTGGCAAGTCGTCACGAAGGTGCTGCGTGTTTTGGTCGACAAGCCCCTGCATGCACCGAAGAATTTTGTGACCTCACAGGGTGCCCATGCGCTGCGCACCGCGCTCGGTGCCAATGACGGTTATCTGTATCCGCTGGAGAACTGTTTCTTCTTTGTGAACAAGCCGCCGACCTATTTGCGTTATGAGGATGTTGATTTTGTTGAATTCAAACGACTGGAAATGGATAGAAGGTTTGACCTGCAGGTCGTGATGCTGAATGGCTCCACGCTGCTCTTTACGAATCTCGAGCGAAGCGAGTTCTCGACACTCTACCAGTTTCTGGAGAGCAAACAAGTTCGGATGGTCGGGATCCCGCCGGCGCTCCTGCGCGGTGCAACGACCGGCAAGACCAGTATGCGCGCGGCAGCCGTGCGAGCCGAAATGGCTATCGCCGCAGAGGAGGCTGCTCGTCGTGAAGCGGATGGTGAGGACGACGAAGAAGCCGACGACCAGGATACCAAATATGATGGGAAACGTGATCCGCAGACGTTTGACGACGAGGATGACGAGGAAGATGAAGATTTTGCAGGCGACGTTGAAGATGAGTCCGACGGTGCACCCAGTGACTCGGATGCAGCGCGCGACGATGACGATGATGATGACGATGATGATGATGATGATGATGATGAGGCGCTAGAAGCCGAACTCGAGCCCGAGGAGCCCCTCGAGCAAGTCACGGAGGAAGATCAGTCGCAAGGCGATCCGGAATCGACATCAGCAGCAGCAGCAGCAGAGACTGGGCATGCAACTGACCTGGAAAAAGCTTTACATTCCTGAATGGATTCGGGACCAAGCAGTTAAATGGCACAACTTGCCTAGCGAGGCGTCCAGCGTTTCGTGCCAGAGACGGTGTAGGCGGTGCTCGTGCTCGTTACCTGCAATCACAGGTTTCGGATCAAGTGCAAGCGGTGGACGCTGGACCAGCGAGGCGTGGCGTTTACGTCATTTCCATGTGCCGACGCTGCGTGATACGAAAAAAACAACAGCATCGCCAGATGGTGCGCGTTTTTGGCGCGAGATAAGGCTCTTCCCCGGAACGCAAATCCTATTTCTCACAGGGCATCTCCGCAGCTGGTGCCGATTCGAAGAGACCTTCATCCGCCAGCAGCCAAGGGTGCCGAATCGCGACTCCAAAACCCCCTGCTGGGTATTAAGTCGTCGGCGCCTCGCTGGACGCCTCATGTGCGCATCCGTTTCAGACTGCCTCCCGATGCCGAGCACGTGTCAGCGCGCATGCCACACGGAGCTGGCTTGCCTCTATCGGAACCAAGAAGTCGACTGCGACGGTCGCATACGGTCGAGGTGCATCTGGCAATCTTCTCGTTGGCGCATTGCCCGAGAAGCGGCTGAGAAGCACCGCCACGAACGTCAACGAGGTCTTCCACTTGATTCTGGTTCTCGTTGCAGTGCGCGCATGCCACTATGGAGACAAGAGAACCGGCCCTTGCTTCCAGAGGGAATCCGCATAAGGTTTGCTGCTTTGGTGCAGCGTCATCTCAAACGCTCACGAATACGCTTTCTCAACGGGGTAATCGGGGATGAGGATCCTAGATACCGCCTGATCTCCGGGCCGAGGTTCGCATACCTCGAGCGATTCCTGGAGCTGCCGCTCTGCTTGTAGGCACAGTGCGAGGCAAGCTGCTGCCATGATAAACGTAATCCCGATAGGTAGTGCCGCCGGATATGACCCTAAACGAAGTGTGTGTCTTTGTGGGTGCGCGGAGATTGGGCTACTCGTTTGTTGAAGCGGATGCGTGTCAACCAGCATGGATGCAGTTCCATCGGTGTGAGCTGGAGTGTGCAAAACACCGCATAGCCATTCCGTATCCATACAGCAGTAGCAGCAGCAGCAGCAGCAGCAATCGTCAGTGAAAGAAAAAACTGTTTTTACGAACACGGACGGTAAATGAATATCAATATATGGACGCCTCCTAGCCGTTTTCGACCGGCCCCCTGTTATCGGTTCCAGTGTATCCGCTGTACACCACGAGCCTGAGAGGTTGTGCGATAAAGTTAGATCACGTCAGCTCTGCGGCTCTCGTCTCCAGCACAGCATACTGCCTGATACTGGTAACAGCGTTGAATTCTCGGTTCACGAGCTCCTTGGGTTTATTGCCTCTGGTTGAACACATCCGTGCATGGATCACTAGATCTCGTACCCTCTGTGCCACTTAAGTCTAGCCTACTTCCCTCTTCTTCTTCATATCACTCGCTCTTCTTCGCTCGATAGTTGGAGCGAAGCGAATTTTTGTCGTTGTTTTCCGGCACCCGGCGAGGAAGGCACTCCAGGAGCCCCGACGCTCACGTTCATACCTCTGTATTTTTATTTCGTTACATGAACGCACTTTGAACACACCTGCTCGATACCACGAAAAAGCACATTCTTCCACGCACCTGAGGCTCAATCATAATCGGAATGAAAGATGCTATGCAGCGCTCATATCCCGCTTTACGTATGAAACGTTGCCCGTCGTAACGCGGGCTGTACGATGAGGGCGCTCGACGCGGGGCACACGCGTCAGGCGCGTGCAGCACCATCGTGAACAGTTAGGGTTTGGCTGTTTTCGCTGACGTACCATACGAGAACGTTTGGGATCAGAGGCTTGACTTGGCCTAGACTTTGGCTTGAGATCCGCACGCGTTGCGGAGCACCATTACAATAGTTACGTCGTTATGTTTGTAGTCGTGCCTGGGAACGCCTGGCGCTTGCCCCGTCCTCGGGGCGGTTTGCACCGTCGCCCTACCTGGAGACTTTCCCTGATTCACGGGAGCGAGGACGGTCAACATGCGCTGACGAGCTCAGGTACAGCACGGAACGCCGCTTCACCGGCGACGAGCACGACCGCGACTGCAACGACGGCGCGCGTGGCAAACCGGGGCACCGCTGGCAGCGCCTCCTTCCTGGAGCCACGTTTTCAAGGCCGAACTGGTCTCATTCTGGTAAACATCGGGACACCGGCGAGTCTGAACGTTGCTGATGTGCGGCGTTACCTACGCGAGTTTCTCGGCGACGACCGGGTGGTCGACATCCGACCCAAATGGCTCAAGACGATTTTGCTGCAAGTGCTGCTCCTCACTCGACCAGCAAAGTCAGCGGAAGCTTACGCGAATATCTGGGATAAGGAGACAGGCTCGCCGCTGTTGCACTATTCTCAAGAACTTGCGACAAAGATACAAAAGCGGGTCGGCAATGGCTACGCAGTCGCTGTCGGCATGCAGTTTGGTGAACCGAACCTGGTCTCGGTGATGCACGATTTTCGTCGACGCGGTATCGATCGAATGATTATCGTACCGATGTTCCCGCAGTACGCGAGCAGTACCACTGGGAGTGCCAGCGAGATGGCTTATCATACCGCGAGCAAACTGTACTCTACACCGTACCTGCACATCGTGCCGGCATTCTATGACCATCCCGCCTACATACAAGCCTATGCGAACGTAATCGAACGAGTCATTGGGCCGCGAGGATCACGACGCGTAGATCACCTTCTGTTGAGTTTTCATGGTGTCCCTGAAAAACACTGTCAACAAACTGATGATACTGGTTTAGTTTGTATGCAGCAAGAGCATTGCTGCAGCGCGTTGGTGCAAGCGAATCGCAACTGCTATCGGGCGCAGTGTTTCGCTACTGCCCGCGCTCTAGCACAGACGCTGGGCTTGGCACCTCACGAGTACTCGGTGTCGTTCCAGAGTCGCTTGACTGCTGCTGGACCAGAGTGGATTAAGCCGTATACCGATGAAGTGTTGACGATATTGCCGAAACAGGGTGTGCGGCGCCTTGCTGTCGCCATTCCGTCTTTCGTTACAGACTGTCTGGAGACGCTCGAGGAAATCGGGATGCAAGGGCGAGAAGAATTCCTCAATGCGGGCGGGGAAGAATTTTACCTGGTGCCGTGTCTGAATGATTCCCAAGAATGGGCCGATGCCTTGCTGCGTATTATCGAGGACTCGTGTTGAGCGCGCAGCCTCTGTGTCTGCGCTGCTGTAGAAGCGCACATACCCGGCTTCGATGTATATGGTAGGCGCTGCGCTCATAAACGTGCCTCGGGGATTCAGAGTCCGTAGCGATCTATGGTATCGGACGTTTCGTTTATGAACCAGACACCTTGTAGCGCTATTGTAAACGTGCCGAGTGCCTGGTCGGCTTGATGCAAGTTCCCGACTGTCTCGCGTTGGCGTCTCTTCAAGCCGGGCGCGAAGGCTCCTCATCGTTGTTTTCCGCGCCTCCGAAACAGCAGACACCGCATATGCTGCGAAACCATGAAGCGCTGCGCCCTCCGCCACGGTTATTCCACTGTCCGCGACGTTGCACTCGTGCCTGACGTCCAGAACGACGCAGTCCGGTACGCTCGGATGCAGCAGGGGCCCCTGCATCACTCGTTTCGGTGGATGAGCGGGCATCCGCGAGCGCTGCTTCCAACTCCGGATCGACGGGGAGGCGCTCCAGTCGACAAGCCGCGTCTCGATCATCCAATGCTTGGAGCGCTTGCATGTAAGTGGTCGGCACCAGCATGCCACTGCCGCCAAGAATGATATCCTGACCGGTTCGACTCATCACTTGTGCCGCGGACCGTGCTTCACTGTAGCTGATGCCGCCAGCGACAAACACAACGAGTCGCGGGGTGCGCTCCACGTAGTCGTCAGCAGCACCAGCAGCAGCAGCTGCAGCAGCAGCAGCTGGTGACCCGCTGGCACCGCCTCCTGCCGTCTCCACTTTCAGGGGCGACGACTGTGCACGCTGCACACTGGCAGCGTCCGTGGTGCTCAACGCACGTTGGCTTCCACGTCGACGTGCTCCAGCAGGCGTCGAAAAGGTTGCTCCTGGTGACCTATGCGCGTCGACAGTTGCCCCTGCGCTGGATCCGGTGCTCATGGACTTGGTACGCTGGATGCGCTGTGTAGCAGACTTCCCCGGTCGTCGATTCGACCCAGCAACAAACGAACTCGGCTGCTTTGGCGTCGTGTGCTCGTCGCTTTCGGTGCCAGTGTCGCTTTCAGTGCTCGATGCATTCGCGCCTGCTGATGTGCGTCCATCCGAGGCATTCACCTGGTGATCAGAGACCAAGGGCCATTCCGAAGCTCGCAAACGTCCATCCGCAAAGTCCTGCATGACGGATCGGAAGGCAGGCACATAGCGGCTGAGGGTGTACGGGACGTCTGCCTGTTGCATGCGCATTCGGTGCAGCTTGCGCTCTCGGCGCCGCCATTGACGCCGTTTCCACCAGTTCTTCGGTGCGTACTCATTGACGGGTGCACGGAAACTGACCAATGTCTTCGCTCCGTTCAGGAGGTGCTCAACGGACCCAGACGAAACCCTCGCGCGCTGCATCATCATGCGCTCATCGAAGAGCGCTGCGGATTCACACTGACCGGTATACTTTGCGAGCATGGCGATCAGCACGAGACGCACACGCTCGGAATCCGGTAAAGCGATCGCTTGAGGTGCCTTTGAGGCATCCGCCTTGTCTCTGGTGCTCGAGGGTCTCTCGGTGCGCTGGATGTCGGGAAACAGGCGAAGGAGCGCCTGCTCGAGGGCTTCGCGGCGCACCCGGTGCCCTTCCAGATCACGACCACAGGCAAGATCCTGTTCGAGACTCGCCACCTCTTCGAGATGACGTTCGTGAAACGCCCGCATGCACTGGCCTGCCAAGTACGTGTGCAGCGAGAATGCGCTCAGCTGTTCTCTGTACTGTGGGAGCGCACGAATCGCCGCACCGAGCTGCTTCAAGTTAATCTGCTGCGTACCGGGGCTACTGGCGCTAGTCTTATCGAGGCCATCAGTGCCGCCGCTGTTCGCGTTGCCATCAGCGTCATCTTTTCGGGCCTTGGTCATTTGCAGGCGAGCAGCTGGATTCGTGTCCAGAAACCTCTGAAACGCACTCGTCAGCGCTGGTATCGCGTCCGCCATGTGCAGATAGCGAATCGATCGGAAGAGTGCGTCATTCTCGACGTCGTCGATGACCACCTCTCGCGACTGTTCACGGCCGCTGCTGTCGAAGAACGGGTGCCGTAGACGTGCACCACCAGCATGCGACCGATCGATTTCGTCAGCAAGAATATCCATAACCATCGCCTGGTAAGTGAATTCATGAATCACCGGAGCCAGCGGATCATACGAGCGATCTGCGATCAGCAGTGTCCACGGTACTGGTGTTCGACTCGCTTCCGCTGCGCCTCCACCGGGCAGCATGCGACGAGCTTGGGAGCGTTGCGTACGCAGCGATACCTGCTTGTTCAGATCAGCGCTATGGGGTAACGCTCGGGCCCGAGCGTGCGTTGCCAGTGCTCGCTCAAGCTGGTGCGCCATCCACTTGGAAAGCGGCGCGTCTACCGCGAAACGAATCAGCGGCCGTGCTCCAATGGTGCAACACAGCGAGACCAGTTGCTCGACCTGGGTTTGCATCTCATTCACCATGCTGCCCTGGTCGGGGCAGTAGAGACGGTGCAGGGCCCCAAACGGACGATCAAGGCTGAAGTAGCGTTCGTCTAGTGCCAGAAAATCGAGGTCCAGATCCACGCTCGCTACTACACGATCCCTGATGCTCTCCGGGAACACGTACTGAAGCGACGAGGCACCTGCCTCTGGAGCCAACGGGCGACCCAGTCCAGGCAACTGGGCTGCCAGCGACGAAGCATCTCGCGTGAAGTAGACGTGAATCGCGGCGTATTCATTTCGAGAAGGTTTCGATAAATAGGTGAAGGACTCAACGACAGGTCGCAGAATATAAATGGCATGCATTCTGGGAAATTTCTCTCGCGGTAATTCGAGACGCTCGACAAGCGCGACACCCTCGTTGAGCAGATCCGATAAGCGCATTGCAGCGGATACAATACGTAGGGCATAGCGATCAAGGACCAGAAGCATCCACTCGCGTTGTGCATCGACCGGTTGAGGGTGCTCCGTCGAGCGTACCCCAGTCCGAGCCCGTTCGATTTCGCGAAGGCGTTTCAGGCTAGCCTGAATGACCAGGCGATGGAAACGCTCTCGCACAAGACTACGGATACCGGGTTGCAGGACGCTATCGTCGTCGACGGGGCCAAGGTCGAACACCGGCGACGATACCGCCGGCACTTGAACATCGATCGGCATCCTGGGGTTGACGTCGCCCCTAGATGACGTTGATGCAGAGATAATGCAGTGCTGGGGGGTAGTCGCACCAGAGCTTTCCGAAATATGGCAAGCCGCTCCGGGGATACGCTCGACACGGGACTCGTATGGTAAAACGAGCCGCGCGAGGCTCCCGAGGTCCTCGATCAAGTCCCTCGCGGATGTACGATGAACACAAAGTGACTCGTGCACTCACTGACAGACGAACTCAGTGAATCTCGGTTTGAATGCCTGTCTGCCTCACGAGTAGCTACACTGCGCGTTTCGCTCGGAAGCGAGCTTCGGAGTGAAAGATACCCGCAGCGGCGCCTTTCCCGTGAAAATCCCTCTCGAGCCCGCTTCCAGCGAGCACGCTCAGAACCTGCGTTAGCCGCCAGGTCGTGCAAGGCCGCCGTTTCAACGAGCCCGTCAACTACCCAGACCTATCAGGGAAGTCAGCGTTGACGCCTAAAGGCCGCTGTCGCGTCAAACTGCTCACAAGTGCAATGTCGCGATCGCTCCCCTACAAGAGCGGTCGCCAAAAAATAAATATTCTGCAAGTGCCAGAGACTGCCAAGGAAAACGTTGAAAACTGCTGACCCGACGTGTCAGTGCTCGCACAAGACGTGCACCTACGGTTACCGTTTCGTGCAGCCAAGGACCTATCACAGGCGTCTCCAACTGCGTCACGGAAATAGCTACGTTCCGGACACCAGCGCTTCCGTATGGCCTTGGCGAATCTGCACTAGACACCGAGCGCCAAAGCTCGTATGGACTCGCGGCAAACGTGGATGTACGCTCCCTCGATTGCGGTGTCCAGTGAAGAAGCCTAGTGCGACACCAGCGCCGCGCTGCTCAGTTCTCGTCGTCAGAGGCGTTGCAGACACCCCTGCGTCGCCCGTTCTCGAAGCACAACTTGGACCCAGAACGCCGGTTTCACCGGTCCGCAGAAGCCACCGTCTAACCGTGCAGTACGGAATCACACCAAACACGTTCAGAAGCGTGTTCACGAAGGCTTGGTTCGCGTCCTCTGCGATAACGCGTTTATCGCGAAGAAGAAGCGGAACCTGCGCTAACGATGATACTCGTCGATGCGTTACGCGGCTCGAGATACGGCTGGCATCCACGGGCGCAACGACAAGCCTCTTTACCTGGAAAAGTTTGTTGT
Source organism: Cyanidioschyzon merolae strain 10D (assembly GCF_000091205.1). Taxonomy (NCBI): domain Eukaryota; phylum Rhodophyta; class Bangiophyceae; order Cyanidiales; family Cyanidiaceae; genus Cyanidioschyzon; species Cyanidioschyzon merolae. The sequence goes on from NC_010145.1 coordinate 92,593, forward strand.
GGAATGTCGGCGACGGTTTCCTCTTAAAACAAAGTGCTTGTTTCCTAGAGACTGCTGTCCGTCATTCGGGAGCGTGAGCTAGGCGTTACGTACCGCATACTCGCCAAGCACGAGTGTCGCTTGCTCGAACAGACACCGCTGGGCAGCGTCACGCTTCGTTGAACGGTCGGAAAAGCGGGCCCCTGTGAGACCAGCACCCGATTCACACACGTGCCCAGTGGGTCACGCTGGTGTGGCTATGGAGCATGCGAACAAGTCAGGCGTTCAGCGCTGGAAAGCGTTACCTCCGGCGGCTGACTCGGTTCTGGAGTGCATCGGGGGTACGCCGCTCGTACGGCTCTCGCGAGTTGAACGTGCGCTCGATGTTGCATGTAAGTTGTACGGCAAGTGTGAGTTCTTGAACGCTGGTGGAAGCGTGAAAGATCGCATCGCGGTCCGCATGCTTCTCGAAGCGGAACGACAGGGGCGAATCAAACCCGGTGACACGTTGATCGAGCCCACGAGTGGCAATACTGGCATCGGAATCGCCCTTGTTGCAGCTGTTCGGGGTTATCGCTGCATCATTACCATGCCAGAGAAGATGAGCGAGGAGAAGGTGAACATTCTCAAGCTTTTGGGCGCTGAAATCGTTCGCACACCCACTGAGGCAGCCTTCGACTCGCCCGATAGCCACATTTCAGTGGCGCGCAGGCTCACCGCTGAGATACCCAACTCTTTTATCCTGGACCAGTATCAGAACCCGGAGAATGTCTTGGCACATTATCACGGGACAGCTGCTGAAATTCTAGAGCAAGTTCCGGAAGGCCGAGTCGACGTGTTTGTGGCGGGTGCCGGCACCGGAGGCACCATCACCGGGTGCGCTCGTCGCTTCAAGGAGCAAGCGCCCGCCACCAAAATCGTTGGTGTAGATCCAGAGGGTTCCATCCTTGCCCAGCCGGAGGCACTGAATGCAAAAGGTGTCCATTCGTATGCGGTTGAAGGCATAGGATACGATTTCGTTCCGGGAGTTTTGGATCGCTCGCTGGTGGACCTCTGGGTGAAGACCAGTGATCGCGAGTCCTTCTGTGCTGCACGTCAACTGATAGCGCTCGAGGGGCTTCTGGTCGGTGGCTCAAGTGGAGCAGCACTCGTTGGGGCGTTACGCGCCCTCGACCAGTTAGACCTACGCCAACGCACTGATGTCGTGGTTGTGCTCATCCTGCCCGACAGTTGCCGTAACTATATGAGCAAATTCGTTTCAGATTCGTGGATGATGAAGCATGGATTTCTCGATGACGTGACGCCGCGAGAGCTTTGGGAAGCGTATCCGGTCTCTCGTTTGCCGCTGCAGGTCCCGGTCACCGTTTTGCCGTCGGTCAGCTGTGGAGACGCGGTCAAAGTGCTCGCTGAGAACGGCGTCGATCAGTTGCCCGTGGTGGCTGAAGGGGAGATTCTCGGTGTTGTGACGGAGGGCAACCTCATGGCGCAGCTTGTTTCAAAGCGCGTATCGCCGAACGATCCGGTTTCCAAGGTCATGTTTCGACAGTATGCGAGCATCACGCCGTCCACAACGTTGGGCGAACTCTCACGCCTTTTCAAATTCGATCATTTTGCGATTGTCTCAGCAGCGCAGCGGGAGTATCGAAATAACGGGGAATGTGTCCTGAAAAAGATCGTGCTAAGCGTCTGCACACCGATTGACCTGCTGAGCTTCCTCGTCAAGGCCGGATTTGAGCCTCCGGAGGCAGCGTCGTCGCAGTCACCAGTACCGTTGCGAACCCGTCGGCAGCATGAATCGAATCACGTCGATGCTTGCCTGAACGCGTAAGGTCCGCAAACGTGTCGACGGACGCCCGTAGGACTGCTCAGAGAGGCCATTCCACACGTCTTTTTCAAACTGATGGGTACACGTTTGCGTTGCAATGCGGTATCGCCGTCGGTCGAGTGATTCCTCAACCGCTCCGCATCGCTGCAGCGAGAGCTTCTCTTCGTGATGATATGTACGAACAGCGGGTCGCTCAATGAGCCAACATCATTACCGGCTGGAAAGGATTTTGCTTTCTCTGACGGGAAGCAGTGGATTGGCTGCTTCTGGGGCTATCGTCTGTGACGACGACGTGCTGATGCACGTTTCCAGAGAGCGGTACTGATCTCGAAACATGTCCGAATGGGCAGAACCGGTGCATGCTCCGGGAACAACGCGACTTTATGGTGCGACCTGGCCAAGTCGCTGCACATTCGGTGCTCTGAAAGAGCAGCACAGGCACAGCATTCGCTCTGGTCAAAACGCGATGCACCTTGTACGCATGGACGAGGTCTGCCAAGGAGAACGCGATGCGGTTGCGCTGTCTATGATGAACTGGCAAGAGCCGCCAGATGAGAGCCGATGCCGCGGGTGTGTTTCATGGCCATCGTGGCCCCGTGCGCCAGCTGCAGCGATGTACCCAGCACCGCAGCATGTGCCTGCAGGGTCCGGCTCGCAGAGTCGATCAGAACTGAATATGAGACGCGCGTCGTGGTCTAAAGCTCGTCGACACTAGGAGCATCTGCACGGGCGCTGTGGTGCCTCCACTGGTTACGGGCTTTTGTCAAGGATGTATGCAGGAGTTCCTGGTGTCAATCCATCGAATCTCTGTAGTAAATAACGCACTGTCATGCGATATTTGCACGCGACAGAGACATTCATCTGCAGGCAGAACGATCGGCATCGTTGTTCTTGTACTTGCATTGACCGTGGATGCCACTGGACGCTTTCCTGTGCAGCGTTGCGAAGCAAAAAGTGTCGCGTCGACGACAGCTGTGCGTTTGCAAGTACAGCGCTCGTTATGCATGCTCATTTTCTACGAATAGTGTGTGTTGAACCCCATGTGCTCTGGGCATATCGGGCATGATGCTGTGTCGACTACCACGCAGGAATATTCTTGGCGTGTCGCAGGTGCTGGGAATCCCGCCTAGTGTTTCTCTCGGATGACGTTGGGAGATTGACGTCGACGCCCAGGTCAACGAATCCTGACAGCTGATGAGCACGCCTGGGCCGCACCATAGAAATGTATGTGTAGGCGCAGGCTCTGGTGCCGTGCGGAATGGAGGAAGCGATGCGCTCCTCTCACAGATCATCGGCAGCGGAGCGTTCGTCGACCTTATTCGGACTGGAGTGATGAAGGGAGAGCGGCTGTGAGCAGTGCTCACATCTACGGGCTCTCACGGAGTGTTTCACTTGAAGCATGGATCGTTTCAACGGCCGTGTACGTGCTGCCTTGACAGATGCTGTGCATCGCTACCGTACGATGTGCCAGAAAATCCGGATGATGAGGACCAGGGACAAACTCGCGCGTGGACGCTCCGCAGAGGAGGCAATCGCGTTTGAAGAAAAAGGGATGGCGATGATGCACTTGAATCGGAGTTTTGTCTGCTGGAAAATACAGCGTATGGGACGTGTGATATCAGCGGTCTCGAGTCACGGAAAAGTGAGAGCGGAAAGGCAGCCTCCGTAGGAGCCGTGCTCTCTCGATCGGGGAACACCCAACTTGTCCGTCTTCAGTTTCGGGCTCCGACTCGATGGGGTACAAGAGGGCATCACACGCCAAAGCAACGAAGCATGCGCTGCGTTCAGCCGTAGCCGCAGGTTCCGCTCCTGCCCCGTTCACGTTTCACCGCTTCTGACGACGCTTATAAAGTCACGGGGGTGGTATCGAGCTGTGTTCTGCATATAATTTTCAAGACAAGGCGCCCGATTCCAAGTGCTCGGTGTCCAGACACCCGCCATATGAGTCAACGTGCATGCTGGTCGATGTCATCATCGGATATGTGCTCAATGAACTTTCCTATTTAGGTAGCTCGCAAACTCGACGGACGCAGCCCTTCATGCATTCAGAGTATACGCAATCCCAAGCGCCCATCCCTTCTGTAAGGACCAAGTTTACGGCGAGGACGCCAAAACGTTGCAGGAAATGCACGTGAACGGCTCCCGGTATAGGTGTGTACTGGACTCGTTGGAACGGAGCCGCTCGAACTGCCACATATCGTCTGCGAAAGTGAAACCGAAACACCGACTAGGTATGAGTCAGCGATATCTGAGGCGGCTTTGACACACGTAAGCCGCCTACGCAGCGCACGTCGCACTGTTGTGTTCGGGATGAAACTTCCCCAGCTGGGCTGGGTGGCACTCAGAGAGCCACCCAGTCTCGTTTACGCTATGAATATAGAATTGGTATCGGCGGGATCCGTATTCGTGCCTTCTAGAAGAGGCTGCGAAGCGGGTACGGCACCGGCGCAGGAATGGAGCGCATGCTTTTCCGCATATCGCGGAATAAAGCGAAACGGGTCCATTTTGCACACGCAGGCTGAACGATAGTCTTTCAAGTGAATCTCGTTTCATTCCCAGTTGCTGTGTATATTCGGCGGTCGAAACAAATATGAAATGAACACCATGGATCGTTGACGAATTGCCTGAAGGATATCTACACATCTTTACTGAACAATGCAAAGAGGGCTGCATTCCTCCTTCGGATTCGTCACACCACAGTACTCTGATGGTTGACGAGCACAGAAAGAAACAAGTAGATGCGCTGCATGCCAAAACCCGGTATTCACAAAGACTGTTTGCGGTCAATGGGAGACAACGACCTGTTGTTCACCTTACGGGAGATGAAAGCGACAATAGTAGCCACCATGGGCGTCTCTGTTTCTCGACAGCTCATTCGTATGGTCTCGAAAACACTGGGATACAATCGCAAAAAAAGAGTCCTTGTTCAACCACGGCCATTTTCCACCGAAATCGCAACCACAACAAAGATCCTGAAAAGTCACTACCGGTATGAAGCAGAGGGACGTGGGTTTGTTTTTTTTCCAGTCGGTGAAACTTCCTTCGGACGAAACGATCGGTGCGTATATGGGTATTCAGGGGCGATGGGCGCCCGGTCTACGTACGATCGAAGTCGAAGAGAACGAGGATAACATCGTCTGCTCTAGCTGCAATGGATTCATTTGGTGGCCACAGTTTCGTTCGCAGAGAAGCCACATACCATAGCACCCTTTTCGTCGATTCATTGAAGACTGTTCTTCGACGCCTCACGGGGTCCTTCTATTAAGCAACCTAGTGTTTGACCATTCCAGTGGCGTTCCAGCTTTTGCGGATTCTATCTGGTAATATAGCTGCTTTTCATTTCTCCGCACACTCTGTGGTTCATGCCCATCGAAGCACCGTAAGCTGTCTTATAACGTAATGATCGCTCCACTGGGCGAATCACTGATGCGTTTAGTACACGGTAACACTCCGAGGCACGTGCTGTCTTTGTTTCGCAAACCCTTCTCCTTCCGGGAAGGTCCTCGTCCAAGGGCATAGAGAACTGCGTTTATTTCGAAGAAATAAGAAACCTGAGGGGCGAGCTGAGGTGTGCGCACTTTACCAGGTCGCGTTTGAGAAACCCCAGCGCAGCGCTTTGGCGATAGAAACGCACGCGGAGCTGGCGGAGCACCAAATGGCACAGAGGGCACGCGTTCGAGGACTCCCTGCATTGGTGACTTCAACCAGTGGTAATACATGGAAGGAGTTCTTGAACTGAGACTTCAACGCTGCAATTAATAGCAGAAGATATGCGATACTGAAGATGAAACCCACGGAGCTGACGTGATCCAGCTTTGTGGAGCAGCATCTCAAGGTCGAATTGCATCAGGAGAAGTTGATGCCAGTGGTAGGTGGCCAGTCAAAAAACGCTGGGAGGCGTCTATGAGAAGGTGGATATATGTACCCTACATGGTGGTGGGGCATTATTTGTTTCACTGACTGTAGCGTATTGGTCACTTTTCACTGTCATGAACGACAGGAACTTTTGCGTGCCTCTTCTGTGACTGCTTCCTTTTCCTCGATCCCCGATCTGTGGATTTCAATACGCAGGTCTCGCTTGTCGATCCAGCTCCGCTATCAAAGAATTTGACGCCCAGAGTGAAGCTCCCGTCTATGCTTCGCTTGGCATTGTCGATCTCTGTGTATACAGCGTCGGTGCGACCCTCGAAGCGCTTGCTCGTCCGTATGGTCAAGTGTTCCCAGGGGTGTCCAGTGCACCTCCTCCTCCTCAGAGCGCCGTCCTGCCGAACGTTAACGCTTGCTATGTCGCTCGGTACATGCCCCTGACTGATACGGAACGCTGCCATCGGCGCCCGCACTCCGCTCCCGAGTCCGATGCCGTACCCTACGACCACGAGCTTGTTCTGGGCAACGCTCTCGGCGAGTGCGCTACCCGACGCACACGAGAGCGCTCACTGTCCCATTCAAAAACGTGTTTGTGGGAAGCGGTGTCGCTCATGGTGAATAAGCACCGAGCGGGAAATCCAGGATACGGAACAAGTCGAGCGATATCGATCCGTCTCTGCGCTCTTCGAATAATACCTTGTCGCGTTTTTTTGCACTGGAAGCGAATGCTGCGATGGCTCAAGCCCAAGTCCGAGACCTTTCCTATGGAGAGAAAAGAGGCAGGGAGCGTCGAAGAGCGTGTCCTCTGACAGGTATGATGCTGCTCGGGATTGTCGATTTATCGATTGCTACAAAGAAGGGCGGATTTTTCAACTAGAAGGATATCCATCGTCTGACGAAACAAGTTCTGTAAACTTTCTGAACGAGCTTGTGAACAAATCGTTGAAGACGCCGTGGAGGTGTTTCCTCGACAATCCAGCAGCGCGCATAGCAGCGCGCGCGAGTTGCCTTGAAACAGAAAGATCGATGACTTGGAGAATATTTAATTGCTTCAATTTACACATCATGAATGGAGAAGACTATAGTCTTCTCCATATGCATTGCATCGCGATATCACATAAATGACAAAATTTTGTCCGAGAACGTCGCATATTGCCTTTTATTCCGATGACGTGACAAACTCCAACGACGAAGAGGCCAATGATCTACATCGAAAAGACGACCGAGAATTCCAAATTTTCGTGCGAATCGGTAAATACCCTATTCCTACACATCGAACGTTGAGGATGTGCATCCAAAACAAGTTCGGAAAGAAACCTCAAGGCGGGAGCGAACCATGGAGTTCAGGGCTCCACGTTCATCCAACAGAGATGCAGGCTGGGAAGCGGTTGCACCAGGTCGTCTGCAGAGCCTGCCCCATGCTCTCTTCAAATCGAATGTTTAAATCGACTGACAGATACGCAGCAGCCGCACTCCGTTACCAGAAGCGAGACGCTCTAGCCGCCATAGAGTATGCGCATCGACTGCGTGGAAAACCTTGTGATCCTGGAAGTCCTTGAGTATTCGTTGTATTTCGTCGCTGTGAAACCGCGGTATTTCCTGGATCACTGGTTGCAAATTCGACGGAAGTTCCTGGTCCACCCATCGGGCAGCCTGACTGCCGTCAGGGTCCCGCTGCATTGCCGGTGTTGGTCGGTGCAGAACAGAGCCCACAACGCGAGACGCCCGCACACGTCCGAGGCCCCGAGCGCTGGTCTCCGCGCATAGCACCAGTCCACGTCGCATTCGAGCCCCGAAGCGCGTAAACATGTTCCATGCGTTCAGCGGACGAAGGCTACGAAGCGCACTGGCATGCAAGAAACGTCCCTTTTTCTGCGGATGCCGAATGCTCGTGAGTGCATTCAACAAATTCCAATCATCGATTGCAAAGAGCACAGGAACCTGTCGGACACATTGAAGTTGGCGCAGAAAAAGCCGATAAGTCCGACCAAAGGCATCCAGGTTCAACTCGGCGAGCTCACCTTCCAGTCGGCGGCCAGATTGCAAGCAGGCATCCACCAGTCCCAACAGGTTGGTATGCTGATCAGTAGACGTGGCGGTCTGGCGCGCCACATCTCCGTCCCGCGCTTCATCATCGAGGTCACTCTCCCGAAGCAGTTGCTCCGTAGGAAGACAGGTAATGGATTCCAGCGTTCGGGCATGGACCTGGCGACACGCCTGCAGGCTGTCAAGCACCAGACGAGCCTGATCGAAGAAAAGAGGTTCGCGCAACAAGCTCGCACTCCGTGCACCTCGAGGTCGCGGTGTTAGAACCACGTCACAAGAGTCGCGTTCATGTAGCCAGTGGTACAGGTTTGGCAGATAGAACACCAGCCAGTCCTGCTCACGAGCTCGCTCGACAGCGTGAAATAGACTCGTGCTCTTCCCGGAACCTGGTGGGCCACGAAGCAGCACACATCGCGTACCTTGCCAGAGCGGATCAGATCGCTCTTGAACCAGCTTCCACACGTCTGCGTCTGCCTGACGCCAAAGCAGTTTCAGGGCAGTTTTCGTTTCTGTACTGTGCCGTTTGCTGGCGTCTGCGCCGTGGACCTCCGTCCAACGAGCGAGCACCCCTTTGGGCCAAGCCTCCGGAACCAGACGGTGACTCAACACTCGAAACTCATTAACAACAGCTGGGGTATGATACAAACGACCAAGCAGCAGACACGTGCTGAACACTGGCCTGCAAGCCCGCATGAACAGCTTGAAGCTTGGTGCTCAGGGAGCGTTCCCCGGAACGTATACTTGCCCAGTATTGCTGGGGCCGCCTCGCCAGTCGCCCCACGAGCACCGGGACCCTGCGTTGCGATGTTGCGATCCCCGGGGAGCATTACTGAATGAGAGCAAACAAGGATCACCCAGCGCGAAGCTGTAAACGGTATCTAGGAAAGCCCCGGGTCGTCCGTTCATGACCTTGTCCACTTCATGGCGCGTAAAGCAGACATCCTTCAGGAGAACATGAGGCGCTGACGCGAGCCTGCCGCTGGTCGAGTCTGCCAGAGGGCCTAGCGCGCTGCTGCGAGCGTTTCACGCGGGCACCAGGGCTTTTCGATAGACTTGAGGACGTCGGCTGGAAGCAAGTCTGCCAGTGATGGACACGAGGTGAGTGCATGAGATGTGCGAGTATGCCAACTCAAGCTGGAGCTGTTTCAGAGACAACCCAGACGACATATTTTCCATGGAATAGATGCAATAATCTGGATGCGCATACAACATCAGCTGTTTCAGAATATGGAGGAAATGGGTCCAGCGCGCTCCCTCGGGCGTACATACGAACATTTGGGTCACTTTTCACTGTCATGAACGACACGAACTTTTGCGTGCCTCTTCTGTGACTGCTTCCTTTTCCTCGATCCCCGATCTGTGGATTTCAATACGCAGGTCTCGCTTGTCGATCCAGCTCCGCTGTCAAAGAATTTGACGCCCAGAGTGAAGCTCCCGTCTATGCTTCGCTTGGCATTGTCGATCTCTGTGTATACAGCGTCGGTGCGACCCTCGAAGCGCTTGCTCGTCCGTATGGTCAAGTGTTCCCAGGGGTGTCCAGTGCACCTCCTCCTCCTCAGAGCGCCGTCCTGCCGAACGTGAACGCTTGCTATGTCGCTCGGTACATGCCCCTGACTGATACGGAACGCTGCCATCGGCGCCCGCACTCCGCTCCCGAGTCCGATGCCGTACCCTACGACCACGAGCTTGTTCTGGGCAACGCTCTCGGCGAGTGCGCTACCCGATGCACACGAGCGCGCTCACTGTCCCATTCAAAAACGTGTTCGTGGGAAGCGGTGTCGCTCATGGTGCATAAGCACCGAGCGGGAAATCCAGGATACGGAACAAGTCGAGCGATATCGATCCGTCTCTGCGCTCTTCGAATAATACCTTGTCGCGTTTTTTTGCACTGGAAGCGAATGCTGCGATGGCTCAAGCCCAAGTCCGAGACCTTTCCTATGGAGAGAAAAGAGGCAGGGAGCGTCGAAGAGCGTGTCCTCTGACAGGTATGATGCTGCTCGGGATTGTCGATTTGTCGATTGCTACAAAGCGAAGAGTCATCGACTTTTCGGAAAACATCGGTTAATTGGCCTGATAGATTCACAGATCTTTCATCATGATCACTGAGACGAGACTCCAAGGGATAGGTCGATGTTTGTCCTCGTCAATGTCGCAGCGCGAATTGTTGCTCCCGCAAGCTGCCCTGAGACAGAGGGATAAAAAACTACATGTACGCATGATTTCAGCATGCTACAAGTAATAAAAGGAGCATAAATGAGACTTGTTCATAGCAACTGACGAAACATATCTGCTACTTACATAAACCTCGTTCAAGATCAGCGCGAGTCACCGCAATGCTCGTGATGCTACGAAATCCAGCGGCAACGCGTCGAATGAGTCACGCTGAAAAGACAACTGCGAATCCTAAATCTACGTAAACATCTGTCATTTCGATGCTGTACACATAGAAAAAAACCCGGAAAACCTTCGTACAGGAGCAGAGTAAGCATTTCCGCGTTCTATATGCATCCGTAACCAGTGTCGCACGCCCATCGCTCGTGCAAACATCGTGCCACAGTAGACCGCAGACACAGATGCTCCAGGTTGAAGACGCTCACCTACACTACATGCAGTGCTTCATATTACCAGATCCATAAAATATTTAGGGAAGGGCTCGGATACCTCACCGCAGGTTCATGAACCTGCGTAGAGCTCATAGAGAGCGCATGGCAAGGGGCATCGATCCCGTGGACGCTGGCGTCCGCTGCGGATGTCCTGCACGTGAGGCACCGGCAACGCGTTCCGTGCTGAAGCGCCAGCACAAACGTCCGTTGACGCTGAGCTGTATCATGTTCTCGGGACGGAGAGAGCGTGACCCAGCAGAACCCAGAGATCAGCTTCAAGGAGATAGCTATTATACAGAAGCCGGTAGCACGGAGCAGAACCCGCTTGTCGACCTGGACCTTGTGCGCAGTCGCCGTTTGGCGCGGTTTACCACCAAGTCGACGGCAGCGGACTCGTCGGGTGCTGTCGCTGAAACTTCTGCAACTGCTGGGCAGCACTCGAGCCGACCGGCTTGTGAGCGACCAGAGAATAAAACTGGGACTGAAGAGCGAGTCTTGCATCGGGCGGAAAGTGAAAAAGCACCGAGTGTGGAAGCGTGCCCGGCACCACAACGAAAAGCAGCCCCGGCTGTTTCTGAAAAGGAACTCGTGCACCAGAGCCTCTTGCGCATTTTGAATCTCTCGAGTGCGGAACTAGAAGAAATCTGGGCGAGAGCTGGTGTCGCTGCGTCGCAAGCGCCGACGCACCTAACCGTTGCTGAACTCGATACGGTGCTGGCGGAACGACTCCAGGATCCTCGCATCGTAGATGCGCTCTCCTACTTGATACTTTGCTACCAACGACTCCGTCAGGAGCTGGCCTCAATCCAAGCGGCTCGTTCACAGGTGTTGCGTGAGAGCCTGGGCAATGCGCTACCGCTTGTTGTGACCTATGCGCGAACATGTCTCTGGGAGCCGCACCTCTTCGTCTCAGGTCGTCGTTGGCCAGCGGAGAGCGCTCCACACGAGGCTGCCGCATTATGGCTCGTGGAGCAGTTTCAAAAACAGCAGATACCAGCAGAGGGCGATGCAGCAATCCTGCCACCAGCCATGTACGCGGACCTGGTGCACTGGTGGGCTCGCGACGCACCCGACGAACTCGAGCAACTGTTTCCAGTATTCTTTCGTGGCCTGGTGGAAAGCGCTCGTGCGGAACTGGATCAGATTTTTCTGCAGAGGTCACAGCTGTCATGTTTACGAGCTTTGGGAAGCGCGCTAGAGCCGCATGAGGCCTTGAACGCATTCGTGTCGATGGCGGATTTCGTTGCAGTGGATACCCGAAACAACGTCCGGTCGCTTCTTGGGCCATTCCTGACACCAACAGCTCTACACTATGAGGACGATCGCGTTTCAAGGGCGCTCTTGCCGAACAACGTATCAACCGAAAGCGAGACCGCTGAGCGGGACGCGATCTCGGCTGTGCAGTGGTCTCTGGACACGCTACGCGACGGCTTGTACCGGCTCTTGATGCGACTTTTGCGCGCTGGACCGTATCCTCGTGAGCGAGTTCTCACCTGGCTGGCGAACCAGCTTAACCAGAATCGGGAAAGGATGAAACTGCAGGCCGCAACCGCAGAAACATGCACGGACGGGTACATGCTGAACCTTACGGATGTCCTGCTGCGCCTTGCAGCGCCTTTTGCTGACCCGCGCTCCCCCAAACTGCAGTCCATTCCAATCAAATGTCTATACGATCATCATCGAATCCGCTTGGCGGAGCAGGAGACGCGCGTCGGATGCGATTATGCGGAAGCGCAGCGTCTACAAGCCGACTATTTGCAGCAGCAGCAGCAGCAGCAGGCCGGGAATCCCTACGCATTCATTCCCGAATGTTTTTTCCTGACGACGCGTGCACTTCAGCTCACATATCTGCCATTTTTGCAGTATTATCGAGAGGAAATCTTGCATCAACTGCAGCGGCTTGAAGAGATGCGCGAGGAACTGAATCTCGCGCAACAGCAACAGCAGCAGCAACCGGTATCTTCGATGCAGCAACTGGAACAACAGCTGATGCGAAGCCAGTGTGAGCGAGCCATCGCCGGTCTCCGACGTGATCGCCAATCCTGCCTCTTCTATTTGTTCGATAGCGGCTCACTGGATCGTCTTTTGCAATTTTTAGCTGCGCTGGCGGCATACATCATGCAAATAGCAGGTTTTGCCGGACGCTTACCGCTGCCTGCTCAGGATGCGGCTTCTGTACCCCGGGAGTACGCCTTGTTACCCGAGTCAATTTTTGAGCTGCTGGCTGAGGTGCTCCAATCGATCGTACAGCTGCGCTTGCCCGTGCCGCTGACCACGGTGGGCGCCCTCTTTCCCCAGTTTGTAGAGTTCGCTACCATGCTGCTTTCGAATACGTTCTACTTGCGGAACATACATATCCGCGCACGCTACGCTGAATGGCTCGCACAAATGTTCCCGGCGATAGGGAACGAGCTGCGCCATGCGCTCGGAGCAGTGCATCTACCGCCCGAATTCGAGGCCGCTTTTCTCGGCAATGAACAGGTCGTTGAGAATCTGCCACCAGCTCTGATGCAGCTCTATATCGATGTGGAGCGTACTGGAACGCATACACAGTTCTTCGACAAGTTCTCGATGCGATTCTACATGAGTGAGGTACTGGTGGCCATGTGGCGGGTCCCGGCGTATGCGCGTGTGCTCCGACGCCTCGCCTCGACGCGAGAGGGACTTTTCGTACATTTCAGCAATATGCTCTTTAATGATGCCAATTTCTTGCTTGATGAGTCGTTGCAAGCCCTGGCAGAAATCCACGAACTCGAGCGGCTTCTAGAGCCGAATTCGATACAGGGTCAGGCTCTGGAGCCGCAGGCTCGCGAAGAGAAACGCAAGCGCCTGCTTCAGTTGCAGCGTCAGGCCAAGTCGTTCAACCAGCTTGCCAACAGCAGTATTCGCTTGATGGTGACGCTAACCGAGGAGGTGCGGCAGCCGTTTTTGCGACCGGAACTGCTGGATCGTCTAACGAACATGCTGAACTATTTCTTGGTGGCACTTTGCGGGCCGCGTTGCGAGAACCTCGTTGTTCAGGAGCGTCATCGGTACGAATGGGAACCGCGCCAGCTATTATCCCAGATCCTGCGGATTTATCTGTCGATGCACGATCCGCTTCGGGATCGTGACGGCACCAGACGCTTCTGTTGCTCAATAGCAGCTGACGGGCGCTCGTATCGACCGGAGGTTTTCGAGCGGGCGGCGCAGATAGCTGCAACGCGGGGCCTCTTGACGCCTGCCGAGTGCCAACGATTTCACGAACTCGTCGAGTCCGTGGCGATCTGTGCTAAGGAGCTTGTTGCCGAGGATGAGGAGCTCAGCGAAGCACCCGACGAATTCCTAGATCCGATTCTGGCAACCCTGATGCAGGATCCCGTCATGTTGCCATCGAGTCGCAAAATCGTGGATCGCTCGACCATCGTGCGACATTTGTTGAGCGATCCGCACGATCCATTCAACAGACAACCGCTGAGAATAGAGGACGTGATCCCGCAACCAGCGCTCAAAGAACAGATTACGAGCTGGCTACAAGAGAGACAGGGAACGCGGCGTGTCTCGTGAGCGGGTCTGCTGCTGCTGCTGCTGCTGCTGCTGCTCCTATATCGGCGAGCGCGCGTACTGGACGAGATATCTGGTTTCGGGGAGCTCGCTGCCACTGCGATACACTAAGCTGATCCGACCTGCGTAAACTGACCGAGAAAATGGAGCAACGGCACACCATGATCGTCGACAAATGGACCGGACAGATCGTCTCCGGTGTTGATACACGGCGCTCTCGTGAATCTGGATTCCTGACCTGGACCGCACGAGTGCGCTGTTCCAGGCGGGATTCCCATGCCCTCTCACCTGGCTACTGTTTTTTCTCATCGCAAGTCTTCGGCGTTTCCGTACAGTGCCCAAACGGAGTACGAAACGATGACCACGAAACTTTGCTCGATACAAAGCCAGTCGTCGCTCCAAAAGCACACGGCGATGCCGGGTATTGATCCAAGCGTCCAAGTCCGGATGCGGAAGGAGCTCGTGTGTATTGCTGCAGGTGGAATCTCGATATTGCAAGCATCTCACCTGTTATTGCCTCGCGGTGTGAGGTTCGCTCAGCTTAGCATACACCATGCGGTGCATCGTTTGGTTTCACGCGATGCCTCGCTTCCAGCCTCAGCGCGCAACGCTCCTCGAGATGTGTGTACGTCATCCTAAACGCATCGATGGGAATCGAATACCATCGATGCCTGTTCTCGTTGCACACTCTAGGCGAAGGAGCTGGTGTGTTAACTTTTTTTGGGAACCGTGCGCCCTGCTCCGTACGCTACTACGAGCCTCTGACTCTGGTCCTCCGTGAGGGCGCTCATCTGATTAAAAAAGTTGGCGAATGCAAGCCGTTTCCCTTTGCACAAGTTCAGTCGCTGACGAGCCCACCTGGGCTTTGTATACTCTTTCCGTAGCGCCTCGTCATGAGCAGCTTGAGTTCCCGTGGATTCCCGAAAAGCTTCAAAGGCCGCTTTGCGGCCCGTCAGTTTGTTCATCGCTTCCAGATGCTTCTTCATTCCTGAATTCCACGTCTCACTCTGTTTCCTTGCATTCATTATACCCGATTCTTGGTGATACCTCGCTCTTGAGAACTTTCAAAGACGCATGCCTTTCTGAAGTAAGTTGCCGTCGATACCATCTTTCGCACACTTGCGTGCAGCAATGGTTACGATCTTCGTGTTCTCGGGGCGAAGAGCAACGACAAATTCGTTCTCCTACGGGTTATACGTTCCAGGATCTGCCTCCTTTTTTTCTTCATGTTCCGCCAAGGGCGACAACAAAGACGCATTAGGTCGATCCACCTTCAAGCGCCTGTAGTGAATGCATGTGGACACTCCATCGATATCGAACATCCCCGTGAATACCTTTTGCTTGCTGATTTTGAGACGTTTGAAATTGAAGATGTTCTTCCAGTACGTCTCCCGGTTTTCGCCGGTGAAGTCCTCCCTGCTAACATAGAACTCGGGACAGATCTGCTTCATGATTCCATGAAGGATTCTGGAGTCGATACTCACAAAATGTGACCTGATGTTGCACAACAGAACGATGTTGAAGCGCTTCCCCGTTAGGAAAGCCTTCCGTCTCTCCCACTCTTCATTTTTTCTCGACACGCCTCCTTTTCGGCCTTGCGTTCGAGTTCTCGATTCAAAAACACGAAATAGCGTAGCACGAGGTGATAGCATCTTTCTTCATCTTTTATCATATCTGATCCCTGTTCTGTTGGGTTGACAAGCCCCGAGACCGCACGGTGCTCTTGAAAAGCCGCACGGATCACAGAAGCTTCATTCTTTCTCCTGGCTGATGCCTTCTTGTTGACGAATTCGATCTCCTGTTTATTCCTACAATTCTTCGTGATGCCGTTGATGATGGCCCATATCGTTTTGCGAGAGAGGCCCGGGTAGAGTGCAAACACGGCGCGTATCACGAAACGTTCGATATTCACGATCATATGGTTCCTCGGGCTCGTGGGGTATCTCATCGCCCCGTATTCGGAAATACGCGAGTCACCCCTGTATCCAGTACCGTCGAAGCGGTATTTGGCGTGATTTTCGTGGAGGGCATGCACTCGCTCATTTTTCGTCGACGCGTCCCCTGTGCCAACCATCAGGTGACGAATAAAGTTCATGTTGAGAAACTCTTCCGAAACCTCGACTGTTTTGATGTCCGTCACGTCGTGATACATCCCCTGCACCAAATGCATCAGCCCTGAAGAAGCCTCACGAACACTCATGGAGTACGAATCGACATGGTTTCTGATGGATTCTCGCAACGTTTCCTTCTACGAGTCCTTGATAGGTCCAAGAGGACAGGCTTTCACAACCATATCGTCGTGCTGTCGTCATTCTGGGAGCTTCTGACATTGGACCTCCCGATTTTGCCTCTTCCTTTTGTCTTGCACTTCTGCGCTTGGTACTTTTGTTCGTTTTTTCTTATGCGGCAGCTGGCGGCACCTGCCCTCCAGGATCCTTCATTTCCGTGTCCAGGACTTTCCTTTGCTATTTTTTTGAAAAAAAAACGCACATTGAACGCTTCTGTTATGAAACACGTAAAATCACTTGAATACACTAATGTGAACGTTGAAAGACGATTGAATTGAAACACTATAATTTGCAATGACTTGAACGCAGATGCAACTTGTACGTCGAAGCGACAAGTCGACGAACGGTCAGGATCGCGTTACATTTCAACGGCGACATGCGTGTCGCGTCTCGTGAAGGCCTGATCTCCCAGGTGCGCATATCGAACCTACTATATAGAATAAAGAGCAGAGACTCTAGATTCACCCGCAAATATGAATAGCCATATTTCTTTCCCCTCTACGATACACGTTAAACGCGGGAAAAGTTTCTTTATTGCGGATAGTTTGCTTCATAGGCGATGGGTCCCGCGAACCGGACGAGTCTGTCGAGGATGTGCTTCATGCGACTCTGCAGTACCGAGCGCTGTAGTGAGACCCCAGCAGCTCGTCGGCAACGCAGTCTATTCTGGGACTAGGGCCAGTTAGGCTGCGTCTGTGCGTCACCCTGGTCGCGGTGGACTCCTAGTATATCGCTTCGCGCTGCCACAGGAAGTACGCCAGTCCGCGCGGGTTTCAGGCTCCTAGAATGATAATGTATACCGATTCCATGTTGAATGAACCACGCCTCGGGCCGATGCTCCCAGTTGTATGGCAAAGCCGTTGCGTCCCCGGGCAGCATCTGCTTCAGCGGTATGCAAGCGCTACAGTGGGTGCTCGAAGCAGGCACTCGGCGCACCAAAGAACATACGAAACAACCAGTATATCCGAGAGGAATTATCGGTAATGGAACTTGAAGGTATGGTGCGGAATGATGGACACAATCTCGATTACCAATGTCCGTCGTGCAATCTGGGATTCACGGACAATGGAAACCTCATCGAAAAATTCACCAGTGAGATCAACACTCGGGCGATCGTGCGCGCCATTGCCAGTGGCGGACACCGGATCGCACATGCGCAAACAGATACCCATATACTTATGGAGGATCGTAACTTGCTCAATTTCTATCCAGGTACTTATATATACATAAATATATAATATGGCACACCATTGGAAATCGAATCGAAAGCGGGAACGGCCGCGGGATCCATGCGCCGATGCGCCAGGCGTACGGGCGCACGACCCGCAAGGACATCGATGCATGCGCATCGCGCGACCGTGATGCCGCGTTTGCCGCTTCCCAGATGCGCCGTCTGCGGAATCTTTCCCTGCACAGATGCGCTCGTGTACGCCGATGATGCACCTCCACCGTGATCCAAAAACATGTGATATGCAACGTTTTTTTTCGTTGTTGTTCTGCGAACGATACGTTCACTCCTATTCGAAGAAAAAGTCACTTGAATCAATCGATCTGAAAGCGATTCAACAATGTCCAGGGAAGAGCGCGATGGATCAGCGGGTTTCGTGGAGCATGCTGCGACAGCAGCGCGTTCCCCTGACCCACCGTACGTCGGCAGAGAGCCGCTGCCCAGTGCTGCAGAACGAACCAATGCGGACGGTGCGTGCGATGAATTCGTACTTCCGATATCTCCAGAGGTGCCTGGTGGCGACCCCGAGCAGCCGACGACTGGCTTGACACCGTCGGAGCCTAGTGCGTCGCTCTCGGAGAAGCGGGAACCCTCGGCGGACTTTGGCCCTCGAAAGGGTGAGTCGCGTCGGGACTATTTGCGGCGCGAGTTCCAACAGCTTCGCTCCTACATCGTCGTCACATCGGCATATCTCCTATTTTCCCTGACCGATGGGGGCATTCGAATGATCGTGCTGCTGTACTCGATTTTCCTGGGATTCTCCGCATTCGCAACAGCGCTCATGTTCTCGGCATACGAACTTGCTGGGGTGTCGACGAATATCATTGCCGGCATGATCGGGTCGGCTTGGGGAATTCGAGCCCCGCTACTGATTGGACTCGGGTTCCAGCTCCTCGGACTGGTCATGCTTTTCGTGTGGCAGGCAGACAACCAGCATCTGCTTGGGGTGCGAGGCGCGGTCTACGTTGCGGCCGCTCAGGTGCTGAGCGGTGCCGCCAAGGACATGGTGAAACTCTCCGGCAAGTCCATATCTCGGCTCGTGACCCCGGAATCGAAACAAACGCGCCTCTTTCGTCTGGTAGGGTTCATCACTGGCTTTAAGAATACGTTCAAAGGCCTCGGGTACATCATGGGTGCATCGATCGTGTTTGTTTCCTACTATGCCGCACTTGGTGTGATGGTCGGGATCGTTCTCATCGTCGCTGTGATCGTTTGGTTCGGGCTGGACTGGGAGACTGGGCGTATACCGCACGACTATGTCTCGCTGAGGCGCATGCTCACTGTGAATCACAACGTTGGTTTTCTCTGTCTCGCGCGGATATTTCTCTTCGGTGTACGTGATCTGTGGCTCGAAGTTCCGATACTGTACTTCCTCCAGAACCAAAAGTATGGGTTCTCCTGGCCGGACTATGCCGTGGGTCTGTTTGTTGGCCTCTACACGGTACAGTACGGTCAGATACAGAGCTGGGCGCCGCAGTACTTGCTTCGGCCGCTCGGACAGATGCCGTCCAATCGTTATACGCTTCTGTTCTGGAACATACTTCTTTTGCCGGTGGTTGTCTTTATGGCTGCCTTTATTCAATGGTCCCCGACATTTGCCAATCATGATGTGAATGGCATGATTGGGTTCGTGATTGTGACGGTGTTCGCGTTCTCGTTCGTTTTCGCCGTGAATTCGTCAGCGCATAGTTACATGATCGTCAAGTACACGTCCGGCGACAAGGTCGCCATGACAGTAGGTTTTTACTACATGACCAACGCTATTGGCCGCTTCATTGGTACCTTTTTCGGTGGACTGCTCTATACCTACGTCAGTTCCGACAAAGTCGAAAGTCTGGCTGCATGTTTCTGGACATCGGTCGGATTCATTCTGGCAGCTGAGGTCTTTACCTATTTCCTTCATGATAATGTTGGCGGATTCCGATGCGGCCCCTGTTTCGCGTACGCCGTGGATGCAGAAGACTCGGAGGTCAGTCGGAGCAAGGTTGATCTCATCGAGGGCAAACCCGCATCATCATTCTTGGATTCAGATACTCACATGAACAACAAGCTCGAGAAAGCCGAGCTCAGTCCAGCATATCAGGGCAACCAGTTCGCCGGCGTGCCGCGCACAGCGTACAGCACTGGCAGCGAAGAGACGCAAGCTGAAATACCAGGATCCCAGATCCGGAACGAACGTGACCGAAATGAGCGCTAGCACTAGCGTTTGTGGGTCTGCGTGTGCTGTTTTCGCAGAGTGATCGAAAATGCTTCCTCAACGCAAAATTTGGTTTAAGGAAATGGTCCATCCGACAATCACATCCAGCGAGATTGTAAAGTTACGACCCATCAGTATCGACGCTGATGCATCGACGTGATCTTCTCCATGAAGAGCCGTTGTCGCTCGCGTACGCTCAGCTTGCTCACGAGCTCAGGCGAGGCCAACGGATCGTTGCCTCGGGACCGACCACCGTGAGGGCTCGCTCCGCTGCTCTCCCGACGCATCTGGCTCGAAGCGTCCGCTGCCTGCACATCCGACACACTCGCCGCTTCAAGACGATCGCAAAGCTCCTGCAACTTGCTCTCCGCGTATTCGCGACGCTGCATCTCGAGAGTCAGGGCCTCGGTCATCTCCTGGCGAAAGCGCTCAAAACGTTCCCGCAGTGTGTCGAGTTCGGTCTCAAGGTCGGCACATCGGTAGCGCCAATATTGTTCTCCGGTGCCCGCCGGGTGCTCTGGAGCTGAGCGCGCTTTCGCAGATAAGTTGATCGGCTGCTTCCATAGGGTTGCGGGATCAGCGCCCTCTTCGGAGACTGCGCTCGCGTCGGCCGCTCCAGTCGTGGACACGTTTTCCAAGTTGCCGTCAAGGCGCTTCGTGTTCGGCTCCTCCTCCGCCGCCGCTGTGATGTTCAGTTCCCGCAAGGCTTGCTCCAGCTCAGCTTGCCCGAGTTCTCGGCAGTAGTTCTTGGGCAGCCAGCCCTGTGCACCATCGCGCAAACGTTTCCCATGCACCCATTTTGAGTCTGAGACCGTTTCCCCGACTGCAAGGATATCACCTCGTTCCAGTTTCAGTTGCCCTTTACCTTCCTTACCAGCAGGAGGGTTATAAGGATACCTGCACTTGACCAAACGCTGCATGATCTTTTCTTTCACAAGAACGGAAGCGCAGCGCGATCAGACGGTACCGAGAGCGCCCGTGGCTATCGCGCTCGTCGGGGTGCAGAGAAAACCGCGGCGAGGCGCGCGGATCGGCGATTTGAATTTCCTGTGGATGGTGTCGTATGGATGCATGGGAGAAGGTGTCCACGAATTCCGCCATTGTTGTTGGCAACCGGGACAGCAGCCACCACTTCAATCCAATATTGTCGAATGCCAGTAGTTAGAAGCGGGATTGGCTTTCAGAGACCATGATTCATTCATGTGAGGCTTCGGATTCTAAGCGTACCGTTCGTGGTCTTTGCGATTGGCTCACGCGAACGTCGCGCTGTTGTGCTGAAGCGGCCCGATATCACTCGGTTGTGCAGTTTCCGATCTTTCGATATACCTGCGTCAGATGAAAATGGGAATGAGAATCATAAGATCTGCTCGCACTTCTCGGTTTTACGGACTATTTATTCGATTTGTAGTTTTAGTGGTATAAGTGCAGCAGTGAGGGTTTGTGGACTCAGAGGTAGTTTTTCGGATTCTTTGTCGTGTTTTTCAGAGTGAATTGCTCGGCGCGTTGCGCTTGAATTCATTACGTCATTATCCGTACGATCATTCGGGACGCGGTCGAACGCGGTCTTATGAAACAAGAGATTAGAGTATCCAGTGTTTGGGTAGAAGCCTCCACGCTTCTCCGCATCCTTGCGTGTCGCTTGACCGGCTCCTGCGTTCTTCAAGTTTTCGATCACTCTGTGCCAAGACAACTGGCGGGTGCAGCAATTTGCGCCGTTCGACTGATAAGTGAAAATATGGCCGGGAACACGATAAACATTTCACGACAATGTAGGGAAAATTAGTGTCCATTCGCAGATATCTTGCAGCTTTTTGCTGGCCGGCCATCAGCAACCGGTTTCAGTGTAGCCAGACATGCTTCGAGCCTGAGAGGCTGCCCCATAAAGTTAGATAGCCTCAGCTCCGCGGGTCTCGTCCTGGGCACCGCGCATCCCCTGATATCGATGGTGGCAAGGAAGTCACGGTTCACGAACTCCATGCAGGCACTGCCGCTGGTTGAACGCACCTCTGCAAGGAGTCCCCGAACTCGTATCTTCTGTGCCACTACAATCTCGTCATCGTGCTGTCGGGCAAACACATTTTTTGTCATCTATAGCTTCTCTTCTTTTCCTGTTTTGCTGCTTGCGCCTCTTCGCTCAATGGTTGGCGAGAAGGGAATTTTTATTGGCTTTTTTTTGTCGAACCCGGCGATGACGGCCCTCCAGGATCCTCGACTTGCATGTCCATACCTCTCACATGGATTTGTTATCTTTGATAATGAACGCAATTCTTTGTGCCCTTAGGTGAGAACCTTCTCTGAGGGTGAAGGACCTGCGGTGGAAAGTCGACATTTACCCTGGTGTCACTGTGTGCTGAACGCTTCAGCGATTCGCCAAACGGTGCGGTCATTACGTTTCAGGATGGAAAACACTCCTTCGACAGGGATGAACTTTCGTGAGCACGGAGATATGATAAACAGATCTGTCACGATAGAATCGCCAAGAGCTCGAACGCAAAGGTAAGAGCAATCGTTCCGTTGTTCAATAGAAGGACGGCGCCGGACGTCAGCGAAAAGTCTTCGATGATTCGACAAAGTGGCTGGTGCTGTTTTACGAGCCCCCTCTGCACGAACGAACCTGTGGCCGCGAACTGAATCCACTGCAGCTAGAACAGATGATGATATCCTCATTCTCGTTCAGTTCGATAGCACATACAACGGGCTCTCTCTAAGTACATACCCATGGACGCCCCCACCGTTTCGTCCGAAACAAGTCTTATTGACCGAAAGAACGGACCGACGTTCCTGTACTTTATATCGATCGCTGGGTTTCAGGAATACTGCAGTAGCTGCACTTTCGGAGGACGAAGGCCGTGCGTGAACTCGGGCTCTTCTTTGGCAACAGTATCCCAGTGTTTTCAGGATCACCGGAACAAGCTGTTGAGGAACAGAGACCCCTGTGGCACCTACTGTATTTGCTTTTGCATCCCTTAAGGCGGCAAACGGGTCGTATGCTATCATGTACCTCAACCATTCTTCGAGAACATCAGTTTTTATTATGGAGCGCATCTCCTTCTGTCTATCCCAGTGTTCCTCAACCATCTGAATACTGTTGTCTGACTGGCCTGAGGGAAAAGGGCAGTCCTCCTTTACTATCTCGTTGCGAATATATATCCTACAGAAAATTCATTTACGATCTGTTCGGTACATTGCGTCGCGGTGTCGATCCCATGCCATACACTGCGAAAAAGCATCCGATGACACACAGCGGACATGGAACCGAATTCAGCTTGGAAGACAATACATCGATCAGGTGTCGCTCGTTTCAGCTGTGAACCGTGCGCGTCAACGGCGCTCTTGTTCGAGCAACAGCATACGTAGGAGCGAGCCTTGGACAAGGCTTCAGCGTTTCGGCTCGTTTTCACAGTACATGGACTCAGATCGCGTGGCAGAAGCTAAAGCACTTGAGGCGGCTCACGAATATGAGGCCGAGGCCTTGTACCGCTCCATCATCACGGAGCCTCTGCCTGAGAACGGGGCGGAAATCGCACAAAAAGAGAAAGAGTCAGCAATTGTGGCGCTGATCGAACTGCTTGGTCACAGGAACCGCATAGCAGACCTGGCAGAGTTGGCGCGCTGGTTGCGCCCCTATTTTGATGCAGTTCCGAAAGCAAAGACTGCGAAGATCGTACGTACGCTCATTGAAACGCTCAGCCGCTGTCCAGGTTCTGGTGAGGTCTTGTTGGCGCTCTGTCACGAGGTTGTGCAGTGGTGCCGCGACGAAAAGCGCACGTTTCTTCGTCAACGTGTGGAAACGCGATTGGCTTCCCTCTACCTGGAACGCAAGCAGTACCCCGAGGCGTTGGCGCTGATCACGAGTTTGCTTCACGAAGTGCGGCGCATGGACGACAGAGGTCTATTGCTGGAAGTGCAACTGTTGGAAACGCGACTTCATCACGCGTTGCGGAACATTTCAAAGGCACGAGCAGCGCTAACAGGCGCACGAGCTACCGCCAACGCCATCTATGTGCCGCCAGCGTTGCAAGGAGAGATTGATCTCTGGGCAGGTATAATCTATGCAGAAGAACGCGACTACAAGACTGCTTTCTCCTACTTTTACGAATCCTTTGAAGTCTTCGCATCAATCGATGACTCGCGCGCTCTCGACAGTCTCAAGTACCTTCTTCTCTGCAAGGTCATGACGCAGCAGACCGGTGAGATTGCCGCGCTCCTGCAGGGCCGAGTTGCGCTTCGCTATCAAGGTCGAGAGCTCGATGCAATGCGGGAACTAGCCGCCGCCTGCGAGAAGCGCTCGGTACAGGACCTTGAACAAGTGCTCCGCACCAATCAGCAGTTTCTAACCGAGGATCCGATTATTAGGAACCATCTGGATGAGCTCTATCAGAAACTACTGGAGCGCAACATCCTGCGAATCATCGAACCGTATCATCGTGTCGATTTAGCCCATATCGCACGCAAGCTTGCAATGCCACTTCCGCAGATCGAGGCGAAATGCTCGCAAATGATTCTCGATGGGAAACTGAACGGCATCATCGATCAGGGTGCGGGCTGTCTGATCGTCCACGAATCGACGCAGACCGATGCGCTGTGCCAGGACGCAAATCGTTTGATCAAGAACCTTGATGAAGCGGTATCGAATCTTTTCATGTTGGCTGCGCGTTTGCGGTAAACGAAGGCCTCTCTGGCTCCTGTGTGTGTGTATGTGTGTGTGTGTGTCTATCGATCACTCGGTCGGCCGCTCGTTGCCTGCGGCATCGGGTATATGCGGGTTGCCGCGCCTACATCGCATCGATCAGGGGCGGCGTTCCTGTGCTTCGTTCACATCTGCGCTCTGCAAGCTATGCGGATGCTGCTGGTCGCTTCGCCTGGTCGAGGCAGTGGAACAGGTCT
Source organism: Cyanidioschyzon merolae strain 10D (assembly GCF_000091205.1). Taxonomy (NCBI): domain Eukaryota; phylum Rhodophyta; class Bangiophyceae; order Cyanidiales; family Cyanidiaceae; genus Cyanidioschyzon; species Cyanidioschyzon merolae. The sequence continues at coordinate 117,056 of NC_010145.1, forward strand.
CAGTCCATGGGGCGTGCAAGTTCGCGCGCATGCTTGTGGGGCGTTCGTCCACGCATGCGGCACCCTGGCGAACACGCTGGTGCACGATGCCGACACTCGTCAATCTCCTCGTAACCATAGCAGATAATGTGAATCGCGTGTAATGATATCGTTCTTTAGGCGGCATGTGACACGAGTTTATGAACTTTGGTCTCGCAAGAATTTGGTTCAGCGAGGACGCTGCGTTTCTAGAGGCACAGCCCTGGCTCATGATGAAATAGCAATGGTGATGCGAGGTGCGCTTTCCCGCGAAGCTGTCTCTCTCCACCCAAGCGAGTTGATGAACGCCACCTAACAAAAAGATCGGTATCATGCGATGACCGGGAGCACGACCTCTCTCGCTATCCGAATCGAAAGCAGCTGCCTCTGGTGATGGCTGGAAAGCTTTTCCTTTCGAGAGAGCTCCAAGGCACGCAGCTCTACAGGCAATTCCTGCTGATGCGGTAACGTCGGTCGCGCATGTCCTTTCGAGGGGATTCCTGAGAATCGCGCGACAAGCCCAGCTCAATGATTGGACCTGCTCCAAGGTCGCTGCGGTTGCTCCGGCTACTTCAGCGTCGCACCCAGGTTCCAATTGCTCGAGTCGCATCTGTCAGGGCCATGAACATCGGCGACGGCAACCGCAAGAACAATAAGACATCCAAACCCGAGGTCACCAGTTTCTGAGCATTGGACTCGCCTGTGCGTCGGTGGGCAACGAAACCGATGCCTCGACAGGCGCTTCGGGGCAGTCATTCTCGCGATGCGCTCCATAAGAAGAGCGCTCATCTGTGATATGAAGCGTCCATTCGAAAGGTAGTGCGTACACCAGTCGACTAGCTGGGTCGTCTCGAGCGCTTCATAGCTGCTGTGGCTTGTGGCGATGGACGGCTGGCCGGAACGGCCTCTCGCGAACCTCATTTCACTCTGGTGACTGCCCAGAGTCAGCGATAGGCGCGAATAAGCACGTTCGCCTGCCATACGTATGCATCCTAGATGTCTCGGTCCGTTTCTATGTATCCGTTCATGAGCAAAGCAGGTATGCGATCGCCAATATCACCTTCTGGATCTGCTCACGCCGATTCCGTGTACATCTCGATCAGTTCCTCCCATCAACGCTGCTGCTATCGTCTTCGTCGTTCCGGTTCGAGGCTCGCGAATGGCAACACATCTGCGGACGCTCACAGCACCATTCGCAAGTACGCATCGGCAAAGCGACCAGCGCCCAATGCTCAGACGACGGCGATGTGCGTTCCGTTCAAACCGCATGGAGCGTCGTTGCCAATATGAATTAAAGGCTTTGCTTGTGCTCGCCAGCCTGCAGATCCTGCCACCAGCGTGTAGCCAGTTCCGCTAGATCACCAACCATGACCGTACCGCAGCCTCCCCAGAGCAGGCGATCGAGCACACCGTCCGTCACGCGCCGTCCACGCTGGAACCCTAAACGCTCAAAATATCGAACAAGTTTCTGGTGACGATGGAAGCCGTCGTCTATAGCCAAGAAGTAGCAGTGCGGTGCGCCCTTTCGCAACGCCTCACAAGCTGCAGCTACAGCCAGCAACTTCGATGTGACTCGCGGTGTGTTCGTCGGGCGCTCGCTCACAAGCTCAATGCGCTCTACCTGCGTCCGACGAAGCAGGGGCGCCAGACAGAGTGCGCTGACGTAGCCCGCGAGTACCCAGTTCTCGCAGTCTGGGGCAACGTCAGTGCGCCGACGCTGCGCTGGAGCAGTTGCTGCCGTCGTCGCTGCAGTGACTTGGCCCCGGGTCGACTGCGAGGAACGTCCAGCACGCTCTGTGCTAGCAGCGACCCTGACATATGCCTCGATGCGAAGCAATGGCCCCAGACTGCGGTTCAGCAGCCGAACCCCTCGCTGAAGCGCGTGTGCAGTAACGGTACTCAAGGTCAGCGGGGTAGCGGGGTCGCCACCCCGACCAGTTGCATAGACCGCTGCGCAACGACTTGGGCGCGAGAAGCGTTTCGGTGGGGAGCTTCCGGTGTGTTCACGAGGAAACGACCACGCACGGCAAGCGCAGGGCACAAAGTTCATAACCAACGGGAGCTTCAAGTTACCCAACGCCAATGGCTTGGTGTCTTTGGGTCTTTCACCCGTCTCCGCGTTGCAGAGCCCGTTCTGCTTTGGCTTGCGCCTGGCGCCCGCCAAAGCGGTGCCGTCTACCGCCGTGTCGCCCCGAGACCCTCGAAGCGTGCTCCGAACCGCCAGAGTCACCAGGACCGAGGGAGCAGGGTCAAACGCGAACGAGTGCTGACCTGCCGCTGTCTAACGAGAGCTCTCCAACGGGCGAAGCGGAAGCTTCGGATGGCAACGGACACGAGCTCTCGTTTATGCGGAGCACGGGAGTAGACGACCTTGACGCTCGTTTGATTGCCGAAGACCCGTCATTTGCTGAGCTTGAGAAAGCAGCACGGGCCTGGATTGGCGATTCACTCGATCGGTGGCTGTGGTGGGAACGCCAAAAGGCCCGGCGATATCGTTTGCTTCAGCAGATAAAGCAGCAGGAAGAACTTGTGGCCGTAGAGTTGGCGGAGCTGGAGCAATCACTGGGTGAACTGCAGTCTCTAACTGGTCTGCGCTTTCTCAGCGAAGACGGGAAGATATCAGGCCTGGGCTGGGTATTAATCGCGATGATTCTCCTGATTCCATGTGGGTTGATCTTCGTTTCGATTCACTTGGTTCAGCAGGCTTTATCAAATCAGGTGTAATCGATGCGCCATTCAAACACACACACACACACACACTATAACTCGAGCGATGTAGGGATGCATGGTTACTGACGCTTGGAGGGGGTGCGAGCATCAGCGCCCCGCTTGCACCGCTGCTCGACGCAAGCCCGTGAGGTTGTGAAGCGTCGCAACCGGCAAATAAGAGTGCAATCATGGGTTCGCTTTGGTCGCTTCGAGATCCTCAAAACAAATCCTTTCATTCCTTTCTGATCGGGTATAGCATACAGGTACAGGGACGCGACACCTCCAGACGCTGCGTCTTGGTGTAGGACTCTAAGCCGGAGGCCTGATACCGGCCCCCGGGGAAGTCGTCGATGCTAAGCACCGAGGCTCCGGAAAGCGAACTGTCCTCGCTCGCTTTTCGAAGCATGTTCGCAGCAGGAGCAGATTCCAGAACGTCTTCGTCGATCAAAGCGTTGCGAACGGACAACACAGTGCCTTGAGCCCGCCTCAACGCTATCGGCAAAACTGCGCGACATTCGACAATGCTTCAGACTCGGAACATCCGGGGCACGTTATTCGCTCGCTGCCATAGCGTACGCAAGAACATCCAGCCTGGGGGATTACTGCAGGCCTACATCACGGGCTCAACGCAAGCTCAAGTGGTTCCAGCTCGGTGTCGTCAGGAACTTCCCATCGGATATCCTTGATCCAGACGCGTGTGTACGGTTGACGGTGACCAAGCAAGCGTTCGTGGCCCTTTCGGCGTTTCTTTTGATAGATGTAGATCTTTTGGGAAAGCGACTGCTCTTCGATGACAGCGATGACTTCGGCACCGGGCACCTGTGGCCGCCCCAGCACCGACCAATCGACGGACCCGAGGGCCAGCACCGTCGAGAATCGAACCTCCTCAGAAACTTGACCGCGTATGCGAGCCAAATACACAATATCTCCAACTGTGACCTTGTACTGCTTTGGTCCATGAGCTATAACTGCGAAGCAGCCTTCACCTCGCCCATCAATGAGCGGATCGCGCTTCGCAGGAGTGCTCGTTGAAGCAGTTGCCCCAGGGGGGTGTCGGGCGAAAATCGCTGGCAGCGCGTTTTCGTTCATCCCAGCCACTTGTCGTTTAATTGTATAATAGGAGAAGCCTAGCGGCTTGGTCAGTTCGTTATACAGTATGCTTTTTCGGGGAGCTTGCGCGTCTCCCGAAACCGTGTCGGGTGCTTTCATCGCTAGCGCACGCGAAGCGCTCGCGATGCTAGCGCGCTGCAGTGGCGACGCGCGCCTCAAAACATGAATCACTCGTTCCAGCACTCTCATGATATTAACATTGTCCAAGAACTGAACAGGTGCTTGTTGTACACGTCTGAACTGCTGTTTCTTTAAGGCAGTTTCTGACACCAGCAGCGGTGAAAACAGCTTGCGGCGACGAACTGGAACTCCACAGCGTCGCGTTCGGGGATGTTGAACGAGGGTGCCGCGGCCGCTCGCTACGAGCGCACTCTGGAGTGTTTTGGGTTGTTGGCGTTTCGGAGGCTTTCAGCTTGCTTGCAGACTTTTTTCATGGAATAAGTGGTTGTAAACCGTACGAAGAGGGTTACATACATACGCTTGAAACTTTTAGCTTCAAAGTTCTGGCTCCCGATATGCTTCGCAAACCATAAAAGAGGGAGGCGCTTGAAGTAAGGTTTTGTCGGAAACGTCCTCGCTTGGCGCGACTGGGCACGTGCGCGCCATGTTCGCCGACATCCGAATCCTTCAGCGAGAACCTGATAGCCATGTGGCATTCGAACTGCTATTTAGGGCGGCAGAGGCCGTCCAAGAGCTGATGCAACGAAGAAAGTGGGTAGTCGGTGTGCTGCGCGAGTTCCTGCCGCGAGGCTCGCAACTGCTCGGGCTCAATATCAACGGTGGGCGCGTGATCTGTATCCGGTTGCGTAAGCACCGTTCAGGCGGGTGTCGGCGTCAGTCTCGGGCGGCGAGAACTGATCACCAGCGCGAGGAGCGCTCTCTAACTGGAGCTCCACAACGAGTGCGAGGCCTTTCAGACATACCGGGTACGTCGGCATCGAATTTCTTCGCATATGAGGAAATCCTGGGCACGTTACTCCATGAACTTGTACATATTGAAATCAGTGCCCATAATCGGGCGTTTTATGCGTTATTGGAGACGCTTTGGGAGGAGGTTCGCTGGAGCGCTCGCTCCGGACTATACGGTCCTGTTCATCGTTTATCACCGCGCGGCTGTGGTGATGGATCATGCGGTTCACGACCCGTCCTTGCTTCTGCACCAGCGACACCGGGAACGATTGCTCTCTTGGATTGTCATCCAGAACAGCGGCGGAATCTTCTTTTGAAGGCAGTGCTGCGTCGCCTTGAACAACAAAGACCGGATCCTCATGACGCAACACGGTATTCGGACGAATCGCAGGGGGCGTTGGCGCTCGTCAACTGGAATCGACCACCAGTGATCCAGGTAGCGGAGAACGATCCATCTGGTTTGGAGGAACGCGTTGTCGCGTTGGAATCAGAAGAGCGTACCAGGTTTTCGGAGTCAGCGACTTGTTTGGAGCAGGGAGATACCTGCCAAGTGATCCAAGTGGTTGATCTCACGGTTGAAGATGCGGATGACACGCTCGAATGCATCGATCTTTGTGCAACGGATGATGAGGAAAATGACGAAAGAACAGCACGAGCAGCAGCAGCAGCAGCAGATGATGATGATGATGATGATGATCATGATCGAGCGTAGCGTCTTGATGTGCTGATCCGAATGATGACCCGCAGCCTCGTTTGATAGATGATGAGCATAGGACTTGCATGCTTTTATGGATCTTTCGCGAGAGCATACATCGATAGATGCTACCGAGAGGAGTTGGGCACTAGTCCCCCATGACGTCTGACAGTTTTGTTCATTGTCTGCGGCCTACCGTATGCTTTGTCGCTGCTGCCGGTCCAGAAGTAGCGTCGGCGGCACAGCAGGGCCGTCCACGCCTATCCATCGATCGCACGCCATGACGGAGTCGAAAGCTTCATCGCGAATGTACGGATCTGCGTCCTTTTAACTAGTCATGATCAGTTTCCGAACCTAGGGGCCAACAGTCGGCGTGCGCCAGCAATGCCTCTCGAAGCCGTCCGAAGACAGCCGGCAGGCCGCTGCACAAGTCGCAGCCCAGCTGCACCAATCCAGTAACCGCAATGCTGCGTCCACCCTACCATTATAACATAACATGATACAGAATCTGGCGAAAAAAGATCAATTTTCACCAAGTCGGATGTTGCGGTAACGTGCATTCGAGTACCTGCACCCTTGCCACTACATGAACAGAGTCCGCATGGCCACCCGACTGCCTCAGACATGCGCAGGATGCAAGACACCGCAAGTCGACACGCGTCAAGCCATGGCAAAGCGATTCCGTCTCTACAAGGCAACGAGGGAGCTGCTGATGCCTCCAGCATCGATGCTTGCGTCGACGGTATGCTCAACGTATCGAGAACATACATTGCGGGCTGAATGTAACCGCTTTCCCGGTCGGCACGTCAGATTCGACTTGCAACAACGCGGTTGCCTTCTGCGAGAAGCTGATAGCTCAGTCCTGCTCATGTGTAGCGCTCACATATCAGAAGAATCCCCACTCGATGCATCGATCTGATACCATTCAAAGATCGTCACCCGAACGCAACAGCGTCACCGGATCCCTCAACAGCGTACTCGTTATCGCTTCGCGAACGCTACAAGCGTGCGTTATGCCATGCTCCAGCTGCAGCGCTTACACATCCAACTCAGTCGGGGGCGCCTCGGTCCTGCGCTGCTGCCGGTTTCGAATAGCTGGCAGCCGCTCCGGAGCGCCCTGCCCTCAGCGTCTACTCTGAAGCACCCCCCAGAAGAATCATGGTTGCTTCGTCCTCTGCAACGGTCGATCGACGCATACTTTTGGTGACTGATCGCGCGAGCCCTACGTTTCGATACAAAAACTGAGGCTGTTTCACAGCGGGTGCTTTGAGCCGCTGTTTCACCGGCCGAGTGTCGCCTTCCCTCGTAACCGCTGGAACTGGCTTTGTACTTCCGGCCGATTGGGCCTGTATAGAAGAAGCAGCTTGTACTGCTTTTCTGGCGGCGTGGCGAAAGTGAATCAACGGTGACACCATCGCCTGCTTGTTCGAAAACGGAACGTTCGTGCCGATGCTACCACAGATCCTGACCTTCGCCGCAAAAAACAGTTCTATTCCAGGCGACGTATCCTGCGAAGCAAGCACCTTCGAGCTGAGTTTCCGCAGATCGCTACGGATTCACAACAAAGAACATAGAAAATGACCCCAAACGATCTATATGATGCCCAGCACCTGGTGTTTCCAGTCGTAGTGCCCGCTCAGAGACGTTGCGTCAAACGCAACCGCGTTGACTTTTTTGCATATAGCGCCGCAGCATCCGAATGCTACCCGAAGGTCGACTGGGCGCCGGTTCTGCTTCTCGCGTATCATGCCGCATCGCGACGCTCGATACAGGGCAAGGGTAGAGGACGTTGTTTGTTTTCTGAATGAGAAAGCTCTGAGCTCACCAACAGGTACGGGTGTGTAGGCGACGCGGGCAAACGTCGTGCTCTTGCACGAGGCGTGCACCCGCTAGGGCAAGCCGTATACCTGGGGCGTCACCCGTTTCACAGGGTCAGATGCTCGTGAGCGCACCAGGTGAACCGGTAGCGTCTTGATTTTCGTCGTCTCAGTTGTTGATAGCGCACGATTTATACCTATGGGGTCTTGAGGTGCATATGGGTGAGGTAGTCCTCGAGCTTGCCGGCAACGCACCATCCCTAACGTCCGCTGGAAAACTTCAATCAAAAACGTCGGGCGAGAACAACTGCAACAGTTTCCGTGGGGCGCATCTGTTACAGAGCAACGAAGAGGAAGCGATATCACGCTTGAGCTCAGCTAAACCAAATATCGTCCGCTTCTACCGGACACTGATGCTGTCTGGAGCAGGCACCCCGCTGCAGAGAACGGAACCTGCGTACGATACCACGCCCCGGTGGCACGCTCCGAGATATTCCATTCCCAAGCGGGGGAGCGGCTTTCAACGGGGCTCGGAGCGTAAACCGCGTTCCACTATACCGTGCTACGCGCATCAGGGACCCGACATTGTCTGTGTATGTGCTGCCTCGCTAATCAGCGGGATACGATCGGGAACCTGTCCCCGTCCACATGACTGGATCACATAGAGGATGCAACCGAGCATTCCATAAAAGACGGAAGCTTGTAGCACCTGAATCGCCACAGCTGACACTGGAAGAGCGTTGCTTAATCCCTGGAAAAGCTGTGGTAAAATCAAGGCAATATCCAGCGTCAGTGCCTGCATCGTGTTGAATCGTACAAAGTAGCTGACGCGGGGGTTTCGCACCACGAGCACGAGCATGAGTACGAAAATGATCAGAGGCAGGAAAGGAATGCCGCGGTAGATGCTCAGCAGAGGCCACAATGGTTGCAAGACGAACATAGAGAAAATTGGGAATCGCTCAAACACGTACTTTCCGTATACCAATGAGTCCAGCAGCGGCACCAGATACGGCAAGATACCGAGGAGCCGCTCAGACCAGGGTATCGGCGAGGCAGGCGGTCGTCTGCGTTTGCGCACAAAACGCTCCACTGGGTGCTCGTCTGGGTCGTCAAACTGCTGTTTCAGGGATAAAGCTCCCTTAAACTGGCTGCGCTTACCTCGCATCAGCGGGCTCGAGCGGGAAGCACTTGTCTGGTGGCGGTGCGTGTTCCAGCTCCTGCAAACGCTCGCCTGGCTCCGCGACGCGCCCTTGACGACGATGCCCGAACCCCCAGCAACAAGAGAACGCTTCATAGCGCACCATACGGGATTTGCGATGAAGAAAATAGGTGTCGTGAGTCTTAGCAAGGGTGTAGTCCTGTTCAATCTCGGGTTCGTGACGCTGAATACCCGCCTTGCTTGCATCAACATCGGGGGTGTCGCGTTCAACCGAACCTTCGCTGGTGTGAACGGCGGTTCCGTCATGGTTAACCAGGCGGTTGCGTGCGTACACGTTGGTGTTGTCTTGATCAACCTCGGGGTACTTGTCACCAATGTTGGCTTCATTCTCGTCAACATGGGCGTCGCCGTCATGAACGCGGGCTTTGTGCTCTGGAACCCGGGTGTTGTCGTTGCGACTGCCAGCTTTATTCACGCCAATATCGGAGCTGCTGCGAAGCGTGTTTCTTTTTCCAAGCTTCGCAAGGAGCTTGGCCCTGCGTTTCCCAAAACGTCGCTAGCGTAATGGCCAAGCGTCACTGTGTTCGAACGCAACGCGAGACAGTCTGGCCTACGACGCTGTGAACTGCGACCTTACGGTGCCGTTGCGTCGCTTGTGAAGTGAGCAGCGCGTCCGCACGAGCAGCACTGGGGTAGTTGCAAGAGGCTAGCAAGTTTTATGGATAACGTGCGTAAACTGGGAGTTTTATTCGTTTGATTCAACCAGGTCTTGCTGTTGCATTTTGGTTTGGACGCACGTTGCATCCTTTCCGCTGGTAGCGGTTCGTTCGAGGTGTTGCTGCCGTTTACAACGTCGTGTTCGACGTTTTAGACAGTTTTCGAGGGCGTCTGCTTCCAGAGACTCTTTTTGACGCACACTGGAGGTTTCCGAAAGCAACAGCGAGAGCTGTTGGATACGGGTCAGGAAACTCTCTAGGACGCGTTTGGTCGAGGTACGCCTGCTCTAGGTTCGTGGAGGCGGACCTACTGTTCTGGCTTTGCGCAAGGCCAAATCTCGCTTGTTCCGGGCAGTGTTCAGTGTGCCGCAGTGCCTGGAAGTAGGTTTTGTGCCCGAAACCTCTCTCAAAACAGTTACGCTTCTTTCGGACTTGTCGCGAGCATGCAACGTTGCGCGCGTGCACGAAAGGGAACCAGCGGTTAGGGGGCGCTCTAGTCGAGACTCGAATGCGTCCGCGAACGCCATACTGGCCCTGGGCGCTGCTCGATACGCTGTGGTTAGGGTTTGCTTCTTGGGACCTCAAGCGCGAGTCACGGTTCACCGCTGTGGCGTCAGCGCTTGCGTACTGGATGCTACCGCAACAACGCATGCTTGCTCGAGCGTGGATCTGGTCACTGACTTTCGAGGCAGGCATACAGCTGGCGCTGGTTCTTCTGCTTCCGAAAGGATACGCATACCCGCAGCCTGTGGAGGTAGCGCATGAGCTGCGGTTCGGGGTCGACGCCTGTAATCTTCTACAGCCATGGCGTTTCGCACTCGCGAGCCTCTTAGCGCTGCTTGTTTGGACGCGGTCGATGGCTCTTTGGACGACTCGGAGCGCGTGTCAAGGTTAGACTCTGAGCTCAGGCGATTGCATTCGCTCCATTTCAGATGCATTGCACTGGCATCGGACTCGGGGTTGAAGAGCAATCTACATGGGTCAAGGATGCATGTCCGCAGATGCGTCTGCTGACATGCACCGAATGTTGTCTGGGCTTACTCCGCAGTGGATGTTTCCCGAAACAGAACACCAGCGGGATGTTCAAGACGATACAGACTAGTTTGAATCACGTGTACACATCCGATTCTACGGGTGTGAATGAGTATTCCCCAAAGACCGCGGCGAGCAGCGGCAACTTTACCAGAGCCTTCCTGCTACTGTCGTCTTGGACGCTCGCCTGCATCTTGCAGCGCATTGACGGAAGCCATGGGCTCGGTCCCGGGACATTTTCGAATCACCCAGTTTCCGAACTTGCGTCATCTGACCTCAACGACAACGAAAAAGCTAAACACTGCGCGAGAAGCTTTATGCTATAATTGGGTACCGCGATCATCCGTGCGTACCGGCCTGTGCGTCGCTTCATTCCCGCACGAACAAAAGCGCGCACACCTGCCCCCACGGTGCAAGGAGATTCGTCATACTCCAATCATGCCGACCGCATGGCTACGTATCGACGTCGGCTCCCGTACGGTGCCCTGCAGCAATGCGGAGCCCTGCGACAAACGCGCACCGCCGTGAACATCAGCCCTAACACAGGTCGCAGAGCGCTACCCGCAACGGCGAAGCGGTGGCATCTCGAACCGAGTGCCCAGGGCACTGCTGTTTTCTCAGAGCTCCTCCACGTGCGTCTTATCCGCATAGTACCTCGCTTCCTGTGTGCCCTTCCGCTGCTGGCGCTCTAGATACCGTTCTCGATTGCGAACGATCCGCTCGATGATCTTCGGAACACTCAAGTCACTCGATGAGGGAATCTCTCGAAAGATACCGAGACGTTTCGGCACCTCGTATGGATCATCGTCACCGTCTCGAATATTCAGCTCATCATAGTGCGTGCCGTGTATCACTAGCGAAATATTCATTGTTTTGATCATGTCCTCGGTTACTTTCCAGGGCGCACCAATGATCACCTCGTCGACGTACCGGATACTGAGCACCATCAGCGTGCGCTCATGAAGGTTCAGAATCGGATAGTTGCGTCCTCGATGCTGATTCACCGCGTGATCATCATGAATACCGACTAGGAGGAAATCGCCAAGCTCACGGCACTGTTTCAGGAAGCGAATGTGCGCCACGGTGAGCATATCCCATGCCCCGTCGGCGTAGATGACTCGATCCCCGGGCCGTGGCTTGCTCCCCGAGCTGAACTGCATCAAACGACGAGAAGTCGGGAGAAAGCACGACGCCCTTGGTTGCTGATATCCTTGTTCGGGTTGCTGTGATTGTTCGCTCTTCGCTGTTGGCCCATTTGTCAGCATTGGGCGCTCTTCTGCTGGCGATTGGGCATCCTCTGGTCCGTCAAGTTCAGCAGACTGACTTCGCGACGGCGGTAAATGATGCGAAGTCGTACAGAGGAGCATCCTACCCACGATATCCGTCGAGGAGACGCCCTCAGTGCGGGCAATGGTTCGAAATTTCCCCGCCTGCTTGACGGCCTCGTAGACATCGCGACCCGACGCATCGAGGCACGGGTCGTCACCGTGCACCACATAGTCAATCTCGTAGTCACGCACAAGCGTTTCCAGGAACTCGGGCGTCACGTTATATGGAACACCACGGATGACGTGATCCACCCATTTGACGGCCTCCACGGTCTCGTAGCGCTCCTCCTCGGTCATGACTGGAGGACCCTTGTGTTTCGTGATCTCCTCATCGCTACAGACACCAACAATGAGTTCGTCCCCAAGGGAGGCTGCCTGGCGTATTGCGTTCGCATGCCCATAGTGCATCAAGTCAAAGCAACCGTCTAGATATATTCGCACTTTCTTCCGGGGCTCTGCGGGTGCTGAGGCGGTTAGTGCCGCCCCACCATCCTTCGATCGCGTCAATCGCCAACGAAAGTACGCTTTCAGGAAACCGTAAACAGCTCGAGTGGAGAGCGCCACGTCAAAAACCAGCAAAAGCCGTGAAAAAGCCGAGCGACCGGGGTTGTTATCCATCAACCCGGCAAGCAAGCGCGGTGGCGACACCGCCGCTCAGGAGCGCTCTGAGCAGCACCTGCAAACAGGCTCGCGGATAGCCGACGGCTTCCAAACGAGAACGTTCAACGGCAGGCCAGTCTTCGTGGTAAGAAGGACGCGTAAACCTGGTATTCTCAAGCGAGATCTTTGCTGAACGCTCAGGTCTTGAATCCTTCCACGAAGCCTGCAGACTAGCTGCGCTCGCCGAACGCTCTCGTGCAAGCCGGCGCGACGCAAGTCGTGAGGAGCGTGCGCAGCACTCGAGCGCCTGCGGAACGCTGCGACTTGTCAGCGGCCGTCACCAAGGACGTCTGTACCGCCATAGACGGTTCAGGGTCTGATCTTGTAGTGCTTCAGCCATAGAGAGGTTTGCTTTGATCCCGGCAATCTTTGGTTGGTGCGTCTGTGGCGCAACTGAACGCATCGGACGACAACGAGCTGGTACCGCTCGTCTCGGAAGCGACGCGGTGAGCACTTTTGCTGCTATGCTGAAGCGGTGAGCCGCGTTTACGGGCGCTTCGGAAACGCGTCCGACTTGTTCTGCAGGTTTTGTGGTTCCAACCGGCGCATTGTAACGCGATTTTGGACGAAAGAGCCGCGGTCATCGAAGAACGCATAGAAACACTTTTATGTTCACTGCTTTAGTGAGCAGTACGGGGCTCTCGCTTGCGCTTGGACGCCGAGGTTTCCCCCGCACCCCGAAAGGCACCTGGACGCCAGCAATAGTGAGGCACCTCGCGGCCGGAAGCCGAGCAGGTAAGCCGTCGCAACGCTTCGGGCAAGGGCGTCATTGGGCCAACTTCGCGCGCATGCATCGTAAAAACAACCACGACTACGTGGAACTTCCCCAAGAGGAAATGGATAACTTGAAAATCCAACCGGAGACGCATTCGCAGAGAGTAGCTCGTGTGCATGTGCCAGTGCTTGCAGATGCTGTGCGACAAGCCTTCGCAGGGCGCTCTATGACCCACTTTGTTGACGGCACGCTCGGTGCGGGCGGGCATGCCACGATGATCATCGCTGACCATCCCGAACTGGAGCATTTTATCGGCATCGATCGAGATCGATCTGCCCTTGAGCTGGCATCGAAACACTTGGAAGAACAGTTTGCGGGGCGACATGCCCCCCAGATGCATTTTCTGCACGGGAATTTTCGCGATATTATGGCACTCTGCCAAGCCAGATCCATTAACGCGGTGGATGGCATTCTCCTGGATTTGGGAGTGTCTTCGATGCAGCTGGACCACCCTGAAAGAGGGTTCAGTTTCGGCGGAAGCGCTCGCGCTCGAAGCGATTTCAGCCAGGGAAAGCGTACAGACGCGCCTTGGGATGCGCCTCTCGACATGCGCATGGATCAGCACGCTACAGGCGCACTCACTGCTCAGGATATCGTGAACACCTGGAGCGAATCCGAGTTGTATCGCATATTGCGAGCGTACGGCGAGGAGCCTCGTGCACGCCAAATCGCCCGAGGCATCGTGGAGGCGCGACGGCGGGCGCCCATCGAGACCACAGGGCAACTCGCCACCATCGTACTCGAGGCCAAGGGCATCCGCCGTCGAACACATGCACAACACCAAGACGCCTTGACGGGATCGAGCGAGCAACCAGCCATAGGGACGGCGGCTTCCAAGCGACGGCTTCCAGTGATGGAGCAGGTCGGCGTTTGGCACCCCGGAAGACGACGGCACCAGCACGGCGGAACGCTGCATCCGGCGACGCTCACGTTCCAGGCGTTACGCATTGCTGTGAACGACGAGCTTGGATGCCTCGAGCAGGGCCTCCAAGCATGCATTCGACTGCTGCGTCCGGGTGGACGCTTGGCTGTCATCTCGTTCCATCGACTCGAGGATCGCATCGTCAAGTGGACTTTTCGGGCATTTGCTGAAGGGCAACGCACGCCAGCGAGCGGATGCGCTGCGATACCCGCCGTCTCCCGGCGGGCGTCAGGAGCGCACGAGGCACGCCCTGCGACACGCATCAGCGATGAGGACACGTCATCGGATGATGCGTGCACGGAGGGCGCACGCATCGCGCAACTCTGCTCAGTGGAGGTGCCGCGGCAACCGGCGAACGATTCAGCATATGCTGAGCAGCTCGAGGATCACGAATGCTGGCGCATCATCACGAAGAAGCCCATTGTGCCGAGCCCCGAAGAGGTGAACCAGAATCCGCGAAGTCGCTCGGCAAAATTGCGGATCATCGAGAACGTTGCAGGTACGTGTGGTTGAGTTCATAAGCTGGCACTCATCTCGGTGCATGATGTTCGGAAGCGTGCTGCTCAATTGCCGGGGTGATAGGAGTCGTCCCGCTTGGCTAGTGATTGATGCTCGCGAACTGATCAGGGGATTGGTCGAGAAGAACCAGCTTTGATACATGTTCCATGATGGTATTGGTAGCGGTTGCGATACAGGTTACTGCTTGTGTTACAATGGTACGTGCTCGTGCAAGCACGCTCGACACCGCGATACGCGCCTTGGCCGGGGGCAAACGTCGGCGACGCGTCGACTCGTGTTGCGCGGATGCCGCCTACGCGGGGTGCGCGCGGACCCGCAGCGCCCGTCAATTAGTGCAGGTTGCTTGCGCACGTCCAACCGGTATCCCAGATACCCGCCTCGGTCGTTAGCAATGGCGGGCGGGACAATGTCGAGGCAATCGTTGCACTGATGGACGCGGACGCTCGGTCCGATACGTCCTTGATCAAGTAAAGTCCGTTGTGGTCGGTGAACAGCGCTTACTTCGGTGCGAAAATCTGCAGATAGCTCTCTGACGGAAGGAAGCTTTTACGCGTAGTATAGAGCAGGCTTCGACACCTTGAGCCTGCTCGCGACTGAAGGCTAGGTGCACTGGCGGTCGCGCTACATCCAGAACGAGAACTGCGTCATCGTATGCCAAGACTTGGTCGATTCGTCGCGAAGCGACCACGCAATTCCCGAGTACATCACATAGCGCGGTTGTGTATTCGCATAACCGCAGCGATACCGTAGCTCTACCGAGTGCTTTCGGCCCATATTCGCGTGCTGGACACCAGCATGCAACAGATTCGTGCCTAGTCGCCCACGACGACGCCGCGTACCTGCTGGTCATTTTCATCTGCTGGTGTATTGTATTGCATTGCATTGCATTGCGTTACATATATCCTGTTGGTACCAGGCGAGGCTTGGGTACTGCGAGGCAATGCGCGGCGGACCCCGAAGTGAACGCCATTCGCTGGCCCAAAACCCGAAGCCATCGACAAGAACGGCAGCATCCTGCCTCCCGCATCTGCGCGAATCCTCCGCTATTCGGGGCAATCCGTATCTGTCCATTCGGTGTGCTTCGCAACAGCTCCGCAAAGACTCGTGGTATGGTCGTCTGAAAAACGAGCGCGAAGCATCCACGTCACCTCGGTATCGTCGATTCCGGATCCGTGTGGTCGACGCGTCACCTTTGGCGCCGAACACGCCACGGTCCACAGGAGCTCCACCACGCTCATTTGTTCCGATTCTTCTTCGGTGCCGAGTCTGTATTGGGCGCTGCAGACGCATTCGAAGTTTCGTTCTGCGTTTCTGTGATGACGCGCGTGTAGCAGCTCGTGTATGAAACCGCCCCAAAGCCTTCTGAATCATCAATAATCTCGGCTTCCTGGAAACGACTTTCATCGAAATTCAGACGCTGCAGAAGCTCTTGCATGCGCGGAGAAAGGGTCTGCGGCTCGCTCGAGTAGCGCGGGATCTGGTTTCCTCGATACCGGTGTCGATACGCTCCTCGACTCGTCATTCTCGACGTGTTAGCGAGCTTTTTCAGCTCCTGAGGCGCCATCGACTGGTCTGGCGTGCGTCGGCCAACCGCACTCCGGGAACCGGGGCCAGAGCTGGACGCGTCTGGACGTTTGTCGGCAGTTGGCTTCGCTCCTGGAACGGAACCTCTGCGGCTGCCGGCGGTTGCGTCGCGCCCCAGACCGGGAGCCGACGCAGACGATTCTCGTCGAGCGGTTTCGAGCCCGTTGCTTGGTGCGATGCTACTCGGGTGCGGGTCGCTGGGCGGCGGCCCCGTGCCTTGACTCCAGTGACCCTGCGGATGACGCCCCTGAGTATCAGATGAACGCCGTTGCGTTGGTGCTGGCGCGGGTTCATGCGGCAACGGCACCGCTGGTGATGTAGGTTTCGATTCTGGAGGCGTCTTGAGCGCAGCTCTTGTGCGCGGTTTTCTTTTCTCCGACTTTGATGTGGTGGACGACTCCGAAGGCAGTGGAGTCACAGAAGCGGAGGGGCGTTCAGGAACACGCGGGTGCTTCAAGTCGCGCGTTGACTTTGGGTCCCTCTGTTTCGGGCGCGGACGGAATGCGCGCCGCCGCTCTGGCGGCCCAATGTCGGCGTCCTCCGCGTGATCCTCCTCGAAGTCTAAGCGCATCCAACAGGGCGAAATCGCTGTCCTTTGTGCACAGTGGTGTCGCCATCGCCGCGTACGACACGTACCGGAGCAGTTAAAAGCAGAGCAGCGGCTCTCGTTGCGAAGTGCGCCGAACACCGAGACAAAAGCGCAGTCGCGATGCGCGCCCATGGTAGACGCTCCCTGATCCACTTGGAAGCAATGGAAAAGCACCATCGACGACAAAGCGTGCGCGTGCGGCACAGACGGGTTGGTAAAATACGTCCTCAATGAACAACGACGGGTTGAACAAACGCACCCCACTGTCGACAACCGGTCGTCAGTGCGTCTCGACGGGTCCGTCTGGGAACCGCCCTTGCGCCAAAAACTGGGTACGGCCGACCTTGAATCCGATGAGAAGCCCCGTTGCCTGTGTGTGCGCTTCACTCCTGCGTTCTCTGTAACAGCTCTAGGGCCTTCTGCAAGTGCCAGGAGAAGCCCACTGGCAGAGCGGGGTTCACGAAACCGAAAAGGCTACGCTTTCCGACCGATTCCACACGGTGGAACGTTTCAAGCTCGCAACAGTGCCCCTGGTTTCCTGTTCTCCAACAAGTACTGGGTCAAAAACCGTACACAAAAAGCACACACCGCCGGCAACAAACGCTTTTCAAAAGAAAGACGCTGCCGCCAGCGGTGTACAGTAGTCGCGACCGGCGCCCTAGAGGAAACGTCTCCAATTGACGTGCAGACGCCTTCCAGCTTTTTTCCACTGGCCACCCACTACGGCTTCCAACTTTATCTCATATAATTCCACATTCAGAGATTGTTCAATAAAGAGTTCTCTTGTCAACTCTGGGGGTCTCTTCTCCATCAACGCATATTTCCTTATATTGATGGCAGCATTAAAGTCTCGATTCATAAACTCCATCAGTTTCTTGCCGTTGGGAGTTGTACTCACTAATGCAAGTAGTCCACGAACTTTCGCGCTCCTTTCCATTTGCTCTTCCGTCAGCGTACCGTACTTTCTTATAACCTCAGGACTCCTCTGGCACTTTTCCATCTCGACCCTCTGAAGTGTACACCCCAGTTCATGGTGTGTATAGGACGTTCGAAACTCATCTACAGGTATCGTGCCGATACGCCGTGCACACTCTTTGTACGTTCTTGTCGTTGGAGCTGGCGAAGTTCCTTGCTTGGGTCTTCCGTCGCCCTGCTCCGTACGCTACTACGAGCCTCTGACTTTCATCCTCCTTCAAGGCGCTCAGCTGATTGAAAAAGTTCGCGAATGCACGCTGCTTCCCACAATACAAATTCATTCGCAGTCGAACCCGCCGGGGCTTGGTCTACTCCTCCTACAGCGCATCCCAATGAGCAACACGAACTTCCATGAATTTCCGTAGAGCCTGAAAGTCCGCTCCTCGGCTTGTCACCTCGCTCAAAGCTTCCAGGTGCTCTTTCATTCCTGCATTTCACTTCTCAATTTTCTTCCTCGCATTCATTATACCGGATTCTCGATAGAATCTCGCTCTCGAGAACCCCAAAAGACGCATGTCTTTCTGACGTAAGTTAGCATCAGTACCATCTTCCGCACGCTAGGGTACTGCGATGGTTATGTTATTTGTGTTTCCGGGATCCGCGCCAACGACAAAGTCGTTATCTTGCACCTCCTGCGTCGCAGGATCCGCCTCCTTCTCATCTTCATGCATCGTCGCGCCAACGACAAGGTCGTTATCTTGCACCTCCTGCGTCCCAGGATCCGCCTTCTGCTCATCTGCATCCTTCGTCACGGGCGCAGCCGAGGGAGGGACTGGGCGATCTGTCTTCAACCGCCGATAGTGTATACACAAGGCTACTCCATCGGTTTCGATCATCTCAGTGAATACCTTTTGTTTGCTGACTTTGAGACGTTTGAAATCGAAGATACTCTTCCAGTACGTCTCACGGTTTTCACCGGAGAATTTCTTCCTGCTAACATCGGACTCAGGACTGATCTCGCTCATGATGCTGCAAAGACGCCAGAGTGGATAGTCACAAAATGTGACTTGATATTGTACATTGGAACAACGTTGAAGCGCTTCCCCATTAGGAACGCCTTCCGTCTCTCCCACTCTTCATTTTTTCCTCATTCAGCCTCATCTCTGCCGTGCGTTCGAGTTCGCGGTCCAAAAACACGAAATACCTCAAGATGAGGAGGTAGTATCTTTCCTTATCTTTTCCAACTCTGATATCTTGTCTGCTGGATTAACCAGCCCCAAGACTGCACGGTGTTCCTGTATAACCGCACGGATTAGAGAAGCTTCATTCGTGCACTCATTCGACGCCTTCTTGTCAACGAACTCGATCTCATCTTCATGATGGCGATCGTTCGTGATGCAACTGATAATTGCCCATTTTCCTGCGCGAGACAGACCCAGGTAGAGTGCAACCACGGTGCGTATCATGAAACGTTCGAAGTTCGCTGTCAAATGGTTCTTCAGATTCGCGAGGTACTTCATCGCCCCATAGCTGTAAATATCCCAGTCACCCTTGTACCGAGTACCCTCGAACCCGTCAAAGGGATGTTTTTCGTGGAGAGCATGCACTAGCACATTTTCCCTCCGCGCTTTCTCTGTACCAAGCATCAGGTGACGAATAAAGGTCTTGTCGAAGAACTCGCCGGGAATCTCGACCGTTTCCATGTGCGTCCCGTCGCGATACATCTCTCTCACCAAATGCATCAGTCTTGACAACGCGTTGACAATACTCTTGGAGTACGACGCAAAACGTTTTTCGATAGCGTCTCGCAACTTTTGTTTATGGGGATCCTTGATATATCCAAAAGGGTCCGCCAGGCTCGCGCTTCATGCTCCCGCCAGTACTTACTGCTGTAGCGATATCTAAGCGACTCGTCGAGAAACGCTGGTCATTCTGGGCTCGGGGCGGGTAGCCTGCGTCAGGGGCGTCGCCCTGGTCGCAGTGGACTCCTAGCGTATCGCTTCGCGCTGCTGCAGGCAGTAGGTCTAACTGCACATCTCCCAGGCTTCCAGAATGTTGACGAATCCCGATTCCGTATTCAATGAAGCATTCCTCGATCCGATACCCCCATGGATATGGCAAAACCGTTCTGTCTCCATTCAGCATCCGCACTAGCAGCATCGGCTCTATTGCGGATGCAGCAATGCAGGTACTCAGCGCACGATGGAACATACGAAATTACCAGTATATCCGAGAACAGACCATGAAACTTGGCGTAAGAGCGAAGCATATTGAGCACTGGCATTGATTCCAATATCCACCCCACAATCTAGAATCCATGATCCATACAAACGTCTTCTCATCGAAGAAATGGCTTCAGCAGCCACAACGCTACCGACGACGACGTCAATTACAATAACGCAATCTGGCATACATTATCTGGAGCTAGCGTTGTACCGGGAGTCTGCGTGCCTCGGTCGCTAGTCGACGTCCTTGCCCAAGGATATGTGGGTGTCTACAGTGCACGGGTGGCAAGCGCTACCCCACTTGGAAGGCGTGCGACAGCACCGACGAGCACCGTGCCGACGACCTCCGCGAACCGCGAGGCGCTCTGACGCTGGAGTCTCGCTGCCTCGAACTGCGTTGCCGACTCGAGGGCGCTTCACTGCTGGGGTACCGACGTCAGCAGACTGCTCCGCGGTGCCGCGTTTGCGCTGCTTGGATGCGACACCAGCCAGCAGCGATGGAGCGGACACCGCTTCGACTCCAGCTGCAGCGGCAGGTGCGGGCGCTCAAAGCGTAGGGAGCGCAGTGGTTGCCTCCGAGCGCCCAGCGGACGCGAGAAGTGCAGCCTTGGTAGCTGCGGTGGCCACTACGCGTCCGGCACGTGATCTGGCTGTCCGAGTGGTGTCCGGCATTGTTATGGGTTTGGTTGCCACGACCTGGATTCTGGCGGGTATCTGGGTGTTTACGGCCGGTCTGACAGTTGTCGCAGTGCTCGGTCAACTTGAGTATTATAACATGGTGCGGGCAAAGGGCATCCGACCGGCACAACGCGCTGGGATAGCGGCGTCCATTTTGGCGCTGTGGGTAGCCGCAGCAGCACCGCAGGCATCAGAGGCCGTGTTCCCGGTCTCAGCGACGCTGATCTGTACCTACATGCTGTTGCATCGCCGGGAGAAGTTCGCTACGATCGCCGACATCAGCACAACGTTCATGGGAATGTTTTACGCTGGATACCTGCCGACCTTCTGGGTTCGCATGCGAGCTCTCGGCGGCATTGAGCAGACGCGCTTTCCAGCGGTGGTATCGCGTCTCCCCGATGTGCTGTGGCCAGGCTGGTTGCCACCACCGGAAGGCTGGACCGTAGGCGCAGCCCTAACCTGGTGGACCTGGCTCTCAGTGGCAAGTAGTGATATCGGTGCGCTGTTTATTGGCCGCGCGTTCGGGCGCCGCAAACTCAGCGACATTTCGCCGAAGAAGACCGTCGAAGGCGCCATCGGAGGCTTCCTCTGTTCTGCACTCGTTTCGATATTGGGAGCTTTCTTGATGAGATGGCCGCTCTGGTGGCTCACCGGCACCCTCTACGGAATCCTGATTGGCGTCGTGGGCCTTCTGGGAGATTTGACAGCCTCCCTCTTCAAGCGTGACGCTGGATTCAAGGACTCGCCTGCAACAGCGTTTGGGGGACGTTTCCGCTGGGCGCTCCCCGGCCACGGAGGAATTCTCGATCGAACCGATAGTTTTGTATTTACAGCGCCCCTCGTATATTATTTTGTCACCATGTTTTTGCCTGCGTTGCGCGCCTTTATTTTGAAGAGATAGAGCGCGTCTGCAACCATCGCCTCGATGTTCGCATCATTCGACCATGCGAATCGCTGGATGCCGTGGACTAGGGCGCTGGGGGCAGTGACGCGTTGGCCTGAACGCTGCCACCACAATGTTGGTGCCGGTCTGAACGATTCAGGATGCAACGCAAGCACGATGAGCAGCTGTAAGGGACGCGAGATGCCCTGTCGCTCTGCGGCAGGTTGCGATAGCCTGCTACGCGCGTCCGCATTATCGTTGGTTGCCTCGGGTGGTGGTATGCATATCGCGAGCGCTTCATTATAGCGGGTTTGCATGGATATTGGCGAGCTTGGCAACTCCGTTTACGAAACGATCACCGCTTCGGTGTACGCTGTACTGGACACATTCGGTGCCGCATGCGATACCCCTGAGCCGATGTACCCTGGACGCACCGCTCTCGCGTCGGTACACGATACCCGTTTCAGGTGAAGCTAAAACTCTGCGCTGCTTGCTTTCTTCGTGTCTGGCGACTCTTCTCTTTTCTTTCTGCGGATGGTATTTTAGATATACAGACTCGACATTCCAAGCAAATCCATATCGGATTGCGGGTGCAAAAGCGGATCTAGGAGTCTCGGTCGTACGTTCGGAGTCGGCGCTTGGATGATCGGCCGCTGGAACGCTAGAAGGCAGTGGAATTCAGATGAGGTGCAGCAACCTCAAAAAAGCGGGATTGTAAACTAACCGATATCACGAGTCCAACAGCTCTCTACAAGCCTATACGCTTATCCATCGCTTGCATCCTTCGGTTCTTCGAGTGCTCTTTTCCAAGGCAGACCGTGAGCGCACCCAGAAAAGCTCAGCTGGATGCACGAGTGAATCTACTTGACATCATCATTTGGCGCCACGATCACAAGCATATGCTCGTCATTGACTTACATTTGTACTGCAAATAATCGCTGGCGTTCGAAGGACAAATACTTCGCGCTTTGCGGTTACTGGTGAAACGGCATTCGCCAACAGCAGCGTCATACCGATCACGTGATGGATACTCCCAGGCGCTCTACTCTTCGTCTGGCAACGGATACAGTCTTGCACTCAGACTTGAGTCATCATCGGTGTTATCACTTGTTCTAGTCGAGCGTGCGTCATCGTTTTGCACGAAGGCGGCACAACGCGGGGTCGGAGACACAATGAATATCTGGGAACACCCGACAGCACCCAAGTGTCAACGCGGTGAGGCACACAACGATGCACTGCACTGAAAAAGATGCACACGGCAAGCGAGACGCTGACCGCTACGTCTTGCCTATGCGATCAATGCATAGAGAACAGCTGGAAATAGCGTCATCGGGATTGGAACGCTACCATCACCATCCCTCGACTGCTGACCGCTGAAGTGCAGGCGTATCAGATACCGACCCACGTAAAAACCGTTGATAAGGGAGACGAACACGAACCAGTCTCCGATAAAGCACACAAACGCTGGTGTTCTTGATGCCGGAAACAGACCTAAGCTTGACAGTGAATGCCCGAGTTCGTGGACCTGTTCGCATTCATACCAACAGGGCTACGAAACATCGATAGCCTGGAGATTGTAGAAGCGCGCCGTTCACCGCCTCTGAAAGTGAATATTGTGGCACAGGAGTCTTGGACCTCTGATAGGTGACGGCGATGGGCTTCGTGGCACCTTTTTCTCAGAGCGTACGCCACTGGTACCTGCAGGAAACGAATCAGCGGAGCTTACAGCGTCAACGACCTAGAGCTTCTCTGGGAATCCGATGTAGATGCTAACGATGAAGCGCACGCTGGAGGTCGGCGACACGTGTCCGTTTCTCTGGTCGCTGGAACGCAGATCGCAGCTCAGCGCGTGGCGTGCGGTGGTGTGTGTGTGGCGCACGAGCGCTCCCCAGCCGGGACGCCAGCTTATTTGTTGAGTGCTTCATTGGCTTCAGTCCGGCAGTGTCTGCGCCCTCTCCAAGCACGATGATCGGTTTCGTATTGCTGCTGTCAGGTCAGTCGAATGCGCAAGTTTCTTCGCGGCTACGGAGATCCCTATGCAAAGGCGACACATGTGCGTGTCTGAGAGAGGATGAATTGGTGCCCGTTGGGAGGGCACGCTCGCCCCGCGGTCATCGCTCAGTTGCTGGACCGTCGAACGTGCGGCTGAGGCGTCAGCGCTGCTGCCACTTGCGTACTGTTAGTGAAGGTGCCACTGGAGGTGGCGGCGGCAGCGGGGGTAGAGGCGGCGGAAGTGGCGGTGGCGGCAGAGGTGGCGACGCCTCCGGAGCTTCGCCTCCACAGCAGCCTGGCTTACTGTTGGCGCTTTTCGAGCGTTACTGCAGGGCTCTCGAACGCCGTCCTATCTTCACAAAGTCGATAACAGCAGCCCTTTTGAATTTTTTCGCTGATCTTACTGCGCAGTACTTTGAAGCGCGCAAGCACCCCTCGGATACCCCGCCGGGGTGGCAGCGTCGGCGCACGTTGTCGTTCGCCATCATTGGCCTGTGCTTTGTTGGGCCTGGGCTCCACGGCTGGTTCTCGTTTTTGGAGAGAGCCTTCCCTCCATCACGGTTGTCACTTGTTGGAAAGTTGCTAATTGATCAGACTTTAGGAGCGGCGGTTTTCAACGGAGTTTTACTGGTCATGTTGTACTGGCTGGAGCACGGTGGCAAGTTCCAGGACGCGTGGCAGTCAATGAAACATCGTTTGCCACCCACAATGATAGGAAACTGGAAAGTATGGCCGGCTGCTCAGCTCGTGAATTTTGCGTTCGTGCCACCAGCATTCAGGGTGCTCTACGTGAATAGCGTATCCTTCTTTTGGACCATCTATTTGTCGGAAATCGCGCACCGCACGATCACGAAGGAAGAAAAAAAGAGCTGAGAATTATGCATTTCGTGGTGCATTTCTCGCAAAAGTCCAAAAACGTGGTTGTGATGGGAAACTCGTCGTCGAACAAGGCTAAGGTTTATGGGATTCGATGAGCTCGCGGGGCGCGTCACGTTGGGGCTGCGGACGCGTGCGGGCCGTTCATGACGACGACTATGGTGTGCAACGTCACGATAGTGACAGTTGGTAGATTAGAGACTCCAAACCGAGTACTCATCATGCTAGCATTTGGTGTTTGTCATATCCATGGTAAGGAGTCTGCGTGGACATGTCTGAGGGATTCTGCGCTGCCAAATGCAGCAGCGTGGGCGCTGGAGCGGAGCGTTTTATACAGCGGCGCATCCGCTTGCTATTGATGCTGCCGAGCCGCCCGACTCGAACGCCAACGCTCTCGACATGTCAAATTTGCCTCGATGCTCCATCCGGGCTGCGATAGAATCAGACACTCCCGTGGAAATCGTCCAGATCACAGAAATGATACACCAGCGCGACTCGCGTGAACGTATGAATGAATGTATGTATGCTGCCAGGGTATACGATTCGAACGACGCTTACATGGCAAGCGATTTGCGAACGACAAGAGCGGCGAGGTTTACATTTTTTAGCACGCGCAGTTCGAAGAAGCATTCAGGAAGATCGCACCTGTCCACCGACCGCGCGCACCGTGCGAAACGCATTCCCAGACGCCCAAGCCAGTGCTTGATTTGCTGCTCTCCTCTCTGATTCATGTTGTCCAGATCCAGTGAAAACTTACTGGGGAGGCTCTTCAGTCGGTGATCGCGCGCTCTGTCTAGTGGCTGCGGCGTGACAAGGCGGTTCTGGTGCGACACCTTCATCGACATCATGCAATGCAAATACAGAGCATTCATCCATTTGCAGAAGAATGTCCGGCTTTGATCTAGAGACGGTCGTGCTTGCGGGCGCTGCGACGCATCTTCCGGATTCGTAGCAACGTACCTGCTCCGTCTGTGGAGTTTCCATTCTTGGGATGACTCGTTGAACATAGGTCGAGCTCCGGACACCAGATACCCAAAGCTGCAGCACGCTGTGCCAGAAACAATCGCATCTGCATTGGTCGCCTGAGCACCGAATGCGCTTGCCAGGTGCCTTGCAGTTCCAAAGGGCGTGTATGCTTGCAACCTCGGCATACTGCCTGGATGCGCTCGAGTCGGTGTGCGCTTCGTCATCAGCGTGCAGCCTGGCGGAGGTTATCGATGCGGATCTGCATGGAGTTCGCGCAATACCTCTCGTATCTGTGCGGATGGCAGCGGAATTCTCAAGCAATCGGGAATACTTCGGCTGTTCTCAAGGCCCGAGGCCCCGGTTCGCCAACCCGGGACTGCAGACTCCAATAGATTGTGGTCTTCGAGTTCCCGAAGAATTGCCTGCAGGGAGTTGGCATTGCTCACGAAAAACTTTGAACGGCAAATGCGGTAAAAATCTGAGAACGAGATGCCTTGTTTCACTCGGTCGCCTCTCGTGCGATCTTCCGCACTGGCGGCAGACTCGAGCTGCATCTGCGCCAGCAACTGAAAAATGCGTCGGGCATTGGGCGTTAATCCAGTAAGAAGCATGATAGCGCCGCGAACGAGCTGCTCCGCCGACAGGGTCTTGGCACTTTCGGCATGGCCTCCGGTCTCCACGACATGGGGCAAATGCGTTGGGCAATGCTGCCAAATCCATTGGAATCGTTCGTAACATGATCCTACAGGCCACAGAATTGTCACCTCCATTCGATCTATGGAGGCGATTAGATGAACGCGAGGCTGCGAGGCAAGGTTCGCCAGCAACGTCTGTGTCTCGGTGGTGGACAAGGTCTGCCCATCGATGTTGTGGACCACGAGGAAAAGCCTCCGCGGTGCTTCCGCCTTGTACAACTCGCCGAGCATTCGCAACTGCGCCGCCAGCGGACGCCCCCGTCTCGCGTGCGGCTCATGCTCGTGCTCGTGCTTCCTAGAGTGAGGCGATAACCGCCGCGCTCCAGCTGCATCGGCAATTTCCTGGACCAGCGCACGCACCTGGACGAATGGATTGAATCCGTTCACAACCAGCACAGCGGAGGCGATGTTCGGTGCATCAACAGCGTTTCTCTTCACCAAGTCAGCTGCGAATGCTTCCAAGACAGCAAATTTGCTTCCTTCGCCATGAAGTAATACCGAAAAGCCGCCAAGTACGAGCAAGTGATACCAGAGATGGAATTTTGCACGCGCCGCTTCGACGGCTGCCGAAATCGACGCTTCCGGACAGGCGCCTCCGCTTGCCGGTGGTTCGTTTTCCGCTCCAGCTGGTCTGCACTGGACAGACGAAACCGAGCGTGCATGGGCCCCTGGGGCGCGCTCGTGCGTCTGGCAACCCAGCAGCCGTGACCTATCGTTCGCATTCGACGAACGCGCTTCCCGAAGGTCCCGAGGTTTCCCCAGTATGCCGCGCTGCGAACGAGCACGCGAACGAGTGGCACGCAACGCTGCCCGAGCCGCTGCCGCGGCACCAGCGTCACGACACGCCCGCCTCAGTTGACTTTGTCGCGTTGCGGCCCCTGCAGCCACCTCACCGTCTACGTCGTCACGTCGCATGCCAGGGAAGTGCTTCGCGATGTCGTTCAGTGTCCGTAAAAGTCTAGAGGTTTTGGTGGAATCAGAAACTTTCACCGACAGTGCGTGATGCTTCCACAAACGTGCACCAGAAGAGTTCGTGCACCTAACCAGCGCTCGCGTCCGCGTTGAGTTAAGGAGCGTCTCACGCTGGGTTCAATGGAGTGCAACTGCTGCCGTTCACAACCGCGTTTGACCAGCGGTTGCACGCTCTCGTTTCCAGGTACCTAGAAATGCTTCGACGCAAGTCGCTTTCTCGTAGACAGTGCCTTGGCGTTACCATTTTCCCGCGAAAAATTGGTACACGCATCGCGCTGCGCTGTCGAATCGATGCATGGCGTCGATGGTGGCAGCGCACACCACGGCACGACGATAGGATGTACGAAACGACCAGAATATCCGAGAAGAAGTGCAGGTAATGTAACTTGGAGGTAGCGGGTTTGATGGATACTTTGCCGCGTACTGAGAAAAAAACACACAAAAAAAGCAGGAAAAGAAAAATGCGCATAATCGGAGAACGCTGGACTAAGTAAACGTTTTGTCAATGAAAAAAAAACACGGAGCGGCCGCTCGGCGCAACCAGTGCGCACCCTGGAGGCGACACGAACGGCACCGGAGGCGCGCCATTGCGATGCTTGCGCTAACGATTGTGCTGCTCAGGAAGGATATACTGGGAGGCACGGCTCATGCTCGGGAAGCGAGCAGATTCGCGAACAGCATGCCAACGTGATCGTTGTCGCAGGGGCTGGGGGCGGGCATCGAAGAGCAGGCGACTATCCGGTCAGCGATGCACCATCGAGTCGTGTGCATGTGAACGATACCGAGTGCTAGAGCCGGTGTATCAACTCGTCACCAGGTCGTTATCTTACCCAGGTATCGTTGGAGTACTTGGGTATCGTCAAAGTTGTGGATGCTGGCATGCTACTCCTGGAGGTCCTTCGTGAATGCATCTGTACTGATCGGTTGCCACGATGTGGGGGAATTCGCAGCAACGACGCCAACAGAGACGTCGTCGATGTCGGTCGTTTGACGTTTTGCACTTGTCTCGATGCAGAGGATCTGATCGCGTCCGTTTGCTGCTTATCCAAACGTGTGCCTCCAGCTAGCACTGCCTACGAACAAGATGCGGTTCCGCTGATGCGAATGCGCAGCATCCTGACGAGTTCCCGCGGAAGCGCACATACGTCGATTGCTCAGCACCCTCAAACACGAGATACGAGGATATGGTCGCTATGTGGTTTACGATCTACATGGATGTAATGAGCGTGTGACGATGGTTTGGGAGCGATGCGGGCCTCGTCGATATCACCGCCGAATCTGAAGTATGCGCCGTCGATGTGGCATCGTCGCAGAGAGAACATAGAGCGCAGCGTTTTTCACGGTCAACGGTATGTGAGTGTATCTGACAATGGACCAGCAAATGCGTACTTTGAGCAGGAGTGACCGCCGTGCACCATTGGTGGTGAAGGGAGTCTCGGGCGAGATAGCGGGGACCGCCAGCATCACCTCGTCTTTCTGGAAAACCCCATGAATTCAAAGAAACGAGAATCGACGCGAATGCTCACAATAGCAATCATATCGTTCTGATCGTCCAATTGTTGAAGACGTCAACTGCAAAAACTCAGTTTACGTCAGAAAACGGGATCGGATGCGAATCCATACCATATCATCAAGCCGCTGCACTGTTGCGTGTCGAAGACGTGAAACTCGAATCCAAGTGCGCATTCCCTTGAGGCAGTTGCATCGTCGCACCTGGGCCTGGAGCTCCTGGTAAATCTGGGTGTCTTGCAAATGTTCCGCTTCAGGGGCGATGCGCGGCACTACAGGGGAAACACCCAAGGTCAACGGCGGCCTCGCTCAAGCTGGTGACACCCTACTCGAATGTCGATGCGCGAGATCCCAGCTTGCATGCCCTACTGCGGCATCTGCTGCTCAGCCTCTTGTGCGCGTTTTGCATCATCGTGACAGCTATATACTACGATTCACCAGGCTTTGCAGACGTTCCTCGACTGCAGTCACATCCCGCAAATGCAAACGTTCGACATCTTCCGCAGAAAACGCTCCGCTCTCAGAGATTGCGGAAACCAGCTGTCGATACTTTGCGAGCAAAGCAGAGGCAAGCCCGAAGAGCAGCTTCTGCCGCGTAGCGAGGCTTCGAATACGTGTCGCAAGCGGTGGCGGGAACCAGTCCGATACGGGCGCGTCGAAGAGCAACGACTCGAACGCGCGCATGCGCAGTGCAAGCGCTTCGAGGCTGGGCCAGGACGCTTCGCGCTGTTGTCCATGTTCAGTTGCAGCCGAGAATGGATCCCCATAGGAGCCGGCAAGCTTACTGATCTCCAACAGACGACACCGCTGCAGCAAGGAGTCCACTGCTGCAGCAATGTACGCGGCCATGTGCTCCTGGAGCAAGTGCTCGAGGCGCGCGCGTTGCACCTCAGTCCAGAAATGAGCTAAAACGTTGACGATTGCATCCAGGGTATTCCCGACGAAGACCGAACGCCCCAATGGGTCCAAATCTCGAACAGCCAGCACACGCACCAGCGCATCGACGCTCTCAAGAACGACATCTGTCAACTGGGCAGTGTCTACCGACTGTGATGTGCGCGGCAGACCTGGGTCAGCTTGAATCTCGAGACAGGCACGCAAATGCTCTGCCTCATGCAGCAGTAACGGCGGTATTGATAAATCGTGCGGTATGATCAGGTTATTTTGAAGCAACCTCATGAACCGTTCACGCCAACCCGAAACGCAGCGCCCCAGAACCTCACGACGAATCGATGCCAACGCCAGCGGGAGTACTGCTTCCGTACCCAGAACTCGTTGGAAGAAATGTTCGTAGAGAACCAAGAACTTGTGCACCTCGTGTAATGCTGACAGCGGCAGCGACTCATTGTCAATCCACATCTTCAGACGAGAGCTCATGGCGTCGGCGTAAACATCACTGCTTTGCCGTAGAATCGTCTGCACCAGGTCTGTCGCGCGTGCCGCATTGTGCTCAGCGGCGGCATGTCGTCCAGCGTTGTGCGCATTCTCGTGCGGATGCTGTACGGCGAACGCTCGGAGCCATTGCTCTTTCTCTAGCTCAAGCTGCTGATGCACAATCGCAAACAAATCGTTGATGAGGCGCAATACCTCATCACCGGCGGTAGACCGATCTGCTGCTGGACTCAAGTTCCGAACATGCTCATCCCATTGTCGTTGGAGCTCCCGAAGTAGCACCTGTTGGCGACCCGCGACAATAGGTTGCAGGCAGGACGCTAACAGCGGTAACCAGGCTCGAATCAGGAGCAGAACATGCGATTCCGGTGCTTCGATGGGCAGTTCTGGCTTCGCCCAATCCAAAGCGCGCACCCAGGATTGCACTCGATCCCATGCAGACTCGAGAACGATGTGCAGCTCACGTTGAGCATCCTGAATCAACTTCCAAGACCGCATTTCAGCGGGTAACTCCTTGAGGCGAGACTCAATTCGTTGCACACGCCCCAATGCATCCAAGACGGCGACATCGAGGTCGTCTCGACGCAGCTGTGCGGCATCATCCTCGTGAATCGATAGGGCTCGCAGCAGCACTTCGAGAGTGTGCTGTCGTTTTTGGACTCTATGCAGTGCGCTTTCCATGGACTGGAGGTCATCGGCCCAGCGTTGCATATGCGCATCGCTGCGGAGGTCGCTCAGTCTGCTCCTGTGGGCATACAGCTGCGCTCGACTCTCTTCGATTGTAGGATCAAATGCAAGACTTGGTATACGTTGTTCGCTGGCTTGATGTACTAGTTCCTGCAGCGCTGCGTTCCTTTCTCTTTCAATGACATCCAAGTATTCTAGTGAATGTCTAGTGCAGAATGCTTGTGCCAAGTAAAGCGCCGGTTTGAGGCTGGCATCACGTTCAACGTCCGCGTCCACATCATGTGCAAGCGGCATGACTCCCTGAAATGGCTTCAGGCTCGAGAACCGGCCAAATGAGCAGTCGCACGTGCTATAGTTGCTCAGGTTCCAGGACACCTTCCAGAGGGCGTTCCGAACGACTACGCGCGTTCAAAACACACCCGCGCTGACAACTGACGGACGCGAAACCCCGTGAAGCACCTACCTTCCTTGGCTCCGTTCTTTCGGTTTAGAAAGCGGGTTCTCGCAAAACTGCAGGGTGCTCCGCCAGAGTCCGGAGAAGATTCACCTAGTAACACAGCTGAAATGGTGCACGAAGAAACCTGCAGTACAGGCGTAAAGGCAGCCGCAACCGATATGACGAACGATATCCACACCGTATCCTGGTGACACACTGCGACTTGTTGCGAGTTGCGGTCGATGTGGTGACCCCTGCACCATGAGCCAACTTGCCACTGGAACTGAAACCGCCCGCAGGTAGAGCGGATCGTCGCTAGATGCTCTTGCTCGACGTCGATTAGGCGTGAAGACCTGGCGACTCTTCCCGATGGTCCACGCCAACGGAGTCGTGAGCTGCACGAGTGCTGCTGAACAGGAGCGTTCAAATAGCGATGCCGCGCCCAGTATATGCCTTGCGTTGTCTTATCTTCGTGTCGGAGAACAGGCAGTTGTACAATCGGGAAATGCAGCGCGTTCAGGTAGAGCGTCTTGCTGCTCGCGCTATGTATCGACTTGGATGACCATGCGAAGCCGCCTCTGCATACACCATCATATCAACCTTAACCGGTACGCGCTTGTCTGCATGCCATGGAAAAGGCCCAGCTACCGAACTCGAGAATGGACCCTGGATTGTGTGTCTCTAACTGATGCATCCAACAGCAGCGTTCGCGGCTTTCTCTGCGACCGCTTCCTCTCTTTCTCGCTTACCGCTTGCGCTGAATACGGAGCTCCATCTTGTCCGTGCATCTTCGTTATAAGCAGTCGATGGATGTTGATCTTTGTGTTCAAGTCCTGATTTTGCTGCTTTCGGTAGTTGCCAATGCATTCCATGTGTGAACGGAAGTTGCGATGTTCATCTTGTTTGTGCACAGCCTGGTTGCGCGCTTTGCAAATGTTCTATTTGGCCGTGGTCAGGTGTTCCTATATGTTCACCGTGTATGCGTATCCTCGGCGCGTCGTCTTGTGGAAGGTGTTCCTATATGCTCACCGTGTATGGATATCCTCGGCGCGTCGTCTTGTGGCGCGTCGACGCGTGTATCATCGCTTGGTATACGCTCTTGACGAGTACGGAAAGCTGCCGTCGATGGTCTCTTATGCTTACGCTTCTGTGTGATTCCGTCGGCAGCGACTCTGCTCGTTGCACACACAAGCGCACGCTGTCCTAGTCGATTGGGAATTTGCGGAACGCGATGCTGTCCACAATGAGACAAGAACCGGAACGAATATCCAGGATGCAGGAGAGGCTGAGCACTGCCGATCCGTCTACGCTCCATTCTTGAAAAGCGTTGACACACGAATCACTGGAAGAGATCGCTGCGATGAATCAGACTCCAGTCGAAGATGCTTTCTCATTCAAACAGAAGGGATGGGTGCGTCTAGTCGCATATCCCTTGAGAGGGATTTGCTGCGGTGGAATGCGGTTTTTTGTTAACGGCCATGAAAAGAATAAAAAATTCGTCGTTCCAACGGTATCGCTCATTTTTTGGTATGAGAAGTTTGGTGCGCATTTAGCATGAGCTTTTGCACTGGCCATCAAGCGACGACTTCGAGTTCCTGTCCCCGTCAATCCAGCAGCGCGAATTGCTGCGCCCACATGCTGCCTTGGTACAGAGAGAACCCAAGCTTAAAGAATGCGTAATCGAACACGCTTCAGGCATGGAAAGGAGAATACTTGACGCTCGTGCGAATGAGTGTGTTCATGATTCCGGTTCTGACACGATGCCGTGCTCGAGAACATCGCGAATTATCTTGACTCCTAAATCGTATTCTATTCCAGCTGAGAAGCGTCAAAAGAGTCACTCCGAACAGACTTCAGAGCATCCGAAACCTACGTATGCGTTCGTTAACTACTATCCGTATTCCGCCAATGTCCAGATTGTGTATCAGAAAAGTTTTGGGAAACATCGCAAGGCAGGTACACAGCGCGTCCTCCAATGTTTTGTATTCAAGAGGTACGTGTAATCTGTCCATATATTCTAATATTGGGTATAAAGGAACAGACCCTGACATACAGTCTGGAGAATTTGTCCGTATTAGTTACAAAATATACATCTATGTATCATGACATAGAGCCTGCAACGAGGGCGCCCATTTCCCCATACATCAGCGGTGTCGTCGATGACTCGCCGCTTCGCCAGCCGCGGACGCCGAACTCATTCTGCCAGCCTATTCAAGAGGGAAAGAAAGCCCAGTGTACTTCGGTTGCTGGAGAACCCACACGTGGCGTCAGCGGTAACGCCCAAAGGCCTCTTTCGGAAGCAAGGGCATCCGCAATAAAATTCGCTTGCGGAAGAATTTCTTGCGCATGGGCGGTAAACCACCAGCACCAGCCCAAACGGACCGCAAGAAGGTTGCAGTTGCGCGGCCGAAAGCGTCGGCTCGCAACGTCCAACGCCAGGCGAACCGCGAACTGCACCGCATCCACGCCCCTATAGAGGATCGTTCTGGCGGAGATGCAGCGCCAAGAATCGTTGCTGTGGTTGGACCCCGTGCGTCTGGCAAGTCGAGCATCATTAGAGCGCTCGTCAAACACTACAGCCACCGCAACCTCGAGCAAGTCCGGGGTCCGCTCACTATCGTCACCAGCAAAACTCGACGATTGACCCTGGTTGAAGTGCCTCCTGAACTTCCCAGTATGGTGGACGCTGCTAAAATTGCGGATCTAGTTCTTCTCGTCATCAACGCTGCCGAGGGTTTCGAAATGGAGTGTTTCGAGTTTCTCAGCGTCGCTGCCGCCCACGGTATGCCGCGAGTGCTCAGCGTTTTGACGCATTTGGACGCAATCAAAGACACGGAGAAGATGCGGCGCACAAAGAAGCTCTTGAAAGATCGTTTAGCGTCAGAAATTGTTCAAGGCGCCAAATTATTCTACTTGACCGGTATGCGAGAGAACGGTGCGTATTTGAAACGAGAGGTTCAGAATCTCGCCCGTTTTATATCCATTATCAAGTATCGCCCGATATCCTGGAGAAATGAACATCCGTTCGTTCTCGTGGATCGCATTGAGGATATCACACCGGCTGGGCGAACGCCTGACGAGGCTGCCGCGGATCGCCAGCTGCTCGTCCATGGATTCGTGCACGGCTCGCCGTTGCGACTGCCCACAATGTTTCACGTGCCCGGTCTAGGCGACGTCTTTGTCGAAAGTGCCGTAGCGCGTGCGGATCCCATTCCTCCACCAGCAGCTACCGAGCCAGATACCTCGAACAAGACTGGTCCCAAACGGCGAAGAACATTGCAGCAGAAAGAGCGCCTGCTGTACGCACCGATGTCCAGCTTGGATGGTGTCTTTTTTGATCCTGATGCTTTGTATGTGAACATACCCGATTCGTACGTTCGATTTACGCCAACCGGCAAAGACAGCATATTGAATACAGAAGCTACTGATGTGTCGGTCGCCTCTGCCGTGCATGATGAAGAGGCCGGACTATCGGTTGGAGAGCAGATGGTGCGAGCGCTCCAGAATCCCCAGCACGCTCCACTGCAGACGTTGTCGGCGAAAGCGATTCGACTCTTTGGGGACGCTCACCCTGTGACTTGGGAGACCAACTTGTCTGCAGCATCTTCTGAGGACGAAGGTGCCCAAGTGGGTTCTCTCGGCAAATACGGCGAACATGCTAGGGACGGGCGCCTGGCGGCCACTACCGCTTCCGACGATACCGACACCTCAGCGGGCTCGGAGACTTGCAGTTCCGACACGTCATCCGCGCGCGCACAGGATGCACATGTGTACGAAGCAGGTGGCGCTCGCGACCTGGGCAGAGTCCACAGCACTCCAGAGCGCCGTCGACCAGCGGAGCGGATGGCATCTCGTTCGGAGCCCTGCGACTGGCCAGTTGTCCCTACACTGGATGCAATCCGGTATCCAACGATCACCAAGGCCGCCCGACTGCGTCGCAGCGCCTCGGAACTAGGCCAAGATGCCGTTCCAGTCGACGATACGCGCTCTCTGGGGAGCGACCAAGAAGACAGCACATCCTCTGCAACCCAGGGGGAGTTCTTCCGCACCGTGAAACGAAATCGTTTTGCAACACACGAACGAGGCATTCGTATCGACGATGAATCTTACGTGTCACCATCACCATCATCATCATCAGACGACGAGGAAGACGCCACAGAATCGGATTCCAGTTTTCTCGCTCGTTTCGCCGGAGCAGCGCGGCCTGTTGATCGTTCTAGTGACAGCAGCAAGCGACCTGCAGTTAGGATCGTGAACGGTGCCAGCGAGCGCACGCCCACTCCTTGCCGTGGAGTTGTCAGCAGTGCCAGCAGCGACCAAAGCTTCTCCACGGAGACTGGCGCAGTTCATGCTGAGAACGGCGATGCCGTTTCGAGCGACTCTGACATCGCACATTCGCCCTCTGCGGCTAGCGCTGAAGGCTCCTCCACCGACGATGCCCTCACAGACGCCAGCAGCGAAACGGACGCATCGCTTGGACTGAGGAAACGGCAGCCAGCGCTGACTTCGGCTTTGTCAGAATGGCTGCAGCAGCAACCAGATCGTTCGAAAAGTGAGGCCGATTCCTCCGAAGCTACCTTCGGAAACATGTCGACTGGCGATTCTGCAACGTCACATGACTCCAGACGCGTACGACCACCTTGTATGGCTCCCGATATCGATTCTGATCATGCTCTAACAGGAGAGCGTTCAGCAAAAGCGCTGGATGAAAGCGAACCAACGATTCTTCTGGATGCAAACTTTGATCAGCGCTGCTTCGCGCCGGGTACCTATCTTCGCTTGGAGCTGCGCGGTGTACCAGCTGCTTTCGTTAGCAACTTTGATCCCATGCGTCCGCTGATTCTCGGTGCGCTGCCGCTCCCAATGGAACGAACTAGGGCCATGATGCGCATTCGCATCCTGCGACATCGGTGGTTTCGTCGGCTTCTCAAGACCCGAGATCCACTGCTGTTCTCCGTTGGCTGGCACCGCTTCGAGTCGGTGCCGGTGTTTTGTGTCGAGGATTCGACTGGTCGCCACCGGATGCTGAAGTACACCCTCGAACACATGCACTGTGAAGCAATGCTCTATGGGCCGGTAGTCGCGCCCGGGACTGGGGTTGTCTGTTTCCAGAGCCTCGGTTCCGAGCGCAGCCGCGACTTTCGCATTGCTGCGACCGGTGTGGTCTGCGAGATCGACCACAAGTTCCGTATTGTGAAGAAACTGAAGCTTGTTGGCGAACCGTACCGCATTTTTAAGAATACTGCCTTCATTAAGGGCATGTTCAATTCTGAGCTCGAAGTGAGCAAGTTTGTGGGCGCACATCTCCGCACGCCAAGTGGATTACGGGGCGTCATCAAGAAATCCGTCCGGGACGGTCCACCGGGTACATTTCGAGCCACCTTTGAGGATCGATTGCTCATGAGCGACCTGGTCTTTCTTCGAACCTGGGTGCCGGTGGAGGCGCCCACCTATTACCATGCGGTTCGGAACCTGCTGGAACCGGCACCATGGGCAAGCAATGATCCTCATCGCACCTATCGATGGATGCGTACTGCGCGTGAACTGCGCACAGCTTACCAGACTCCTCTGGAGGTGAAGGCGGATTCAGTATATCGACCGGTTGAGCGTTTGCCGCGTCGCTTTCATCCGTTGCGTATTCCACGAGCACTGGAGGCCGCACTGCCATTTGCATCGAAACCGAAACAAGTCGAGGCGTTGAGCGAGCGCAAGCGTCGTCGATTGGAACGTGCAGTGCCGGGTCTCGCAGAGCGTATGCCAACCGCAGCAACCGCGGAGCGCAAGGAGGCTCAGTTCCTGCAGATGCTTCGGACCGTGCGACGGGAGCGCGAAAGTCAACGGGCAGAGGCCCAGAAAAAGAGACGAGAAGTGCACCAGCGACAGCTGGAAAAAGAGGAACGCCAACGGCTGGCTGCAAGACGTGTTCGAAAGAAACAAGAGTACGCGAGTGGCGCTCACAGGTGAAAGCGGTGACGGTGGTGGTGTAGTCACCGTCGTGCATAGGCTCACGGGGAGGCGCAGCTCCACTGGAACGGCAGTAGACTTCGATGGCGGACTGGTTTTTGTATGCATATGTGATACGGTATATGTAAAACTGGGTATCGAACTTGCAGCGCTGATAAACGTGGCAGTAGACTTCGATGGCGGACTGGTTTGTATGCATATGTGATACGGTATATGTAAAACTGGGTATCGAACTTGCAGCGCTGATAAACGTGGCAGTAGACTTCGATGGCGGACTGGTTTGTATGCATATGTGATACGGTGTGTGTAAAACTGGGTATCGAACTTGGAGCGCTGATAAACGTGGCAGTAGACTTCGATGGCGGACTGGTTTGTATGCATATGTGATACGGTGTATGTGAAACTGGGTATCGAACTTGGAGCGCTGATAAACGTGGCAGTAGACTTCGATGGCGGACTGGTTTGTATGCATATGTGATACGGTGTATGTGAAACTGGGTATCGAACTTGGAGCGCTGATAAACGTGGCAGTAGACTTCGATGGCGGACTGGTTTGTATGCATATGTGATACGGTGTATGTGAAACTGGGTATCGAACTTGGAGCGCTGATAAACGTGGCAGTAGACTTCGATGGCGGACTGGTTTGTATGCATATGTGATACGGTGTGTGTAAAACTGGGTATCGAACTTGGAGCGCTGATAAACGTGGCAGTAGACTTCGATGGCGGACTGGTTTGTATGCATATGTGATACGGTGTGTGTAAAACTGGGTATCGAACTTGCAGCGCTGATAAACGTGGCAGTAGACTTCGATGGCGGACTGGTTTGTATGCATATGTGATACGGTGTATGTAAAACTGGGTATCGAACTTGCAGCGCTGATAAACGTGGCAGTAGACTTCGATGGCGGACTGGTTTGTATGCATATGTGATACGGTGTATGTGAAACTGGGTATCGAACTTGGAGCGCTGGTAAACGTAGAGAGCGCGCCACCCAGCCAACGCCGATGCTGACTAGGATCCCCGCGCAATACCATAGTCACCTGTCTGACGTTTCCTTGGCGCAGTTGTTTTCAGTCTACCAAATAAGAGCGCCGCGTGTGTACTGAGGATTGCTAGCGCTGCACACCGGATCGAGTAGCACCTGCCGTCGTGTGGAACGCCTCGACTAGAGCGTTTGCTGTTTCGGCGCCCTGCGTTGCTTCCAGATCTGCTGCTCATGTTGCTGTACGTAGTATGGTGGACGTGCATGGCCATGGACCCCTGGTCGAAGCATTGAAAGTAGCGAGCATAGGCATGCACGAAACAGCTGTTGTCTCAATGCAAGTTCGCTGTATCGAAACGCGTACCGGATGCAAGGTTAACGTTATTTTAGAGGGACATTAAAGCACTCGGATGGCTGCTCGGGTACCAGGCACCTCGGAAGCTACACCCACACCTACGCGATCAACAAGCGCGTCCACCAGTCCAGGATGCTTCGGAATCGTGCGTTCTGCAGACATCGATGCAAGCATCTATTCGCAACTGGACAGGTAATGATAGAAGCAGCTGCCTCTGACGTACAATTCGTGCTGAGCATCGTGGACGCGATGCATCCTAATGGCAAAAATACAGATATTCGACGGCATCTGATGAATCAATCGAACAAGCACGACCTAGGATGTCTACCCTGCACACCGATCACCGTCACTGAGCGATAGATGCTTACATCCTAATGGCAAAAATACAGATATTCGACGGCATCTGATGAATCAATCGAACAAGCACGACCTAGGATGTCTACCCTGCACACTGATCACCGTCACGGAGCGATAGACGCTATTGTACGAATGGCAACATGGCATCTGTTGCGATTCCCGCTAGCGCAGATCGAAACAGATACGAAGCGTCGCTGCACCTGTTCCGCAATCTTCAGCCGCAACGTGCATCCCGCTGTTCTGTTCAGTGGAAGCGTGAACGAACATTCTGCGCGTTACCATTCTGGTCGGAAACGGGATTCTTGCAGACATTATGGCGTTTCTGGCACCTGGTTTCCTCTCCTTGCGTTGCGTTTTCATATCCAGGACAAGATACATTCGTTTCACCAACCGCGCGCTCGCTTTGCGACAGTGTCGATACACGAGAACTCGCTCTAGTCGTGGCACGAGCTCGCTTGCGATGGGCCTTTTCAGTGGCCTGTTTGGACGCGAGAGCGCTTCACCGGCCGCAGGGTCACGAAAACCGATGCCTGTTCCCGAGAAACACTACGTTCTGGGGACACCGTTGAAGACCGTTCCAGAGGGCATGCGCGTGGCTGTTTTCGGGGGCGGCTGTTTCTGGGGACTGGAACGGCGCTTCTTCCAGACACCAGGCGTGTACAGTACCGCTGTGGGGTACGCAGGCGGCAGCTTGCCGGACCCGACCTACTACGAGGTATGCTCAGGGCGCACTGGACACGCTGAGGTGGTGAGAGTGGTCTATGATCCTCAGAAAGTCGATTATTTGACGCTGCTCGACGTGTTCTGGTCTGCGCACGACCCGACCCAGTTGAACCGACAGGGAAACGACGTCGGCACGCAGTACCGCTCCGTGATTATCTATGCGGATGATGAACAAAAGCGACTTGCGGAAGCAACACGGGCTGCGTTCGACAAGACGTTAAGAGAGAACGGGTACGGAAGGATTGTCACCGAGCTCCTACCTGCCGCTGATAACCCGTTTTACTTTGCAGAGGAATACCATCAGCAGTACTTGGCGAAGAACCCGGGTGGCTACTGTGGACTGGGCGGGACAAGACTGTATAATCCCGAGGCGATACGAAGCGCGCTGAAAGAGATGGAGGCGGCAGCAGCAGCAGCAGCAGCGCGTGAGTGATATACGGGGAGGATGTGTGAGGCCCAAGTCACCGAGGCAAGGCGCTCGAGTTCGAGAAAACAGCAGCGGATGTAAAAGCGCGCACTGGTTTAAACATCATGCTTTTAGAGCTGCGCACTGTTACCTGAGAACAAACGCAACGAGTCGCGGCAAACTAGTATCCATGAATGCCCGGCTACAGATAGATGCCCAAGTGTGGAGAATGCGCTTCGCGTCGCCGCTCGAGAGCGTTTAGAGAGGATGAATCTGGACAAGCAGCTGCCGGGCGACTTGCGAGCCGTCACGCAACGAGCTGTGCACCCAGTGCACTGATTCTTCTTCATCCGGTAACCATACATGCTGTTTCAAGGCCACCATGCAACTCGGATTCAGACTGAACCCCCATGACCTGGGGTCAGGTAGAATTCGAGCTCCAGGCCGCAAGTGAATGCAGCGAGCGCGACGATGCCGTGCGGCTTGCGCCTTTCTCGGCCGGGCTGGATTGGGTGAATTGCAATAGCCGCTCCGCGACTCTCGCAGAGAGATGAGCGGATTTCCGTGCTAACGCTGCAGCCGCGCGTACCGATGGCCCACCTGCGGCCACGGCTGTGTTGCTTGAGGTTTCCTCGGGTCGCGCTGGAGCATCAGCGCTTGGCGCCGCATCTGCATCGATCGCTGGACGTTTCGGATGCGACTCTGTGCCGGTCGCTGCTTCCTCGGGATCAGAAGTTGACCTAGATCTACGCGCATCATCGTTTCCAGACGGTTGAGCAAGGAAGCTCGGTGCTCGTTCGCTCGCTATATTCGCTTGTGCGTCAGCATGCGCTGCAGCGAGCAGCTGCTCGACAACGGACTTAGAGGACTCGAGCTCCTCTATGCGAATCTGTGCGAACTGGGTGATTTTCTCGGCGAGAATCGCTCGTTTGAGACGGTTGGCAATCTGTACAGCTACCTTGAAAGCAGCAGCACTCGACAGTCGTGAAGCCAAGTCAAGGACGCGGCGGTCACGTTGTTTCTCGCAAGCTTCCTCGATGAGATACAGAAGGGTCTTATCTGCTTGGCGCTGCAGTTCCCGTGCTTTTTGCGCGAGCGCCTCAAGCATTTCGTGTTCGCTATGCTGGTATTGTGTGCCATCTACTGTCGTTGTCCGGGAAAAAGCGATTGCGTCAAACAACGCAGACCGCGTGGCGCGGATTGATGCAACCGTCCTGAGATAGGCTTGCTCGAGTTCCGAATACTGGCTATCCTGGGCAAGCGGCCAAGGGAATCGTTCGAGCGGTACCTGGCGCAGTTGCGATCGAGGATACGGCAGAGGACTCGTCGCGTCTGCAGGCAAGATAATGCCATGAAGAACGCGATTCTTCACGCCGAGCGGATAAAACCATTGTCGGTCGGGATCGAAAATCTCTTCACCATCTGCTTCGGCCAATGCTTGCCGAGTTCGTTCACTTGTCAGTGCCAGGTGCCAGGTCAAGTGCATGGATCCGCGTTGGAGACTGGACAACGGATGGCAACCGTGCGTCCAGTTCCAAGTGGCTGAACGGTAGCAGCCAAAGGTCCACGCTCGCAGCGTAAAAAGGTGACCAGACGCGAAATATATCCATAGCGCGCAATCCTCACTCGCATCCGACGTAGAATCGGCAGCTTCGGAGGATGTGTCTCGTTTTGTGTCCGTAAGACCGACCCAAACCAGACGCGACGTCTCAAGGTGCTGAAGCCTCTTCGCCCGAGGGCGAGCGCGCACAGCGGGGCATATCGGCAGGTTGCCGCGAACGAGACATTCGCTCACGTATCCATTCTGGTGAATGCGCAGCAGCATATACTCCCCTGCTCCATCGGGCCCGTGACTCCGCGAAAGAATGCACAAGAGATTTTCACTTGCTACCATCGTCAGAATGCTGCCATTCAGACCAGGGTGGAAACTGTCGGTGATTAGTCCCGTGAAAGAGTAGAGGTGAACCGACTGGGCGCTGGTCGCCACTGCAACCCAGAACTTACTCATGCAGAGGGCAATAGGGTCCTCCTGTGGCGGCAGGAATCGTATCCAGTCGCTCTGTAGAGACCACGACTCGTGAGGACGATAATATATCAATGCAGGACGATCTGATCCGCCCTGCCCGCTCTGGGCCCCTAGCAGTATCCCATATGCATTCAAGGTGCCGTACTGGAAACCATAACGGTCTGGAAATCGAATGGATCGCTTGCTAACATCGCTAAACTCGAGCTCAATCTGTCTGGCGGGTTCCTCGCTCGTCGCAACTGCTGAGCCAGCGGGCAATGATGTCAGGCAGCCTGTGAGGTTCCACTGTAAAATTCGCCGCTTCGCGCCCAAATCGAGCGTGGATCCGATCTGGAACGGCTGTTGGCACGTACGGTCGCAGCAGCAGGAAGATCGCCCATGAGACAACCCTGTTGCGAAGCGGCGACGCTTTCGCGAGCTCAGTGTCGTGTCGCCCACATCCGAATCGTCATTCCCATCATCATCATCATCATCATCAGTTTCGCCTGCAGGCTCCCGTTGAGACACGCTTGACACACGTTCGGAATCATCATCGCTCGGGGTGCTTCCACCTTGAGACGGCCTAGAAGCTGCCTCTTTGAATGTCAACGAATTTGAAGTCTGCACCTGCAGCG
This sequence comes from Cyanidioschyzon merolae strain 10D, assembly GCF_000091205.1. NCBI lineage: Eukaryota > Rhodophyta > Bangiophyceae > Cyanidiales > Cyanidiaceae > Cyanidioschyzon > Cyanidioschyzon merolae. The sequence continues at coordinate 159,254 of NC_010145.1, forward strand.
AAGTGCCGCGCACCAATTTTGTGGTCGACCCGGGCGTCTCTGCGTTTCTCGTCGATGCCTCACCAGTGTGGGCGCCTTCTCGACTTTGGTGATGTCCGCAATGCGCATCCACGGTTCCATTATCCAACAGAGACGTAGAGAGTCTCTCGCTCCCTCTGGAGGAGATCGTTCCGCGCTCAGCTGGCAGCGTGACAACCCCAAGTTGCCCCAAAAGATCAAGATAATAGGTCACCGAGGAAACAGGGCAACAAGCCAATGCCCGAATCTCTGCTTCAGCGACGCCTAGTTGCCGTGATGCTGCATCAGCGAGGTCATAGAGAATGATCGTGTCACCATTATCCTCCTGGAGCTTCGCGGTTACCACCAAACGTGTCGTCGAGCGAGCATCCCATGCGAGCGTCGATATGGAGATGGGCTTATCGACATGCGAACCAGCCGGGCACTGCGCTCGTGCCCAGACCTGAACATCAAAAACAGGATACCCCGCATTCTCCCAGGAGTCGCGTTCTAGAAAGTGCACCCGACCTGTGCGATCTCCAACAGCCAGAATCTGCCCGTCTGGTGAAAATCGCGCGCAACATGCATGACGTATTCTTCCGACCCCGAAGCCAATGACCCGTTGGGCATCAACAGACCAGAGACAAACGTTCGCCATTGCGGCAGGAGTTCGGGCAGTGGACGTTGCGCGTCCTTGCCCCGAGGGCACCTCATGGACGGTGGCAAAGTAGCAGCCAAGCGGATCGACCGCCAGATCTATGACGCTGTACTGCACGACCTCATCGTAGGCCGGGTCCTCCTCGCTCGGCCGCAGAATATCGATGCGAGGACCCTCGTCCAGATACACGAGGCGAACTGTCGCCGGCTCGCGCCCACATACAATCACGTACTCGCCTGCACCACCAAAAGCGACATAATTTGCCGGTACAGGGGTCCGACAGAGTACGGCGAGCGTCTCTCTCGTCGATACGGAAACAAGCGACACTTGTGATGCGTCATCTGCAACCACAAGAAAGCTGCAGCAGGGCGAAAGCGCCAGCGACCATATAGCGCTGACTGCACCGGGACCATTCGGTTCAGCTTCCCATACCCAGTCACACTCTTTCGTGACCGAGAGTCGATTCCCTGCGTCCGTCTTCACCGAACGTCCGAGCACTCTTCCGTCTGATCCGCCTGTGAATACAAACGTTACTGGAGAAGCACCAGCGCCGGGACTCTGAGCACCAACAGCCAGCGAACAAGTGCCAGGTGGGTGACAAACTATCGTTTCCATCGTAGAAGAAAACCGGTTGACTCTAAGACGTGCGCAGATGCTCAGATACGTTGCTCAGCACACAAAGCGCATATACACAACATTTGCCATGCACTTGGATACGCTTCACACTGCCGCACGCATGCATGCACGCAATGTCAAGTCCGCTGAGAGGCGCTTCGCGCGTGCAGAGCCGTTCGGAGGCGCACTCCAGATTTGGCGCGAAACGCGTGCAGTTTCGATTCCCTGAGACACGACAGCACCAAGGCGTGCGTCGGGATCGCAGCACCCGCGGAGGCAGATCGGAGCAAATGAGCCGGCGGTACCTGCCTGCAGGTCCGATGCAGACCATGTTTGTGTGTGTGCGCGCGCGTTTTTTTGCTGACTCACACAAGGCGATAGGATACATGCCCCGCACATTTTGGCGAGCTTCGTGGACATGAAGCAGCATGTCAGGGCAGTATCCCTGACCAGGTGTCGAACGAACGCCGCTCTCTATCGCGCGGATGACGTCTCGTCGTAGAACGCGATCAGGTACTACTCCTGCGGCGGAGAATTTTTTTTTACAGAAGCAGCGCCTTGCAATCCCAAGATCGCTTATAAAGCGCGTGATCTTTGAGCGTCCAGCAGAAGCATACAGAGAGTTGGATGTTCAGCAGGAACGCGCTTCGCGTGCGTGGACGCAGCCTCTACGAGCCTCTTGTTTGCGAGACCACTAACCTCAGGTTCATACATCGGAAAAGGTGTATCGGCATTGAGACAAGAATGGAAGCAAACGACCCAAAACTTTCGATTTGATAGTTCCAGGTGCCACCATCCAGGTACACTGTGCTGGATTCGGACTTGCGATGTGTTTCCACAAACGATATGTGTCGCCTACTTTTCCAGAAGCTTTGGCAGTTACATCACGCAGCGCGGATTCAGCGTTTCTGTATCGCCTTCGCTATGCACAGCTGCATTCAGAGACCCAATGGGGGCAATCCATAATATTTTCAGTGATATCGAATAATGCGACACCATTATCGTACACCATTTGCCGGGGAAAACAGATCATGTGTACTTAGAAGGCGCTCTTGCTTTTCTGGATTGCTGAACGGCGTCAAACCAGTTCCTGTCTCCAGGGGAAGATCTAGTGCCCTCTATCCTGGTCACTGACCATTTTCCAAGGTAAGCCTGCAGCGTTTGAGCACAATAGCCGCTCCGATTACAGAACGATTGCCTCGAATGTTCGCCCGACACGAAGCCGCTGGAAGCTCCCGAATCACAACGCATATCCGAATGTAGATCGAGGCGTTCACGTCTTGGTAAAGATATTGTTTGCGCGCAATGCTGCTGGTGGAATCTCACACCATTGCGAACCGTTCACCCGCAATTACTCGTCATCTGAAGTTCGACCAGCTTGCATAAATGCCATCTCGTGTGTGCATCTCTTTTTCGCGCTCTTCCTCTATACCTGTTTCAGCGTGCGCTCGTGGTCATGATCCACGTATGTTGCCGTCAACGCATCCATGGGAATCGTACAGCATCGACTCCGGTACACGTTCAATGCTCTGGGCGAGGGTCAAGGATGTAGCGCCTGCGCCCAACACTCCATCCAGCGCCGTGGGCTGTCCCCAGACGACGCACCTCATCGGACCATGGCTTTTCCCACTCACGGAACAAATTCGCGAAAGCACCCTTCTTGCGTACGCAGAAACGAAACTCGTGGCGACCGCAGCGCGCACCTAAGCACTCCTAAAAAAATGATCCTCACTTGCGTTTCAATGCTCATGGACTCTCTGAATAAAATGTACAATGCAGCCCGCTTTGCTTGATGCGTGGTGCTCAGAGCGTCGAGACGAGTGCTGACGCCATCACTGCACTTATCGGTATGCCTCCTGGCATCCGTCACACCGACTCCGGGTCGTAATGCTCCCTCGAAAAAACAGGTCGCATGGCATCTGCTGCTTCGAGCATCCATTATGTTGTGGCATGAAGCTTAGATCGAAATATTCCAGATGAATATGGACAGCTAGCAGCCCTGCTTTCGGAATACCTACGATCTGTCGCTTGACGAGGAACGTCGAGGCGAGACAAGTTACGCTAGCCTTCATCGAGGGAGACGCTACAAAGCCCTTCATAACGTCCCGCATCTCGAAGTTCGCAAGATGCTCTCCGTCGATTTGTGTTCGTGCTGAGTTCACGAAAACGGTTTGAGACGGATTCTTTCGCTCCGGCAGTTTTCCCGTTCTCGTCATCATCGTCCATTTTTGAGAAGTATCGTTCTGCTCTTGGTCTCGTACATCAATCGCCTTCTCCTTTACATCACTGAGTGGCATGAACCGGTTGCCATCCTCCAAAATCGTTTTCGATCGAGACTCAAAGGAATTGAGTGTAAGTTGGAACCGAATCTCACCTTTCCTATCAAAGCATCTGGGATTCCGCAAGCGCCGTATCAACTCATTCATGTTCGCGAGCAGACCCACGGAATGCAGCTCGCGTGTAGGTCCCGAACCCACGCATCTGCGCACGAGCGGAGGAGTATCAGAGCAGTTCAGGGCTATTGAAAGTAGAAAACGAATTTTCCAAGGAACATTAGCTGAAGAACGGTGTCGCGGGTGCGAAAAACTCGTCTATGGAACCACGAGCATAAGAAAGGTACTTGCGAACAGCGAAAATGCTTGCGGCTGAATTGAAACCCGGGAAAAACGCTCGCACGAACAGCAGCTCAACACCGATCTCAGCTGCGTACTCCATGGTCGTGTTTGCGTGATGGAGGGCGAGTTTGCCAAGGTACAAGCTAAAAGGGTGTGGGAAGCAGAAGACCTCAATACTGCTTCGACGGAGAGTGATTTCTTGAACAACACCTGTCTGTTTGGAGATGTACGGGCGACTACATGATAGAATCGTCGCCTCGGCTAATGTTGTAAGGGTGCTCGCTTTTCCCTTCTTTGCAAACAGCGCTTTGCCGGTTACTGAACACCTGTACAAAGATCTACAATTTCTTCCGAGTGCAGCCGCATCGAGTGAGACGACCACGAATCCGTCCGGTGATAAGCGTTCGTGCTTCACGGTGGAATCGATTAAGTTTTGTTCCATACGCCATGGTCTCGCTCGGAAGCGTACCTTTGCCCTTGCCCATCGGCATACCTTCGTACCCACTCGTACCAACGGTACGAAATCTTTAGAAACTGTGGCATCTCCAATCGTTTCTCTTAGTGAACACATGGCGTGACCTTGATTGACAATGACACCTTCATGCAGAGCGTCTTTGACAAGCAATGTTTGGGGTGCACGACGTCCACTGTCTGAACTCCGCGATTGCATCGTGCATCTACCGCTTGACCGCAGGATAACTGAAATGTATCCATGAGTGTGTTTCCCGCATGCTTGCAGTCCCGGAATAAAGTCTTTCGCAGACATTTCTCCAGTCTACAGGAGCAACCCCCATTGTTCGATATTTGCGCGATAAGCAACCAAAATCAAAAAGGGCGTGCTGATACAGCTGTTCTAGAATGGACTGCTCTGGGCGCAACGAACTTGGTGCAGCTGCAGGGCCGACGTCCTAACATAGCCACAGCCAAATTCATGCCGCTTACAGCCCGAGGCCAAGCACGTATCCAGAGCCAAGAGTGCACCCATGCAGGTTCCAGCAGACTAGACACGCTAGAGTCATCAGCGCCCTATCCGGGGGGTTTAGTCTAAAAGCGATACGAGCACGACATGGCGCCGCAGCGCTGGAGCCCGAGTTCAGTTCTCCACATAACCGTTCCAAAACAAAGTTTCACACCTCGCGCTCCGCGATCAAGGAGCCCCTAAACCAGCGAAGTATGTTCCATGATACCGCGGCCTATATGCAGTTCACCATTTGCCTGCGGCACCGGGCCGGAAACACACTCTTAGCTTGTCCATGCAAGCCAGCAGACGACCATGTTGTGAGAACGTTCCGGGGCCAAGACCAATGCGAGTGCGACTAGTCCCATTCCCCCGGATACGCTTCGAGTGTCGACGCGCCTCGGTTACCTAGCCTCTGGATCGTGCACCTATCCACGTTTGCAGCTTTCAATGCTTTCGTCAGTATGCTGTAACCAGTCCGGTCTAGGCGCCTTTTTCATGACAGACTTGTCGGGAAGAAGTGAACTGTCGAAGTCCCATATACAAACTGTGAAACAGACGTTCAAGCGCAGAGAAGTTACGTGCACCCTGCAAACATCAAAACTGACCCAGAAACGATGAAGTGTTTCTCTCTCTACACATTGAAAGATTCTATCGGCGTCATTTGGCCTCAACTTTTTCGCGAACACTCGAGCCTGCTATTCCATTCACGCGAGATCTCATATCATTAACCGACACGTTGCAGCGCCTAAAGTTGTGCCAGCACGCCTCACCTGCCTCAATACTGACCACGCTCGCAATATACCTATAGGAACAGGCTGCAGTCATACCCAATACGTCGCGCCTTGGCGCTAGTTTGTTTCCGCGCACGCTTTTCATGGTATAGAATCAGTGCAATGAACCAGTATCTACGACGATGGACACAGGTTGCCGGTACTCGGGGCGTAACGCTTTCCACCTCAGCAGAAAGGTGGGCCTGCAGCGCCCCCATAACGCGCGCTCGCTCCATCGGACGCTCCTCGAGTTGGTACGCTCCGTTGCGCATCAGGGACGGCGAGACGTGCCCTGCGAGTCCGAGGCACCCGTCACCGCTATGCGTTCAAGATGCAAACTCTCTGAGTCCCCTTGCACTTCAGTGAACCCCCCAAAAAAGCTCAAGGTACCGCAGAAGAGAACTCCGTTCTGCCGTATGGGCACCTGCGCTCCGAGAGCGCTCAGCCGAAACCCTCCGGTGCACGTCGCACGACGGCTGCTGCAACGCCGGACATCCATCGCACGGCCGCACACAAGCCGTTCGTACTGGAGCCGTCAAGGAAGCCTTTTGGCGATAATCTGCTCTCTGAGTTTCTGCAAGTGCCTTTATCCTATGGACGCTTTCATTTGCGTGAAGATACACAGTACAGCTTTGGTGAGGTCACCGGCTTGGAACCTTTCCCGTTTCGATGGCAGACACAGCTGCGTATCCGGTTGGCGACGCAGCCGCGGACGCCGTACTGCGGAAACGCTTCGACTGTTGCAGGATGAGGACGCGGTGCCTGAACCGCGGACACAGAAGCAGTCGCCCTTCTCGGGGATAGCGACTAGTGAGTCGGTGCAAAATGTATCCAAGTATGCGGAGGTTCTGCTCCAAAAGAATAAGGCACTCCAAAAGTGGTCGGAGAAGAGTCTGGAGCGAGAAAACCCCGGGGCAGGGACGACGCTGCTCGAGGACGTGGCTCACGACGCCACCAACGAGGAAACCTCAGCGCTCAGTGCAGAAGAATCAAAATTTGCCCCCAGGGGGAAACGGGGCCGCCGTCCTCATCGGGAACAGAGGCCCGCTGGTTACTGGAACGCCGACAACGTCGTTCGTGAGGTTCTCGAGTTCGTGCGCTCGCGCCCAAACTCCGGAAACGGACCCCAATACATGCCCACTTCGAACGAGCTGCGAGAGGCAAAACGCTCTGATCTCGTTCGAGCCATCATTGTTCACGGGGGCTACGCGAAGGTAGCAGAGCGCTGTGGCCTCCAGCCGCATCGACGATCGTTTGGGTACTGGCGCAAGGACTTTAAGAACCTCGAACGAGAGATTTGGAGTTTTATAAGAGAACGTGACGGCCCCGAAGCAGTTCCTCGTGAATTTAGAGGCGATTCCTCAACAAGGTCACGTAGGAAGAGCACCGCCGATGCCAGCGCTTCACAGGCGACCCCAAATGAACCAACGACTCGGCCGCGTATGCCTACCTACAATGAGCTCGTAGCAGCAAAGAAGCGGATTCTTGCTTACGCGATTGCGGAAAACGGTGGCTTTCTCGAGGTAGCCAGAAGAATGAACCTGCAGCTCAGCAGCGATGAGACCCCCTGGCGCGATCGCGATGCACTCGTTGCGGAGCTGCTGCGTCTTTTCCCGGACTTGATGGGAAAACAGAAACGCTTTCCGCGGCAACAGGATCTCGTTCGACTTGGTCGTTATGACCTCGACTGGGCCATTCATCGTTGGCATGGCGGTTACACACGACTAGCTGCCGAGCTTGGATACCTGCGATCTCGGCTACCGTGCAAGCCGCGAAACTTTTGGTCTGATGAACGGAATTTAGAGAATGAGTTGCGAGCGCTGCTGCAAGCGAACAATATGGGTTGGCGGATGCCGAATCGAAAGGAGCTCGAGGCTCTCGACAGGCACGACCTGATCTACGCCATTCGCAAGTTCGGCGGTTTCCTCACGGTCGCAACGAAACTGGGGCTATCGCGGGATGCGCTTACTCATACGCGGCCTCGAGGGTACTGGTCGGATTTCGAAAATCTGCGCACTGAATTGCAAGCTTTTGTTCAAGAAAATGGCTATCCCGGCATTATGCCGCGCCTCGAGCAGCTTCGTATGTACAACCGGGAGGACCTGATCAATGCAATCCATCGCCACGGCGGAGCAGCGAATGTGGCACGCCGCTTGCATCTCTTCTGGTACGGCCCGAAGACTTTCTGGCGCAAGTTCGAAAACCTCGGACAGCGACTGAGGGCATTTTTGCACAAGTCGCGCTTTTCCCATGACAAGATGCCTACACAGCAGGAACTCATAAGCGCTGGACGTGTGGATGTGGCGTACGGTGTCCATCTGCACGGCGGTGTGTATGAGGTGGCACGGCGCCTTCGACTGCAGGTTCTCGATCCTCCGCGAGCGCCGTTCTACTGGAACGATATCCAGAACGTGGAGACGGAACTCATTGCTTTTGTTAACAGTGCAGTTCACGCCGCATGGATACAGAACGGTGTCATGCCCACGAGCATGACCATCGTTCGAAGTGGGCGGCGTGATCTCGCTGCCGCTATCCGACGTCATGGTGGATGGGATGCGTTTGCTCGCCGTTTGAACCTGCGCCCAGCCGCACCCAAGCGCCCGAAAGGCTACTGGAATACCCTGCGCAACGTGGAAGCAGAGTTGCTGCTCTACGTACAACAACGCGAACAAGTGATTGCAGAGTTCGTGCGAAACTACGCTGCGGACTTTGTACGTCGCCCAGGAGACGACGAAGACGACCCTGACGCAGCAGGAAAAATAGCATATTCCGATGTTTCTGAAATCCTCGCTGGGAACGTCGGCAACAAGCGCTGTCGCACTGTCGTGGGTGCGATACGCAACGGTGCGTACGTACCAGTGATGCCCACCGCTGAGGAACTTCGCCTCGACGGACGTGCAGACCTTGTTTTCGCCTGTGAACGCATTCATGGCGGGCTTGCTACTGTTGCCCGCGGTCTCGGGTGGCCACTACTCGCGGAGCGACTACCCCCTGAGTCGTTGAAGAAGGATCGCAACGTTCTCGTTCAGGCGCTGATGACCATGTGGATACCGATTTACGGGACTGCAGGTGAGATGCCCACTGAGGCAGATCTGTTACGAACCGGTGGAATCGACATCCATGAGGCTATTGTTTGCCATGGCGGCTACGTAGAGGTTGCACGCTCCTTGAATTTACGCCATCCGGAGGATCCAGAATGGACCGATTGGTCTGCGAAACGCTTCTCAAAGCAGCGCATGTCGCGGCCTTTGCAACCGCGATCGAAGAAGGGCTCCAAAGCATCTCCAGAAACGAGCGGTGATTCTGCTGATGAGGTCTGATTCGTGCTCTCGTTTTCCGGGGGACACGTTCACACGTGTGAAGTACTCGTATCGAGCGGCAGATTCCGGTAGGTAGTGCGATTGCGATACGCCCCAGGGCATACAGAAGGCATCTGTTTCGAAGCGGGGAATCCTCGCAATGAACCCGTCGCCGAGCGGCTCACGCTTACGAACCGAACCGCAGTGCGCAAGGCTTTGGTTCATGCGGGTCTTCCGGCTGGTGACCCTTGTCGTAGCGTGTTCTGCAAACAGACGATAGACGGTACAATATGATTACCTGCACGGACGTCTTAGACTCGATTTCGCCGTCTGAAAGGTTTTCGGGCCCGGAAGGCAAGTACGATGCGCTACACCGGATTCAGATAAACATGGAACATTGACCCATCCGCTATGTTCCTTTTCATATGATTTTTTCTGAGCGATCTTAGATGCACCATTGGCATTCGAGGTGCAGCAGTAGGTGCGTACGGATTCATACGTGGTTTCGGGGCTCCAGCTTGTCTATTCAGTGTGCCGCTATCGACTAGTTGGTGCTGGAATTTTTTAGTGCGCTGGAATCAAAACATTACGTGTTGCTATCGAATACGGGATCGCAACAGAATACATGTCACTGACCAAATCGTATGTACAAGCGTCCGCTCTCCTCCTTTGCTACCGTTTCGTATGCTTCAGTCACACAATCTTCGTGTTTTCCATCTTTCCGTATCACAGAGGCTCGTGAGTGCGGCTACTCGTACCGCCAGATTGACGCGGATAATACCTCGACAACGCCCCGTAGCGGCCGCTTTGTAAGCGCATCCCCAACAGTCACTGAACCTGTCACGTCAAATGATCCTGATCGATTGAACGGCAAATCCGTCTGCCTTCGTGGGCATCGACGGAACTGCATTCACGCTCAGCTTGATCCATCTCACCGGGCTATGCTGGCAGGGTCTCCCGTCTCTCCTGCTAGAATGTGAGAGCATCGTCGACTAGGGCTTGGGTTAGCGCAGCGATCGCTTCCGGGGCGGCGAGCGCCTCACCGCTTCTGACCGAGTCAGCGTCGACGCATCGAGAATGCTCGACATCGTGCACCGACCTGGACTTTGCTGCAGATACCTCTATTATCCTGGATACGATCGCGTTCCGCATACGCTCTATCGAACGGAGCAGCGTGCGCTTTCGAGTGCAGCGGACAGCGTACTTGCCAAGCGTCCGCTCAGGAGTGGAAACAGCGGCGGGTTCCATGTCGAACCTCGTTTACTGCGAATAGCACGAACACGGGCAAAGCGTGTAGGCATCACGCGCGATAGGGCGACGCTCGGATGACGAGGGTGTTTGGCGAACACACGGGAACGACTACCGTTATCCAAGCGTCGCTGCTGCAGCGCACGAATCTATTCTGTATACGAGCAAGATGAGCGCGACGAGGGAAGCGAAGCTCGTAACGTCCGCCTGGACGTGACCTGCATTGAGCACAGCCAAAAGCAACGAGACCGACACATGAGCGCTGCACTCCATGTCCTTCGACGAAGGAGAACGCTGCTGGCGTGAGAGGAAACGGAGGCGTATGGAAACACGGAGAGAAGCGAAAGGACCGAGAGGCAGTCGCACCAGAAACCGTAAGGGCTGGTCTTGACGACGCCCGAGAACACACTTAAACTTTAGCTCGCATACCCGCATAAGAGGTGCATTTTCATACTACGCTGACATGGATGTAGAGTGCACCCCGAATGGAACCATCTGAACGCGCTCCACCTTGTTCTAATTTGGGTGCAGCACACGGGCTCACCACCTGTTCGAGACAAACGTTGCGAATGATCTGCAAGTGCGGCGCCCTACCAGTGCCTCTACGCATGGAGATTTCCATAGATATTCGAGCAGTTCTTGTAGGGCGCTCTAGCGCCATTACATGGAAAACATTCTGTGCTGCACACTCGAATCGGTGCCCTGGTTGAAACCAGTCATTCAGGATGCTGGAGCAACAACCATCTCAGCGGACATGGACCGAGCATCCCCGGTTCTAAAAGAAGCAGTGTTGCAGATCGGTGATACGGCAGGCCTCTCTAGAGAGTACCCAGACAGGCATGTATGAATCTGGGGTATTTTCGAATGCTTTCAGGACGATCATGATGATGCGTTGCTTGCTCGGAAGCATCTGCAGCGTACCTGTTTGTGTACCAGCGCACGCGGGTGTGCGCCCTGTGCACCTGCGCAGCGACGTACGTGATTGTCTACCCAGGCCTCCTTGTCTGTTGTATCGTCACCGACTACTAGACGAGTTGCTGCACATGCGCAGCAGGAGAGAGGTCTCGTCGATGTAACAAGCTGGTGTGTTGAGCCCTGGTGAGCTGTTCACTGCGTTCTGTCTGGTTTCGTCGGGACTCTTGAACGCCCGGTTCGTCGTTGCTGAGTTTAACCAGCGATGACGTTGCTGCACTTTAGAGGAAGGCGTCAAGCCGAGACCAGCCGCGCAAGCACCGAGATAAACTCTGAAAACCGCTCGCACTCTTCAACTGGTGGTGCTTTGAATCCAAGCGAGGCGAACACAGAGCACGACGAGGTGATGGCGGAGCTTCACGACCTTCTGGTTCGTGAGCTGACCGATTGCGGTCTCATTGACTTGTTTACGTCGCAAAGCTTGCCTCAGTATGCATCAGAAAAGGATACCCTGACCGATGCAGGGTCAGAGAAGCAGCACAAAGCGACCGAGCTGGGAAACGGCGCCTCGGGCGGCGTGTTTCAACACTGGACCGGACCCTCGCGGCCTGCACCAGCTGACTTGTTAACCGTAGAGTCGCCACACGGTCGCACGGAGGAGCCAAGCGGTAACCGCGGGTCCTTTCAGCGGGACGTACCGCCACTCGAGGACCAAAATGAGCCCATTTCCAGGGCTATGCAGCGCATCCGAGCTGCACTGCGACGCTGGAAACCGCTCCACGGCGAGGTCGACCTCGAGACCCTCGAGCGCCTCAAGAACTCGATCGTTGAGCGCTCTGCCTGGTTTTTACGCGAGCAGGCAGAACAACGAGCCCGCTGGAAGGCAATGCGTCAAAACCCTGCCTATGTCGTTGAAGACTTTACAGCGAACCAGCGAACCTTCTTCTCATGGATTCGGACCAGTTTCCGTATGGTCCTTACGGGAGCAGCCATTGGAAAGCTCTTGCACGGAACCAGCGTCATTATTCTCGGGGTACTGTATGCTGCCCTTGGCCTAATCTGCATTGCAGCGGGCACGATGCATTTTTACCATTGGCAGCGAACATTGTACAATCATCGATATTTGCGGGATTCGCGTCCTTTCATCGTGGTGTTCCTGGGAATCACTGCGACCAGTGTCGTCGCTCTAATGGCTTGTTGGAAATAGGTGCCAGCCCGGAGTAAGCGCCGCTGACCGTGACCCGACGCTGCACCACTGAGCGAGCGCATTCTCTTGTGCACATGCGAATGCGTCGCTATATCCGTATCGTATCGACCTGTATAATACTATCCATGACATTGCAGGCGCACCGCTGCAGCATTGGGCATCTGCTGACACCCGACTAGGCCAGGTGCGGTGTTGTCTTCAAGTGAATCTGGGTTACCACGGCGGATAAACATGCGAACCTCGACGACATTCCGGATCTGACTTGTTCCCCTCGCCCGCTCTGTCTACGGATGACGTCAACTCGACCAATGTGCAGCGCTTCTCCGCTCACAACCAGCGATGCTTCAGGCAAAGTCCTTCACCGTTATGCTCGATGCTGTGCGCATGCGGTTATTGGAAAAGGCGACCCCGATGCTGATACTCTGTTTCGTACATATCTCAGTGCATTGCGCTCTGGTCTGAATCAACGTCACTGGATATGTTCGTCGGCTTTGCCCAGAGAAACTGCTATGAAGCCGTTGGGCTCGACACGGGATCTTCGCTGGCGATGTCCTCGGCCTCGTCCTCGGAGTCTATTTCATCCGTCGCTGGCCAGATGCTCGGAGGCATATGCTTCATCTGGACAGAGGGAGCACCTTCTAGTTGGCGCAATTGTTCGATAACTTTGCTCTTCACCTTCTCTAGATAATCTCTCGAATTCTGGTTCTCCAGTTCACGCATTGGTTGAATATGGAGAGAATATTCTGGAGCGAAGTATTCCCAGTAATCATTGTATGGAATCTGGGCGTCTACCGATATGCCTAGAAGCACCGAGGTCTCAAAGAGCCAGCAGCGGGCAACGTTTCGGATGTTGTAGCCACCACCGCCGAGGACCAGCATCGGGATTCGGAACGAACGAACAAAAGCCACCGCATTCGCATGTCCCTGTACCGTCAAGTTAAAGCACCCGAGTCGATCATGGGCCAGAGAATCCGCGCCACACTGCATCACGATTGCACCCGGTTGATATACTTCGATGACCTTGGTTATTATCGGCTCGAAAATGCGACTGAAACCTGCATCATCCATGCCGTCTTTCAGGGGCACGTTCACCGCGTATCCTTCACCGCGCCCGTAGCCGCGGTCCCATACATCTCCGGTTCCCGGGAAAAAGTTGTCTCCGTATTTGTGGAAGGACACCGTGAGCACTCGATCTGTGGTGTAGAAGGCTTCTTCGACACCATCACCATGATGCACATCAATATCGATGTAGAGCACACGCGGGTAGAGACGCAGCAGTTCGAGAATTGCCAGTACGATATCGTTCACATAGCAGAAACCGCTCGCTTCACTTTTCTTGGCATGATGAAGACCACCTGCCCAGTTAATCGCAATATCACTGGTACCCGACATGAGTTTTCTGGCACCGTCGATACTACCGCCGGCAGATACGGCGCAAAAGTCCCAAAGACCGTCAAACAGCGGACAGTCGCCGTGTTGTCGTCCGACGTTAAACCGCTGTAGCTGGTCCAAAACGTCGTCGGTTATGGTGTCCGGGGTTGTGTTTCGCAGGAACTCTATATAGTCGTGGGCGTGGAACTTTTCGCACTCCTCAGGGCTCGCTTTACGAGGCTTGTAGACGTCCATATGGCGATAGAGACCGTACGCGAGACATAGGTTGTGCGTGATGGCCATTCGGTGCGGTTTCATGGGATGATGCTGTCCATAATAGTAGCCCCCAACATCAAAGTCCATAAAATAGGCCACGCGCAAACGGTCGGTGGAACCATACAGAGCCTGGCTCGACAGCATGAGTCCAGTGAAGATCGAGACGTTCGCTAGAGCACCGAAAACAAGCGAGGAACCTGAAGCGTCCGGGTGGCTTTGTATGCACGGATGCTCGAAGCCTAGCTAGCGCACAACTTGGCTGAGGATGCGCACCCCTGGAAACAAACGTCTTTCAAAAGAAAAACGTTGCTGCCAGTGGTACAGTAGTGGCGGCAACCGCACCCTAGCCAAGAAGTCTCCAACTGATGTGCAGACGCCTTCCAGCTTTTTTCGACTGGCCACCCACTACTGCTTCCAACTTTTTCCCATATAATTCCACATTCAGAGATGGTTCCATAAAGTTTTCTCTTGTCAGCTCTGGGGGTCTATTCTCCATCAACGCATATTTCCTTATATTGCTGGCAGCATTAAAGTCTCGGTTCATAAACTCCATACGTTTCGTGCCGTTGGGAGTTGTACTCACTAATGCAAGTAGTCCACGAACTTTCGCGCTCCTTTCCATTTGCTCTTCCGTCAGCGTACCGTACTTTCTTATAACCTCAGGACTCCGCTGGCACTTTTCCATCTCGACCCTCTGAAGTGTACACCCTAGCTCATGGTGTGTATAGGACGTTCGAAACTCATCTACAGGTATCGTGACGATACTCCGTGCACACTCTTTGTACGTTCTTGTCGTTGGAGCTGGCGTAGTTCCTTGCTTGGGTCTTCCGTCACCCTGCTCCGTACGCTACTACGAGTCTCTGACTTTCATCCTCCTTCAAGGCGCTCAGCAGATTGAAAAAGTTCGCGAATGCACGCTGCTTCCCACAATACAAATTCATTCGCAGTCGAACCCACCGGGGCTTGGTCTACTCTTTCCACAGCGCATACCAGTGAGCAATACGAAGTTCCATGAATTTCCGAAGAGCCTGAATGTCCGCTCGTCGGCTCGTCACCTCGCTCATAGCTTCCAGATGCTCTTTCATTCTTTCATTCCATGCAGCAATTTTCTTCCTCGCATTCATTATACCGGATTCTCGATAGTATCTCGCTCTCGAGAACCTCAAAAGACGCATGTATTTCTGACGTAAGTTACCATCAGTACCATCTTCCGCACGCTGGGGTACTGCGATGGTTATGTTATTTGTGTTTCCGGGATCCGCGCTGACGACAAAGTCGTTATCTTGCACCTCCTGCGTCGCAGGATCCGCCTCCTTCTCATCTTCATGCATCGTCGCGCCTGCATCCTTCGTCTCGGGCGCAGCCGAGGGAGGGACTGGACGATCTGTCTTCAACCGCCGATAGTGTATACACAAGGCTACTCCATCGGTTTCGATCATCTCAGTGAATACCTTTTGTTTGCTGACTTTGAGACGTTTGAAATCGAAGATATTCTTCCAGTATGTCTGCCGGTTTTCACCGGAGAATTCCTTCCTGCTAACATCGAAATCAGGACTGATCTCGCTCGTGATGCTGCAAAGACGCCAGAGTCGATAGTCACAAAATGTGACTTGATATTGTACATTGGAACCACGTTGAAGCGCTTCCCCATTAGGAACGCCTTCCGTCTCTCCCACTCTTCATTTTTTCCTCATTCAGCCTCATCTCTGCCGTGCGTTCGAGTTCGCGGTCCAAAAACACGAAATACCTCAAGATGAGGAGGTAGTATCTTTCCTTATCTTTTCCAACTCTGATATCTTGTCTGCTGGATTAACCAGCCCCAGTACCGCACGGTGCTCTTGTATAACCGCACGGATTACAGAAGCTTCATTCGTGCACTAATTCGACGCCTTCTTGTCAACGAACTCGATCTCATCTTCATGATGGCGATCGTTCGTGATGCAATTGATAATCGCCCATTTTCCTTCGCGAGACAGACCCGGGTGGAGTGCAACCACGGCGCGTATCATGAAACGTTCGAAGTTCGCTGTCAAATGGTTCTTCAGATTCGTGAGGTACTTCATGGCCCCGTAGCTGTAAATATCCCAGTCACCCTTGTACCGAGTACCCTCGAAGCTGTAGAAGGAATGTTTTTCGTGGAGGGCATGCACTAGCACATTTTCCCTCCGCGCTTTCTCTGTACCAAGCATCAGGTGAGGAATAAAGGTCTTGTCGAAGAACTCGCCCGGAATCTCGACCTTTTCCATGTGCGTCCCGTCGCGATACATCTCTCTCACCAAATGCATCAGTCCTGACGACGCCTTGACAATATTCTTCGAGTACGACGCAACACGTTTTTCGATAGCTTCTCGCAACTTTTCCCTGTACGGATCCTTGATCTGTCCAAGAAGAAAGGTTTTCACCACCATCTCGTCGCACAGTTGTCTTTCTTGCCGCTTTCGACGTAGGGCCTCCCCCGTTTTTGCGTTTTCTTCTTATCCTGCTCTTCTGGAATCGGCACTGTTTTTTGTTTTTTTTCTGGCACCCGGCGACACTGGGCCTCCAGGATCGTAGACTTGCTTTTTCATAGCTTTCCTTTTTTAGTTTTTTTTGAGAAAGAACGCTCTTTGAACTCTTCTGTTATATACTGCGAAAAAAACACTTGATTAGACTTGTTCGAAGTTTGAAACACAATTGAAATGAAAAACTGTACTTGGCTATGAAGTTAACGAAAATACAACTTTTACATTAGATCTACATGCTAGAGATCAGGATCACGTTCCCCTTCAACAACGGCATGTGCGTAGCGTCTCATGCCTGCCTGATCTCCGAGGTGCACTCACCGAGCGCGATGCAAACTAGTCACAAATTATTTATTAAAGAACAACTATCTTAAAAGCCCCATACAGCACGCGCGCCTATGGGGTCTAGTTTTTCCGAAGAAGCTCTGAAAGTGGGTTAAACCGGGGTGCTTGGGCGACGACGAAGGAAGCCCACGCCAGGGACCATGACCGCAACGAACGGAGGGGCGGAGGCAGTGGCAGCAGAAAATATTGACGAGAGTTCTGAGTAGTTATCCGCTGCTCCCGAAACAACGCTGCAGGTTCCGGCGCAAATCCTGGATCCATCCTCGAACTCGGGCTACGTTTTACCTCCCACCTTGAGCACCTACCTCAACTTTGGAAACACTCTCGGCGGATACTTCGGAAGGCGGCTATCGATATGCTCGTGGTCGAAGCTGGAATAAGCGACTTACCCGCCTATGTGTTTGGGGAACGGATACGTAACCGCTGAACGGGTGCTTTGCAGACTGTTCCCAATGGTTGAGGGTAGCTTCACGCGTCCGGCAAGATAAAGTTCGCATTCGAATCGACCTTGACTAATGTACTTCTGATTCTACGCTAGCGCTGCGGCAGACACTCAATGAACGACTGGAATGCAGGAGGCGCTGGTGGCATGTGCTCTCACACACCTTGTGGAGGGTGCATCTAAATGGACGACGCATCTCTCGAGTACCGCAGCGTTACTCCTATACCCTTATGCGCTACGACTCGATAGGTTTCGCATCATGGAATATTTGCGGTGTGGCCTCGATACTAGACGACGAGATATCGAATTACCAGTACAGTAATGAAGAACTGATACAAGTCGAGGACTGTACAATAGGAAAAGAGACCCAACCAGACACGGAGAAGGAGACACAGAAACCTCATGATCCACCTAGATGCAAAATAACCAGAGAAAGTAGCTCAGGAAAGAGCCCGAAGAAGAAAAAGACCAGCAAGAAATAAACAGAAGAATAGAAAAAAGAACTCCCAAATGAGCCCATCACAAGGTATCCCCCGAGAGGGCACCCCAGCTGGAACTCAAGAAAGCCGTCGCCAAACCCAGGCACCTACTCACAGCGCTGAAGATCCGAAAAGCCGTGCATACAAATTTTTTGACCAATTGACACGCGAGTTTGTAGATGGGAATCAGAAGATTGCCAGAGAGCTGGGACTGCTTGCACCAGAACGCAACAGTTGCAAACCTCGGTACCTGAAACGACGTACCAAAACTCGGATTGATGAATGCTACCGAGTCTATAAGATCGTCAACCGCACCGCCATACACGCCAACGCCGGAGACAAAGAAGCGAAGGCAGCGCTACCGGCGCTACAGGCGCAACATGAAGAAGCTATCAAAAGAAAGAAGAAACTTTCCAGAGAAGACAAACGAGAGGATCGAAACCGCAGAATCGCCTCCCTGGCGAAATCTATGCTGGAGAGCACCAACGAAGATGAGATCTGGCGCTACATTCGATCGAGACTCGACCCACCAAAAAAGTGCTTGGGGCTCACACCAACTCTGTATAAGGAAGAGCTGAGGACGGAGCGTGCCTCAGTGAATGAGGCCTGGACAGACCACTGGACAGAGCTGCATGAAGAAGCAACTGGACACTGCTAAGACCCAATCTATTGGCACCAATATGCTGCAGAACTACCGCGCCTCGACCCGGTACCGGAATGGAACGACCCAATCTTCTGGCCTGAATCTGTCCGGACTCTGCTATGCTCAAGCAACCGCAAAACACCTGGCTTTGACGGTATCCCTACGGAGTGGATGAAACTGGTGATCCCAAAAGACGGGACAACAGGGACACCATCGATACCAGATGAACCTGACAGAATCTTAGGCAAGCGCCTTCTGGAGCTCATCCAACGCATGTTCGAAGAAGCGTACATCCCAGATGTATGGAGGACTGCCGAGGTCGTATCGATCCTCAAAAAGGACTCCGAACCCCACAGACATGAATATCTACCGGACTATGCGCCTCATCCCGTCAATCATGAAGCTACTTTGCGCCAACCTCACGAACCGGACTCAGAGGGGCCTTGAGGAACGCAACTTCCTCGCCCCAGAGCAGGCTGGATTCCGGAGCCGCGAGGAGTGCA
The DNA here is from genome assembly GCF_000091205.1 of Cyanidioschyzon merolae strain 10D. Taxonomy (NCBI): domain Eukaryota; phylum Rhodophyta; class Bangiophyceae; order Cyanidiales; family Cyanidiaceae; genus Cyanidioschyzon; species Cyanidioschyzon merolae. Next base: position 178,096 of record NC_010145.1, read on the forward strand.
TGAGCCATGACCTGACCTTCATTGAAGTGGTGCAACGTCGCTCCATTAGCTGCCAACAACCAACTTACGTATGCTTCATCGACTTTCAAAAGGCCTTTGACACGGTCCCGCACGAGGCTCCATTTCTGAAGATGGAACGTGCCAGAGTCTCCGGAAAGTGCTTAGCGTTCTTCCGTGCGCTCTATGCAGACTCGTGGATGTGCACCCGACTGGGCGACTGCTCAAGAACCCCTTCGATAAGAATCCGCCGTGGACTGCGACAGGGCGACCGCGCATCCCCGCGCCTTTTCAACATCTTCATCAACGATCTGCTGAACAACTGCAGACAATACGGGCTTCAGGTGTCGTGGATAGACTGTGGAGAACCCGGTGAGGAGCGCCTACATAGAAACCGCCTCGCAGGCCTTCTACTTGCGGACGATGTCGTGCTGTTGGCACCCGCCCCGGAAACGCTTGCGGCTAGCATGCAACAAGTCAGCGCCTGGGCCGATCGCTGGGTTATGAACATAGGAGCATCGAAGTGCGGCGCCATGGTCATCCTTGGAGACTCGCAGCGCATTCGCAATCGCTCGTGGCGGTTGCAGAATCAGGAAATTCCGATCGTGGAAAAATATCGCTACCTGGGGGTCTGTCTCACGCCGACGCTCGACGAAAAGGCACAAGTCGACGAGATGATCGCCAAGATGCATAGACGTACAGAGATCGCACGTCCATTCTTATCCGACCCCTCTATCTGCATAGCAATCCGTACGAGGGCACTAAGGATGTGTATCATCCAGCCTTCGACCTGGGGTGCTGAATGGTGCGGCATGAAGCACACAAATGCCTCGCGTCTGCATACAGCCGCCAACAGGGCAATGCGACTCGTTGGTGTTGGATGCTCAGTGCAGCGCAGAGCGACCAACCCGCTGGCACTCGGACTTGAACTCCAAATAGCCTCGATAGAAGCGATAGCAGCAGGCTGCCGGGCATGTATACGGGCCAAAGGGCCCACTATGCGCACCTCCTTGAGTCGGATTTTCATGCAGACCCCAACGCACCGCTAGAACACTTGGATGAAATCAGCGCAGATTTGGCTGAAGCGCCTCTTACGCGAAAACACGCTACCCAATCGTTCCCCAGGAATGTAGAAGACTTCAGACGCCTCAAGCGAACGGTCCAAACAACAATATGGGAAGGTAGACACGGTACCAGTCGCGCTAGTAACGCCGGCTTGACTCTATATCGGAACTACAACCTAGCATACACATGCAAGTACTGGTGGGAGGCGCTGGAATTCCCGGGACTTGCTCGCGGTACCCTGTGGCTTGCCAAAATCCGTGTTAGTGGCATCTGGCTACCAGCACCGGCTCTAAGCCGTACGGGAACACTGGAACCGCACTGGGAGTCACACTGTCCCTGCTATCGAGACGAAATCCCCGAGACGCTGACATATTTAAGCTTACAGTGCCCGCGCTCGAAGCAGGAGCGCAGCGAGCTCCTTGAAGGACAGCAGGAGCTCGGCATCACCGTGATAGTCGAAGGCCGGACACTCACTCTGAGTGTAGCACTGGCAACTGATGGTCCGCTAACGGAGCCTCAGCGCTCATGAGTGGCGAAGAAACTCACATGCTACCTTCTAGGCAGCAGGTCCAACGAATCGGATGAGCACACGGGTTTAGTGCTCTTTGTGCCTACCCACTGTGGTGGGTGTCAAGCACAAACCCGCATTGCCAACCGACAACACATTCAATGCATGATCACGAAGGAAAGAGGCGGCTCGCACGATATATCCTAACAGCCAAGTTTCTCCAGCGTGTCGTGCAGCGAAGACAAGCCTGCATCCGCAGACTGTCCGAGCACAAACTGACGACGAGACCCGATTCTACTTCGGTTGAACCACGCCTCGAGCCGACGCGCTCTGGGGTATAGAAAAGCTGCTCTAGCTCGATGAACTATCTGCTCCAGCATTTAAGGTCCAAAGGCGGATACGGAAAGGCAGGTACTAGGCACACACGATAGGACGTATGAAACGACCAGAGTATCCGAGGTGAAGTATAGGTACTGTAGCTTGGAGGCAGGCTGTTTGATGGATACCTAACCGCGCACTGAAAAAAATAACATAAAAAAGTAAGAAAAGAAAAAGCGCACAATTGGAAAATGCTGGCACAAGTAAACGTCTTGTCCATGAAAAAAAGAATCGCGCTCGGTGAGTGCACCTCGGAGATCAGGCAGGCATGAGACAAGACGCGCGTGCCGTTTTTGAAGGGAAACGCGATCCTGATCAGTAGCGTGTTGTTCTGCTGTAAAAGTCGGATTCCCGTTCAGATCATAGCAAAGTATAGTTTTCATTTCAATTGTGTTTCAAACTTCGAACAAGTCTAATCAAGTGTTTTTTTCGCAGTATATAACAGAAGAGTTCAAAGAGCGTTCTTTCTCAAAAAAACTAAAAAAGGAAAGCTATGAAAAAGCAAGTCTACGATCCTGGAGGCCCAGTGTCGCCGACTGCCAGAAAAAAAACAAAAAACAGTGCCGATTCCAGAAGAGCAGGATAAGAAGAAAACGCAAAAACGGGGGAGGCCCTACGTCGAAAGCGGCAAGAAAGACAACTGTGCGACGAGATGGTGGTGAAAACCTTTCTTCTTGGACAGATCAAGGATCCGTACAGGGAAAAGTTGCGAGAAGCTATCGAAAAACGTGTTGCGTCGTACTCGAAGAATATTGTCAAGGCGTCGTCAGGACTGATGCATTTGGTGAGAGAGATGTATCGCGACGGGACGCACATGGAAAAGGTCGAGATTCCGGGCGAGTTCTTCGACAAGACCTTTATTCCTCACCTGATGCTTGGTACAGAGAAAGCGCGGAGGGAAAATGTGCTAGTGCATGCCCTCCACGAAAAACATTCCTTCTACAGCTTCGAGGGTACTCGGTACAAGGGTGACTGGGATATTTACAGCTATGGGGCGATGAAGTACCTCGCGAACCTGAAGAACCATTTGACAGCGAACTTCGAACGTTTCATGATACGCACCGTGGTTGCACTCTACCCGGGTCTGTCTCGCGAAGGAAAATGGGCGATTATCAATTGCATCACGAACGATCGCCATCATGAAGATGAGATCGAGTTCGTTGACAAGAAGGCGTCGAATTAGTGCACGAATGAAGCTTCTGTAATCCGTGCGGTTATACAAGAGCACCGTGCGGTACTGGGGCTGGTTAATCCAGCAGACAAGATATCAGAGTTGGAAAAGATAAGGAAAGATACTACCTCCTCATCTTGAGGTATTTCGTGTTTTTGGACCGCGAACTCGAACGCACGGCAGAGATGAGGCTGAATGAGGAAAAAATGAAGAGTGGGAGAGACGGAAGGCGTTCCTAATGGGGAAGCGCTTCAACGTGGTTCCAATGTACAATATCAAGTCACATTTTGTGACTATCGACTCTGGCGTCTTTGCAGCATCACGAGCGAGATCAGTCCTGATTTCGATGTTAGCAGGAAGGAATTCTCCGGTGAAAACCGGCAGACATACTGGAAGAATATCTTCGATTTCAAACGTCTCAAAGTCAGCAAACAAAAGGTATTCACTGAGATGATCGAAACCGATGGAGTAGCCTTGTGTATACACTATCGGCGGTTGAAGACAGATCGTCCAGTCCCTCCCTCGGCTGCGCCCGAGACGAAGGATGCAGATGAGCAGAAGGCGGATCCTGAGACGCAGGAGGTGCAAGATAACGACCTTGTCGTTGGCGCGACGATGCATGAAGATGAGAAGGAGGCGGATCCTGCGACGCAGGAGGTGCAAGATAACGACTTTGTCGTCAGCGCGGATCCCGGAAACACAAATAACATAACCATCGCAGTACCCCAGCGTGCGGAAGATGGTACTGATGGTAACTTACGTCAGAAATACATGCGTCTTTTGAGGTTCTCGAGAGCGAGATACTATCGAGAATCCGGTATAATGAATGCGAGGAAGAAAATTGCTGCATGGAATGAAAGAATGAAAGAGCATCTGGAAGCTATGAGCGAGGTGACGAGCCGACGAGCGGACATTCAGGCTCTTCGGAAATTCATGGAACTTCGTATTGCTCACTGGTATGCGCTGTGGAAAGAGTAGACCAAGCCCCGGTGGGTTCGACTGCGAATGAATTTGTATTGTGGGAAGCAGCGTGCATTCGCGAACTTTTTCAATCTGCTGAGCGCCTTGAAGGAGGATGAAAGTCAGAGACTCGTAGTAGCGTACGGAGCAGGGTGACGGAAGACCCAAGCAAGGAACTACGCCAGCTCCAACGACAAGAACGTACAAAGAGTGTGCACGGAGTATCGTCACGATACCTGTAGATGAGTTTCGAACGTCCTATACACACCATGAGCTAGGGTGTACACTTCAGAGGGTCGAGATGGAAAAGTGCCAGCGGAGTCCTGAGGTTATAAGAAAGTACGGTACGCTGACGGAAGAGCAAATGGAAAGGAGCGCGAAAGTTCGTGGACTACTTGCATTAGTGAGTACAACTCCCAACGGCACGAAACGTATGGAGTTTATGAACCGAGATTTTAATGCCCCTATCAATATAAGGAAATGAGCGGTGCTGGAGGAAAGACCCCCAGAGTAGACAATAGAAAACCTTTTTGGACAACCTCTCAAAGTCGAACTATATGAGATAAAGTTGGAACCAGTATTAGGTGGCCGATCCAAAAAGGCTGGAAGGCGTCTGCACATCAGCTGGAGGCGTTTCGTCTAGGGCGCGTTCGCCGGCACGACTGTACACGGCCGCCGGCTGTGCGTCACGTGGAGCCGCGAGCGGCGGGCTTCTACCAAGTGCCGCTTGTACCAAACGCACTTGCACCTCGTGTGGACACAGACGCATACCTGAGTGCATGGCCGATTCTGGAGATGAAACGGAGTGGGAACTTGCTGCCGAGAAGTTTGTAGCGACTGTTGCACCGAAAGAAACTACTCCGTCTCGGGGGAGGCCCTCGAGTCGGGCGACGCGCTCGCCGTTGCGCGAGGCTCCGCCCGAGGCCGCGCCCAACGCGGGAGCCGGCACTGCAGGCCGACCTGGACGCAGTGCGGGCAGCTCGGGGCCCTCGGAACCCACCGCAGACACCACCACAGGCACCACACGCGTCGCTCGAGGTGCCCAACCGAAACCTGCAGGCAAGCCGAGCGGCGTGGGTGGAAACAGAGGGAGCGACGTGGCTGCGGCCCCGTCTCAGGTTATTCAGGTTTTGCGTTTCAGCAGTGATGCGTCGCTCACAGCAACCGTTCGGGGGAGTCAAGCAAACCAGCAGGCGCTCTGGGATCGGGCGCGATCGGCGTTCGAGTCGGCGCTGCGTCGGAACGCAACACGACTGGAGCTCGATGCGCTGGCAGCGGCCCTGCAGACTGTAGGCGTCGACATCTCTCTTGGTCGAAACGCAGGCACACGCGGCGGCGGACCTGCAACGAACGGGCCCACTGACGGCAGCGGTGGACGGCGTTCGGGAGCCGCTGCGGGCGGCACGGCGTCGCGAACTCCGCAGCCAGCGCTCACGCGAGGCCGCAACGCCTGGACCCCCTCGTTTCTGACCAAAACTGCGGATACGTCCGCTACAGAGGGGGAGAATCTGGTCAATTCCTCTCGACGAAAAGCAAAAGCTATACTGAACAAACTCGTACCGGAGAAGTTCGTCACGCTAGCGCAGCAGATTCTTGATATGCCGCTCCATCATTACGACGTACTGGAAGCGGTGATTTCAGAAATCTTTGATAAAGCGCTTGCGGAGCCGTATTTTTGTGGAGTCTACGCAGATCTGTGTGAAGTTTTGAACCGCGCGCTTCCGAGCATCGCGATCGAGAGTGCTTCGGGGACCAAACAAACCAACTTTCGCAAAATGCTTCTCGCGCGCTGCCAAGCTGAGTTTGTGCAGCGCGCCCTAGCCTCGGAAGAGCGCGCAACAGACGAGCAGGAACTTGAGGTTTGCGCCCACAACCGACGCCGCACGCTAGGAAATACAATTTTCGTGGGTGAGCTCTTCAAGCGGCATCTGCTGAGCGAAAAAATCATTCATGAGTGTGTACAGATGCTGCTGAAAGAGGGCGAGAACGAAGATAGCATCGAAACGCTTGCCAAGTTGCTCTCCGTCGCCGGCAGCAGCATGGATCGCCCTGAGGCTCGGTCCTACATGGACGCCTACTTTACCAAGATCGAAGAAATGGCAAACAACGCACAAATTCGAGCTCGTTATCGGTTTATGCTCAAGGATTGCGTTGAGCTGCGTAAGCAGAAATGGAAGCCGCGACGAGCCCAAGAACGGCCAGCGACACTGGATGAGATTCACGGGAAAAAGTCCGGCCGTGCCGCTCGGCAAGCGAGTCAGTCGCTGGCACGCAAAGCTGCTCAGCTGCGCTTCACGGGAGCTGATGCAGAGGCGCCCAAGCCGGAGGCGGAATCCACAGTTCCAGCAGGGCAAGTGTCCGCGTCTGCCACTGTCCAGGGTCGTGTTGAGAACGCCCGTAACCAGAACGTTGCCGGCGAGACGGTCACGGACGCTGCACACGCCAAGTCGGAGTCGGGACCGGTCCCCGATCGGACTGTCGTTTGGACCGAAAACCCTGAACTATTGCGGACGTATATTCGTGGTATCATTGAAGACTACGTGGTGAATCCGTATCCGGCAGAGGTACAGGTGGCGCTCACCGAGTCCGGACTTGCCGCACAGCCTGACCTGCTGGCTTTGGCTGGCGTTCAGGAACTCTTCTCCATGGTCTGCAGTGCGCGCGGGCATGAACGGCAGCCGCTTGTTCGATCCTTTGGAGATGCCTTCCAGCATGTACTTTCTAGGGAGAAGCTGCTCGAGGCTCTTGTATCGATTACGTCCAATTTGCTTACCTTCGAAGACGAGCTTGATATGCCTACAGCAGGCAAAGTTCTCGGCGAGTTTCTCGGGACGTTATGCACTAGCCACTGCGCTACGTTCTTACACGACGCTGCTGATATTCATACAGTACTGGCAGCGGTTCCGCCTAATAGACAGGCATCCGTGCTGCGTTCCTTCTTGGAAACGCTCTTCCGACAGTATCCTTCAGATATGCGAGAGCGCTTCGGCGCTTCCCTGCGAGCACTACGTCCGCTTTTCGTGTCGCTCCCGCAAACGGAACAGCGCGAACTCGAAGAGCTACTTGCAAAATATGAACTGCTTGAGCTCGTTCCCGAATGGCAGCTCCGACGCCAGCTCCAATACTATCTGGAACCTGGAAAGGAGCGTATCGCAGATGCAGCAGACTGGTTGCGAAGCTTCCTGCCCAGAGTGCGGGAAACGCTACGCTCCGAGGACGCAACAGCATCCACTGCAAAGTCCAGTCTGAACGAATGGTACGCCTTTTGTCGATTCACTGCGGACCATATCCTATCAACTTATGTCATGGAAGCGCAATCGAGTAGTACGATGGATATCATGCGGCGACTACGCCTGATGGTGCCGCTTCTTCGTGAAACAGCCGGAAACATGCCCGCGACCGATGAAACCGACGACGACGACGACGACAGTGACCCCGCGGAAGACAAGGAGTGGCGTCAAGCCCAAGTGGCTTTTGCAGTGCAAGCAGGTTGTTATCGTTTGGACTTTCCCACTGATCTCATAAGCGGCATGTTCCAGGTGCTGTACGACGCGGATGTGATCTCAGAGGAGGCATTCGATCGCTGGCGGGAAGATGTACACGATACGACACCAGGAAAGCTCAAGGCGCTATTTCATGTGAATGCTTTTCTGAATTGGCTCAAGGAGACTGATGAAGAACCGGAGAAATCCGATGTGTAAAAGCGACGCGATGCTAGCGCTCCAGTGCAACGTCCCGAAACTCGATGGCGCTTCGGTCCAATGCGTCCTGGATGAACGCACCCGTTCGTCGTGCCGCGGAGCCTGCTGTCCGATGGATGCGGTATATCGAAGATCCCGCATCACCGCGCTGCACGAGGGGTTATGCGAATATACGCTTCATTGCAGAGTCGCGAATATGGTCATTCTGAAACTTGCTGTTTGCTCCGCCACTGGGACCCGATCAACCGCAGTGCTCGGGTTTCGACGCCAGTCACAGAAGACGCCTGTTGAACATTCGCTGGATGCAGCCGGTCTGCGATGTGAAACGACACCCATGCGTTCGCGTACGCATACATCTATAACATACCTCCCGTCCGGTCGACGCCTCGAGAGCTCGGTCGTAAGTCATGCAAACCGTACGTTTATGCCGTGGATATGACCTGAGCAATAACGAGCTCGACATCGCCGTCACAGATCGCTTGCTTCACCAGTCCTCCGTACGAACGCAACAGAGGTACTTGAGCGTCGCTTTTCCCGTCGATCGTATCCCGCCACGGGCGATCATCGAGGATACTCAAGACCCAGTTAAGTTCTGCTGTCATCGCAGGCCCATCACGCTGACTATCGTAACAACCCTGCAGACTCTCGATGAGGAAAGCTTCACCAGCGGCGAAAAGCTCCTCTTCAGCCGATGCTGCCTTTGCTGCTGTCTCGTTGTTCGCGTGATAGGCATAGCGCTGAAAGCGGATCCCGCGCAAGTGACCGGAGCAGCCCAAGACCACTGCTGCGTCAAGCTGTCGACCTGTAAGAATCTTCCGCACAGCAGTCATGAGCTCGGATCCCGAGCGTACCCGTGAAACGTACATGCGGCTGTTGCTCTGATCGTCTGGAACGGCCATTCCGAAAGCTACACGAATACCGGGTACTGCGACTTGCGTCCCGTGATCTAACAAGCCTACTTGCACGGCGTGCGCTTCGAGTTCGTCTACAACAGGTCCATCGTTTGGCGCTGAACAAGCAGCAGCAGCAGCAGCAGCAGCAGCAGCAGTAGTAGTAGTAGTTTCGGCGCTGGACGGCATCCGGTCCGGCTGCGTTTCTCCTGGTTCCTCGGCGGCCGCTGCCTTACTGCCTCGCGTGTGTGTTCCTTCTTCGCTGATGCTCCTTCGTTCAGGACGGAGATGTCCACTGGCAAACAGGAAGAAACGATCTCCAAGAGACCGTCGTCGACCACCCTGAATGTAGGACACAACAACCGGTTGTTGATAGCGGCTGCCGTGCGCTGTGCACCAGTCTGCTGCCTCGATAACAAACGGCTGGAATGCGTTTGCTCCTTCTAAAGTGAACGCAAGCCGATTCTGTTCTTGAGATGGGTGGGCGCGTTCTGCTTCCCATGCCTTCCACTGGGACTCGCCAACCACGTGCTCGAGACGCTGGGGCGCGTCATAGGTTCGGCACTCCTGCTGAATACCAAGGCGCTGATGGAACTCATCCAGGATGGCCTCTGGCGTCTCTGGACGCGGCTCGAGCGGTTTCCGAACTCGACCGCACGTCACCACGCCGTAGCTTGACACCGTAAACGCCATAGGGAGTGAAGCGGAGTTCATAAACTCCACGAGGCCGTTGAGCAAGTCGACACCAGGCTCCAACACGCAAAATAGAATGCGCAACGGGAGTGAACTCGGAGGGCGTACCGAGACGCGCGCTTTTGATGTTGGTGCGTCCATGTTTGCAGGCTAGCACCAGTGTGTCCCTGGGTCGCTCGAAACGAGAACCAACGCACCGTGCGTGTGTTCGTCGAACGAGCAGTCTCTGGTGGTAGCGACGAGTGAATGCGGAGTGTTCAAGAGAGTTCCTCACGATCAGCAGAGTGACTCGAGAGGCACGTACCAAAGAATAGAGTTAATCGGTTCCCTGGCCTGTCTACGAGGGGACGCAAAGGCGTCCTTGGGGTTGTTCTACGAAAACGACTCGTTCCACCTGCGCAGCGCACTTGAATGGACTCCACCAGTGGTGAAACTTTGACACCTGTAAACCAACCTGGGTCCAACGGGCCTCTCTTCGCGCTATCACCGTACCCATCGAAAAGCAACGCTCAACAGTGGTGCGCAGTACATTGCAAGTGGCTGTCAGTCGAATGCTCTGGAGAGAAACATCTCCTCGTTCCGTCGGGATTGTGCGGTGCGGTGCGGTGCGGTGCGCGTGGAGCGGCGTCACGATAGCAGGAAGGAGGATTATGTTGACGTTTAGCTCAGATAAACATGGAACATTGACCCATCCGCTATGTTCCTTTTCATATGATTTTTTCTGAGCGATCTTAGATGCACCATTGGCATTCGAGGTGCAGCAGTAGGTGCGTACGGATTCATACGTGGTTTCGGGGCTCCAGCTTGTCTATTCAGTGTGCCGCTATCGACTAGTTGGTGCTGGAATTTTTTAGTGCGCTGGAATCAAAACATTACGTGTTGCTATCGAATACGGGATCGCAACAGAATACATGTCACTGACCAAATCGTATGTACAAGCGTCCGCTCTCCTCCTTTGCTACCGTTTCGTATGCTTCAGTCACGCAATCTTCGTGTTTTCCATTTTTCCGTATCACAGAGGCTCGTGAGTGCGGCTACTCGTACCGCCAGATTGACGCGGATAATACCTCGACAACGCCCCGTAGCGGCCGCTTTGTAAGCGCATCCCCAACAGTCACTGAACCTGTCACGTCAAATGATCCTGATCGATTGAACGGCAAATCCGTCTGCCTTCGTGGGCATCGACGGAACTGCATTCACGCTCAGCTTGATCCATCTCACCGGGCTATGCTGGCAGGGTCTCCCGTCTCTCCTGCTAGAATGTGAGAGCATCGTCGACTAGGGCTTGGGTTAGCGCAGCGATCGCTTCCGGGGCGGCGAGCGCCTCACCGCTTCTGACCGAGTCAGCGTCGACGGATCGAGAATGCTCGACATTGTGCACCGACCTGGACTTTGCTGCAGATACCTCTATTATCCTGGATACGATCGCGTTCCGCATACGCTCTATCGAACGGAGCAGCGTGCGCTTTCGAGTGCAGCGGACAGCGTACTTGCCAAGCGTCCGCTCAGGAGTGGAAACAGCGGCGGGTTCCATGTCGAACCTCGTTTACTGCGAATAGCACGTACACGGGCAAAGCGTGTAGGCATCACGCGCGATAGGGCGACGCTCGGATGACGAGGGTGTTTGGCGAACACACGGGAACGACTACCGTTATCCAAGCGTCGCTGCTGCAGCGCACGAATCTATTCTGTATATGAGCAAGATGAGCGCGACGAGGGAAGCGAAGCTCGTAACGTCCGCCTGTACGTGACCTGCAGTGAGCACAGCCAAAAGCAACGAGACCGACACATGAGCGCTGCACTCCATGTCCTTCGACGAAGGAGAACGCGGCTGGCGTGAGAGGAAACGGAGGCATATGGAAACACGGAGAGAAGCGAAAGGACCGAGAGGCAGTCGCACCAGAAACCGTAAGGGCTGGTCTTGACGACGCCCGAGAACACACTTAAACTTTAGCTCGCATACCCGCATAAGAGGTGCATTTTCATACTACGCTAAAACGGGACTACTCATGCGCATACGGAGGTACAGATGTCGTGCACCGATAGCGTTCCAAGCGCATCCACTTCGGAGTATCGATTCCCGAACCGCTCTCTTCAGTCTATATATGGTGACGCCTCATCGCCCTTGTGCCCTTCTTACCGTGTACGAAAGTAACTCGGGCCGCACGAAACACGTCATCAAAGTAGTGCTGCCTGCGGCGGCTGGCCCTCGAGCCTCCACTGTCACGCGGAACGTTTTCGTTGCGACGTCGACGGCGAGGACGCGCTTGGGGTCGCTTTGACGAGAGGCACTCACGTTTACGTCACTGGACCAGTAAAGGCGCTGGTTTCACGCGAAAGTTACCAGTTCATCTTTCGCGACACGTCTGACGTTGTTTGTGAAGAACGCCCTGTCGAGGCCGTCAACAACGAAAACGCCCCTGTGTCCCATGCAGTTGTTACCCAAATGCAAGTTGTTCGCTGGCAACCCCGTCTTCCAGACACTTTCGTCGAGGAGCGGTTTTCGACGATTAGTGTGAGCGAGAGAAAAACAACACTCGTCGACACCGAAGATGCCGAGGACAGCACCACACTCTACCGACGAGCTGGCGAAACACCGGGCCTTCGACCGCAGTCCGTCGATACCGAGTCCGGTTTCTGGCTCTGGGAAGGTGCCCTGGACCTCGTTCACTACCTTAGTCAACTTGGCGAATCATGCTGCTGTAAGCAGATAGGTGTTCGTCATGGAGCGCTCGAAATACTCGAGATCGGTTGTGGTCACGCTCTACCCGCAATCTACTTGGCCCGCCAAGGGCACTGCGTCCGCGTCGACTTCCAGGATCATAGCTGTCAAGTTTTAGAGACGATTACGCAGCCAAACGTATGGCGTAACGGTATCTGGAAACAACTGCACCATGAACCGCAGTTTTACGCTGGCTCGTGGCAGTCCTGGCTCGAAGATGCGTCTATGGATCGGCGTTACGACTTGATTCTGGCCAGCGAGACAGTCTACAGCAGAGCGTCTACAAGATTATGCCTGCAGGTATGTCGGAAGCTTCTGAAACCGCACGGGATGGCTCTTTTTTCCGGAAAAACCGTGTACTTTGGTTTAGATGGTGGAATGGTTGAGTTGGTGGATATCTTGCACGAAATCGGTGGCCAGTCGCATTTGCTCTGGTGCACGAGTCAGCAGATAGCTGCGACTCGACGAGAGATTCGATCCGTAGCGTTTGATATTGGTGCAAGACCGACTCCAGCGAATCCCGCTTGCCCTATTTCCGCTGCTCCCAGCGGGGGATAAGGCTTCTGCGCATCGTCTCTGCGAAACGTGCTGAACGAAATGCATTTTGTACCGAACCGATGCGCTCTCCTGACCGGGATGAAAAATGAGCTCGTCAAAGTCCAAAAATTGCTCCGTGTAAAGAGAAATGTGATTGGTGGAAGCTGGCGTTCATGTTGAACCACCACGAAGTCGCTTTTGGCGTTGATGGGGTCGCAGGAACTGCGGCGGCAGCAGCGCGCAGCGTACGGTACTGCTGGCTTCAAAAGTAGAAAAGAAACAATGTATAGAGCTATAGCGCTCATCGTGCGAATAAATCCAGGTTTGCAGATGAAATGCTCACTGCTTATAACCATGTGTGTGTGTGTGTGTGCGTGTGTGAGGTCGCGCTGTGCACCTCGTGGACCCGCTGGTGTATCAGCATCCGTCAAGTACTGCTTTCAAACTCCTGAACACGTTCATGAGATGACTAAAGAGCGTTCCCCATGAAACATACGTCATAAACGGGAGCATCTCCCAGTGCTAGCCAGGAGGAGTCCGTCCTCGACAGCCTTTCTATAATGTAGCTCCGAATGCGGGCGCGAAACAAGAGCCGCCCTCCGCCGCTGGGGACGCAGCACGAGTCTACCGGAGGAGCTTTTCCGGGCACATGCCCCGTTGTGGCTGCTTTCTGCGCACTCGACGCTCTGGCTCCGAACACCGCATCGTTGTTGTTCGCAGCAGTCAATTTTGCATCCGACGGAATCGTTTTTAGATCAAGGATTGGTGCATGATGCCCGGAAAATCGTATCAAAGCTTCTCAGCGTGTCGATCATACTCCATTGAACACACAGGGCGAAGATGCTCGCGCTCCTGAGCATACAAAGCCGCAGGTTTCGACACGGTGGTAATGCATCTGCCTCAGATCGGACGCTACGTTGTTCTGGCCTCGTATGGTAGGCTGGATGCCTGCAACGCTGCCAAATACTCGACACCAGAGGCTGCTCTGAACACGCACATGTTCTTTTCGATGCGTCTCCAGGCAGTTCATCGTCGCGGCGGCGGTCGCCATGTTGGAATCAACGAGCAAACAAAAGCGATAATCACCAGATAGAGGCCTCGCAGGAAGCGCAGCACTCTGGTAGACAGCGGTTCCTGCCTTGAAGTCGCCGCCGCTTCGAAGGATGCGTCTCGTCCAGAGGCGGATGAGGAATTCCTGGGCACCGGTCGCGCTCCACTTTCACCAGTTGCTGGAACAAGCGTTTGCATCTGCATTCGAGCCCAGAGTTGGCTCGATAGCGACTCGACATAGCGTCGAAGCGGACCCAGCGCACCCGTTTGAAAGAGGTAGATCAGGACCGCCAACCCAATAAGGAGCAACAGGCGATCTCGTCCACCATCCTGGCTAAGGAGAATCACCATAAACGTCAGTTTGGAGACCAGTGCCCAGTCAAGTGCCGGCATCCGAACACGAATGGCAATCATCCGAACGGGTATCGCTCCAGCTGCACCAGCACGGAGCATATTTCCCGGAAGCTGGTGACGTTCAGCAGCTTCCAAAGCGCTCCTCGATATCGATGAGCGTGCCGCAGCGCCCGTCCCATGGCCGCTGGAGGCAGAAAGACCACTCGATTGGCTGTGATTCGCCAGCAGATACGACGGCGGTACCCCGCCTGCCTCATGCGTCGCGTAATACTCTGTTAAGCACCGGTTGTACTCCTCGTATGCTCGAAGCATTCGCGCATATGCCTGTACTAGCTGGAGTGTCTGCTCATCAAGCCGCACATGCAGGCTCGCCTGCTCCGCGTTCGTCGACGCCCTTGCAGCGTCGAGCCTATGCTGCAGATTCCGCGAGTGCTCAGTCCCGTTGTGCTGTTCTTCAGAAGGTTGTCTGGTCTCCTGCTCAGCAGTGGCGTTCGACAGAGCGCGCCACGCTGTCGCTGGAGTTGTTGCGGAGTCTGCATCGAGCGCGCGTTGCTGCTGCGACTGAGGTTGCGACTGACCCTCGTCCAAGGCCCAAGCTTCGTCGAAGAGCGCCGCATCCGAGGATCCCTCCTGTCTACCAGCAGCTACAGCGGAAAGCGCCGGTGAGCGCTCCGCATCAGAAACAGAACCCAGGCGTTCGCGACTAGCGTCGCTAAATGTTAAGACTTCACCAGAGTTTGTGCTTGGCGCAGAATTCACCTCGATGCTAGCAAGGCTCTCCAGCTGTTGCCCGCTAACGACTGCATCCCGCGTTATCCCTGTGGAGCGCTCGGCTGACGTTAGCCCGCGCTCACTAGTCACCACGAGATGAAATACCGCGAACAGCGGGGGCGAGGCGCTTTCACCGGTCTCCGTACCGTTGCTCCCTACGCAAGAAGATGCTCGGGCGTCGTCGCCAAGCTCCCCGACAACTGCTCGTGACATACCGACTATTTCTCGAATACACTCTCCGTCCTGCAATAGACGACCTCCGTAAACGAGTCTCTGCTGCTCTGGTGCAGGATGAAAAGGATGCTCCAGGTGCACTCGACGCTTCAGGTCCCCGACAGTTGACTCGGGCTCAACCGACAATACATAGGAGCGCCCCGCTGCGTCAGATACGATGTTGGGTGTCTTGAGCAGAACGCGAACTGCACCAGCAGTGCCGTGTGATGCGCTCCGAGCAGTCGAGGAGCACGCTCCGGGTCCCGGTGAGCCTGGTGGTCGCTCCTGATCAGCGTCGCTCGACTCGGGAGTCCCGCGGGGTACGTCCATCTGGTTCATCTTATTTGTCAGCGCACAGACGTCGCGCTGTTGCAACTGAAGCTGGTACAGCGGCTACTGCTTCCAGGTTCCAGATGCGGTCGTCGCCTCAACTCGGGGGCCAGTGTCTTCTGCCGAAGAGACCTCCCCTTGAACCTGCAGTGCCCTGTTCACAGAACTTCTTCACGCAAAGCAGTGTCCAGCAAGTGCCCTTATATAGCCCCGAATGGAAACCTTGATCTGTTTCCGTTGTCGTGCTGGTTGTCCTAGGCGTACACCCAGCAAGCTCGAGGCTTCGACTCCAACGCGTCGCAAACAACCGACCGCGTGAGGTGCTGCGGCGTCGATACGCCTGCGAACCGGCTCGCAGTTAGCCTAGAACGCTGCCGGTTTTCCTGCAGCAGAAACGAGCAGCGCAGGCGCCTTGTAGCGACCAGAGCAGTGGGCATCATCTCTGGATGCCTATTGAAGCTAACGCTGAGCAAGATTTCAAGACCAGACCAATAGCAGCGTCACTTGGACGGAACGCTTTCGAGTGGTCGTCCAGAGCGGCAGCGCGTGTCCGTACCTGCAGCCGTTTGCCACAACTGCGTCTGTGCGATCCTCTTTTATACCCAATATAAGGAAGAGGAAAGCGTTTGTGAACGTGGCACCTGCGACCCGTGAGAGCGGTGTGAGCGCTAAGTTGCAACCCGGTAGCGCTGAGCGTTTTGGAGGCGCACACACGCTTTCCGTTACGGCCTCATGGCTGAGCAGCAGGCGTCCTCTGGATCACACAGCGATGAAACCTGGACTCTGGTGGAGCGACGGAAACCTTCCCGACAAGCGGGGACGCGTTTCCCGTTGCTCGCTGGGCACCTGCGCACGAGGCTCGACGTGGCCTGTGCTGATCAAGAACTCGAGAGCTTCTGGCACTTGTTTACTGCCAAACTGGACCAAGTCACGCAGTTTTCCCGCAAAACCTTTCAAAATTTCACGTGCTATAACTTTGAACGCTTTATTGGACTGGGCATCGGGGCCTTTACCAGCGACTGGCGAGCTCAGTGGCAGTTGGCTTGGCTGGTAGCTCTCCAGCGGTACCTGAAACAGTACACACGAACGGCTGGAGTCGCGAGCGACTGGGTGCTCGTTGAGCCGCAGCTGACAAGTCTGGAAGTAACCTTGGCGAAGAGGCTGGGGTTTAGGGTTTTTCGTGCCGATCCCAATGCACCCGTGCGTTGTCGTCATTGTCGTCGATCACAGAGCGACGCTGCAGCGCAAGCTGGTGCGCATACCGACAGGGTTCCCGCGTCGTCTCGACTCGGTCGATCACAACTACCGCACAGCACCCGTTTCCATGATTATATTAGACCGGACGCGGTGCGAAGACAAAGCAAAGATTCAGGGAGCGGCTACACCCTGCTATTCATGCCACACTGTGGAATCGGTCTCATAGAACTCGTTTTACAACTTTACTGGGACCAGGATGCACTGAGTCGACTTCATTTTGTGAGTAGCGATCTTGTCGAGCTGATAACGAGCCACGAACAGCGCTCTGTCGCATTAGCCGCCGAGCGAACGTCATCTGTGCACGGGCGTGGAAACGCGCTGGTTTCGTGCTCCGACCGGCAACTGCCGCTCGCGAAGGACGCCTCAGGGTCTACGTGCGAAACCAAGGCAGCAGTAGCATCGGCAACTCAGGAATTACCTTCACTCACTGAACCTTGCTGTATGCTCGCGCTTGCTTCCCAGCACTGTATCCGATGGATCGCTCCAGTAGACCCTGAAGGCTTTAGAAATTCCAATGTGCGGCAGGCCGCGTTTCATGGACTCGGGTGGCAATGTATTGAGGATCCGACGACGGCTGCACTGGAAGCGATCCGGCCTGGTGACTGCTCCACCGATCGTGCGGATCCAGCACAACTCGCGGCCGCGATGCATTACATACCACTTTAGGTGCGAAACGATAGATCAATGGAATTCGTTGTCCATGAAAAGTACGCTGTCGTGCGTGCGGGGTATACGGCGGCGCTGGAGCGTCGTATGATGCGACACGGTCAACTCGATAGGCAGCATCATTGGGCCGCTTCTCTGGCCGCTTTACGGAAGCTTTGCTCATGACGCATCGTTTTCGTATGAATGGTGAAAGGAATATGCGGTTATTTCCTTACGATGACGACTCGAGATTTTCAATGAGTCCACAATCGTGCATGAAAGAATGTCATGTTGGTGCTGGAATGGAGGCTATGACCGGTGCTGTCGGCGTATCGCGGGTTGATAGACTTGGGAATCCGCAAGAACACCACCGCTGCTGCACAGGGATATTCAGAATGAATGAGATGTAGATGATGGAGGATGTGCTTGTCTCCATGCAGTCATGCATGCGAATTTCATGCGTGACATGGGAAACAAGGCACGCTTTACTCGGCACGCTCCTGATACCAAGCACATATTTCAGCGCCTCTTCTGGGATACACTGCATGATGAGGACTTGAACCTTGAGGGATTCCCTTTACCAGCTCGCAGTGAGTCTACATGCAGTTTCGTAGAGCAATCGAATCCGAAACATGACCCAGGGGCGTCTCCCACGTACCTGGAATGCCCACGCCCCTGTATCCCATGCTCCATACCAAATTCAGTGTTCTTTCGTGAGCGCGTGCCTGAGACCCGATTATTCTGGTGAAACACGCGCGTTCTCAAGGGCATTGCACGGTCCATTGACCTTCGAACAATGCTGTCTGGGTCGAGCGACACACGCAGTCTCTAGTGGGGTACGATCTTCACTGCCACCCGAGTGTTATCCGAACAACGCGTTGGCATCCTCTCGTGCTTATAGTCTTGTGACTCAGTTTCGTTTCGACTCCGCTGCGGCGTACAGCAGGAGACCGAAAGCACGATACCATGTACTGTATAGATTTTAGAAGCATTGCCTGTAGGATATATTGTTTACAAAGCAGCAGAAGGAAGACTGCATTTTCGCTTCAGACAAGTCATACCATACTACTCCGATGGTTGAGTAACACTGAAAGAGACATGTAGATGCGTTCCGAGCCAAAAACCGATATTCTCAAGGAATGGTTGCGGTCAATAGTAGAAAGCGACCCATCGATTACCTTACGTAAACCAAAAGCGACAGCAGTAGCCGCAAGGGGCGTCACTGTTTCTCACCAGCTTATTCTTGCGGTCCTGAAAACACCGGTATGCGGTCGCAAAAAAACAGCCTTGCTTCACGCATAGTCATCTCGCACCGATATCGAAGCTACGACAGCGTTTCTGGAAAGTCACAATCGGTATGAAGCACAAGGACGTCGGCTTGTCCTTTTCCAGCCGATGCGACGTCATTCGGACGAAACGGTCGGAGCGTAGAGGGGTATTCGGCGAGCAGGGACTCAGTAGTACGTCCGTCCGAACTCGAAGAGAACTGGGATATCAGCATTTGTTCTAGCTGCAGTGGATGCATTTGGCGGCCTCGGTTTGGCTCGAAGATACAGAAACGGAAGTCGGGGATCCTCGCAAGCTCGGTGCCGCCTGGTGCTGGAGAAAGACGAAAAATCCTCTTCTTCCCGATCATTTAGCGAAGAAGAGCAAGTAACGAAGAAGAAACAGATGAGGGGAGATGATCGAGAAGAGGTTTTCGCTCGAAAGGACGGTAACGAGACCTTCATGGCACAGCGGGCGTGAATTCAAGGAATCTTGGCGTTAATGAGTTCAACCAGAGCCAATCAACGCAGCCATCAACATAAGACGATGTCTGGTGCTGCAGACAAGACCCACAGAGCTGACGAGAGCCAGTTTCGTGTGACAGCCTATCAGCCACGAAAGCTTCTAGGACAAACTAAAACCGATGGCAGACGGTCAGTTAAAAAATGGCTGGGAGGCGTCTGCGAGTGGATAGGTATATTTCCCGTCCATGATCATAGGACATTTTGTGATTCTCTGATCGCATATCTTGACAGAGTAGTGCAATAGTCGGCTGGAGTGAGGCGGCTCCTTTTCGCTCGAGAACCTGCTATGTGCCGGGAGCCGGTTACACTTCAATGATGTAGACACATGCAGCCTGGTACGTTGGGCTGCTTTCTCGAGCCGCGAAATACCCAGGCACGTTCTGCTGCTTTCGAGCACTGGCGGCAGCGCGGAGAAGCAATCGACATCGCGAAACTGCATTGCGTAGCGGGCCCGAGATGCAAACTGGTCATCTTCATGGACGACGCTTGTGCGCGATCGGCTCGTCTTGGCATCGAGTCCGTTTACGGCAGACGCTCTTCCGCAGATTTCTGGTCTGGCCTTCATGGCGGGCGCGCGGTCAAGCCAGTGCTCTGCTTTCGTCTATCAGTGATGCTGCATGAGGCCTGAACGCAGTCACGATTTCGACGGAACTATTTTAATCGCTCAGATGGAGTCGTGTTCCACATCTCAACCGGGCAGTACATTTGCTTCATCTTGTCAGGTTTGAAACCAGATCACCAACGCGTCTGGTGAAACAGGTCACTAGAGCGTTCCCCAGCTGTCCCGGATGCAGGCTTGGCGCCACGTGAAAAGCATCCAGCACCAAAGGCTCTGCGATGAGCGGCAAGCACCTGATGATTGCGCATGTGGCTCGTGATTCCCATAGATACCGATCTGAGGCGTTCGTTGCCCCGCCGGTACGATGCCAGTCGTCAGTGCCGACCATCACATCTCCATGTACCTCGTTGGGGTCAGGATTCGCAATCTTTGGGATATGCTTACGAGAGGCCGTACGTCTCGAGCGGGTGCCGCACTCGGTCAAAGTCGTAGACACGACGTGGATCCGTGATATGCCCTGTGATGGCACTAGCAGCGGCAGTATAGGGCGAGGCGAGGAAGACCGCACTCGATTTGTCGCCCATTCGGCCTGGAAAATTCCGATTTGTGGTGCTCACAACGACCTCGGGCCCGTTCGCACGCCCAAAGGTGTCCTTCGGACCTCCCAGACACGCTGCGCAACTCGGGGCACCCGGCGGAAGGCATCCCGCGTCCTTGAAAATCTGCATCAGAGTCTTGCCGTTAAGTTTTCTGGTTTCCAGGTCTTCATAGATGCGGCGTGTGGCCGGAACAAGAAACGTAGGAACACGTACCTGACGCCCGTCGAGAATCCGCGCTGCGGCAACAAAGTCCTCCGTCTTGCCGCCAGTGCAAGAGCCAATGTACACTCGCGTAATCTTCACGTCCTCGCAATTGCGGGCAAGATCTAAATTATCGGGGCTGTGTGGTTTCGCTACCGCAGGCTCCAGTTTGGATAAGTCGTACTGTCGGTCCGTGTAGAATGAGGCATTCGAGTCGGTGTGGAACACATCAAACGGCTTCGTTGTTCGTGCTCGGACGTAAGCACACGTAATTTCATCCGGAGGAAAGATGCCGTTCTTACCACCAGCCTCAATCGCCATATTACAAAGTGTCATGCGATCGGCAATAGAAAACTGCTCCATCCGATCACTGACAAACTCCATCGCCCGGTAGGTAGCGCCAGCGACACCAATATCGCCTATGATTTGGAGAATGATATCCTTGGCCATGATGTAATCAGGCAGGGTTCCATTCAAGGCAAAGCGCATTGTTGCGGGCACTTTGATGAGGAGCTTACCGGTGCCCATTATAAAACCTGCATCAGTGTTCCCGATGCCAGTCGCGAACTCGCCGAAAGCTCCTGCAGTACACGTGTGAGAATCTGTCCCGAAAAGCACCTCACCAGGACGGCAGTGCCCTTCCTGCGCCAGTGCTATGTGGCAGACCCCTTTGTATTCAGGGTTCGCCCGAAAGTCGCTCCGATCGGTGATATCGTAGAAGTAACGGATGCCTTGTTCGCGAGCAAAATCCCGAATAATATCCACGTTCCTATTCGCTTTCTCATCCGCAGTGAAGATGTAGTGATCGGGGATAATGACAATCTTTTCAGGGTCCCAGACAGGTGCATCCGAACCGAACTCGCGTTTGAAGACTGCGATCGTCCCCGGACCACAGACGTCGTGTGTCATGAGCACATCAACGTCAACAAAGAGATTCTCTCCTGGTTTCACGAAGCTCCTTCCAGCGGCTTTGGCTATGATCTTCTCTGTTATCGTCTGCGGCGCCTTCACGGCTACACTCGGAGCTGCCTTCGTTGAGGTCGGCGCAGAGATACCAGACTTTAATTCAGCCAGGGGATTTTTGGGGCCAATTCGTACCCGTCGCTGCTCCTGACTGACTCCAGTTCTGGCACTGCAACCTTGTGCTCGGCTATGAAGTGTCACTGGAGAAACGAACATGATATTGTAAACGAGGGAAGACGCACCCGGTATAGCGTAACTGCTCCAAAGCCTGAAATCATGCGATGGTTCGCGCGCGTTCGTCGCGTGCAGCGTCGCGAGTGCCCTCCGTCGGCATAAAGAGAAATACATCCTACTGGATATAAGTGGATACAACGGACACATCCCAGGGGGCGCCCGGGCTGCATCCGGCTTCAATCTAGACATTTCTATATTATTAGGTATTTAAATGTAATATATGGACACACCATGGGGAACGCCCTTGCCAGCAGCCTGGTCGGTTTTCAGCCAAAATCTGAGCAGCGCTCGTCTCTGCTACAGGGAGGCACTTTTGGCAAACTGCTTCTGTCACAGGCACCAGCTCAGCCCCGGTTGTGGGCACCGGAAACGGTGCATGCCACTTGGCGCCGCTGATAACGATGATCTGGTACCAGCCGACGCGCCAAGTCGGCAATATCAGGAACACTTGCTGTGGTTGCGCCTCATAAACGCACTCTACGAGTGGTGTGAGGGTGGTGTCGGTGGTGGCTACGAAAGCGGCACAGAGCCGGAAACGTTCGCGCGCACGCTGGACGGCTCCACACACAAGTCGCTGTCTGCGACAGAGGAGCTCTGGTGCAATTTTCGTTTATGGAGTGACGATCGGCAACGCGAGAGCCTCACAGGGCAGCGGGATGTGCGGGCACAGGGCGCACTTGAAGAGCGCTGCGCCGCCGTGCTCCGTTGCATGACGAACCCGCTTGTATTCGACCTGGGGAAGGATGAGCCCGAACTTTGTCCGAGGCCTCGCCGAGGTTCATCAGCTGATATAGAGGTCAATGCGGATGGTATTGTTGTGCAGAGTTTTGCGGACAGGCTCCCTGTCAGGTACAGAGATACACGCAAGCTCACAGCGATTCCACCCATGTAAGACTAGAATAATACGGCCGCACCAAACTAAGTCTTGCGTGCATGCCGCATTTCGGGTCTTTTCCTGCTGCCATCAAGACAAGCCTTTGCAGGATTTTATCTGACAGCTTCCTCTAGATCTCTCTTATCTGCGGATCTAAAACGCTGTTCTCTCCTTCCTCTACACCTCCGTTATAAGCAGTCGAATGGTACTCATGGTAGCGGTCAAGTCCCACTTGAGCTGCTTCCGGTTGTTATCAACTAATTTCGTGTCGAGACAACGGTTGCGATCCGCGATTCGCTTGCCATTTCATCTCGTTTTGGTTACGGCCTTGGTCCATCCTTTGGCGGCGGTGACACTCGACTGCGGTCAGGCGTTCCCAAACGTCCACCACAGATCCTCGTACGTGCGCGGTCTTTTAGCGCGTGAGCGATTGCTTCACTGCTCACTGGATGCCCTTGACGTGCACCGGAGGCTCCCTTCGATGTCTGTCCCAGGTTCTGCACCCGGCGCCATAACCCAGGATCACGGGCTTTTTCCGGTCGATTCCCTCGTCGAGTACTTTACCTGCCGCACACGCCAGCGTACGCTGTCCCGTTCGACAGAGGAATTGTCGAACGCGATGCTTTCAATGAAGATGCACATGAAGAAGGAGTCCGGGGACGATATCGGGTTTCCCTCGTCGTTAATCAAGTGGCGCGAATGGCTACGCCCATGAGTTGCACAGGAACAGCATGATTGAAAACATGAAAAATGCAAGATTTGAGCATGCCACCCGTAAGGAACGAGGAAGGGCGGAGGCAAGCACGTATGAACTGGAAAATACGAATATCGCTCATCTTACGAATCCCTGGGTGCGGACGTCGCGGGTTGTTTCGATCCTAGTGACGTGACGAATTCCAGCGGCAGTTAGTCATAGAAGCCACACCGAAAAGATGACCGAAAATCCTAAAACTACATGTGAACCCGTAGGACCTACTTGCTGCACCTTGAATGTCGGAGATGAATATCTAAACAAGTTCAGAAAAAATCGCAATCCAGGAATAAAGCGAGCAGGTCAGTGTTCCATTTTAATATGACACTGCGAAAACGATCGCCGTCGCTAGCATTGATCCAGCGGTTCCACCGAACGACGCCATTGGTCGTCCACAGAAACCAGCGCCGCTTCCGGAGGCGGCCCCGGGAACCTATCCAGTGTGCTAATTACCACCAAGACGCGTCCATTTCCTACGGACAGGGCGCTCTGACCCCTGTACACGGAGTCTAGACTCTCGACGCTCTATTCGCGTCGCCAACACCGTCATGAACGTCGGACTACACCATGCAGCACGCACACGACACCATGGATCCGCCATGGGGGAGAACCTCGAGCGGCAGCTTCGACGAACGCTGCACAGCAATTATTTTCAGACGCACGCCCTCGTTGGCAGCGGGAAACGCATGCGTCCGACGTTTGCGTAAAGATCCCGGACACACTTCGAGCGCTTTCTCGTATGACAGGTCACTCAGTTAAACAAGTGATGGGCCCAAACGATTTTTGTGCGAAACAGTCACCTGAGCATTCAGTGCGTCTGTTCGCTCTGCTGCGTACATGTGTAAATCTCCTGTTCAGTACGGCGAGCGGGAGCGCAACGGCTTTGTTTCGTACGCACAGCTCCGGAGACGCATGGGAACCTGCGATAGGTTTTGAATGTGCTTGCATTATCCAGCGATGAATAAACGCGGCCCTGGAATCCGTGTCCAGGCACACCAGTCGGTATTGCGGATCGCGGCGCGCTTGTGGGATTCGCTTTTTAAGAACAGGTCAGATGTAGAACCACATCACATTATCGCGTTATAACAAATCACAACTGGGCTTGAATACCGACGTTGAATGCAATCATGGTGATTAATCGACAGCGTGCACCATGCATAGCATCACCGTCGACGTCGCAGCGGAGACCCGCGCTGTATGCAGCCTGTGTTTGGCCTCGGTGCTGCTCATTGGTCAACACAGCTTCTCGACCGGTGCACAGCTTGGATGTCGGGTCACACTGCGCCAGCTGGTGCCAGTCCTCGAAGTTTCCTCAGTTCGTAAGAATCCGAGGGCAGCTCGCATTTGCGCACACGCACCGGCTCATAACTGCGAAGCTTGAGGGCAGTGACAAGGTCTCGCGGGTTCCCCTCGGTTCGCGAGCGTCTGATGACAGTTCGCATTAGCGTACAAGCATCGACTCACAACCGCGAAGCCAGCAGGCGGTACCACCGCTGTCTCGAGACAACTATGTCGTCTCAGCTGGTCCGTCGCTGTCTTTCGATGCGACGCTCTACAGCGTGGTCCCTGTGGCAACTCGTCTCGATCCAGGCGAAACGCTACATAGCTCAGATGGCATTTTTGCCGTCGCGTGCACGCTCTGGAGGCTCAGCGCGCCTTTGGGACGCTTTGCTCGCGGAGCTCGCTCCCTCGGTACCGCTCGCGGAGTCGTCTGTGTCAGAATCGAGCGACTGTTGTCGGTAGAGTCGAATCATGCGGTACTCGTTGCTGTACAGACTCCTTCGTTTTTCTTCGAATTCTTCATGCGACAAACGGCGCCCACTCGTATGAGAACTCGAAGAATCTGTCGACGAGCTTCGAGAGAGAAACGTCATGCCAGCACCGTTGATTTGGGGAGCATGACGGCCGTCCGCAGATCCGCATTGGGAAGCATGCGTCTGAATGAAACATCCTCGGCCGATGTACTCGGACTCGGATCCTTCGCTTGCGGAAAGCGAACCCAGCCCTGTATGCGACTCTGCAAACGGTTCGTGATACGGTGTTTTCGGCTCGTCGATGAGCATTCGCTCCACACGCAACCGCTCCGCCTCGTTTTCCTGCAAGTTGCCCTCGTCGAAGTGGATGTGCTTCCGGTTTCGCGGTTCCCTGTGAGCCTCAGGGTCAGCGTCCGCCTCCACTGGTAAAGGCGCAGTAGCTAACTCTACCCTGCCACCGATGACGTTATCAACTTCAGCGTCATTCTCATGGTCTGTACTGCACGACACGCAGCTCTTGGA
The DNA here is from genome assembly GCF_000091205.1 of Cyanidioschyzon merolae strain 10D. Classification (NCBI taxonomy): domain Eukaryota; phylum Rhodophyta; class Bangiophyceae; order Cyanidiales; family Cyanidiaceae; genus Cyanidioschyzon; species Cyanidioschyzon merolae. The sequence continues at coordinate 203,585 of NC_010145.1, forward strand.
GTCTTTCAGGATCGGTCTCAGGGACTGCTCACGTTTCACTCCACCGTGCGACTGTACTGCAGGCATCAGCACAGGAGAGCCCCTTGCTACTATTCGAACACTTGACGACCAACTCGATCAAGCAGGAGATTCCCTGCCACCAGATGCCGTAGACGGCCCGTTCAGTACCCAGTAAATACCTGACTGAAGCTGCCTTGCGTCGTAAACGGATTTCACTGAACCAGCGGCAGTTCGGTGCACGAGTTCCGGACGAGATCGCCCGCAGGGCACGGCAGCGGTGACGTTGCCCTGAAAGGATAATCTGGATACATGAGGATATAAATGGACATGTCTGTACGCAATTGTAGCGCTTCGCCGCGCCGACGGCGCACCAGCGCACATCATCGGATGCGCGGCAGTAGCCGCGACGCTTATACGTCTGAACACCGCGCTCATACTGGCCCGTACTCAGTAACCTAGCCGCTTGGCGGAACCTGCACGCATTAGCAGGAAGACCTGTAGCAGCTTTGTAGGGTGATCCGTAGCTATTCTCGCGATACGATTCCGAGGCGAAAGCTGGTAAGAATGCCAACGAAGGTCAAGAAAAACGTGTCTGCGAAGAAAGCAACAACCCGCCGGTTTGTACTCGACTGCAGTGCACCAGTTGGAGACGCTATCCTTGACACGGCGTCCTTAGAAAAGTTTCTACAGGATCGCATCAAAGTCAATGGAAAGACCGGCCAGCTGGGTGATTTTGTTGCTGTGTCCCGCGACGGACGAACGCGAATCGCGGTGGTTACACGAGTGCCGTTCTCGAAGCGATACCTCAAGTACCTCGCGAAAAAGTACCTGAAAAAGCAGCAGCTCAGAGACTTTCTTCGTGTCGTCGCAACTGGACCTGACACATACGAGTTGAGGTACTTTAGTATTCATGATGAGGACGTCGAGAAAGATGAGGAGGATATGGAGGAAGATGAGTAAGTCATAACTCGCATCATCTGACGCACACGGTAGGTTTGCGAGATGGACCCGTCATCTGCACCGCATCAGCATTGAGTTTCGCGATCTCTTGAGTGATTGGGGCTTGGCGCGAACCGGGCGAAGCCCCGTTGGCAGCGCCCTGCGGACAGATAACGAGAAACGTTCGACTGCGGCCGCAAGACCCAGAATAGCTGCGTGTTTTCTGCCTAACGCTCGTGGTGCAGTGCGCTCAGAGCGCACTGGACGTGCGCATCGTGGGAGATGTGTGGTGTGCATTTGGCACCTGGGACGATGTGCCAGAGCCAGGTCGGTTCGCGACGAGAGGATTTGAGGCATTTGCAACGGTTGCGCGATTCCAAGCAGAAGACAAGTGTGACGGGGTTCAAGTCGTGGCCGCCTGGGAAACTCTTTCTCCATGTGCATCATTTTCAGTATCGATCACATAAGCCGATCATACTTGCAAGTTGAGCAGTCCAGTGCGGACCGTCCTCAGGCAACAAATCGGCGCCACAGCTGTCTGCCCGCGAGCCACGCTACCCAGTTCTTGTGGCGCCAGGCGCTATGCACTCGGCAAGCCTGGGGCCCTCTCTGGCATACCTGAGCGTAGTGGACGTTTTGCGCCCCGAACGAATCGACCCAGAGAGCGAGCGAACGATTTACACTTCGCTGGTCATTGTGCAACAGACCGCCGATCGAAAGTGCATGGCAGCAGAGGCGGCAAATGAGTACCCGACGCAAGCGAATCGCCCGTCCAGAGGATGTAGCGCTGGATGTTGTCGTTTCAGCTGGTCGGGCACGCGCTGGGCAGTCGAGTCCCGAAGCGCTTGGAAACGGTGCTTGGTGCTCGCGAGCGGCACGGCGAAAGGGTGCGTTGCTCGGAACCGGTGCGTTCTGGTACCCAACGAATACATCAAGCCTTGGCGGATTGCAGGACACTGACCGATGCCATGCGGATAAAATCATGCCAGATATCCGAGCCGGCTGCCGATGGCACCCAATTCACTATCCCTGCGCGTCCCGAACTAGTGCACATGCAGTGCGCGCATTCTCCCTGAGTTGACGAAGAATCACCAAGTGACTTACACCAAATCTACCACGCCTTGCGTTTCTCAAAGACTCCTCCGCTCAAAAAGAACCGCTACCAGAAGAAGTAGTCTCGGTTGAGTTCACGAACACCAGCAGCGCATGCGCGCTGACGTTCGCTCTGCGCATTACACTGACACGCGTCGATAGCGCACAGCGCCTAACCCGACAAGCGTGCCCTGCCCGATCCCAGGGGATGCGGCGGCATCTCGGCGAGCGCGCGCGCTTCCACGCACGCACCCATCGACGCGATCTACGACGCGCAGCTGGGGGCGCGTACGCATCCTCTCGCGGGGCGCTGATGGTAGATGGTACCGCGGAGCGCGCAGGCTATACGCCGCAAACGCTGCCGCGAGCGCCGAACAACCAGGCCCGATGCCGGACGATACAGGGAACACACACCCGCAGGGGTGCGCTGTTCCACTGTGTCCGTATCCGCCTCCCGATTTTCTCGTGAGCAGGCCGCGACGCTTCGTGTGTGCATCGCAGGTGCATTCGCACTCGCGCCCCGGGCGGCGAGCATTGATGAATGCAAGCCGCCCGGCGCCGCTCGTTGACACTGCCGAGAGCTTCCCCGCGCCCACGCAAAGGACCGACAGGCATGCCGAAGCCGCCCGTTGGCCCGAAAGTACTGGCGCGATACGCGCAGCTTTCCGGTAGCGATTCCGCGATTCAGGAACTGAGTGGCGAATTCGGGGCCGCGTACGCGCCTGTGGTCGTGACGCATGCGTCGATCTGTGACAAGCGATACCTATACGGGCTATATGAAGAACATATGCCGCCGGCCTTGATGCCCGTGTGGGTACTTTGCCGCGGAACCGGCGACACGCATCCATCGGCATATGTGCGCGTACGGAGAGGCTTCGAAACCTGAACCCGCTCAGCAGCCTTCGCTAATGTATCGCCGGTATGCGTACAGTATATAAAGTCCAGCTTTGCAGATCAGACGATGTCCACAATATACATTTATAGACAGTATTGGACAGAGAAGATGTATGCTTTTGCGCAGCGCACTACGCGCCAACAACAATTGCAGCGCTTCCATCCGTGCGAAATGAACTCAGAACAATGAACTGCTCACGCAGTTCCTGCTGTTCGACTATGTTCAAAAGTATTTAAAGATATACAGCCTCGACTCGCGATGTTCAGGAATACGGGCATACGGATCGGTACCGGTTTAAGGATTCTCGGTCATCTATACGAGGTGGCTCCTCCGACGAGTTGCTGCCGAAATTCGTTACGTCACCAGGATTAAGGTGATTGGTGGCGTCTCCGAAATAGCGTCCATAGAAAAACGGGTATCGTCATCAGGTTCGTATGTACAAGCATCGATTCTACTCCGTGCCTTGCAGATGGAATGCTCAAATCACAGGTACTTAGTGTGGTCGATCTGTTTCGTGCAAGGCACATCATCGGCGTCCTTTGGAGACTTGCTACCAGTCTCATTCAAAAAAATTAACTTCACTGGACTCGTCACGTCAAATACTCTTATCCAGTTTAAAGATAAATCCAGATCTCTTTGTGTTCATCCACGAAACGGCACTCGACCACAGCGTGATGCTGCTTCCGGGACACACTCCTAGAGGCCCTGGTCTCTTCTGCCTGCACCTCAACGGTCCCAGACTCGGATTCAAATCATCATGTGAGTCATCATTTTTAGCAGAGTGACACTCGTCGCTCTGCGCGAGCCGAGCGTAGATGGATGGATACGGCACCGGGCGCGTAAACGCATGGCATCGAGGTCAGACACGCTCGCCTATGTAGACGTCTTGTCGATTAAAAAAATCGAGCTCAGACCACTGCACCCGTCCAGAGCATGTTTCGAGCGATGAAGCGAGTGTTTACGGGCCGATGGGCGAAACTCGGTGGAGTTTTTTCGGATATATCCGAACAACCAGCCGAATCCAAATTTCAGAGCTGCAGAGCGCCCAGCGATGCTGTGTACAAAGAAAATGAAAACGGCGAGCGAAGCGCAGATCGCAACTTCCGCCTCTTCATGAAAAGCATCGATAGGAGCCGGACGCTGCGAAATCGGCATTTTAACGCGACCACAGACGTCGTTTGCCAGTTGGCAACGAAGCTAGAAGAACACGAGAGACCGGCGTATTGAAAGCCGTAAATTAGAGAGATGAAAAAAACAAGTCGAAGAAACACCCGCATGGGCTCGAAGCGAGTACAATGGGTGCAGCAACGAACCAAGCCTCATCCCTTGAAACTTACCAGAAATTCATTAACGAGCCTAGCAGCCTGTTTTCAGTCTGCCTATAACAACGCAAGAAACAAAATGATCTCCGCTTGCCGTGGCTTTCCTTCCCGCCAAGTCGTTGGGCTCGTTAGTATTCACTTTCCAAGCCAGATATACCTGCATCTATCTATCGATCTATCTATCATGAGTTTTGAACCGATTCCTGGTTACCAACAAGCCCAAAAGCCCCGACGCTCCATTGCGAGCTATGCCGGTTGACTCGAATGAGGTCCCGAAACGCTCTGTCGGGTAGCGCAAGCAGGCCCCGTGGATGCATCGCATCTATGGACCAGCCAGCGATCACGGAAACTATCACTGTCGCTGCGATGTATAGAGCACGAACTGTGCAGCAACGAAGCAGCAACTTTTCTTGCTCAAGCGAAGATTCTATCCTGTTTCTCATTTTTCCTCGGATCGAACAGAACAGGTCTGCAGGAAAGCGAGTCATCCCGAATGAGCGCGAATCGAGGATCGTCCCCACAATACCGCCTCAGACTCGCGTGCTGGCCGGTTTGGAACGCGCAAGCCGGCTGGCGCTCGAATACCGTCGCTCTTGGCTGGGTCTCGCGTGACCTAGAGACATAGCGATCACCTCGATGAGCCAGGAGTCTCTGTTCTATTGTGTCGTGTTCGGTCATTGGGTCCTTCAAGACCCGTTGGAGGTGACGAGGCGGCGTTTGGAGCGAAGAGCTTCCACTCACGTTTGTGGGCACCACGAATTTCCCGCTCCTTCTCTTCGGTCACACCTCGCCAGGTGAACCGCCCGTAAGCCTTGAGGCGTGTACCCTCCTTGCGCGCAATAATTCGTGTCAACATCCAGAACGAGTCGTCACCGTGTCCGTTACGAATCCAGGTCTTTCGTGTAAAACGCTGACCGTAACCATAGTTCGGTAACTTTCGAGCAACTTCAAAGAGTTTCAGACCACGCGCGGCGAGCAGCACCGAGGTGCTGTGCAGCATGGTGCACGAACAGTGCCCAAACGCCACCGCCCGGTCGAGTCCTAAAGTTTGTTTCACTGGCCGAGGCTTGCCTTTTGCACTAGCGGAGGCGTATAGAACCAGTTCAGGTACAATGTACAGCGCGGAGTCGTTTGTAACGAGTTTGGTGGCAGTCTCGTGGTGCTCACAAGCGCCACTTCGTACTCAGAGGCGAACGCAACGCGCAATTCTGCGCACAGCGCACGAGAGGCCGCGGACAGCAGTTCTGCTGCATAGACGCTTTGCTCGACGCTATCCGCGTGCTGGAGCTGGAATCGCGGTCTCTCAGATGGCAAGATACTGCAGAGGATCTCCAAATCGACTGCTAGCATGCGATATGGGGCGCAGCGCATCCTCACAGAAGCTAGGATACGGGCCTGGAGCTCTGCATCGGCAACAAGAGTGCGATGCGGGGTCCAGTGCGTCTTCGCAGATGGCGAGATACCGCAGAGGATGTCCATCTCAGGTGCTAGGATACGATGCAGAAAGCAATGCATCGTCATCGACTATAGGAAAGCGGTGAGGATCTCTGTATCAGTCGCTAGAGAATGATGCAAAACGAAATTTATCCAGGGCCTCTGGTGCACCGCCGCTTGGCCCGCTGAAGCGCTTCACCTCAGCGTTCTCGGCGCTTGCTTCGGTGGGCGTTTATGGTGCAGCAATCATCAACGCTTGCTTCTTGAATGACGAAATCGTTTCCGAAGAACTTGCTGAAGGAAAACGAAATCGTCGCTCAGTATCGATGGGTACCAAACGCCGCTGCACAGCTTGACATAACCGTTTCATAGGGCTTTTCTTTGCCGCAACTGGGCACCGTTGCCGTGTATTGAACAGGGAGCATCCAATGCCGGCTTGCATTGTGGACAAGAATATCCAGGGACATCAGGCTCTGAATCAGCTGGCCCGACGTGACCGATCAGTGTCAGTAAGTTTCCCTGGCAGAACCTGAATCACACCGCAGCGTAGTACATGCCGCATTCCTTTGAAAGCCGGCTGGTGCTCGTTTGCAATGATCAGACGTTCGATGCGAAGACCGCTTAGACTATACGCGAAGGGTGCAAAAATCAGATCCGCATGGGTCACGGATATAGATTCCCCGAAAGGCACACCATCAGCATGCAGGACGCTTTCCATGTGAGCTACTCGAACGGTATCCAGCTTCGCAATGCTCCAGCTCAGGCACAAAGATGACACATCCCACGATACCGAACCGATATTACTGTACAATTGATGTGATGCCGGTGCTCTGAATGATGAACCGCGCCTTGCGCTCGCAGTGGGCGTCAGCATTCGCAGGTAGACGCGCAACTGCAGATGCTCCAGCGTGACCGAACCCAACATGTGCAGCTTTATAGAGGCCACGACCCGAATAAAACATCCCTGTTCGGATGTCTGGGTGCCGCCTCGGAGGATCACCTCCAGCGGAAACACACTGCTTGAATCGTTCACCGCCACATGTGTACCTGAATGCGGGATCAAGCGCCAGAGCCAGTATGACGCTAGCCGAAAGGATCCATCCGGCGGGATGAACGACATGGTCAGCGCAGACCCCGAGGTGTTTCGCTCCGACCGAAGGGCGCACTCGTGAAACGCCATTTCACGCTCGCCAACCTGGTGGCACTGTAGTTGCATCTCAAGCTGCGGACAACCCGACAACCGGGACTGGCACTCGAGGGCACCGCGCACCGCCCATTCTACAGGAGTCCCCTGCTCGCCAGACACAGTTGCGGACAGGGTCTCGACAATATCCACAAGAAACTCTTCGGTTGCGTGCTGAACTCGAGTAGGTCGCCAGGGAGCCCGCGGTTCGCACTGAGGTGCAATGCCTCGGCGAGTATCCAGCACCGAAGCATGACCTGCAACGGTATTGGCGCTTTGGCGTTGCGCAGCGGAAGCGCTGCTCTGGATAGCGACAGCATCCGAATGCGTCCCGGAAACTCGCTCGAAGGGCCTTGGTAGGGAGCGTCTCGCAGAGCTGGTTGTTCGGTATAGATTTTGCCATAGCGTTGACGCTGCCGATGCCATGATCCCAGTCGGACCGGGGCGCTCCGTTGGCACTGATCGAACCTGCGAAGCGACTGCGCCTCGTAGCGATATAGAATGGTTCATGGACGTCCAGCGATCCAGACCAAGGCGAGTATCCAGGGCGCCAGCAACGTTCACCATGATCTGTTCGAGGGAACTGGGAAAAGTCACCAGCTGGAGCAATACACTGGGTTCCGTGACTAGCGGCAGACCTCGTGGATGCATCTCCTCCAGCAGTTCGTATACTGCGACAAAGTGTTCGCGAAGCCACTGCGCACTCAGATGACCCCTGCTGCACTCCTTGAGGAGCGGAAGGAGGTGGCGATCGAGCGAATCCAGAACAAGCGCAGCAGAGAGCCACTCTCGCGCTGAGACCGGAGGGTACTCATCGACACCTGCGAGAAACCACAGGCCGTTGACCTCTCGGTAGCAGAAGAAACCGCTCGCCCTGCTGCCTGCTTCTCTGAAACCTTTTCGCTCTGACCACGGGAGAGTGCCGGCGGCATCAGAACGCCGCTGGGGTTGCTCTTGGATGAGCTCCCAGAACTCCTGGATCACGTCGCGAGAGGAACCATTCCACTCGTAAAGAGCACTCCAGCGCTTCTCTACTAACGGAGCTCCCAGCTCGTTCAAGATGCATAGGTAGCGGAGCATGTAACTGAGCAAACAGAGAAACGTGCTTTCGCTGCTGGACGCTATCCCGCACGCCAGCGGATAAAGGCTCCAGCACCACCGAAAGTCCACTCTGCGACGAACTTTTAGCCCCCAGGCGCGTTATCGAAAAGGCTACAACAAGCCTGACGCTCCCCCAGTTCGCTCCAACTACCCGCCGGTGTCCACGAGGCCCTGCAGTAAAGCCCTTGAAAGCATAATCCATGGAATTGGCGACCTCGATGGTGCAGCAATTTTGGACACACCCTGATCGGCAACGAAAGCTTCTCTCATCAGCCGGTGCATCGTTGATGCTCAATGAGTGTCAGTAGACGCTCCGAGATACAAAGTTCGGACACGTTCTATCCAGCACTAACAGCCTCTGTCATCAGCCGGTACATCCTTGATGCTCCATGAGTCTCAATAGACACTCCGAGATACAAAGTTCGGATACGTTCTATCCAGCTATACCAGCTTCTTTCACCAGCCGGTGCATCCTTGATGCTCCATGAGTCTCAGCAGACGGTCCGAGATACAAGGGCGCCTGCGAATATCCAGCCAATTTTCCTTTGTCTCCTGCGGACGACTCCCTATGAAAATGTCTGCAGTACGGAATTCCCTATTGGAATCGATGTTTCATGGATCTGGTACTCCACAAGGCAGCCGAGCTAGCCGCGCCCAGTTGCCTCGGGTCTCGGCGCGTTTCCGCCAACTATCTGTTGAACGGTCGCTTAGACCCTGTCCAGGGTAGCTGGATAGCGGACAAGAGACGCTGGCGCTCGCTTTGAATCCCTCTCCGGCGTGCGGACGTTCGGCAGGTGCGGAACATCCGTCTCTACGTTGTAGTCAACAGGCGTACGACAGCGTAGCGGTTCAGAAGAAGTCGAGTCGCATCCGGTATGTTTGGCTCATGCTCGTGCAGGCCCGAAACCTGCTTCGTGCCTCTTGGCCGTTGGACAGGATCTCTCGGGGCAATTAATGTCTAGAGGATGCATTCGTGATTTAGGATTCTCGATCGTCTTTCCGGAACGGCTTCTATGACGCTCTGCCGCTTGAATTCGTAACGTCACCGGAATCAAGACGACTCGAGACGCTCCGGAAAAAAAGGTTGCGTACAAGAACGGATATTATTAGTCTTCAATCCATGAATGCAACCCGTCGCTCTTTTTCCCTTACGGGTTCCAAGCTGAAATCGTGTATTCTTCAAGTATCTGCTTTTTCTGCTCCGTGACAACTCGTGGGCGGAGCAATTCTTGCCGTTAGACTAACGAGGAAAAATAGCAAGGCCGTCCCTTGATGACTTGCTGACGACCACATTCCGAAAGTTCACAGAGCTTGTCACGTCAAAACCTCGATTCCGATCAAATGAAAAATCTTGATCTCTTCCTGGCCATCGAAGAAACAGTGTGCCACAGCAGTATGACATTTCTCAGGGCATACGCTCCCGGAGGCTCCCGTCTCTTCTGCTTACATGAAAAGGAGGCTTGGATGCGGATTCGAGTCATCGCAGCGATCACGTCCAGTGGAGATAGTGTCGATCTTTTGCACGAAGGGAGCGAAGGCGCATCGAACTTTTTTGTTTTCTTCTCCAGCCCGAATTCTCGTTCCGGCACTGGATTTACCATGGATAAGTTCGCGTTTCACAAATCCCGTGTCAAATGGGACAGCTTGCGCTCGCAAGAGAAGCGGACAGGGTACTCGTGGATGGTGTCGCTTAGATGAAGCCCGTCATCCTTCGGTATAGCAGGGGGCGCGGACGCGGAGGGAGGCATCTAAGAGAGCCTCCTGTACCCCTCAAGGGTATCCACCGAGCGCTGAAGCCAGCGTTCATGTGCCACAGGGCACCAACCAGACGACATGTGGTGGATCGATGCGAACGCCTGACTCTACTACATTGTCACTGCTTCAAACGGTACACCCAGGCTATTTACAGAAAAGATGCAACAGGCAAGCGAAGCAAACACCGCAACGACGGTCTATGCATGAAATTCGTCACGAACAATCGGAAGCAACGAAATCCCGACCTCAACGCCGGAAGCGACATCGTTCGAACGCTGCCTCCGGGGCTAGAGGGACATGAGCAATCAGCCTACAGAATACCGGAGATACGACAGAGTGAAAGAAAGCTGTCACAGAAAAGCCCGCAAAAGCTAGTATTCATGATAACTGCAAGAGACTCGGGCTTTAGTTTGTGCAACAGCGTTGATTCGGTGGAAACCGTTCCTTTTCATTCTCGTGCGAATGTACCAAACTCTACCGCACGTGTGCGTGCTGCTCGGAATCAGCATGACAAGCTTCATACCACTGCAGACGCTGCCATATTTCACCAGCTCAAAAAAACAGGATGTCTCTCGGGCACAGTGGCTCTCCTCGGGAATCGAGTGTAGCCCTGTACTCAATGGATACTACAGAATACGCGGGAATCGGGCAGCGCAGCTACAATTTGTACAATGCTGTTTCAGTTGCCAAGGCAGCTGCGCTCTACGTGTATCCGGACGTGTTCCGCGGGCAACCTTCAGGGATTCTTTACGTTCCTCGTATTCGCGCTATAGAGATGACGAGCCCAGCGCGGGGAGCAGTTAGGAAGCGACTTCGACGTGCCACAGCACCAGATGAAGCACTGATCGCTCCAAACGACAGTGATCCCCGCGAAGCTGGTACCGAAGCAGTGGCAAACGCCTGCAGCGATCCGGAGGTTCACGCAAACCAAGTTTGGAAACTTAAGTTTGTCCTAAACGAAGAGGACAACGCTGTGAACGGCGCTTTCTATCAGCCTTCGTTCACTCATCAAATCTTTCCGAACGAGCGCATCAGGGGCTACCTCGAGCCCAACCTGTACCAGGTCTATGACGCGGTCACGTTGCACTGTTATCTGAATTTCAAGTACACAGCAGTTGTGAACCCTAGCAAAGAGGTCACACCCGTTATGTCCACGCTTCAATCGCTGCTCGATGAGTGCGGTGGCTACACAACGGACTACGAGGCGTTTCGACAATGCAGTCGCAATGCGAATGAACCGCTCGAAACAGCTCTGAAAACCATTAGCACGTACGACCTTCACAACGAAACGTTTATCATCTCCGAGGGCGTTCTATGTTCAGAAAACAAGTCTCCCGCACAGGCGGCTCTTCGTGCGCTGCATCGCCGTCTGCAGTTCCTAACACTACTCTACATCGAAGCTGCCTCGTTCATTGACGATGAGGATCCGCGGTGGATGATTTACCTTTGTCGCTCCAGACGCGATCAGCGGCTTGTAGGGTTTGCGACAGTCTACCGCTTCCCCGCAATCGAGAAGCTACAAGAATTTGATCCCCACCGCGAGAAATGGAGACTCGCTCAACTGCTGATTCTGCCGCCCTATCAGAGAGCGGGGCACGGTACGCGTTTCTTGCATGCGCTTTACGAACGAGCTCGTTGCGTCTCTGAACAGACCGGTCGCTGCGTTCTCGAAATCAGCATCGAAGATCCAGCGCCAGCCCTTTGTTGTGTAAGAGATCTGGTGGACTTGGAAAAGCTGCTTACAAGCGATGATGCTTCTCGACAGTGGGCGCAGTCGATTAACGCATCTAGCCCAGTCCCGAGTCGCTCCGAGCTGAAGACGCTAGCCCAGCGTCTGCGTATTACTGCGGCGCAGGTGCGGCGACTCTATGAAATCCTTCGTTTGCATGCAATGGTGAGTGCCAGTGCCGCATCTGGAGACGTCGACCCCGAATTGGAGCGGGAATACCGTCTAGTTGTCAAACGGCGTCTATTTCGCGAAAATGAGGAATGTTTTGGCTTGAAAAACGATGATGAACGAAAGCAAATGCTCGCAGAGATGTATACTTCGCTGATGCAGGAAAGCTACCACCCAGTCATTGCTGCTGCGATGCGCAGAGGGCTAATTGCACCAACAAGGCTTGAAAGGCGCACGGGTTCCGAATCCGAACTGCATGTACTGGTTTCAGGCTCCAAGGAACTACTACTGCGCAATTCTGCACAAGTATCAGAGAGCGGCTCTACCTGATTTGGGCATCGATCCCTAGCCTCTAAACGGAAGCAACGAGTCCCGAGTCTGCGCGATTCGCAAATATCTGTTCTACGTGATAACAACACAGATGTCGCATCTCTAATCGGCAGCAAGGATGCGTCGTGAACACAGCCTCAGGCGATCGGGAGAGGAAACGCGTTCTGATCAGCGCCATGTGCTTGGGCGGAAACCTCGTCGCCCGTGCTCCTGAAACAGCACGACAATCACAAGGGTGACGGATCGTTCGCACGTATGACTGCAGCCAACATTTCCGACCAGAACCATTCGGTATCTACCGCAAGTGCGACATACACATTCCGCGGCCGTTGCGTATGACCCCAGACGTCGACCACAATTTTACCGTAACAGAGCGTGCCTTCGTGCAACTCAACATCCACCCGATGATGCTCTATCGCAAACTTACCCATTGCTGCACCGTACACCGCTGCGACAGCAAGCGGATCGTGCAACGGAGGGGCCTCGAACCCGAAAGCTCGTCGATACCGCTCACCATAATAGTTCAGCAATCCAGTCATGAGTCTGCCAAACGGAGACCGAACGCTTTGTAGCGCGCGCATAACGTGTTCTCCGGCGAGAACGCTGTGGGTGACCTCTAGTGGAATCAGCACGACATGCTGAATACCCGCCGTGGCCACTACATGGAACGCTTCTGGATCATGTCGAATATTGAACTCTGCAACAGGTGAAACATTACCCGCGGCAAGCAGCGCTCCACCGAGTACAACGACATCAATTAGCGGAATGAGCTCCCGATATAACGATACCAGTAGGGCCACGTTTGTTAAAGGGCCACAAGTCACTACTTTTATCCGCCTTCTTATCGAGCATGCATCCTTAGTACCGTCTGTTTCGCTGGTTGTACCGGAAATAGCACCAGCGGCACACCCTGACTTCAGCGTTTGGACTGTTTGGTTCCGAGTGAGCGGTGCGCTCGGATTCAAGCGGGCATACTCGTTCCAGATAGCTTCCGCCATGGCCGGTACAGCGGGCTTATGACTCACAAGTTCGTTTCCAAAGCTCCTATCTGGCCAGATTCCATCGGAATCGGCAAGTTCCATTCCAGAAGCACCATGAATGTGCTCCGGATGCGGTGCTGGTGCCGAGGATGCCGCTTCGTCTCCACTCGATGGACAGTCATAGTACTGCTGTCGTCGCAGAAGCGGCCCTGCAGCTCCAGCGTGGACCTGAACACCCAGAACGCCCGCAGCTTTGAGGATGCGGGCTGCGTTCTGAGTTGTATTTTCTACGCTCCCGTTTCCGTCTACTGTGGATACACCAAGGAGACGCAGGCGAGGGTGATGCGCCCCCAGCACCAGCGCAAACGCGTCATCATGTCCGGGGTCACAGTCGATCCACAGCGGAATGGGTTCGTCACGACCAAAACCACTGGAAAGAGCGTCCCAAGCACTGAGATGAACGTGGCGACTATCCCACTGTGCTAACGCGGGCAGTGGCATGCGCTTCCCTCGAAGAACCCTGTCGGAAGCAGCACTGCAGCTCTCGGGCACTGCACAGCGCAGCGCTGGAGCATCGTCGGCCACCGGTGCCTCAAGTGACGCGCTCGATGCGGTCAATGCGAATTCTGCTATCTGCGAACTTTATCAGGAAATAAGCAATGTGTTTGGGATGCTGCTTATGAAAGAGGAAGCAAGGCAAAGCGAGCGGTTCAGGTAGTCGGAGTGGCGTCAGGCGCGTTATTGTGAACGGCGTCGCAGGCACCATACGTTACGTCCTGTGTACAAGCTGTGACGCCCAGAGCTCGGGTATTCGGGAGCGCGTCCTGGAAATCGCAACCTATCACAAAAATAGATTGTGCAACGTGCGATCACAAATGAACAGCTGCACTTTCGGGGCTGCTCCAGGGCTTGCTGCGCAAAGTGGAGAAGCAAGGTTGGCAGCGTTGCAAAAGCAGCCGCCTGCTGTGTGGCTACAGTGGACAAGCGGAATGCATCAACTGTTTCTGCAACGATATTCGCTATGTTTTCATTAATCAAAAATTACGCATTCCTTCTTCCGATATCGGTGGAGAAGACTTTTGAAGCAGCGGAGACGGCATGTAGCGTGCACATGAGCACAGCGCATGGTTGCGGTTTACCTTCAGAGAAAACCTTAAAGGCAGGTCGTCACATTTCTGTGCAGGCAGGGAATAGCAGGGAAGCACGCGAGACGCTTATTCTGGATGCCGCCGTGCCTTTTTCGTTCCGATACTCTCCATGGTAAACGTAAGTACATTCGGCTTCAATTCTGAATCTGCTTGACGAAAAGGCTCGTTCTGTGAAAGCAAGCGGCGGACGCGCAGGTACCTGCAATAAGAGACCCCGATACCTCGATAGGTTGCACGTTGGGTTCACGTGAACCGAACTGGACCCCGTTCCCTGCAAGACTCGCTTTTACAGCCGAATGTGTCGGAGCGGCACTCGACACGCGCGCTACTGAGTTGAACCTGATGCACGCGCTTCCTATGCCAGCGCTAGTGCGTACTGTCCCACGAGGAGCACTGGGAAACTCGAGTTAGAGGTAAGCTACACTCAAGTAGTCACAACGATTAACAGGGAACCAAAAGGCTGCCCCGAAACGTCCAGTAGGTGCTTAATGCTCCACCAGGAGCACTGGGGAACTCAAGTTGGAGGTAAGCTACACTCATGTAGTCACAGCGATCGGCAGGGAAAACACTGGTTTTGCCTCAAACGTCAGCTCGGACCAACTGTCCGCCCCCGCACTCCCGAATACCTTTCCGCAAAAACTCAATCCCTGCCTGTTCCGTTCCAAGCCGTTCGGTAACGTCCACGCCAGCTCATACGTGTCCCGGACGCTGTTCCTTCTCCCCAGAGCGTTGCATGTCCACCTGTCGATGGGCAACAGGCAGGCGCGGGCAACTCGACTGGGACAGGTGGCGGCTGCAGCGCTCCAGAGGCATTGCCTGATTTTCAAAATTGGATTGATTTTCAGAACGCCGGCAGGCAGAGGTTTGCGACGGCTACCAGCGCCAGTCCAGTTACTGGTGCTTGACTCGAGCAGCTTTCAAAGAAACTGAACTTTTGAACCTGTTCTTCTTTATCATCGGTATCAGATACGAGACTTTGGGCAGTTTCGTTGGTTCCTGGGCTTGGCTCAGAACGGGACTAGACGCCGGAGCCTGGCACGACTGTGAAGGAGCGGGACCCCAGGTGACTCCATGCGACGTGAGTCCGACTTTAGCCGCATTCCCAAGCTTCTTCCTTTACTAGGGCTACACAACAGCAGACAATTGAAGTTCATGTTGCCGACAGTTCTTCAGGAGTCTTCGACTGGTCATTCACTGCTGCGTGGTTGGTTTCGCAAATACCACCGGATGTCGACTGGTAACTGGAAAGGGATGCGTCTCTGGCTGCTTGTTCTGGCGATGCTCGTCGCACTGTTTTGCGTGTTGCGCATTCCGCCGCAGGTACTTCTCCCCGACTACTGGAAACCGGAGTGGTTTTACGCGCCGTTGAACTTTAGCTACGAGGTGGAGCTCGCGTCCGCCGTGCCGGTGCAGGAGCCGCCAACCGTCATCCCGAATATTGTCCACTTTATTCATGGCCTGACGCCAGACTTTGGAAAACGACCTTTTGGGCTCGTCGAATATCTGGCGGTCAAGGCCGCGCATGAGGTGATCAAGCCGAGATCGATTTACCTCCACTACATGTACAGACCTGAAGGTTATTGGTTTGAAAGAGCCCTTCCCTACGTAACGCTCTCTCCGATAACGGAGCTCCATCCATTGCCGAATGTGAGCATGCAGCACTTTGCGCATCTAGCCGATGTGCTACGTTTGCTCATCCTTATCCAGCACGGAGGTATCTATCTGGATATGGATGTGCTGGTACTACGTGATTTCACACCACTGCGGACCCAGTACAAGGTGACGCTCGGACGAGAGCAGGTGCGGAATACCCCATCGGTGCGCTGGCCAGACCCGGGCGGTGTTGCCAACGCCGTCATTGTTGCTCCCGTTAATGCATCGTTTCTTCATCGCTGGCTTGCTACCTATGCCACATTTCAAGAGAAGGACTGGGCAACCCATAGCGTCACCATACCGTACGTGTTGGCTCGTACACACCGTTTCGATGCGGAGCTTCACGTCGAAGGCCCGCGTTCCTTCTACTATCCGACCTGGGCGCCAGACGATCCAGTGCACGGTCTCCCGCGTCTCTACGCGAGGGCACACCGGCGAGGAGCACGCGAGGCGTATCGTTTCGATGAAGGAAACTATGCGGTCCACTTGTGGCGAACCAAAGCTGCCGAGGTGTATCCCTCACGTGACCTGTTCTCCGTTGCGCATATCTGTAATCACCGAAATGATCCAGAGTACGCGTTGTCGACGTTTCAGCGAGTTGCGCGTGCTATTTACGGCGAGTGCTAGCAATCCTCTGTGCAGCAGCATGAATGCTGGAGCGCGTTTCACTTTTGCAAACCCGTGGTACCTCGTCAACAGGCTATGCATTAACGTAAACGTGAGTTTCGAGTGTCAGCGGTGATGGCGACAGCGACACCGCGGATCAGCAACTCGTCTCTGTTCAGTTGAGCGCTGGTGTTGACCATTGAAGACGTGGAATAGCGCCATTGCCTGGGCTCGGGGGAGGACCACTCGAAACACTCGGAAGCGTTGCTGGGAGCGCATCCCTGGGCCCAGACCGCACATTTGTCTGAGTGGATGCGGATCGCACACTCAGCAGGTGGCGTTCGAGTTCACGCGGAGGCCGTTCTTCAACTGGATAAGCCGGGTGGATTCCGGCCCCGCCGTCCTTGTTTCTGCAGCGGCGCAGGGGCCCGACGTCCGCTCTCGCTGCGTGCGATAAAAGCGAATCCTGGGATTAAGAGCCTCTCTACACGCATACGCCAGTTTCGCATGAGGGGCGCTCATGGCATACATGCGCTTCAGTTGAAAGTATGCTGCCGATAAAACGCGAAGCAGGATGCTTCGCTAGGCTACTGCGCTCAGCAGGGCAGTCAGATTTCAATAAGTCCCAACAGAACAAGGCTCTTCTCTCAAACGTTGATGGAGGAGTCGCTCTGGAATGCCACGAATGTCGGTGCACTGCAGCGCGGTCGCAGATACGTCATAGTACACTGTGCGAGGCGCCATCTCTCGCTCGCAAATACAATGTCCACGGTTTGACAAGGCGAGTCGCGAGGCCGCTGGCGACCAGTTGTCGTAGAACTCATCTGGCGGGTCGTGGAAGTCGTTCTCGGGAAACGATGCACCAGATCAACACGTATGCCTAAGTGTCTCCACTTCCTTAATTTGTCCCAAGAATAGAAACAACCAACTTGTTCTTCGCACACGTGACTTGTCTCCGCAAAGCTGTGACCCCGCGTGGATGCTCGAATCAGTCGTGAGCATCTTTCCCTGTCGAAGGCATCTCGTAGAAAGGTGCCGTTCCTGACAAAGGTTTCACTCTATTGCCCCCGGCCGCTTCACATTTGACAAATGCTGCATGCGTGTGCAAATGCCCCGGTTATCCATCACCGAAGCGCTGTGCTTGCCTTCCTGGTGTCCGGAGCTGTCATGCAGCAGCTGTGCGTGACGAAATGCGTAGGGCGAGTCCCACTCGAGAGCCAGCGCACCCTTCCCTGGTAAGCAATTCGCTAAAAATCTTGCATTTCATGCACAGAACTGAATTCCATACCTGGAATGCAAGTCTCGTTACTGCTTCTAATAGCAGCGCAGTCAAAGAGAACCTGCGTTGACTCTCACGACATTGAATATCTACCGAGCCAATGGGGTCAGAAACTCATCTCTGAGTAATACTTGAACGTATACGAGATCCTTGAACATCCAAGCATTTGCACTGGCGAAGGCGCGTGCTCTCCGGAGTTCGTCAACAGCCTCGTCAAAGTGCAACCACGGGCAATGCCCTGCGCACTGGTAGCGATGCATAGCTACCAGTCCTGATACTCAGAAATAAACCACCTCAGCAACATACATGCATGCTCAATCACTGTTCAAACTACCAAGAAGGCAATGGTTCCGGGAAAGGTGCCACGATTCCCCACGCGTTAGCGTAGCGCGAGGCACCGGGTGATACGCATCTACCATCGCTGCACCAAGTCAAGCTTCAAGGCTCTCGCATCGAGCCCACGCGTTATATGAGTTTCCTTGACCCTGCTCCCAAACAAGGTCTCTGATCAACATATCTTCACAAGCAAGCCGGCAAACGAACTACTCCTACTGCAATGAGCGCGGCATCAGCGCTTTTCAGAAGCCAAGAATTCCACGCGCGTACTTTGCCGCGCGCAAAGCATCTGCGTTGCGACGCCCGCCGGTGCTGGACGCACACGTCACCGCAGCCGGCAAGTGTAGCGCAAAGCTCGTAGAGGGTCCACTCCAGTCACTAGGGAGCGTTGTCGACGGTGCAAGGTCGTATAGGAACTCGTCAGCGGACGGATGGCACTGCTGTCCCCGAAAATCTTCCTCGCTACCTTACACCGGAAAGGACGAGGCCTTGGTTTCGTGTTTCCGTGGAGTTCATCGTTCGCGGGCCGCGCTCCCTGCATCGAATACCCGCGTGGCGGGACACAGGCGTCAGCGTCTGGGTGCTGGCGGCACGCTGAACGAAGTTTTTCCCAGACGTCGTGGTCTCGACTCCGACGACTCGTCGTTCAGAGTGCGGCTCCAGCGAACCAGCGGCGACGTTCATCAAAGCGAGGTGTGCTGTCTGCTGAGCGCGCCGCGGCCTTGTACCGCAGCCTGCAGAGTTTCAGCGCAATGACGTCGCGATCCATTGGAACACATTCTGGAACTTTTCACTGTGATGAAGCGCTTGCCTGTTACATGCTACGTTTGCTACCTGAGTTTCGTGACGCAAGCATCATCAGAACGAGGGATCCGGCGCTCCTGGCTACACTGGACTGCGTGGTTGACGTTGGAGCGGAGTATGATCCCGAGCGCTTGCGGTTCGATCACCACCAACGCTCGTTTTCGGATACGTTCTCGACATCCAAGAAAACCAGGCTTTCTTCGGCAGGCCTGGTCTACAAACACTTTGGAAGGGAGCTGATTCGGCAGATCACCGGCACGAGTGATGAGAACGTGCTCGAATTGTTGTATACGCGCGTCTACGATGGGTTCATCGAGGCTATCGACGGAAACGACAATGGCATCGATGCAACGAACGAGCGTCCGCGCTATGTCGACAACACCACCTTACCGATGCGAATTTCAAGACTGAATACTCCGTGGAACGTCGATGAGAGCGAACAGGAGCAGCTTGTACGCTTCGAACAGGCCATGGAAATGGCGGGTACGGAGTTCGTGGCGTACGTGCGTGGACTCTACGGGCAGTGGTTACCGGCCCGAGCAGTGGTACTCGAGGCGTTCCACAAACGCTTTGAGACTCACGCGTCGGGGCGCATGATTTACCTGGAGCGGTGGTGTCCGTGGAAAACGCACCTCTACGATATAGAATCGGAAAATTCAGCGCTTGGAGAGATATATTTTGTGCTTTACAGGGATCATAGCGGGATGTGGCGCGTTCAAGCAGTGAACAAGCCGGACTCCTTCGAGAACCGAATTTCCCTGCCGATTGAGTGGCGTGGATTGCAGGACGCTGCGCTTGAAAAGGTTACCGGGATCCGGGGCTGCACTTTTGTGCATGCGTCTGGTTTCATTGGCGGCAACGAGACGTATGAAGGCGCATTGGCTATGGCTTGTTTGGCCTTGTCGATGAACACAGCTCCCGTGATGCCCACCTAGTCGGAGGCTGCGCGCGACGGACCCACAAGAGCGGAGTTTCTGCGAACACACACGCAGACACGAAGTGTGACACCGACTGAGCCACTGACACTCTCCCCCGTGGTTTTGATGTCTCGCGCGATGTTATGCGCCGGTTCTCCCGAGAACGTACCGCTGTCAACGATCTGGAGCGTCACTACGCAGGCCTGCACATCGATACGTTGTCGTGTGGTGCCCCCAGATTCAGTGGGCAGCGCTGCTAGAAAAGCGCACGGCATGTCTTCTTCTGCTGATTCGAGAGACACCAGACGCAGTCAATGGCGATCCAACCCACCCCATCCGTGTTGTAGACGTGAATATCCCGGATACCCGGAATCCAAGAGCAACAGCGTCTGCGTGCCGCTCGCCAGCGTTGCAACAGTGCGCATTCGATAACCGCGGTCCGCCGCAGCTAGCGTTCGATGCATGCTCAACATCCGCAGTATCGCTGGATCGACGTAGCTTCAAACCATGGGGAACGCTCTGCTCTTGTGTTTTCGGTATGCCGAAGCGTCTCTCGAGGGGCCGAAACGCCATCCCAGTCCTCCGGTCGCATTTGCGCATCGGGGAGAAACATTGCTTGGACGCATCCTCATCGCCTCGTGAGCATATTGAGAGCCTCGCGCAGGTGTCGGCAGCGTCAG
Source organism: Cyanidioschyzon merolae strain 10D (assembly GCF_000091205.1). Taxonomy (NCBI): domain Eukaryota; phylum Rhodophyta; class Bangiophyceae; order Cyanidiales; family Cyanidiaceae; genus Cyanidioschyzon; species Cyanidioschyzon merolae. Next base: position 223,936 of record NC_010145.1, read on the forward strand.
CTCCCGGTAGGCAAGCGATTCCCATGCACCTGCTGGCTGCCCCGAGCTGACGTCTTCAGTGGTACAGCAAAGCTGGTCTGTCTTCGTGCTGCGTGCGTACAGGCGCTACTCGTGCACCATTGCGGATGCTCACGACAGGTTCCGCAAGCGATGGATCGTACCAAATGACCAGTACGTCAGAGGGAAAGTGCAGTTGGCGGAACATGGAGAAGGAGACACGACCGTTCCTTTTCCGATCGTTGATATATCAAAAGCAGAATCGAGGATCCCTGGTCTGTGTAAACGCTCTGTCAAGCAAAAGAAAAATGACGTCGCTGCTGCACCATCCGTGTCGCGCGCACACGCAGATACATGCCTGCGACGCGCGTTTTCGCAGCACTGGTGGTACCGTTTTTGCCTCTTGCAAGACGTCACGCTGGGTAGCGCGTTTTGCAGTATCGGATCCATAGACAATGCACGAGGCAGATTGGTACTCATCATGCTCGACGTCTCGGTAGCGCGTTTTGCAGTATCCGATCCATAGACAATGCACGAGGCAGATTGGTACCGCCAGTTCACAGGTTATCTTTTCTTTCACAGCGCAGGATCGGGTTGCCGCATATACTCTGAGAAGCTTTTTGCCTCTATTTCTTGCCAGAATACGTTCGCATCGCTGGTTCGCATCTCTTCATGGAGAGCGCTCATCGCCCATACATGGCGCAACATCCGTTCGAGCGCGCTTCCCAGACCGGTCTGGTTGCGCTCACATGCCACAACCAAAGCATTCAGTTCATCCGCGATGTCCTTACGTCGTTCAGTTGCCATGAGTTTTCCGAGAGGACTCTTTTCGGGATTCGTAAACGCCAGTAAGACGAGGTGATCCTCGAGAAGCTCAATCCAGGATCCAGCGTCGGGCTCCGTCTCCGTCGGTAGCAGTTGCTCCCACAGAGCAACGCGCAGGTAATGTCGTGCATATGATATCGCCTGGGCTGCCTTTCCGTCTCGCAGGTATTCAACGTACTGCTGAAGGCATGCTCGGAAAGCAAACCATGGATGCAGAGATTTAATTGCGACAAACGGCTCCCAAACAGCAGGAAAAGTCACGGGAAAGCCCATCTGTTCACCAGAGAAGCACACAGCGTGACTGGTGTGCTCAGCGAGCCACATACCAGCCTCCAGTACCGTTTTATGAATGTCTCCGTCCTCCAGAATACTTGCTGTCCAGCGTCTGCGGTCCGCGAGGCTCTTATAACCAACGTTTTTCACCAAATCTACCTTTGGTGCGTCGCAGCATCGAACAGAGCTGCAGAGAGCCCGCGCCGAGCGTTCATAACCTCTTTCAATGAGGTACGAAAGAACCAGTGCGCCACGGACCGACTCGTTCGGAAGCGCCGGTCCAAGGTTCTCAGCTGCAGCCGCTTCGTTTGGCTGTTGGTCGCTATGCTGAGCTCCGAATGCTTCCGAGTTCTTGGTACGTTCCATGCTTTGGGCACGGCGTTGCTGCTTTTCGCTGACAAACTTAGACTCCGCTTGGAGAGGAAGGAATGCAGTGTGCAGCGTGCATTCGAGAACGAGTTCTCTAGTTGCACAGAAGCCGCTCTGTCGTTCCAGCGCTCAGGACGCACCGCCAGCCAGCAAGCGTAAGCCAGATACTCTCAGACGAGTAGCGAGCGACCGCTTTCAGTTGCGAAGCATCTGGTGCAAGGGCAGGGCGTCTGCAGCGCCTGCAGCCATGGCGCGCGCCCGAGATGCCGACTGCCGGCTACGATACGTCACTGCGGTACGCTTTCGCTGCGACGCCTCTGTGCAGAAAAGCTCTCCGTGATCGGGGTTTTGGGCACTTTCAAAAGAGTTGTTTCGACCAAGCTTCACGCAAGTGGCGGTTTGCGGACAGTGGTCTGTGAGAGCTCTTGAAACACAGCGAAACTTGACGAGAACTTCAAAGCGTCGCCGCCTAGGTGACCGCAGAGCTCGTTGCAGCTGGTAGTGGCGTTGCTGCTGTGGTCCGGTAGCTGCACGGTTATGCGCTGCCGTATGATTCTCGAACGACATTTGGGGGCAGGATTGGCGTCCATAAGGGCCTTAGATAGATGCGGAGTTTGTAAATGCAAGCGAATTGTCTGGGAATGGGAAACTTAGGAGCGTCTACCGAGGCGCTTTATTACATGCTCTGGATATGCACTAGATCCGCTGCCTCGGAAGAACTTTTCGGACGCATCGCCCAAGTGCCGCGAAGAATTATTCGGTGTGCTTGGAGTATCCGTCGCAGCGTCCCATGAGACAAGTACCAGTCTGCTTTATGGCTGTATGCTGAACGAGCGTCTCTCAAGCGGAGCGACATGCAAAAACGTTGCCCCGAGCGCATTCCGCTCAGGACATGGTTTGGCTTTATGGTTCTATAAATTGCTGCACCCATCGTGGTTTGCATAAGCATCGGCGGATATGCACGGAAAAGCAACCTGTCGCGCCTCTAGCTTAGCTTATTGCGGTGAATTGTTGGAAGCAACTGTTGGCGCAGAGGCATGGTATTCTCCACCCATTCATTCACGCATGAGGTCGGTGCCAATGCTACTTAGAGTTGCCTTTCATTGCCGCTGCGATCAGCACAAACAAACCGCAAACAGATCTTACGGGATCATGCGAGGTCGGCCTCCATACTGCAAATTCTTAACGCACGTCCGCACTTTCTCCGCCTCCACGGGAACGGGATTCCGCGCGATTGTCCATCGCCCGGTGCCAGAGCTGCAGAACCTGTCGTTGCGAGCGAGAACGTACTTGGCGCCTGCGCGCGCCTGCGCCCAGCCACGGAACCTTGACTCCGGTCGCCGCGCTCCGGTTTAAAGTCCAGACCTAAACACTACCTGCTACAGAGAACCTACAAGTTTCACCGGCACGTTTCCCGGAGCCAACCTGATATGCTACTCAGCAGCGCTTCATGCGCCTCCTCCAGTACTGCGATCCGGAGACAGCAGAGCCGAGCGCTTGGAACTTGCAGCCCCATTACGTAACGATACATGCTTCCCCATATGCTGATATCCATCGAACACCGAGAGATTCTCGATACGATGCAAAGATGCTACATCATTGAAGAAGTGCAGCGCCCTGCGGTTGCTGGTACTCGGCGCGCCGCAGACGGCGGCATTGCACGGCGTTTCCGGATTCGGCTGCCCCATCGCGGAAGCCGCTGACGCAATTGCGTTGTTGTCGCATAGAGTTTGGCGTTCACTCTGGCAAATGACACTGTTTTTTGTAACTTGTGTCGGTAGTGCATCCATCTCTGGTCTCCAGAGATCGTCTACAGCACGTAGCGGTTTGCGAGCTGTTCCGAGGTCTAAAGGAACTGCGTTTCGCATGCGTAAGGGTCGTGCGAAGAACGGGCTCCTCATGAGTAACGGGCCTGGTGACGCTGGATCGGGTCCAGTTGGCCCTGAGGGTGGCGCAGACGGCTCGAGCGGCTATGCAGCCGACCAGGACTATCCTTCGGACTCGTATCGCAGGACACCAGCGGAGGCGATGCGCTCTGCTGTGTTTGATAAGGCGAAAATCGCCCAAACGAAACTCAAGTTGCTACAGCTCGCTGCGTCGACGGGACGAGGCGATCTTGCGAGTACCGCTCAGCGTAACCTCGTAGAAGATCTGGTCACGCAGCTGGAGTCCATGTCACCGACTGTGTCTCCATTAGAGTCGGCGGATATTAATGGAAAGTGGCAGTTGGTGTACTGCTCGAAACCGTTGTACAAGATCAATCCGTTCTACTTGCCAGCAGCGACACCACTCGGTAACTTGGGCGTGATCACCCAAACCATCAACATGGACCTTGGAGAGCTCGTCAACGAGGCAGAGGTGCACTCTTTTCCGGCGGTGAACGGCGTCGTTGTTTCAGTCTCTCGCGTCCTGCCGGTGAGCGAGACACGGATGGAGCTGCTGGTGGAGCGGGTGACGCTGCGCGCTAAGGACGTCGCGGGGCGTTTCGACCTGGGCGGCCTCAAGCTCGATATCCCCGTAGAGGGATTCTACGACAGGCTCCAGGGTGGACAGCCAGGACGGCCTTTCTTGGATATTATCTTCATGGACGAAGACCTACGTGTGTGCCGAGGCAAGCAGCGTACGATTTACGCTTTCACAAAGCTGTCCAGATAGTGGCATAGATCGAGGTGTGTAAACCGAACATGGGACGACCTGGAAGATCTCATGCGTGAACTTTGTATACTGGCTCGCACGCAACCCTTGTGCGTCTTTCGGAACTTGCATAGATGCTGATAAGCATTGCGCGTCCCAGGATGCGGATTAGGCTCAGGGCACTGGCACCAGCGAACACCATGCCGCTGCTGGCAACGATGCTGCATATAGAGCACCGTCGATCGGTGCCAGCACCAGTAAATGAGGGCGTCGCAGCCTCAGGCTCAGCGTAAACCTCGGCGTTTGACGATGCGAGCAACGCCCTGTGCAGATACAAGTGCAGCGCCCGCGCACACTGCATAATAAGTAAACGAGCCATCTTGCGGGCGATACAACGATGTGGCTCGAGTCGCAAAGGCGTTCTATTGTTTCAGCGGGACAGCAGATATCGTCGCGATGCATGAAAGGCTAGAGGATTGCAGCCAAGACTCTATGGCGATGACGATGACGATGAGAGATACCGGCGGTTCGGCTGCATCTGCATCGTCCCCCGCCGTGTACAACGCGAGGCATGCACGCAAAAGCTGCCCATTCAGCATCATCGAAGACTTGGTAAGGACACCTGGAGAACTTTTCTGGCGTTGGCAGGTTTCACCTTGAGTAGGAAAGGACGCGGCATTTGTCATGGCCTGCATGAGAAGAGTGCTGCTGCCTAGCGCGGCACCTGGTGCGCTCGATCCGTTGCGTTCAGGTACGTAAACATTCAAGCATGCAAAAACGAAACGTTGGAGTCCTTCGATGCAATCATCGGGCCCGTGAGGTTGTTCACCAAGCGTTCGCGGATGCTCTCTCGGTGTCCGAGATAAACTTCAGGTGAGATATGTCCACGCATCATGCCGAACGTTCCTGCTGGTGCAGTCTCTTAAAAAAACGACGACCGGCAGCGCGTGCCTCGTAAACATGTGCCACGATCTGGGCGATACTCAGGGTCGGCAGGCTTGATACCGACCGGAGGCCATGGCTATCGTCCTCTCCGACCGGCGCTGACGTTCTCCGTGGGTTGCGAATACGCCTTTCGCATTCAAGCGAAAGAGATATACCAATCCCGATAGCTGAACTCTTGCTTGAGCCATCGTTCAACCAGAATAGCTGTACAGGTCATGGCTGACATGCCCGCACCTTCAGGGTGCACCTTGAAACGCCTCCGCAATCCCGTGGCATAGGCGCGTTTCAGGATAAAGGTCTGGTGCACCCGGTTGGATGCGCCCACTAGGGAACGTCCGGCTGCGCAGCATACGTACGAACAGGCGATATCCACAGCTTCTTCATCCACTCATACACGAAGAAGGCGACCCCCGAAGCAGGTGCCGCTTTAAGCAGACTAGGCACCGCGCCCCGAAACAGGCCGCGTACGCCTTCTGCTCGTGTAATGCGCCACAAGCAGTCCACAGTGTTTCTGTAAACCCGTGGACCATCGGTGATACTCTGAACCTGCATTCTTTTGCGTGCATTATCCAGCGGTAGCGTGCACCATTTTGCTGTCGTGCCTGTGAGCGCCCCGATCAGGAAACTTTCCGAGCTCCTGACTGCCTCGTGCTCCGATAGGGCACCTGATCCGGATGAACGCTGCGCTAGATTCTTACGCGCCTGGTAATGTCGCAGATGCTCATAAATGTAAAACTGGAGCGCAACATATGGCACAATTTCAATGACCGTTGGCCCCAATCCAGCATAGAAGCCGCGCAAGCCCTCCTTCCGCCAAATGGTCCGAACCGCGTCCACCAGGCCGGTGTAAAGACGCGGCTCACTCTGTACAGCCATTCGCGTTCGCAACAGGTCCAATGGGTATACCGTCACACTCGCAACCAGCCCGGAAAGCGCTCCGAAGATGACAGAGGGTGTAGCCCCCATGTATCGCTGCAAGCTGCGATTATCGCCTTCGCTGAGCTGGTTCCACCACTGCCGCAGCTGGTAGAACGTGCCAAACTGAACGGCTGCATAGGGCGCGACCATTGCTAGGGCGGGGACGTTCCCCTTGTAGAGTGCTGTCCAGCCTTCCTCCTTGATAATGCGGCCAAAAGCTTGCGAAACACTTGTGTAGCGAGCGTGCACCGCGGGGGCATCCCCGAGACCCCAAGCCTGCAGCACCCGCTGCTCATGCTGGAGCTGGAAACGTATTTTCAGCACGTCTAAGGGCGCAACAGCAAACCTCGATGCACAGCCTGCGACTGCTCCTGCGAGCAGATCTTTCCACGGCTCGAGTCTCTCGGCAGGTGCAGACGACATGCATCAAGACCGGCGGCGATCAGGGGAGAGCACGGAGTTTGGCGGCGTTCACAGCAGAAACAGGCCTGATTCGATATAGGATTCAGTAGATAGGCTACCGTTCCTGATGACTGAAGAGAGCTTTCTTCGATCCAGGAGAAGGAGCTATTGCGGGGCCCTTGGCTTCGCTGTATAGCGCAGGATGCGGACACACGTTCCACACGAGACGCCGTTGGAAAGCTACCGTTCCTGGAGACTGGTGAAAAGTGTCTTCGATCACTGAGCAGAACCTATTGCCTCCTCCTCGGTTTCGCTGACGAGTGCAGGTTCAGAAACCACAAGACTCCAAGCGGTGGCTCTTCGAGAACTCGCAGTCGCCGCCCAGAGACGCAACCTACAAGTTGTAAAGTTCTCTAATGGCGTTTAACGAGGCGAAGCGTTTTTTCATCGATGGACCGTTTGCACTGATGATACGAAATCCCAGAAACCCGATAGGTATCGTAAAAGGTGAGCGCGTTCATGATGTCGCAGCAGACCTTGAAATTCCAGGTGCTACCTATCATATTTTCTCTGATGGTAGCTGTGAAGCGTCCAGCGTCGAAGCAAGCGCCGGCAGTAGGTGTGCTCGTTGCTCCGAGAGACATGCGATCGCTCTATCGTCTATTTGTGGGGGAAGTACTGCTCTGAGGGTTGTGATACGCCGAAGCATACATTGAGGGTCAAGGGTCACCTAGCGGACCTCCATGGATATCTCAACGCATCTACGAGAGACCTGATGCAATCCATCAATCACACTCTATCAACGACTTGAGCTTCGCAGTGCTTGCCTGTGGCAGGGCTACGTGTACGGAAGGTTCAGCATCTTGACCGGGCTCCGAGTTCCCAAGGAAGAACTGGTCAAGGCTCGGTGGAGCGTGTCTCTAATCGATGAGCAGCGGTGATCGCAGTCTCGTATGTAGTCAGCGCAGTGGATTCTGGAACAACTGTTCGAGGACGCGCTTTTGTTTCGATTGCTTTTCTCGCAGGTGTTCAACCAAGCAATTGTGTACTTTAGGTTCGGGGGAAAGTCGCGAAACGTTTTGAGCTTTTTATGGCTTGCTTGCGCAAACCGCCGTCATTCTTAACTGAAGGCAACGCAATCCGATAAAGTGCATGAATCAGCTGTCTCGTAGTGCCTGTTCCTAGAACTGCGCTCCAAAACGAGAACGTACCAGACGCCACCTACAAGCCTTGCTCGTTTTCAATCCGTTCCACTCCACAGTTCCGTTCAGAAAAAGCAGAGAAAAAACCACACGATATGAAGATTCTGTACCGTCGATACCGACGGTAATGAAGAGGCACGGGTGGACGACGCAAAAGCACGTTGCTCCGTGAGACCGTCGTACGTTGAACGAGACGCGCACACTCTCATACGCACACCCGCGATCGATTACATCATGAAAAGCGAGCGGTTACTACGGGACGGACGAGTGCTCGTCGCTCTCAATGAGACTTCATTCAGAGAAGCGTGCAGACCTGGACACGGGCGCCCTAACAGGGATCATCGATGTTCGCACACCAGGAACACGCGAGTATTCCGAAAGGATCAGCAGTAGCAGCAGCATGGAAATCGTGTGGTCGCCTACTTTTCGCCAAACGGGCGGGATTGCCCAACAGCTCATTCGCGGTCGAGGCAGTCCCCAGGATGCAGAGCTGAAGTGGATGCCCTGCACGCTTGCTCCGGGGTGCGCCTTAGCGACCATGCGGCACATGCGGACGATCTTGGGGCAGGGGCACAGCGAACCGCGCTGGGGCCGCCAACGGTTTCGGTTGTATAGGCCGAACTGGCGTGCAATCGCCTACGTGGTCAGTCAGTTGGACAAAGCATCGACAGACGTGTCGCATCGTTTGGTGGAGGACGAAGGCGCTCGACGTATTGCTGCGCGCAAAGCACGTACCCGTGTTCGTTGCGCGAGAGCGCACACCGAGTGCAGGAATCGATGCGGTACGTGCTCCCGTTGATGAGTTCAAAACGACGTATACGCATCACAAGAATGTGTGCACGCTGAAACGGGTAGAGAAGATGAATGTGAAACGGAACCTGATGCACGACGTGGTGTGCGGGAAGCGGAGCATCGTCAGGTAGCGACGAGGGTGCAGGTGAGCGGCTGGCAACGGCGTGATTCCCCGAGCAGCCACGCGTGCAAGCACATTCTGCGCGGAGACTTGGGCGTCTCAACGAGCACCCGGAAACGTCTCGTGCTTCCGGAGCGTCCATCGGTTTTGCATGAAGCGAGCGCTCGAGGTAGTAATCGGTTCGACCTTCGCGGCGCCATGGTACTGGAACGCAGAAGGCTTGCGATGAAAAGAATCAGTGGCGGCGAGAGAGGGCTCTGGATTCCCGACTGGAGCTATGCACTGGTACGATATGGATCAGCAATCGAGTGAGACTCGTGTACTCTCATATATGCGCTGTGATTTGGATTCCCTGGCAGTTGGAGAAAGATCGTGCTGATCCATACTTCAGAGTTCATAAGTCTGCTGAATCGCATCGCTCAGCTTCGAGCAAATCCTCCTCGATTCGGAGTCCTTTCGGCTGGCGCAGCGTCGCAACTGCACGAAACCTCTTCGGCCATCTGTCGTGTTGCGTTGCGCTGCGAGCGCTTCAACGGACGTGGACGAACGAACTCTAGGCCTACAGGTATACGCACCCTATAAGATAGAATAGGCGAGCACACTGCTAGTCTCTGAGAAAACGCTGCGGGCGTCAGGTTCTCAAAAACTTTTGCCAGGCGCGCAGTCTGTTTTTGCGCGATTTGCTAGAGGCAACCCACTTGGCGTTGGTATCTGCTACGTTCGACCTTAAACAGTTGGCGCGACAGCTCTCGAACAAGCACTGCAACGCGGAGGCCCTTCACCGAGCCAAGGTGCTTCCGAACCTGCTGGAGGCGCCAGGAACGGACTGGCGCTCACTGCAGCACTAGGGCGATAGGGAACGTAGCGCGCCTGGCCAAAAGCCCAAACGACGGAGACGTTTTAGATCATTTCCAGAGTCTATGAACAGAGCATCCACGAATCTGACGTCTGGTGGCAACTGGTTTCAACCGGGAACCAGTGGCGCTTCCTCTGCAACTGTCCAAGCGGGACTCGCGGCACAGAACCCCGTTTGGGCGCCACCGCGCACTACTCCATGGTCCACTGGTGGAGCGACTCCGGTTACTCCCGTTGGGTCAACTGCACTGAATGCTGGCTCGTTCCCTGGAAATGTCGGACAGTCTTCCTGGGATACACAGACGAACAAGTACGCGGATGGCGCTGCCGGATTCCCGACATCGCTCTTTAGCTCCGCCAATGGAAGTGGAACTTTGGGAGCTACTCCAAACGCGACTTCTGGGACAGCGTCCGGCGCCTGGCCGTCAACTGCGGCGTCATCGGCATCGACGTCGACCCTGAAGCCAGCGACCGAGCTCGGCAACACGTCAACGTTCATGTCTTGGCCGAACAGTGCCACGACCGGGACGCAGTTCATCTCCACGGGTCAGGGGATGAATCTTAACCAGAATCCATTGAACGCTGGTACCGGAGGTGCGTTCCAGTCTGCATTCCGTACCACTGGCGGCGCTTCTGGTGCTACGACCGCGGCACCAGCACCTACGGAGCAGCGCGTTCCCGACTGGGTGAATTTTGAGGATCTGTCGCCGTTTATGCGTCAGCAGCTGCAACAGATGGAACAGCTTTGTCTGGAAATGCAACGTTTTGCAGATCATGGTGTTTCCGAGGAAAACCCACGTGCCACTACTGCGCTGCGCAAGCAACTGGCCGATGTAAACGGACAGGCAATGTCGCTACGAACTGCTCTGGCGCTTTCTAGTACACTAGTCGCTGAACTCAAAAGAGCGAAAGATGGAGCGATCCATTTTATGCAATATGTATGCGACCTGCACGAAGCTTTGCATGCAGCCCTATTCGATAACGGAACCAGAGAAAGTGGCGTCTATGGGAGCCAGCAGCTCGCTCCAGGGAGCGCAGCGCTTCCGTCGTCATCTTCTTGGTCGTCGTCGATGCCGTTGACTACGGCACGAGCCTGGTATGTTGAAAGGGACACAGCAGTGGCTCCGAGTCGAACGATCCACCTTCCGTCAAGTTTTATGGAAGCAGTTACGACGGCCTTGGAGCAGCGCGCAGCGCTCTGTGAAGAGAAGCTCACTCAAGTCACACAGCTGCTGGCAGCGATGGTGGGTTCGTCTTCGCAACCCGGGATACTGCACGCCTTGGGGATCGATGTCTCGGACGCTGCAGCTGCAAACTCGCAGCCAGAGTCTGGTTCTGGATCGGGGAGCCTGACCACCACCACCACCACCACCAACACCAACACCATTCAACGATTGCATAACACGCTCCGCAATGAGCACCTTTTGCTCATGCAACTAGCGGGCGCGGTGGCCATGCTCCACGAGCGCGTTCAAGCGCTCCGGGAATGGTTCACGCTGGTCTACCAGCAGCGTCGTCCCCGGGCACCGGATCCGCTACAGAACCCGTCGACGACGATGACGACGACGCAAGCGTCGGGGTTGGGGCAATGGCCCTTCGCCCCGATCCAGCGATGATATCATGGCTTGTGACCGGGAGCCGTTGTGGCTGGTGCGCGTTCAGGAATTGCATGTTGCTTCCAAAGGGAGCACCCACCTGCCAGAGGCGCATGGCCCTCGAAGCTCGCTTCTTGCCTTGCATCCATTGGATGTCCAGCGCATCGGATGTTGCGTGCTTCTCTTATGCCTTGACCATGGTTGCAGAAGAAAAGCCAGCAAGCGGCATACATCTCATACCGACGCGCGTGTAAGTGTGCACAATATGAGAGACGAGCGGAGAGCCTTCGCGGCGTCTACAGCAACATGAACCGCACCACTACCACCACCACCACCAGCAGCAGCAGCAGCAGCAGCAGCAGCAGCAGTAGAAGTAGTAGTAGTGTCTAGACTGTGAATGCTTCCGGATACCTGTAACAGGTTGACAGCGCTGCGGTATCCACGACGGATCCCATTCGCTTTCGAATACCACTTATAAACGTATTTGCGCACCGGCAACCGTGTCAACATCGCGAGCACCAAGCCCTAGCGATTCCAGTATTTCTTGACGAACGGTAGCGTCCCCGCAGGCGTCCAGGATGCCTCGGAGGCAGTGCCTATCCCGCGCACGTCTGACCGGGTCGAAGCCACTGAGGGACTGGACCATAGACCAGGCCTCCTGCCAGTTTCCGTCTTTCACCAGAGCGTTCGCCAGATATACAACAGCAGCTGCACGGGTTCCTAATCCAACACGGCGGCGTTCGAGATGTGCATAAAGCTGTCGCGCACGAGCCACATCCGCCTGTGCCGCGGCCATCTCCAGGATCGCCAACACCGTCGATTCGTGGAGTGATCGCTCGGTCTCTGCATATTCGCCACCATCATCAGTACGATCGCATATCCTGTACTCCTGGACGAAATCCCAGACGATGCCTGCCTGGCGGAGCGCACATCGCGCCTGGATCACGTACTCCACCGGCGGCAAGGCGTCGGGCGATATCGGAATTTCAGGGACCGGCCCGGACGCAGCGGTTCTTTCTGCCTCGCGCCCGTGCACGCTTCCCCCAGGATGCTCCTCATTCCGAGTCACGTACGCCTGCTGTAATGAATCCACGACAGCAGACCATTCTTGCATCACTGTGTTGGCCTCGCGGCAGCTGCCTGCTGAGGCAGCCGTCACATCCGCTGCGCGCTGCCGGTGAACACGCAGCGCCGCCTGTCGGATCGCCTGCAGCGCGTACATCGCCAGCTGCGTGCACCAGTGCTCGCGTGTCGGCTTCATCGAAGCGTTTCCCGCGTCCTGCGGATCCGTGCGCGATGCACACGTGTCCGCGGGATCCGTGTGTGCTGTCTGCTGCCATGCGTGCAGCATCTGCAGCAGGGGCGCGATCTGACCTGCGCTGGATAACGCGGCCGCCACCACACGTTGAACGGATAGCGGTGCGAGCCCGACCTGGGCGTCATGCATCGCAGACTGCTCTGGTGGCGCTCGTTGACGCATGTATGTCGTCGCTTGGGTATACATCGTCCAGGCAGCGTGTACGTCCCGCCGTCGCAGGCACGCTTCGATTGCGGAGCGCCAGGTGATCCAGTCTGGCTCGCAGCGTGGTGCAGCGCTCGCGGTGGCAATGCGCGTTGCCGGCGCGCGCATCATCGTGGTGATGAGCTCGAGCACGCGCTCCACTTGACCTAGGCGCGCCATCGCTTGGGCTGCAATATTGTACACAATGATGTCCAACGTCTCTCCTTTGCGTCTGGTGAGTAAATCGAAAACTACAAGGACTGCCTGATCGCAGCCGGCTCGCAGCAAGCTCGACATGATGATGGTGTATGCACCGAGGCTGTTCAGGTCGGGTCGGATGAGGCTCTCAGCTTGCTGAACGCTTGGTTTCCGTAAGAATGCCACGTGGGATGCCCAGGAGTCCTCTTTCCAGATCACTGATGCGCTGTAATCATCTACGCTTCGAGGAGCACTGAAACTGCGCAAGATGGCTATAGAGACTGCTCGGCGCAGGGTTCGTGCGTCCATCGAGTCCGATACCGCAGCCTGCGCGTACGGCTCTGTATCAATTCGTAAACTATTCGCGTTTCCTGGACTGTTTTTTCCTGGAAACTGCCCGTTGGTCAAGTGCGTGGTGTTCGCGGTGCCGCTGGAGACCACTCGATCTCCAGGATCCAAGTGTTTTCGGGCAGCGCTCGAAGCACATGTCTGAGGGAGCATCGAAACGACACTTCCCATGCCGAGTTCATGCAAGAAAGCTTCCACACGTCGCCCGTTGTTCACATCGTTGTTCAGGACACGCTGCACGCGCAAAAGGCATCGACCCAGGTGGAGCGCTTTGTTCAACGAAGGCCCTGCGGCACGCTGCTGCGCCGACGCAATGAAGAGGCGCAGTGCCTCGCGGGCTTCTTCAAGCCTTGATTCCACTGCAGATACATCCAGCAGGGTCGCTGTACACTGTTCAGGTCGTTTGTTCACTGCGTCCGCTGTCGAAGCGTTGCCTGTCGGTTCACGCGCCGAGTCAGACGCCTCCGAAGCCGTCGCCGTCATTAGATGCGTCCTAGCTTCACCTGGGTTGCGACAAGTCCATAGTCGGTAATATAGGGAAGCGTAGCTTTGCAGAGGTGGCAAATTAGGCTCTCTGATTGTACTAGGGCCGTTCTCAGTTCCGAAACTCGCGAGATACCGGGGCAGCTTCTTTTCGCGTGCGGCCGCTGCAGCGGCGGCTCTTTGTTTGGGGAACCAGTAACGCTCCAACCAGTGCTGGCGCTTTTTATCTCGTTCCTTTCGTCGAAGCTTAGAGTTCGATAGGCGCCCGCGGAACCGAACACCGCCGAGACGAGCGAAGAGCGTCGAACACAACCCCTCTTGTGAGTGGAAGGTTTGTAGAAGCCTCTGCATCCGAGCGTTCTCCAAGGGCGCTCATGCGACTTGAATCGCTGGAAGCTCGCTGCTCTGATCCACGAACTTGCACCACAAGTCCTCAGATAGCTTTTAACTTTGCTGAAAACGAAGCAAACGTCTCCAGCACGTAGACGACCGGGAGGTGATATCGACCGCTTCGAGCTGTGCGACAGCGCCCTGCAATCTCTAAGCGCCGCAACGGGTTCTGCACAGCTGCAACCTGGCAAGTCGATGTGTTTTGATGTGCAGACACGTAAAGCCTCGAGGTTTTGGCCATATTTTACGGATTCAGGAGTGATTTTCATTGTTGAACCAAGTCCTCGTACGAACAAGTCGGCAGCAGTAAGTAAATGCGCACAACAAGCTAGAGGCACCCAGGGCACCCCTTGCCGGGAAAGAACACGTATTGTGCACCGTCTAGGTCGTCTGCCCTGCCGCAGACCGTGTTGCGCTGGCTTTTCATGCTGTAACGAGGGATGCGTAGGACTAACCTTCGACTGATATCCGGGAGCCAAGTCGAAAAAGTAGGAATCGAAGCAGCGTGAACCAGCGAGTTGTTCTGGGGTTCCAGGGTCCTGCAACGAGTCGCTGCTCATCATACTGCCCCGCGTTCCCGTAATTAGCGGTCTCCATCCAGGTTCCTCAAGGCCTGAAACTCGCTGATATTTTCCGAACTCAGATCCCGGATACTTGAGGTTGAACGGTGGCGTCGGTCAGCAGATAGCTTGCGTTGAACATCATAGACGCAACCCGCGGCACAAGCGTTTGCCAGTGCGGCAGGCAGCACGTAGAGCTCCCCGTGTGCACAGTGTTCCTGGTGTCCGTACTCCTCTACATGGTGTCTGCGAGTCGCATGCGTAAGCACGCCGTCCTGAAAAGTCATGGGATGTATCGCATATCGGATGATATCTCCGTCCGGCGTGTGTGCACAGAGGGATCTTCTACGAGCACCTAACACGTGCAGTTGCAGAGAACGTTGCGTGCACCTTGGAGCGACGTATTGAAGCACGTGTATCGCTCTAGAACGTGCACTTTCTAGAGGAAGCGTGGGCTGTTTTGGAACCATGAAGCTCTAATTATGATGGTGCTGATCGACTCTGTCGAGCGACTCAGAGGTAGGCCTCGATTTCGTGCTGGAAACCTGAAACGGATGACATCCGCACGGCATCGTAATGATCCAGCTGGTCCGTGGAAGGGTACGGCAAAGCCTTTGTTGTGTCTCCGCACGACACTCGTAGCGGCGTGTTTTGTAGCCAAACCAGCACCCGCGGTGTGCTCGGCTTTCGAAGAGTCACTGGCTCTACCAGGTCTCTATCCCCAGCGTGGAGACTGGTCTAGAACTAGTGTGAATCGAAACTATCGGTGAAGGAGCTGAGTTTGCTTTCCCGGTTGCCGGCGTTCAGTACTGGAGCATCCAGGAGGACCTGCTTCGATCCAGCGATGTCACACCATTACAAACCGTTTCCTGAATATCAGCTTCGAAGCTATGTGCACCTGCCGCGAACGACTTGCGCTGGAGACCATGGTGTGCGTGATCCGCGTCCAGTTCAGCACGGAGCACCGACAAAAGCTGCCGCCACTAGCGTATGCGTTCCAGCGTCAATCATCGTCGATGACGTTCTTTTCGGAAGCATTGCAACGATAAAATAGGCTTGGCGTCGTCTGATTCGGCGCTTCCTGCAAAAGCTCATCGTCGCTTGAGGCGACCAGCATCCCGTGATGCACTGGAATCCTTGTATGCGTCACTGCAAGCACTGGACACTTCATAGGAATCCGCTTGAACAGGGTCAGCCGATTCCGCGTTCCACTGAGCTCCTGAGCAAGGTTGCGAGTCGGTTTACAGATCTCTAAAAGACGAAGCATACCAAGCCGTGGTCACAAGAGCTCTACAATACAGCAAGAATCTCCGTGGCTCCTGTCCTTCTATGCAATGATACCAAACGAAACATCGAAAAGGCCGTTGCCACGGAGCGAACGCAAAGCTGCGGCGGGCGCTCGCCACGCAAGATCCGCTCAGGTGCCTTGACTCGTTTGGAGGCGCCCTCTGACGCCTGTTCCAACTAACGGCGCTGTCCAGCCAGCATCGTTCCATCTCCATTTTTGGGTCGATCACAACTGCACGCGAGATCAGCCAGGCCTGAAGGCATGACAACCGCGTGTCCACAATAATCGTGCCCGTGTAGCCCATGGGCACGTTCAAAGGATTGCCGATTTGCAGACCGGGCACCGCGCTTTTTGCCGAAGCCAGGGATCAATGCACTGCTGATGATACTGATGAAGGCACGGTAATACTCGAATCCGTTCCTCAGGTAGAAAGAAATCTAAACAAACAACACAAACTGATGTGGTATCATCTGGTTCGGTTCGCTCCTCCTCGGACTGCAGTTTGCAACTCGATGAAGCTGGCTTGTTCGCGTCCGAGTCCGCGGTCTCGGCGGGCTTCAGGAGCGATGCCGTGTCGGTTTGTGTGGCGGCGGGTTCAGCGTGAGCCCCTGCCGTCGTCGGCTCCGTCGGTGACGCCGCTTCCGTCCGTGTTGTCAGGTTCTCATGATTGTCCATTAGTTTGGAGCGCTTGCTCTCGGATGTGGCACTTCCCCGTTGCATCCATTCCTTATACGTAAAACAAGGAAGTAGGTCTATGGCATCTTGGGGCGCCCCGTGCAAAAACTCTTGCATAGCCGCTGCACCGGAGTCCAGTTCTAGGAGCAATTCGTAGTCTTGTGGAGTGAAATCACGGTCTACGAGTGACAGGCGCTGCATGATCTGGATGTACCTTAACTCCTGGGGAGACAAGAGGTGACGCGGCGGCGTCTCCAGGGCGACACGCCAACGCCAGCCGTTCGCTTGTCGCCGTGCTGTGCGCGCTCGTCGTCGCACCGCGCTGCTGGTGCCCCAACGCCCGCTCCCAGGGCCCCTGTAGCTCGCGTAAAAACGCACAAGCGCGCCGGCCAGAAAAATGACGAGTCCCAAGAGCGCCGTCAGCTGCACGTCACGGTCTAAGAATATCGGTATAAACGAGAGCGCTGCCAGCACCAGGAAAATACCCGACACCAGCAAGCGAGCCTTTCTCACCTGATCCACGAGGAGGCTGTACTCATCTACCACGGTGCCGTGTAACGCCAGCAACGTGCAGTGGCTCTGACTCACGCCTCGCCGTCAGCTGGTGTGCGTAGCCGTTGCCGCTTAGGCCCCAACGGTTCGCCCGTGCGTTGTCCACAAAAGGTCCCCAGTCACCGCCGTTTCCAAGCTGGCCGTTCTGCCAACGATTTCGCTCTGTGCCGACATCATCCATCTTTGACGAAGGTGAAGCGATACTCCACGCTGCGCAATACAACTGCTCGCCCCGTCAGCCGCAACCTTCGGGAGACACGCACGCACACCCCCCCAACTGACGCCTACACACGCACGCTCGAACGGAATCGAGATCATCATGCGTGCCGGTGTGCGCAGCAGCAGCCGGCGCGCGATGCCTTGTCCGAATCACCCAGGCGTCAGCGACGCTTCCGCCTTCGCCGCCTGCTGATCAGCGCAAATGGCGCTTGGCAATGTGGCGAGGGGGCGGCAGCGGCGCTGTTTTTGCGCCCCTGTGCAGTAGCGCGCTCCTGCCTGGGCGCAACCGCTCAACGGATCGCGGTGTACGCCAGCGCGTGCACGATGATACGGAGCGCGCTTCTCGCCTTTCAACTCAATGACGTTCCACATCAAGGTACGTGTCGTCAAATGCTTTTCGCAGTTTGCAGCAGGTGTGTTCGAAGTATGTTCAACTAAAGCAATAAAAATTCAAGTGGGGGTTATGGGCATGGTAGTTAGGGGTTTCGGAGAGCTCTCCATGCCACGTCCGATGAAAACAAATCAAAAAAATTTTCTTCTTGCTGATCATCGGGCGAACGAAAGCAAGTGATGAAGAAGCAGAAGACGAGGAGATATGGGCGAGAAAAGGAGTTTGCCCGACGAGACAATGCCGAGGTTGTATTGATACAGAGGGCGTGAGTAAGAGGAATGCTTGCATTGTTGACTTCCGCCAGCGGCAATGTACGCGAGGAGCTTATGAAACGAGAGTTCAATGCTGGTATCAGTATAAGATGAATTGTGTTGCTGGAGACGGAACCCGAGGCGCTGACGCGAGCCGCCTTTGTAAGGTAACCTCTCAGCGTCGAAGTGTGCCTGGATAAACTGTAGCGGATACCAGGCAGTCGGTCAAAAAAGGCTGGGAGGCGTCGAAAAGTGGGTGAATAGATATACCCCCATGGTCGTGACACATTGTTCGTTGTGCTCACCACGTATGTAGATGCTGGTGCGAGCACCGTATGCTATGGCAACAGGGTAATGCTTTCCTATGAGAACGGGCCCTGGGTCCTTTGGCTCCGATGCCGTCTCGTGCATGCCCGTATGCATCGCATCACGCTCGGCAGCGTGATCGACGAGCCCGTTTGGAGCATGTCACACGTGTGTCTCGGTGCGGTATAATTTCGGAACTCTCGAATCACCGGTAGAGTCTTTATTGTACTAGAGCTCGCTTTAGCGGCACGACAGACTCGAATGCGTGACGCGTTGGCGGCCGTCAGAGCGCCACTAAGGGCTGTGGTGGCTCGGCTATCTTGCCCCGGCACATGGACATATTATTCCGTTTCCCCATCATAATCACCAGAGCCGCATGTTCCATGTCCATCCATACTGCCTGCTCAGATTGCTGCTCAACCGACTACGCTTGTATGGCATACGCATTAGGCCATCGAAGCCAATAGGCGCTTGAGACTAGAACGCAACAGCTGCAGCCATGCATAGTTGCCTCCTCGTGCGGCTGGCGCCCGCTAATGTTTGCGTTTGCGCAGTCTCATACAAGCGCGGCCTTCGTCACGTCAACAAAATGAGTCTTATTCGGCACCAGGTGGCGTAGTCGAGCGGTCTCCATCTGAGCATGCGATCGCCACGCACACCTGCAACGACCGCCGCTGTATCGATGGCGAGCTTAGTTTTCCTGGTTCAATGCATCCATCCGACACCATCTAAAACAACCAGCACCGCTGTATCGATAGCGAGCTTAGTTTTCCTGGCTCAATGCATCTATCCTACACCATCTAAAGCGATCAACACCGCTGGATCGATGGCGACTTTGGATTTCCTGGCTCAATGCATCTATCCGACACCATATATGGCGAGCAACGCCTCTGCATACCTGGAGTCTCTAGCAGTGTACACGCTTCCCTGAAGCAGGCTCATCGCGTGAGCCGGCCCCGACCAGCACCCAGTCCAGACAACGCGATCGTCGAAACGGATGATAGCTGCAGCTGTAGCAGTGGCAGTAGCAGCTGTGCGTTCGCGTAACCAGCTGCCCTATCCCGGAGCGGCCGCTCGTAGACGCGAACACACGCGCTGCCGTCGATGCCCGGCGGCGGGGCTGCGCTGGGCAGCGCGTATCGACAACGACGGACGCTTTTGTCGAGCGTCTTTAGCTATAGTGCGACTACTACTACTGTTGCTGCTGCTGCTGCCGCTGGTGGTGGTGGTGCTATCATACACAGGTTGTTGAGCTACTGGTTGAGCTTGTTGCTACGCAACGAACAGCGTTTATCATGAGAGACGCATTGTACCTCGCTTTCGTAGCGCCTTTTCTACAAAAACAGTCGACGCGTAGGTTTACCGGCTTGAAGGTCAACGGTGCGTCGTCCGCGAATCAAATGTGGACCTGGAGCCGAACCACGGGACTAGAAGGACCTTCCTGCAGAGGCCAGCAAGCCTTGCCGTTTCAAATGACAACCGCGCCTGAGACGTCCAAGGTTTCCACGCGCAGTGTTCCGGGTTGGACTGTGAGCGGGTCTACAGACGACGTCATCGAGTTACTCGTTCCTGAGGCAATGCGCCCTGAACTCGAGGCCGAAGCACGAACGTTGCCGCGCGTTGTGCTGACCGAGGAGACCGACCTGCAGTGGCTTCACGTACTGAGCGAGGGCTGGGCATCGCCCCTGCGCGGCTATATGCGCGAAGAGGAGTATCTGCAGTGCCTTCATTTCAATTGCTTGCGTTCTACGAGCGGAACTCTATACAACCAGTCTGTGGCAATTGTGCTCACGGTAGACGATGCCCAGCGACAGGCCATTGAAGCCAGCGGGCGGAACGCTATTTGCATTACATGGCACGAACGGCCTGAGGAGCCCCTTGCTATTCTCCGGAACCCAGAGTTCTACGTTCACAACAAGGAGGAGCGCTGCGCGCGACAACTCGGGACGACGCACCCCAAACATCCCTATGCAGAAGTCATCTATCGTTCAGGAAACTGGCTCGTAGGCGGTGACTTGCAAGTCCTCAAGCGCATCAAGTACAACGATGGTCTGGATGCATACCGCTTGACTCCGAAAGAACTTCGTCGTGAGTTCCACAAACGCGGTGCCGACGCTGTTTTTGTGTTTCAGCTGCGGAACCCGATCCATAATGGACACGCGCTGCTCATGACGAGCTGCCGTGAAGACCTCCTGCGTCGTGGCTACCGCAACCCGATTCTACTGGTGCACCAGATTGGTGGTCGCGTCAAGGCCGACGACGTACCGCTTCGAGAACGCATCCTACAGAACCAGGAAGTGATCGCCGAGGGCATTCTTGATCCAGAATCCACCATGCTCGGGATTTTCCCTAGTCCTATGATGTACGCAGGCCCAACCGAGGTGCAATGGCACGCCAAAGCTCGCATGAATGCAGGTTGCCAGTTTTACATCGTTGGTCGGGACCCAGCTGGGGTCAAGCACCCTGATGGCGATCGCGACCTCTACGATCCATGGCACGGGAAGAAAGTGCTCCTGAGCGCGCTCGGGCTCGAACGACTCGAGATCCTCCCGTTTCGAGTGGCGGCCTACGACAAAAAGATCGGGAAAATGGCGTTTTTCGATCCATCGAGAGCAGACGACTTTCTGTTCATCTCGGGTACTAAAATGCGGGCGTTTGCCGCACGCGGGGAATCACCACCTGACGGATTCATGGGTGTGCGTGCGTGGAAGGTGCTCGAAAACTATTACGCACAAAAACGAGAAGCGCAGGGGTCCTCTTGACAAATCAAAAGCCCTTAGAGACCTCTTGTTAGGCACTTGGCAACGCCTTTTCGAACCAACAGTTAGTATCCGCAGCTCGGGGAACGTTCATGCACGCTGTGGGTCGGATATGAGCAACGAAATAGCGCTGCTTCTGCTGCGGGTGCTTCTGCTGCGGGTGCTTCTGCTGCGGGTGCTTCTGCTGCTCCATCGTAGCCTTGCTAAGCGTCTGTGCATATGCACTCAGGGGAAAAAATTCGGCTGGCAACGTGCTCCCTCAAACGTGAATCTGCCGTCCAGAGCTTTGCTGGTCGCCTAACAGCATTAGGCAAGAATGTTGCTTTATTTGAGAGCATATCGATGGTGAGAACCCTCGACTCGACGATAGGCTCTTCAAGATGAGGTCGTCCAGCGCAACATAGCGCCATAGCGCGCACGCCAGCGTTCGTACCCGATCAGGAGTACCTCGAAAGGCCCTGGCGCTCCCCGAAAAGAATGACCGAATAACGCGTACTAGCGCTGGTTGGCCGTATCGATCGCACGGGAGTGAACCGTTTGCGTCGTAAGCCCCTGGTGCATCGCAGTCGCGAGCCTGACGGGCACAAGTCCCTTGCGAACACCGGTGGCAGATAGTCGAGGCACCAGCTCCGTCGACGAAGGCGCTAGCAGCGAAGCAGGACCAGGGGTTTCCTGGTTAAGTTCATCGGTTCTGGACCATGAAAAAGCAAAGCAGCAGGGTAAACTGGCTATCGCGGAATCCCGCCATACTTTACTCAGTGACGGCTAGGCTACCCAACGCAACATCTTTCGCCAAGACGCGGTCTCACAACGCGGTGCGCTCTGCAAGCACATCCTGCAGGTCTCGCTCCGAGTCCGTGCTTAGACTGTTATTGCACCCAAACTTTTCAGTGACTCTATCCTTAGGTGCTGAATTTACGGCAAGCATCCCCGTGACGCAGTGCGTTGCCCCCGACCGCGACACAGGCGCGGTGGCTGGCCAGTGAACAGTCAGCTAGTACCAAAACTTCGCTGAGTACTCGACATCACCCGCGTTAGAACGAAATGGTTCGGGTCGACTCGGCGAACTCACGTGTAAACAGTAGAATGTGCATTCCTTCCTACTGTCATCAACACCAGGCCTTGCGTACGTTTTCTCGTATTGCTTTCTTTTCCTCTCTCTTTCATTCCCGTCTTTAGATACGCCCGTTGGCCCGTCTCTCAAGCTCTGTTGTCAGGAGTCATAGGATGTTCGTGACAGCTTCCAACTGCCATTTTCATAGCTTGTGGCTGTTGTCGATGCATTGCATGCCATGCTGTACATAGCCATCTATGCTTCACTTGCAATTTTTACCTTATTGCGGACAGTGTCGGTGCTTCCCTCGATGCGGTTACACTCGACAGCTTTCAGATGCACCGATATATCCACAAAATCATCTGTTCTGATTACCGCCCTGTGCCGCATAAGCGTTTGCTTCAGCGCTCTCTTCATAGCCTTGATGGCTGCAGAAGTTTTTTTCAATACCCTCCTCCGTTCCCGCGCCCAATACCGTAGCGTTATATCACGAAAGCGTTCCGGGCGATCACTCGTCGAGTGTTCTGTTCGCTCTGCAGGCACACGTGCGTTGTTCCATTTGAGGAAGGATTTGTGGAACGCGATGTTGATCATGATGAAATAAGTACTGTATTGGAAATCCAGAGTGGAGATCAAGGTGAGTAACTTCGATCCGTCTATGCTCGCTTCTTGTAGAGTGCTGACGAACGCTTCACAGGAGGCAATCGCTCGGATGACTTGAGTCCGAACCCAAGACCATTCGCCATGCAAACATAAAAGACGTGTGCCTCCAGAGCATATCCGGTAGAAATTATCACGCTTCTGTCAAATAATGCTTCCACAATGGTCACAAGGAGAGGAGGATTTGTGTTTAGACCGGACTCGATAATTTGATGCGAAAGATTCAGTGCTCTTCCTGTATGACATTAAGAAGAAATCTTCAAGGAACGAGGAGCAGTCTTTTTCGCATCAATCCAGCGGCGCGAATTCCAGCGCCACGAATTGCCTCAGAAACATCGAGAACATGGCTAGAGTGTGATTTGAGCAAACTCCTCGTAATGAATGATGAAGCTTGGAGGCTTGTTCGTATCAGTTGGACGATCAAATCGGTTACACTACGAATCCTTGTTCAAATACATCGCGAGTTATTTGGATCCAGGTGGCGTAATGATGTCAACGGCAAAGAGTCAAAGAAGCGACGCCCAAAAGGTGACCCAGAATCCCCAAGCTACATATAAGTGCTATAGTCCGCATTGCAGCAAGTTGAATCTCGAGACTCTACACCTAAAAAGAGTTCGGCAAATGTCGAAATGCAAGAGCAGATCGAGTACTTCAGTGTTCCATTTCGACCCGACACGGGTGTGGAATCCATCACGCACAGCGAATGCCGCAAACCTACTCCACGCTGCACATGTAGACCGCTACCACCAACCTCAGTACGAGGCCTACGTGCGCCCTCTTTCAACGGCATATCCATAATCCGCTCAGGACGGTTTCATCCGCGCTTTCTACACGGCCTGCTCGTTTATCTCACCAAGATGATCGATGCAACTGATTCGCAGCGTCGACGTTGGTTTCTGGATGCGGCAACGTCGGCGTATGTCGTCCAGAGCGATCTGAAAATATTCCACCGGACGAGCGGAATCTAGAAACTCATCGTGATCGGCTACATCTCCGTCAACATAGTACCCGATATGACCAATGCCATTTGGTGCAAATATGTGCACGAATCCATTGGCGTCTAGTGTTATGCGCGGTGAACGGCCCACTGCATGTAGTGGATGACTCGGGCGTTCACTGGCGGAGGCGCCGTTAGTAACAGGTAGCATACGAGTGACCGAAGCGTGTGGTGCATTCGCAACCTGATAAGGAACACGCGCATCATGCTCTAGTCGCTCGGGTGATGGTAGTGGTGATGCGGCTGGTTGCGCAGTGAACGAGGCCCAGTCCGGCTCTATCTGCTCTACAACAGCAAGTGCACCAACAAAGTGCCGATGGAAATGCAAGCGGCAAGCAGCACTCCTATCCCAGTGCGGTTCGTGTGCCTCCCGCTCTGGATCTGGGTCTTGCACCGTGAAAAGACGGTAGAAATAGTCAAAGCCGCGGGCCATGATACCACCACCGCGGCACGGATGCGGAAGCGACAGACAGTGACCCAGTTCATGCAGCATCGCGCCAATTGTTGTGGAGGCCAAGGCCCAGCGTTCACCGCGACCGGCGCTATCATCGAAGAAGTTAATTGAGTCTACGCGTCTCCGATCACTAAAGCGCTTTGGCACTTCTGAGAGCGTCTGTGGCCATGCGTACATACCACTGGAGCCAAAGAGCGCTAACGTGCCTCCACCAAGTGCTGTGTGTCCATACACACGGCCTGTGCTCGCATCTTTTGACGTGAAAGACATGACAGCCACGTCGATACACTGCTGGCGGTTAGATATGTTCGAGAGCTCCTCAGCAATCATACCCCAGAGCGCGTCACCCGAAAGTGCATGCAGCTCGGCTCGTGTCCGCGACAGACGCCTTACATGAACAGGTACATCATAGGCGCAGTGAATCTCTTCGATATTCCCTGGCAACGGAGTCGCACACGCAGCGCTCATACGTTCAATGCAAAAGCTCAAATGACCGAGGCCTTGCTCATGAAGCAACTCTGCGGCAGCTGTTTGCATGAGTCGTAACGCTAACGCGAAACGGCGCACGGCGCTCGCAAGCATACAGTCTTCGTCGGGCGGAGCTTGGAAACGCACCTCCACGGCGTCTCGCGGCACGACGTAGACTGCTCGGACTACATAGTCCCAGGGGACGTCCAGATAGTGAACGCGAAACTGCAGTTTCGCTGGCCCGCTCAGCGGACCCGCAGCGACAAGGTTTACCCCTGGTTGCAGCCAGACTAACGCTCGAAACCTACCATCGCAGTTGCGCACAGGCCAAGGCGTTCGTTGCTGTTCAGCAACCAAACTACCTGGTTGAGCATTTGCCAAGTAAACGACGACGCACGTGAGGTGCTCATTGAGCGGCACCTGACCGCATATCAGAAGCAACGGAAACGTTACAGCTTCGTCTGGTCGGAGGTTCTCAACCCGCCATCGCACCATTCACGCCGTTCGAAAGTCGAACGACGCGAACGGTGTACAGTAGTGGCGGCAACCGCGCCCTAGACGAAACGTATACAACTGACGTTCAGACGCCTTCCAGCCTTTTTGGACCGGCCACCCACTACTGCTTCCAACTTTTTCGCATATAGTTCGACTTTGAGGGGTTGCCTAACAACATTCTCTCGTGTCAACTCCGGAGGTCTCTTCTCCAGCACCGCGCATTTCCTTAGATTGATGGCGGCATTAAAATCTCGATTCACGAATTCCATCCGTTTCTTGCCATCACTGGCTGTATTCACTAATGCGAGTAATCCTCGCACTTTTGCCCTCCTTTCCATTTGCTCCCCCGTCAGCGGCCCATACTTTTTTATATCCTCAGGGCACCTCTGGCACTTTTCCATCTCGACCCTCTGAAGTGTACACCCCAGTTCAGGGTGTATATAGGACGTCCGGAACTCATCTATAGGTATCGTAACGAAACGCCGTGCACACTCCTTGTATATTCTTGTCGTTGGAGCAGGCGTAGTTCCTTTTTGGGTCTTCCAACACCCTGCCCCATACGCTACGAAGAGCCTCTGACCTTCATCCTCCTTCAAGGCGCTCAACTGATTGGAAAAAATTCGCGAACGCCCGCTGCCTCCCACCGTATACATTCATACGCACTCGAATCCACCGAGGCTTGGTATACTCCTCCCACAGCGCATCCCAATGAGCAACACGAACTTCCATCAATTTCAGAAAAGCCTGAAAGTCCGCATTCCGGCTCGTCACCTCACTCATAGCTTCCAGGCGATCCTTCATTCCTTCGTTCCATGTCTCAATTTTCTTCCTTGCATTCATTATACCGGATTCCCGATAATATCTTGCTCTCGAGAACCCCAAAGTTCGCATGTCTTTCTGACGTAAGCTACCGTCAATGACATCTTCCGCACGCTTGGGTGCTGCGATGGTAATGATATTCGTATTCCCAGGGTCCGCGCCAACGACAAAGTCGTTATCCTCTACCTGCTGCGTCGCTGGATCCTCCTTCTCCTTTTCTCCATGCTTCGTCACGGGCTCAGCCGAAGGCAGGACTGGACGATCTGTCTTGAACCGCCCATAGTGTACACACATGGCTACTCTATCGGATTCCATCATCCTCTTGAATACCTTTTGTTTACTCATTTTGAGACGTTTGAAATCTAAGATATCCTTCCAGTACGTCTCCCGGTTTTCGCCGGTGAAGTCCTCCCTGCTAGCATCAAACTCGGGATTGATATCCCTCATGATGCCGTTATGGACGCCGAAGTCGATACTCACAAAATGTGACTTGATGTTGCACAACGGAACGCCGTTGAAGCGCTTTCCCGTTAGGAAAGCCTTCCGTCTCTCCCACTCTTCATTTTTTTCCCCACTCAGCTTCATCTCTGCCTTGCGTTCGAGCTCTCGGTCCAGAAACACAAAATAGCGCAGGATGAGGCCATGATATCTTTCCTTACCGTTTTTCAACTCTGATATCTTTTCTGCTAGATTCGCCAGCCCCAAGTCTGCGCGGCGCTCTTGAATAGCCGCACGGATTACAGAAGCTTCATTCGTGCTCTCGTTTGACGCCTTCTTGTCGACGAATTCGATCTCATCTTCACGCTTGCGATCTTTCGTGATGCCGTCGATAATCGCCCATTTTCCATTGCGAGACAGACCCGGGTAGAGTGCAGCCACGCGCGTATCATGAAACGTTCGAGGTTCATGTTCAAATGGTTCTTCAGATTCGTGAGGTACTTCATAGCCCCATAGTCGTAAATATCCCGGTCACCCTTGTATCGAGTACCCTCGAAGCAGAATTTCGCGAAGTTTTCGTGGAGGACGTGCACCCGCTCATTTTCCCTCCATGTTTCCTCTGTACCAAGCATCAGCTGACGAACAAAGGTCTTATCGAAAAACTCGTCCGGAATCTCGACCATTTCCACGTGCGTCACGTCGCGATACATCTCCCTCACCAAATGCATCAGTCCTGATGACGCCTTGACAATACTCTTGGAGTACGAATCGACACGGTTCCTAATGGCCTCTCGCAACTTTTGTTTGTGAGGATCCTTGTTATGTTTAAGAAGACAGGTTTTCACCACCATCTCGTCGTACTGTCTTCTTTCTCGCAGCCTTGGACGTGCGGCCTCCTGCCTTTGCTTCTTCTGCCCTTCCTGTTCTTCTTCGCCCCGCCATGTTTTTCGTGTTTCTCCACCAACCGGCGACACAGGGCCCCAGGATCCTCCGCTTCCACTTCCATAACTTTCCATTTTTAATTTTTTATAACGCTCTCTGAACGCTTCTGCTCCAAACAGCGAAAAATCACTTGAATACACTTGCTTGAGTGTTGAAACACAATTGAACTGAATAATATACGTTGCTACGACTTTAATGAAAATAAAATTTGCCGGGTAGAACAACACGCTACAGATTAGGATTCCATTCCTCTTCAACGGCGACATGCGCGTCGTGTCTCGTGACCACCTGATCCGGAGGTGCGCGTACCGACCGCGCTATACAAACGAAGAGCAAAAATGAATCATTAAATAGCGACGAGGTAACAATGTCTTTCTTCCTCTACGAGAAACGTAAAAAGGATGAAAGTTTTTCGTATTGTGGAAAAGTTTACCTTACAGGCGGAGGGTCCTGCGAGCTGGACGATTCTGCTAGGCTGGTGCTCGGTGTGCCTCTAAAGTGGCGGATGCTGTAGCGAGACCTGCGCAGCTCGTCCGCAACGCAGTTTTTTGGGACTAGGGGCAACAAAGCCGCGTCTGGGCGTCGCCCTGTTGCGGTGGTCTCCTAGTATATCGTTTCGCGCTGCCGCAGAAAGTACGTCCGTCAGCGCAGCTTGCAGACTCTCAGAACTATTATGTACTCCGAGACGATGCCAGGTGCACCACGCCTCGAGCCGACGCCCTCAGTAGTATGGCAAAGCCGTTCTGTCTCCGTGCAGCATCCGCACCAGCGGTAGGCGCTACATCTGGTGCTGACGCCAGGCACTTGCTGCACGATAGAATGTACGAGACAACCTGTATATCCTCGAGGAAGTATAAGAAATGAAGCTTGAAGGTAAGTGCATCATAGTGGACGCTTTCCCGAAAGCAAATATCCATCCCGCAATCTGGGATCCATGGTCAATATAAACGTCTTGTCATCGAAATATGCCTCCCGACTGGGGGACGCGTCAGCGTCGCAGCGCATCGCTGCTGGCGACCCGACGGCTGGACACGTTTCCTCTGCGTATCTGTGCCGCACGGCGCTGCAGTGCCTGGAGACTCCAAGAAGTGGGGTGTGCGTTTTGTTTGACGGATCGGTAGTGGTTGGGTGTGCTACAGTTCCACGAAGCAAACCGTTCTGCTTAGTTGTGTTCTCTCTAGAGTTCTTTCCGCGGAGGCCTGAGACTTAGCGAATTTATTTGTTATGAGCAAGAAAGGCGGAGACGTCCCCGAGTACGTGTACGAGCCATACCAAGGTGACGGGTACGCACCTCCTCCTCCGGCAGCGAACTCTAGTAGCGTGTATAGGTACCAGACAGGTACGAATGCTGTGCCGCCGCCGCCGCCTCCGACGCAGAACGGCGTCGCTTATGCTTACAGTCCTGCGGGGGCGCCGCCGCCACCGCCACCCCCAAACTTTTCTTATGCCTACAGCGAGGCCCTGCCGGACGGCACCTCCCGACACTATTATTACGCCCAGCGGACCTACTCGAACGCGCATGGGCGGTATCAGAACACGAACTTTGACCAGAACGACCAGCTTGCGCGGGGGTGTCTCTACGCCTGCTGCGAAGGTATGGCGGCTGGTCTGTGTGCGGCGCTGACCTTCGAGTGTTGCCTCGGTTTGTGCGGTTTCTGGTAAGCAATTGGTCAGGGGTGTGCCATGCGTCTCGTGGCTCGATCAATAGACAGCTCACACCATCATGGACGATGTGGCCGAACTTGGAGTATCATATGGTTTGCGCCCCGTAGCGGGCAGCTCTGTGCTGCGTAGACAGGTCTCTCCGAACCGTTGCATATGTCATCCAGGATTTTGCATGTTATATATGAAGAACCCCTCCTGCAGATCGAGGAAAATCACCGTCTTCGGAACGCGAGTAGTAACCGGTCTGTTCCAGCTGTATGCGGATTGTCAGCCCGAGGTTTACTGGCAATAAATCTGGTGCTTTTCGGAAAATAGATTGAGCATCTCGAAGGGTACATCGTAAATGCTGTATTTTCTGCATAAAGTTACATCAAAAACATGCCAAGTATCAGAGGCATAGCTCACGCCCCGGACCGTCTCAGTCTTAGCGGGATCTGCACCGGACCCTATCAGAAAGTTACTACGCACACTGGTGTATGCGTTGTCCGAAATTCGCCAACTCTACTTCCATAGTGCCGTACGGTGTAGAGGCGCGAAGCGTCCAATGAACCTGTGTGCGACAAGTCCAGCTCGGCCAATTTTCTGTGGCGCTGGGTACGTATCCACGCTTGTCGTACGTCGAAGGGCGGCTTTGCGATGCTTTCATTGATGTCGGCCCGAGGGATCGAGCACTCTGCCCCGTGCGACGTCATACTGAAGAGGGATCGTGTGGCTGGACGCATAGCGTTTCCGTCTTTGACATCATCACTCGTGTGACAGTTTTCAATAAACTCGAGACAGCTGATCTTCAGCATGCCTGGTTACTAGGACGCACCAAGCAACACGTATGCCGTACCATTAAGAGACTGCCTTACAAAGCAGCAAGAAGCAGAAGCAAAACGCAGCCATACAGAAGGGTGGCGCTAGCGCTGGCAGTCCACAACAAACTTGGATGCTTCCAGCGAACTCAAACGGGTTACGCCTCCATTCTTCTCCGCGCACACAAGCAGCTAGCAGGGACAGTACGAAAGCTCCCGTTCCACGCGCGAAATAGACTACAAAAGGTTCTGCTTTATGATTATGATACTTGTTCTTGCCTTTATATGGAGCCGGCCGCTGCCGAATAAAAACTATCTACCGACAAGAGAACAGACTCTGCCAAGCTAATTCCAACTTCGGATGCACGTACTTGCCAACTGCGTTCAAGGGTTTTTCTGAAGACTGCACGTTGCGACTGCGGAGCCCGGCACCGCATCAGTACGCCAACTAGCGTTTTCATGGTGCAGAATCGATGAATATAGCTAGGCCAATGTCAAACTTCAATGCAACTGGTCCACGTACCGACTTTGGGCGAAGAATCTAAAGCCTCGGCCTCATCCAATGTCATCAACGCCAGCATTTACGTATTTTTGCTGCGACTGGTCCCATTTTCTCCTTTTTTCTGGATTACGATACGCTGGTCCCTCCTTTTGCTCAAGTTCCATTGTCAGTAGCCGAAAGACCTAGATGACGGCATTATATTTCCTTTTTCACCATTTTTGGAAGTTGCCCATACAATTCATGCACAGGCGGCGGTTGCGACATGCGCGTCGTTTGCGATAAGGGAATCGTCTTGGCATACGGTCGCGCTGTACCCGCTGCAGGGGTGACACTTGAGACTGGTCAGGCGTTCCCTCAGATGCACACGAGCTCCCCGTCATCCTCCTCTTCCTCCAAGGGCCGCCCCACGGTACCTGAACGCTCCCCTCACCACCCGGTACATGCCCATGACGGGTGCAGAGTGCCCCCATGGGTGCCCGACTCCGTTGCGCGCTGTGCGCTACGTTTGCGTGCTTGTTCTGGGCGATCCCCTAGGAGCGGACGTCGTACGCTCGACGTGCAAGCGCACCATGTTCCATTCGACAGAGCCTGTATGGAATGCAACGTTGTCCGTGGTGTAACGAGTGGCCGACGGAAAACCCAGGCTGGAGATTTGTTCGAGAAATTTGGATTTATGTTCACTCATTTCGTGCTAAGCTGCGACGCGTCCTCTACAGGAAGCGATCGCTACGATCGCTCAAGTTCGAGTCCATAACCGTATTCCGTGCAAAGAGAACAGACAGGAGCCTCTAAGGCATATTCCGTGGGACTTGTGATGCTTCATTCGAATGGAGCTTCCCTGATGTCCACAATAGGGGACGATTTGTCTTCGGAACGGAACCGATCATCGGACCTGAATCGGGCGGTGGTCTTTCAGCATGAGCTTGTGGGCACGTCGCCAAGGGACGACGCGGGCTACTACGTGCTCTCGTCGATCCATCGGCGCAAGTCGCTGTGCCCAACGAGCATCCTTGCAACAAAATAAGCGAAACCCCGGGAAGTCGGTGATTTGAGCACACTCCTGGCTGTCCAATTTGACAAGTAGAGGCTTGAACGTAAGCGTTGGATAATGGCATGTATTGATTTACGAAAACTTGCTCTAAAGCGTCCTGAAAATGGCGATTTCGGTAACGTAACAAATTCCGGCGGCAGAGCGTCGTGTTTGCAAGTCCCAGAGGAAAACAACGCAACCTTAAGCTACGGTGTAATCCTTACGCCCTCACTGCTTGAATTCGAGTGTGCAGGCTGTACACCTGGGAAGGGTTCGCAAAAAATCGCTAGCCAGGTACAGGGCGGGCGTTCAGTCTTGTACTTTAATCTGATACAGGCGCAGCATCGCAGCCGGGCGTGCTGTCGCCCTGATATGAACGCTCCTATACAGCCATCTGCTCGCGCTAGTTGCAGATTCCTCATCGTCGGGGAAGGTGCTCTTCTTCCAGGGAGCGGTCGATGCCTGCTGCAAATTCACTACGCCACACAGTTCCTCAAACGAAGACCAGCCATCCCTTACGCCCTCAATAATCGGGTTACTGACCCTACTCGCCAATGTGACCCTGAGCGGGCGCCATTCTGAGCGAGACCCGAGCGCTGCGTCTTCCGATCATGCGTGGGACAAACTCTCCCCACAGTTGTCCGTCGAGTGCCTGCCTGGGGCGCCACGATAACAATCGCTCGTGATGGCCCCACCTCGGGATCGATGCTGCGCGTCATGGCACGCGTTTTACGTAGTGGCTGCCCCGGCGGCATCCCTGGGCTCACAGGATGACGCATGCACCCGCATGCACAAAGTCAGGCTCTGCACTAGAGGCTGAGATATCCGTATCCTCGCGTGGCCGGTTCAAAATACACGTATGTGCGCAGCGGTTACATGCGAGTGCCGCTTCGTGCATGAAGCAGCACCATCGCAAGCCTCCGGTGAGCCGCATTTCAGGACGTTTAAGAATCCGCTCTCGATGATTCCGGCAACCGGCTGGTGTACGAATCCTGGAGTTATTGCTGGAGAGGTTGCGGATGCTGTGGGCAAAGATGCCATGAACAGCGAAACTGCTGCCAAATTCGCGTACCGCGCATCGATGCTCTAGCGCTTCCTTAAACGACCACTGTTTTCTGCCGATCAAGCCCGGCAGGAAGCGCGAATCTGTTCCGCGCTTTTGCGGCCGTAGTGGCGGATCCACGGATGCATCGCAGAGAGAACCACCAAAAGCGCCTCTTCGGTTCGGATGGTGCGACTCCCCTGATGCGGGCAAGCATTTACGTAGGCGTCGAACAACTTTGCGACGTCCGGACTGCCATAGCTTGCTTCGAGTCCGTGGATTCCACCAAATGCAACGAGAAGCTTGCGGAAACCCCCTGGAGGAATGAATGACGCCCTCCGAGCACTCGCCCCATCGATTTCAGTTTCAGCCGCCGTGCTGTCCGTAGCTCGTTCGGCAGAGCTACCCCAGAGGGTAGCGAAGAGGTCGGTGCCCCGCTCGCTGGTACCTATTTTCACATCAGCGCCGCTCGTGGACAGAGCCTGTACTAAGTTAGCAGCCAGTCGCACTTTGTAGCCCCAGTAAAGCCCAAGCCTTTCGCGGGGCTCATCGCGAGCGACCATCACGGCCCGAGTCCAAGTCCAGCAGCCTTGCATATGTAAAGACGGATGCGAATCCCGTTTACGCTTACGGTTCGAGCCTTGTTCCGCAACATAGTGTCCACTCCTCTCTAGTTTCTCGAATCGCACTGTAACGCGCTGTCCGACGGGCAACGGCATGTCAGTGTCGACAGCTACAGGAGCGTCCCAGCCGACGTGAACGTATCGACTTCGGTCTGACGTTGCGCCAGTGTCTGGAGCGGGTACCACGACCCCCTCGCGGTACGGAGTTCCCTCGTGCCGCCGCGGATGGTGCGGTGTATCCAGCGGGTTTAACAGTCCAACGTACTGTAGTTCAGGCGTATGCGGAAAAAGCGCCTGTCGCAGGTACTGAGGGCACTCGGCATACTGCAAAAGTCTCGCTAGATGGGTATCAAAAGCCGTCGACGACGGCGATGAAACGGTGCCCGCGATAGTTGCACGGACACGCTCAGCGAAGATAATGACCTCATCTACCTCAAAGATTGCAAGTGCTCTCGCGATCTGCCCCGCAAGGTACGTCTGTAACGCCGGGGTCTGCGCGTTAGCCAGAACGGATCCAGGCAGCGCTACTGCAAGTGTCCACGAGCGCCCTTTCTGCTCGCTCTTGGTGCAGTTGGAAGCAAGGGCAGTTTCCTGGTGCATGCGTAGAAGGTGCACAGCGCCCTTTGTTTCGGTTCAGTTATGGGCCAATTAGAAACCGTCTGAGCGCCCTCTGCTCCAGTCGATCTGAGCAACGCTGGGTCAGACAAAAATGTTTCTAAGCGTTGCAAATGGCGTCGATGATCCAGTGCGCTGCGCGTCAGCGCGTGCTGAAGTGCTCGTTATTTGAGGACGAAAGCCATTCTGTGACTAGAGACATCTAAAGCCGTGGAATAATAGAATAAAAGACTGAACGCCCGCCCTGTACCTGGCTAGCGATTTTTTGCGAACCCTTCCCAGGTGTACAGCCTGCACACTCGAATTCAAGCAGTGAGGGCGTAAGGATTACACCGTAGCTTAAGGTTGCGTTGTTTTCCTCTGGGACTTGCAAACACGACGCTCTGCCGCCGGAATTTGTTACGTTACCGAAATCGCCATTTTTCAGGACGCTTTAGAGCAAGTTTTCGTAAATCAATACATGCCATTATCCAACGCTTACGTTCAAGCCTCTACTTGTCAAATTGGACAGCCAGGAGTGTGCTCAAATCACCGACTTCCCGGGGTTTCGCTTATTTTGTTGCAAGGATGCTCGTTGGGCACAGCGACTTGCGCCGATGGATCGACGAGAACACGTAGTAGCCCGCGTCGTCCCTTGGCGACGTGCCCACAAGCTCATGCTGAAAGACCACCGCCCGATTCAGGTCCGATGATCGGTTCCGTTCCGAAGACAAATCGTCCCCTATTGTGGACATCAGGGAAGCTCCATTCGAATGAAGCATCACAAGTCCCACGGAATATGCCTTAGAGGCTCCTGTCTGTTCTCTTTGCACGGAATACGGTTATGGACTCGAACTTGAGCGATCGTAGCGATCGCTTCCTGTAGAGGACGCGTCGCAGCTTAGCACGAAATGAGTGAACATAAATCCAAATTTCTCGAACAAATCTCCAGCCTGGGTTTTCCGTCGGCCACTCGTTACACCACGGACAACGTTGCATTCCATACAGGCTCTGTCGAATGGAACATGGTGCGCTTGCACGTCGAGCGTACGACGTCCGCTCCTAGGGGATCGCCCAGAACAAGCTCGCAAACGTAGCGCACAGCGCGCAACGGAGTCGGGCACCCATGGGGGCACTCTGCACCCGTCATGGGCATGTACCGGGTGGTGAGGGGAGCGTTCAGGTACCGTGGGGCGGCCCTTGGAGGAAGAGGAGGATGACGAGGAGCTCGTGTGCATCTGAGGGAACGCCTGACCAGTCTCAAGTGTCACCCCTGCAGCGGGTACAGCGCGACCGTATGCCAAGACGATTCCCTTATCGCAAACGACGCGCATGTCGCAACCGCCGCCTGTGCATGAATTGTGTGGACAGCAGCCGAACACCTCAAGCTGACGCCCTCAGTGATATGGCAAAGCCGTTCTGTGTCTGTCCTGCGATCGCACCGGCGCTTTAGGAGCCATCGCTGACGCTCAAGGCGGGCTCGGCGCACGAAAGAACTGGAAAACTGCACGGTGTCTTCGAAGGAAGCCCCGATGAGTGCAACTTGGAAGGAGGCGTAGCGATTGATGCTCCATCGTATGCTGGTATCAAGCGCACAATCGGGGATTCCCGGTCTGGGCAAACCCTCGATCAGAAAACAGCTGGAGGCGGCGATATCGAGGACTGCAACGCTACGATCAATATCATTCAACTGCGTACAACCGCGTTGGACAGACAGGAGAGACCGGTATATGTAAAGCTGAAGATATGAAAGAGAAAAATGATCAGTAACAAGAAACTTGCAAAGGATGGTGTTGATGATATTGGAATAGGCCTAAACTTAAGAGTCTTTGCCCAAGTTCAGTGAGTGAATCCGTAATACTCTCATGTGACATGGGTGCGAAGAAGATCGGCCAACGTGCATCAACTGCCCGATGCGCGCCAAAATACGCGCGCGGACGCTGCTCGAACGCGCCTCGGTCGGCAATTTCCCGCGGCAAGCTTCTTCCCGCCTGGTACTCTCTGCCCTGCGTTGGCGTGTACCCAATATTCACAGAAGAGCCTTTGTGAAAACATGTTCGAGGCCCGCTTTCCGGAAGCGCTGCTTTTAAAGAAAATACTGGAGGCTATCAAGGACCTAGTCCAGGATGCCAACTTCGAGTGCACTGAGAGTGGCATCACCCTCCAGGCTATGGACAACGCTCACGTATCGCTCGTCACACTGCTTCTGCGTGGCGAGGGTTTCGACCTCTACCGAGTCGACAAACCTGAATCGCTTGGTATTAACTTGAACTCTATGTCGAAGATCATGCGTTGTGCGGCGAACAATGACACTGTCACTGTGGACAAACTCGAAGGTGCTGACACGGTGCGCTTTCTCTTCGAATCGCCGAACGCAGATCGCATGAGCGAGTTCCATCTCAAGTTGATGGATATTGACTCGGAAACGCTTGAGATCCCCGAATCCATGTATCACGCTGAGATAGAGTTGCCCAGCGCGGAACTGCGTCGGATCGTGAGTGATCTCTCCACAATGGGCGACTCCGTGCGCATTTCTGTAAGCAAGGAGGGCGTCCGCTTTACGGTTCGTGGTGACGAAGGGAGTGGAAGCGTGATTCTGCGCCAAAGTACCGGTGTGGATAAGCCGGAGGAGGCGATTCATATTGTAATGAACGAACCGGTGGAGCAGAGCTTTGCACTAAAGTACTTGAACTTGTTCTGCAAGGCGGCGCCTTTGAGTGCGCGCGCACAGATCAAACTGAGTAAGGATGCTCCACTCTTGGTCAACTTCTCCATGAACAATATCGGATATTTGGCTTACTATTTGGCCCCGAAGATAGGAGATGAAGATATTGAAGAGTGAAACCACAGTCTTTGCTAAGTCCGGAGTCGGAAGAGTTAGGTGGACTTGTTTACTATCTGCAGAACGGATCCTCTGCGATTCTCCCCGGTGGCTTGCAACTACCTGTGGTTAAAGACTGGACCGCAGGCATCCAATGCGCATGACGCAGGTTACTGCCGATGAGCGTAGGCGCGCTGCGTTTTTAAACTCGAAATGAAAACTCGTGCACAGGTTGCCTGATCGAATCTGTCGGCACTCAATACCGCACTCGCAAGCTTTTCTTCTATGTCCAAGTTCAGAACGCCTACTGAAGCTTGTGAAGCAGCCTCAGGAAGCTGGCAGAAACAACAGCAGTGTCCACATCATCTATTGCAGCTGCAGCGCGCGCGCTGCAACGATCCAGACACATCACCGGAATGCGCCTGATCCGCAATACTTGAGGCAATGCGTCTCTACCGAAATCCTGGACTCGGAGCATACCATTCATGGATGCGCTCATCGAATTCGAAAGCATATACAGGTTTCGCTTCCATGGCATACAATCGGCGACCATGTAGCTGTTGATTTCTCGAACGCTACGTGACTTCCTGGGGCGAAATGAATGGAAGCGTTCTCCCCGCCGCTAGCGCCATGGCCCAATGCGATTTACTCGACGCGACGCGCCTCTCGTTGACCGGATCGCGAGCTGCCACCCATCGGCGCTGCACCGGTACCGCTGCCGCTGCCGCCATGTCCACGGCCTGTGCGTCCGTGGCCCCGAAGGCGTCCTGTACCACCCGATGGATGCGTATCTCGGTCAAGAGCGTACCCCAGCGAGCTTGTTCGGTACGTCAGGGAGCGTGTCGTATCTATGACGTACTCGTAGATGCCAAGTGGTTGGTAACTCATGAGCACCTGATTGCGGCGATCGTCAATTTTTGCATCCAGGCGGGCGCTGCGTACGAGACTTGCTACCCAGCGCTCTGCTCGAGCACGATCCATATTCAGTCGATCCGCGAATCCGTGCAAGTCGATGCAATCATGCGTACGACAATACATCTCAAAGATCAGCTGCAGACCGCTCTCCTGAAAGGCATCAACCGAGTCTCGCAAAAAGTAATCTTGACGCAGTGCGCTCTCACACTCTCGAAGCATATCTTCTGCTGTGCCCAGATCAAGGTTCCCCCAGAGACTTTCAACAAAACCTACAACAGGGTCTTTGGACAACTTTGCTCCGTCAAGGTCGATAGAACGCACCACTTCAGCGAACAGGTTCCGTTTCTGCCGTTTGTTGCAG
Source organism: Cyanidioschyzon merolae strain 10D (assembly GCF_000091205.1). Classification (NCBI taxonomy): domain Eukaryota; phylum Rhodophyta; class Bangiophyceae; order Cyanidiales; family Cyanidiaceae; genus Cyanidioschyzon; species Cyanidioschyzon merolae. The sequence continues at coordinate 261,462 of NC_010145.1, forward strand.
ATGGCGAGTGCAGCGACGACGTAGCGATAGAGATGTGCTGCGTTGGTTTCAATGGCCGTAAAGTAACGTTCGCTGGCGATGTTACCGATCGAGCCGGAAACATTGCGGTCAGTGCCCGCGCCAGACGACGAATGTAGTGAGAATACCAGGTCGATGAAATAATTCAGTGTGGTTGTGTTTTGGAAAAACACAAAGAGGCCCCAATGCAGCAACCAGGTCCGTTGTTGAAGCTGTTGCAGTGGGTTCAGCACGGGCGAACTCGATCCTGACAAGGAGGTGATAAATGCACGCAGGTTTTCAATTTCTTGCAACGCTGGTTCCCAACGATTTTCGAGGATCTCAGAGGCCAGCATTCCCCAGTGCAGCCCCAGGTCACGTTCCCAGTCTAAATCAGGCACGAGCGCGCGATATAGACGCAGCAACTCGCGTGACTCTGCATAGTTTCCACAGTCGAACTGAAAGCGAGCATATTCATAAAGGGCATCAAAGAGGTCTTCGGAAAATACGTCCCGTATTTGGCGTACTTTGTCCAAAACGGAAGCATCCAGTTGTGGCAGTTCCTCTAAGTTGCTCGCCTCAGTTTCACCGTCTATCTTCGCGGTATCGCTTGTCGATGTTGGCGATAAATCCAGGCTCACTCTCGGCGGTGCTTTATCGTCCACGATGCCAGCCTCATCGGACTTGCTGATTTGCGCCTCTTTTGCCACTTTGCTTACTGCCTGGAGCAGCGGACGCACCTCAATATGGAGCGTCTTCAGTGCCAAAACTATTGATTCTCGCCTTTCCGCCAGCGCAGCACGCCCTTCCAGACCTCTCTGCTCGTCCTCAGAAAGTGGCTGGTCCTGCTCAATTTCCTGCCATACTTCCAGTGCATAGTCGATCATGCTTGTGCGCACCAGCGTGTGCAGCAACGCGAGTTGCGCATCCCGTTTTTCCGCGCGAGTTGGCGCGGTTTCCTCCTGAAACCTAAGCAAGGGTATTATCAAGTGGCGATCGAGGCACGACGTTAATGTCGGGAGTAGATCTTGTGACCACGACATTGAATCTAGGGTTTAAACTAGCCGCTTTCGTGTTCCTAGGAAAGAGTTTGTAGAAGAGTCCAACCAGCTTGCTCCGATCGTTGCAAGCAACCCGTTGGAAGCGATCTAGCTGGCGGGTCCAGGCGATTTGGCTTAGCCTGCAGCCTGCCTTTAACAACGATTAAAGGATTTGAGCACAATAAAACCTCAAGTAAAGCACGCAAGCCTTTTCACGAAGCCGCTCACGTGGAATAGGAGTTCTGTAACAGTCTTTGCGACGATATGCACTTGCTCGAAGCGGCCGTCGCCGATCGATGGCAGGCGAGGCCGTCAACCACCCAAACCCGAGCGTCTCTAACATAGTCTGCTACCTCTATTATGTTCCACCGCAGGTGCGAGTCCTTTACGGCCTCTTCGCGGTTTACCGCAGATTCATTCGAAGCGCGTTCATCTTGAAGAAATACAGTATTCAAGGGGAAGGTATGCACGTAAAAGCCGAGGATCCTGGAGGACCGTCATCCCTGGCTGCCCGAAGAAAACGCAAAAAATCCTCTCATCGCCGATCATCGAGCGAAGACAAGCAAGTTACGAGGAAAAAAACAGAATAGGGGACACAGACGATAAAAGGTGTTTGCTAGACGTGACAATGACGAGACTGTTGTGGCGCAGGGGGCGCGAGTACTTGGAATTCTTGCAATGTTGAGCTCCACCAGCGTCAATGCACGCAAGGAGTTCGTGAATCGAGACGTGAACGCCGCCATCTATACCAAACGATGTGCGGTGCTGAAGAGGATACCCGAGGCGCTGGCGCGAGCCCGTCTTGTGAGGCAGCCTCTCAGGCTCGAGGTATACATGCAGAATCTGGAACTGATAGCAGGCGGCCGGTCAGACGAGAGAGTGAGGCGTCTGCGAGTGGGTGTCTATGTACCTATCATGGTCGTGAACCGCTGCTCGTTGTACCGACTATAAACTTAGAGCAGTGGATTCTGGAACAACTTTTCGAGGGCGCGCTTTTGTTTCGATTGCTTTTCTCGCAGGTGTTCAACCAAGCAATTGTGTACTTTAGGTTCGGGGGAAAGTCGCGAAACGTTTTGAGCTTTTTATGGCTTGCGTGCGCAAACCGCCGTCATTCTGAACTGAAGGCAACGCAATCCGATAAAGTGCATGAATCAGCTGTCTCGTAGTGCCTGTTCCTAGAACTGCGCTCCAAAACGAGAACGTACCAGACGCCACCTACAAGCCTTGCTCGTTTTCAATCCGTTCCACTCCACAGTTCCGTTCAGAAAAAGCAGAGAAAAAACCACACGATATGAAGATTCTGTACCGTCGATACCGACGGTAATGAAGAGGCACGGGTGGACGACGCAAAAGCACGTTGCTCCGTGAGACCGTCGTACGTTGAACGAGACGCGCACACTCTCATACGCACACCCGCGATCGATTACATCATGAAAAGCGAGCGGTTACTACGGGACGGACGAGTGCTCGTCGCTCTCAATGAGACTTCATTCAGAGAAGCGTGCAGACCTGGACACGGGCGCCCTAACAGGGATCATCGATGTTCGCACACCAGGAACACGCGAGTATTCCGAAAAGATCAGCAGTAGCAGCAGCATGGAAATCGTGTGGTCGCCTACTTTTCGCCAAACGGGCGGGATTGCCCAACAGCTCATTCGCGGTCGAGGCAGTCCCCAGGATGCAGAGCTGAAGTGGATGCCCTGCACGCTTGCTCCGGGGTGCGCCTTAGCGACCATGCGGCACATGCGGACGATATTGGGGCAGGGGCACAGCGAACCGCGCTGGGGCCGCCAACGGTTTCGGTTGTATAGGCCGAACTGGCGTGCAATCGCCTACGTGGTCAGTCAGTTGGACAAAGCATCGACAGACGTGTCGCATCGTTTGGTGGAGGACGAAGGCGCTCGACGTATTGCTGCGCGCAAAGCACGTACCCGTGTTCGTTGCGCGAGAGCGCACACCGAGTGCAGGAATCGATGCGGTACGTGCTCCCGTTGATGAGTTCAAAACGACGTATACGCATCACAAGCATGTGTGCACGCCGAAACGGGTAGAGAAGACGAATGTGAAACGGAACCTGATGCACGACGTGGTGTGCGGGAAGCGGGGCATCGTCAGGTAGCGACGAGGGTGCAGGTGAGCGGCTGGCAACGGCGTGATTCCCCGAGCAGCCACGCGTGCAAGCACATTCTGCGCGGAGACTTGGGCGTCTCAACGAGCACCCGGAAGCGTCTCGTGCTTCCGGAGCGTCCATCGGTTTTGCATGAAGCGAGCGCTCGAGGTAGTAATCGGTTCGACCTTCGCGGCGCCATGGTACTGGAACGCAGAAGGCTTGCGATGAAAAGAATCAGTGGCGGCGAGAGAGGGCTCTGGATTCCCGACTGGAGCTATGCACTGGTACGATATGGATCAGCAATCGAGTGAGACTCGTGTACTCTCATATATACGCTGTGATTTGGATTCCCTGGCAGTTGGAGAAAGATCGTGCTGATATACTATCCGATTTTACTGCGGATATGAAGCGAGATGCAACACAGTGTTTTGATATAAATCCGCGCATTCAAACCTATAGACTTTCAGATGAACTTTGACACTCGCAACACAAATCTCGCTCGTTGGAGCTGCTCGACTCGCGGCGTCTAGCCTTCTCGAAACTGGAATGCGACTGCCGGACAGTCACAGTTGCAAAACGTTCGCTGCGAAATCGGTCATTGGGACAGTATTTCCAACCATCCACGGCTATTTCATGTGCAAAAGCTCTCCAAGCCGTAGAATTTGCAGTGTTTTCTTTTTTATAGGCATGCACATGAGCTTTCTTATTTTGACGCTCCAAAGAACTAGTGTCTGATTCGGCGATCGTTGCGAGCACCGGAACACGCACGGTGCGTCTGTCGAGCTCAGAACGCAGCAGGGAGCGGAAGCAGCTGCCACAGGCGAAGACGGCTTGTTTCTCGCCGAGCGAGCGACTTAGAGGACGACCATTTGGCTATCTCGCGTGAAAGTCGTAGTTGTCGCTTGTTGGGAGCAGTATTCAGGCACAACTACTGCTGTTTGCGTACAAGACTCAATTTTCTGTGCGAGCTCCCGTGGAGCAACGGGGAACGCTACTACGGACCTACTAGTGTTGCTCTCGAAAGCCGACCGGGACGGCTATCCTGCTCGTCCAGGTCTATGAATGACGACTCACGACGCTATCCCAACTTTAGTGCGTACTTTCGACCAGTGCAAGACGGCGAACCGCTACCGTCTGCACCGGAGAGTTTGGCGCTGTGGGGTCAGCGCACTGTATGGGGCCTTCTCGGTGGAGCAGCACTGGGCTTTGGCCAGGGACTTCAACGCGCACGTATGCGAAAAGCGTACCCAATGCCTGCGGGTCTCGTGAACTCGCCATCGAGGCGCCTCGCCTACTTCGTGACGAGTGGCGTGGTGAGCACCAGTGCTCACCTCGGCCTCTTCGTGGCCCTCTATAGCGCTGTCGACCTCGGTGTTCGGGAATGGTTGCGCTCGGCGCCTGCTGAGCCTTTAGCAGACGGCTGTATACTCTGTAACTGGACCCGATCGGCGGGCGTTGAACAGTCCAGCGGTCTTGCTGCTGGCTCCATAACAGGCTTTCTCTTCCGACTTCCTACCGGTTCTGCCTCGCTAGCTCTTTCTGGAGCTGCATACGGCGCTGGCCTTGGTTTCATAGCAGGCTCCATTGAACGATGGCTGCGCAAACTCGAGCACGCTGCTCGTTCAAAGTGGACAGCGCAGCAAGCAGCTGACGAGGTCGACCATAAAGAAGTCGAGCAGGCTGGCACAGCTACAGCATCCTCGCCGAAGTCAGGCGCTGTTGATGCCTATATTCTAGCGCTCCAGCAACGGGTTCAGCCAAATACGCATCAGGGATTAGAAGAATGGAGAGCAAATGGCGAGGTCTCTTCTGAGGAGTCGGAGAAGAATACATCACCCGGTAGCCCTTGAAATCTTCGGAAAACTGCGAAGAGCGTACGGAGACTCGCTGGATATTGGAGACGCCAGCGCTGTGGCGCGCCGTCTTCGCGCATAGTGGCGCCGTTTCGCGCTGTTGATGACTTTCACATTCGAGCAATGTAGTGCATTACTGTCTCACACGAGACTGTGCGAGAAAGTTTTCACACAAGCTGCTGATTCGAGAGCTCCCATCACGGATGCGATAGAAGACCGGCTGCATCCTAATGAATCAGATCTATGACGAATCTCTTGTTCCTGCTCGTCATTTGAGGAAAACTTCCTCAAGCAGATGTGGTATATACCGGTTTCCGATGGCGCAAGATGAGAATTCTATTTTTTCGGTGAAATATTTTCTCGGAGGCAGATGCGGCCTGCCTTCCCAAAAGCACGCAAAACGTTCAAACTAGGAGGAGGATGTACCAAAGCGACATCGTGTGCGGAGTTTATTGGAGCGTAGCTGTGTCCTCAGCTGCGTCTGCGAGCAGTCCATCTCTCATTGCTGATGGGAAACAGGGCCCTATCCAAAGGTCAAAAAAGCGTCCTACGAGGTTTCATAGCGCTCTCCCCAATCAATGCAAACCTCTCCGCTTGAAGACGCGACATGGGAAGCTCGCGTTTTGATTGTTATCTGTTGAGGAAACGTGGAAATTCTTCAGCATTTATTGCTACTCGGGCATTGCTATCTGCAGGGCTAGTAAGCGGAATGTAGTGCATCCCTATCATTCAAGTCGCTCAACACGGGCGCACAGGCGAAACCGCGGCACCGTGGTTCGCGATCGCCGAAGGCTGCATTTTAGATTTCTTGTCGGTTTACGATCGATGAAACGAGCTTATTTACTTTGTATGCGCCGCTGCTGTCTACAGGGAAGGCAGAAGCCACTGCTCGTCAACTGCATTTTTGATTGGAGGAGCCTTGCAATCGGCGTCGGTTTTTGTAATGACACGGAGGCGTTGCGATGGAGTCCACGGGCGGGCACCAAGCCAAGCAATGTAGGTTCATGTCGGAGACACATGCGGGGTACCAGCGCCCTGGTCCACGGATTCGGTTGCCGCAGGAAGTTTCGTACGCGACTGTCTTGCGTCGCCCCAAATTTGGTAGCAGTAGAAGCCAACGCCGAGCCAGAGCGTCAAAAGCGCCAAAAAAGCTGCTGTCTTCGCGCTTTGCTGAGATGAACTGTAGACTAACGCAAGGACCAGTATAGGGCAGACTCCGTTGAAGGCTATGACGCTCCAGAATAACCCCCAGGGCGACCTTTTGGGTTTCTCCACGGGGTTTCGCTCTGACGCACCCACGCAGAGCGTACAGCCTCCCGCAGAGGTATGCTTCGGCGCCTTCGACGAAATCGGCTCCACTCCCGCTGTTCCGTACATGTTGGACAGCTTCTCCCAGTCGTGCCAAGTGACTGGAGCTCTTGCCTGCGGTGCTTGCTGTTTTCCTGGCACCAGCGATGTCTCGGTCGACAGCTGTGGCGTTTCGGGTCGCAACTACGTTATGAGCTGCAACGGAGGGCACGATCTCTGCTCTTCAGCAATTGGCGCCCTAGTTTCCAGTTCCTATTTCTGCCAGAGTAACCTGCTCGTATGGGAAAGCTGGCCTCGTGAACGCGACTCGCAGGCCGGTACGCAAGATTGCTCGAGGTTGCAGGTTTTGCAGCGTGGCACTCGCGTAGGGTGCCAAATTTTTAGCTGCGTTTCGAAGGTTCCAAAGCCGACGACTAAGCGAAGCTCTCCGACGCTCTGGCAGTTTCCAAGTACGTCAAAAAACAGCCAGCGGTCGTTCCCGTCAACAAGCATAGCAACTCGAGCACTGCGCGAGCGTTTTCATGAGCGTTTACTAGAGCAGTAGAGCACGCTTCCAAGACTCACAGCCAGTTTTACGTAACATCGTGCTATTCAGTTGCCCGCCGCTGTGCTCGAGCCCGGACTCCACAAAATTATCGCTCTTTACAGATTCCTTGGTTGAAGCAACCAGTCAATAAATAAAAATATATCGTCATTGGAACAAAAAATGTTTGTCGAACAGTGAGAGTAAACATATAAACTCAAGCGCAGACGACTTCCAGCCATTTTTGACCGGGCACCTGCTATCGGTTTCAGCTTCTCCTTATACACTTCAAGCCTGAAAGGCAGCTTCACGAAGTTCTCTGGCGTCAGCTATGCGATTCTCGTCTTCAGCACCGCACATCGTCTGATGTTGATATCGGTTTCGAAGTCTCGGCTCACGATCTCCTTGCATACATTGCTGCTAGTTAACGTTATTTATGCAAGGGTTCCTTGAACTCGTGCCCTTTGTGCCCCTACAGTCTCGTCATCCTACTGTCGGGCAGACACCTTGCATCGCACATCTCTCATCGTCATCTTTTCCGTGGTCACTTGCTCCTCATCGCTCGATGGTCGCCAAGGAGAGAATTTTTCGCTTGTTCGTCGAACCCGCAGGCAAGGGGCCTCCAGGACCCTCCACTTCCATGTCCATAAGTTTCCTTTATACAGTATGGTCTTGAAAATGAATGCACCTCTTTATGAACTCAGGTGAGAAAATTCCTCAAGCGTGAAGCTCTTGCGTAGGAGAGACGAAATGTGCCCCAGTGTGTCGTCGTGTGCTGAAAGCTTCAGCGATTCGGCCAGCGGAGGGATCATTACGTTTCACGATCCAAAACGGTCATTCGAAGACGTTGAATCACGGCAATTACGGAGGGATGAAAAGCTACTGTACCCAGGCAGGATCCGCAAATGCTCGAAACCAAGTCGAATTGTTAAATACCATGTTGATCAATGGAAGGACGTCGCCAGACGTCAGGAGTAAAGTCTTTAATGATTCCACAAACTTGGTGGCGCTGTTGTATGAGCCTTCTTCACTTGCGAAACTGAGGCCATCAAATGAATCCATTCCAGCTTGAACTGATGAAGATATCATCGTTCTCTTCGAGTACCTTCATGCATGCATCGGGCCCCCAGTCAGCGAATACCCATCCATGCCCCGATCGTTTTTCCGAAGAAGGTTTCATCGATTTGAAAAACATACCAATGTCTCTGTGCTTCATATCGATCGCAGCGTTCCGAGAATTCTGTCGTTGCGATTTCGGTGGAAGCTGACGTTCATTGAACTTTGACTTTCTTGTAAGCGTATCCTAGTGTTTTCAAGACTACACGAACAAACTGCTGAGTAACCGAGACGCCCGTGGAGACTTTCATCGTCCTTTTTGCTTTCCGTAAGGCGATTAACGGGACGTTTTCTACCACCGACAGCAGGCAATCTCCGAGAATATTGGTTTTTTGCCTGTAGTGTACATGCTTCTCTCCTTCCAGTGTTCCTGAACCATCTGAAACTGTGGTATGACTGACCTGCAGAAGGAATGCAGTATTCCGTGTATTGCTCAGTAAAGAACATATACTGGGCATTTCGTCTACATTCTGTGGGGTATCTTGCCGGGCCACTTCGATTTTTCTTTAATCACTGACGAAATGTTTACCTAAGCCAGCGTTCTCCGATTATGCGCATTTTTCGTTTCTTAATTTTTTTGTGTTTTTTGTCAGTGTGAGGTGGGATATCCATCAACCCCCTACCTCCATGTTACATTACCTATACTTCGTCTCGGATATTCTGGTCGTTTCATGCGTCCTATCGGGTGCCGAGCCTGCCGAAAGCGACAGCAATAGCGCCTATAGCGCCGGTGCAGTCGCTGCACGGAGACAGAACGGCGTTGCCGTACCACAAAGAGCGTCTGCTCGAGGTGTGCTTCACCCGACGTAGAATCGGGTCTCGTCGTCAGTTTGTGCTCGGATAGTCTGCAAATGCAGGCTTGCCTTCGCTGCAATACACGCTGTAGAAACTTGGCTGTTAGGATATATCCTGAGAGCCGCCTCTCTCCTTCGTGATCATGCATGGAATGCGTTGTTGTCGGTTGGCAATGCGGGTTTGTGCTTGACACCCATCACAGTGGGTAGGCACAAAGAGCACTAAACCCGTGTGCTCATCCGATTCGTTGGACCTGCTGCCTAGAAGGTAGAGTTTGAGTTTATTGGCCACTCATGAGCGCTGAGGCTCCGTTAGCGCACCATCAGTTGCCAGTGCTACACTCAGAGTGAGTGTCCGGCCTTCGACAATCACGGTGATGTCCAGCTGCTGCTGTCCTCCAAGGAACTCGCTGCGCTCCTGCTTCGAGCGCGGGCACTGTAAGCTTAAATATGTCAGCGTCTCGGGGATTTCGTCTCGATAGCAGGTACAGTGTGACTCCCAGTGCGGTTCCAGTGTTCCCGTACGGAGTAGAGCCGGTGCTGGTAGCCAGAAGCCACCAACGCGGATTTTGGCGAGCCACTGGGTACCGCGAGCAAGTCCCGGGAATTCCAGCGCCTCCCACCAGTACTTGCTTGTGTATGCTAGGTTGTAGTTCCGGTATAGAGTCAAGCCGGCGTTACTGGCGCGACTGGTACCGTGTCTACCTTCCCATATTGGCGTTCGGACCGTTCGCTAGAGGCGGCGGGAGCCTTGTACATTTCTGGGGAACGATTGGAGCGCATTTTCGCGTAAGAGGCGCTTTAGCCAAATCTGCGCTGATTTCATCCAAGTTTTCTTGCGGTGCGTTGGGGTCTGCATGAAAATCCGACTCAAAGGGGTGCGCATAGTGGGCCCTTTGGCCCGTATACATGCCCAGCAGCCTGCTGCTATCGCTTCTATCGAGGCTATTTGGAGTTCAAGTCCGAGTGCCAGCGGGTTGGTTGCTCTGCGCTGCATTGAGCATCCAACAACAACAACGAGTCGCATTGCCCTGTTGGCAGCTGTCTGCAGACGCGAGGCATTTGTGTGCTTCATGCCGCACCATTCAGCACCCCAGGTCGAAGGCTGGATGATACACATCCTTAGTGCCCTCGTACGGATTGCTAAGGGGATAGAGGGGTCGGATGGGAATGGGCGTGCGATCGCTGTACGTCTATGCATCTTGGCGATCATCTCGTCGACGTGAGCCTTTTCGTCGAGCGTCGGCGTGAGACAGACCCCCAGGTAGCGATATTTTTCCACGATCGGAATTTCCTGATTCTGCAACCGCCATGAGCGATTGCGAATGCTCTGTGAGTCTCCATGGATGACCATGGCGCCGCACTTCAATGCTCCTATGTTCATAACCCAGCGATCGGCCCAGGCGCTGACTTGTTGCATGCTAGCCGCAAGCGTTTCCGGGGCGGGTGCCAACAGCACGACGTCGTCGGCAAGTAGAAGGCCTGCGAGGCGGTTTCTATGTGAGGGCTCCTCATCGGGCATCTCCACAGTCTATCCACGGCACCTCAAGTCCGTATTGTCTGCGGTTGTTCAGCAGATCGTTGATGAAGATGTTGAAAAGGCGCGGGGATGCGCGGTCGCCCTGTCGCAGTCCACGGCGGATTCTTATCGAAGGGGTTCTTGAGCAGTCGCCCAGTCGGGTGCACATCCACGAGTCTGCATAGAGCGCACGGAAGAACGCTAAGCACTTTCCGGAGACTCCGGCACGTTCCATCTTCAGAAATGGAGCCTCGTGCGGGACCGTTTCAAAGGCCTTTTGAAAGTCGATGAAGCATACGTAAGTTGGTTGTTGGCAGCTAATGGAGCGACGTTGCACCACTTCAATGAAGGTCAGGTCATGGCTCATGTACTCCTCGCGGCTCCGGAATCCAGCCTGTTCTGGGGCGAGGAATTTGCGTTCCTCGAGGCCCCTCTGAGTCCGGTTCGTGAGGTTGGCGCAAAGTAGCTTCATGATTTACGGGATGAGGCGCATAGTCCGGTAGATATTCATGTCTGTGGGGTTCGGAGTCCTTTTTGAGGATCGGTACGACCTCGGCAGTCCTCCATACATCTGGGATGTACGCTTCTTCGAACATGCGTTGGATGAGCTCCAGAAGGCGCTTGCCTAAGATTGTGTCAGGTTCATCTGGTATCGATAGTGTCCCTGTTGTCTCGTCTTTTGGGGTCGCCAGTTTCATCCACTCCGTAGGGATACCGTCAAAGCCAGGTGTTTTGCGGTTGCATGACCTTAAGAGGGTCCGGACAGATTCAGGCCAGAAGATTGGGTCGTTCCATACCGGTACCGGGTCGAGGCGCGGTAGTTCTGCAGCATATTGGTGCCAATAGATTGGGTCTTGGCAGTGCCCAGTTGCGTCTTCATGCAGCTCTGTCCCGTGGTCTATCCAGGCCTCATTCACTGAGGCACTCTCCGTCCTCAGCGCTTCCTTATAAACAATTGGTGTGAGCCCCAGGCACTTTCTTGGTGGGTCCAGTCTCGATCGAATGGAGCGCCATGTCTCATCTTCGTTGGTGCTCTCCAGCATAGATTTCGCCAGGGAGGCGATTCTGCGATTTCGATCCTCCTGTTTGTCTTCTCTGGAAAGTTTCTTCTTTCTTTTGATAGCTTCCTCATGTTGTGCCTGTAGCGCCGTTAGGACTGCCTTCGCTTCCTTGTCTCCGGCGTTGGCGCGTATGGCGGTGCGGTTGACGATCTTGTTGAGTCGGTGGCATCCATCAATCTGTGCTTTTTTACGTCGTTTCAGGTACTGAGGTTTGCAACTGTTGCGTTCTGGTGCAAGCAGTCCCAGTTCTCTGGCAATCTTCTGATTCCCATCTACATACTCGCGTGCCAATTGGTCAAAAGATTTGTATGCACGGCTTTTCGGATCTTCAACGCTGTGAGCAGGTGCCTGGGTTTGGCGACGGCTTTCTTGAGTTCCAGCTGGGGTGCCCTCTCGGGGGATACCTTGTGATGAGCTCATTTGGGAGTTCTTTTTTCTATTCTTCTGTTTTTTTCTTGCTGGTCTTTTTCTTCTTCGGGCTCTTTCCTGAGCTGCTTTCTCTGGTTATTCTTCTGGTACGTGGATCATGATGCCAGCGTGTCTATCCTTCCGTATCGCCTTGAGTCTCTTTTCCTATTGTAGATCACTCTATTGTTGTCTCTTCTTCGTTAATGTACTGATAATTCGTTATCTTTTCTCGGAAGGCTGCAAGTGACTTGTTGGTTAGTATCCGGGCTTGGTATGTTGAGGGTGCAATTGCTGGTAACCCTCGCTGTGCGCTCTGAGTCGTGTCGGCTACTGGTTCAGCATTTTGGTTCCTCGGGCGCGGGTACCATCTGCAGTGGATGGGCCAGTGATCTGAGGCATCCCAAATTCGGTCAACGGCGGTATGTTGGAGTGCCGGGTCGCATCGGTCGCTTAAGATGTGGTCTATCGATGAGCGAAGCAAACGTTGGTCGGTAATGCGGTGCCACGTCAGGGGTGAACCTCTACACGGATTCACCGACAGCAATCCGCATCTCATTCGTTGTAGGTGTTGCCTAAGGTGGCCCGCCGACATGTTAAAATCTCCCATAATTATCATCGGTTCCTCATTCCGTGTGCGGCGTTTCAATCGCTGGATGTTGGAGGCCAACTCTTTGAGTGCCTGTCGGCGCATCTCACAGGCGTGTGGTATATAAATGGAGCCCACAAGCCAAGGTGCAGGCTGACCTGGAATTGTAACACTCACAAAGACCATCCATGGAGACGGGTTGCCGACCGCATAGCAAGTGAGGCGTCGATCGACAGTGAGCGCAACACCACGTGTGCGTAACGAAGTTGGCTTGTCCGTAGGGTCTACGTACGTTGGTTCAACCGTGTTGTAGCCTGGGATATGCAGACGATAATACGTCTTTGTGTTCTCTGAGTGTAGTGTCTCCTGCAATGCCAGGATATGGACGTCTCAGCGTTCCAGGAAGTACCTTACGTCGTCTAGAATCGAGGCTACCCCCAAAAATTTTCCATGATGCGAAACCTATCGAGTCGTAGCGCGTAAGGGAATAGGAATAGCGCTGCGGTACTCGAGAGATACGTTGTCGATTGAGATGCACCCTCCACGGCGTGTGAGAACGCACATGCCACCATTGCCTCCTGCATTCCAGTCGTTCAGTGAGTGTCTGCCGCAGCGCTAGCGTAGAATCAGATGTACATTAGTCAAAGTCGATTCGAATGCGACCTTTATCTTGCCGGACGCGTGAAGCTCCCCTCAATCACTGGGGATACGCTATGAACCACCCTGTCAGCGGCTTCGTATCCGCTCCCCAAATACATAGGCGGGCAAGTCGCTTATTCCAGCTTCGATCGCGAACATACTGCCAGCCGTCTTCCAAAGTATCCGCCGAAATTGTTCCCAAAGTTGAGGTAGGTACCCAATGTAGGAGGTAAACCGGAGCCCGAGTTTAAGGATCGATCCAAGATTTGCGCCCGAACCTGCAGCGTTGATTCGGGAGGGGCGGATAACTGCTCAGAATTTTCGTCAGCTTTTTCTGCTGCTGCTGCCTCCGCCCCTCCGTTCGTTGCGGTCAAGGTCCCTGGCGTGGGCTTCCTTCGCCGTCGCCCAAGCACCCCGTGTTTACCCACTTTCAGAGCTTCTCCGGAAAAACTAGACCTCTTAAGCAGGCATGGTGTGTGGGTCTTTAAGATAGTTGTTCTTTAATAAATAGTTTGCGACTAGTTTGTTTTGTTGTTTTTTATGTACGTTACGATTTTTTTTTCATTCCGGGCCACTTCGATCTCAAGCTATTCACCGCATCGAGGTTGAAACAAAATTCAGCTGGAAAAATATAATGCTGTAGGTGTTGCAGCCTTTTTGGCGTCCCGTCTTACGCAGCAGACTCTAGGTTGTCATAGGCTTTCGGAGGCACTCGCAGAACGAGCGTCATCTCGGTAGACAAATCAGTCTCAACTCCTCAATTTCTAGACGTGCATGCTTCTGACAAACAGCAGACAGCTGGGCTTCGTGGGGCCCGTCCACGGAAGGGGCTCACCAACGCGCTCGCTTGTCGGGCGTTTCCGGAGAGTAGGACGAACGCGCACTCCCCTTGAACGACTTGTTGCGACTCGAGAATGGGAGCGAGTGACAAATAGTCGCCAGCACCTTGTAGCTGTAGTTGCATTGGTGGCGCTTTTGTCAGGTTTTCCCGAGTGGACTGGGGGTGCAGCGTTCACGTCCACTTCGACACTTGCTAGTCAGGAGCGCGTAGAGGGCGGAGTCGTGTCGCCCGAGCGCTGGGAACTCCTTCCTGCACTAGAAGGCAAAGACTATGGGAAACCCCGTATGCGATACTCGGACTTTGTAACGTTACCTGATGGAGTACAGTATCGAGACGTGCGTATTGGCGACACGGAGATCACACCCCGCCCAGGTGACCGGGTGGTCCTCAACTGGAGTGGGTACACAATTGGTTACTATGGGCGAATTTTCGAGGCTAAAAATCGAGTACAGGGTGGCGCTTTTGGTGACGACCGCGAATATTCTCGCTACGTCCTTGGCCGAGGGGAACTCGTACCTGCTCTCGAAGAGACTCTGCTGACAATGCATCCGGGAGGTGTTAGACAGGTGATCGTTCCGCCCGAGCGCGGGTATCCTCTAGACGGCTCGGACTGGAACCACGATCGTGTCGGACCAAAACCACGGACCTTCAGCGGCATGCGTGCTCTCAATTTTGTGCTTGAGAACAAGGGCCTCGTAGACAAGACGCTACTGTTTAACATAGAGTTGATCCGAATTGATCGACCTGGCGAAAACGGCTTCGAAACTGTTGGACGACGGCAATGAATGACGCACTCCACATTGAGAAAGAGACAGCTCATTGTATTCGCCTTCCATGTTCGCCGCGCCCCTCAGTTGGAAGCGATGAAGCACGGAAGCCTTCAGTGGCATCTACTTTATGGCGATTGTCAGTGAAATTGCTCAGCAGAGTTCGCCCTCGCTGTGCTGCTGTTCGTACTGGAGGCGTATACACTACCCACGAACCATATCCATGATAGCATCACTGTTTGCGTTGATCGATCATTTAGCGCATTGCAGGACTGGCATCTCGTACTGACTAACATGCTACTGGTCCGTCTCGCACAGCGCAGCGTGAGAAAAATTCATGTCATAATGCGGGCACCTTCGGCGCCATTATGCCGCCGCCTTGTGCATTTTTGAGTACGCGCTGCATAGAATGTGAAGCGGTGCGAGCGACAGCTGGTTGAGGAAATATGCAGGGCTTTGTTCCGATCACTTTAAAGGCGACTGCAACAAAACAGAGCTCTGCATTATGGCCAAAAAAAGCGATGATCCCCCCGCAAGAAATGTTACATTCGTGAAAATTGTTCACGTTCAGGCAGGATTCTGCTGATGGAGCTCATACGCTTTGGCGTTTGAACGAATCGGCCAAAGTGTGAGCAATGCTTGTGGAGGTGGCGCTCTAATGCGACTAAGACTTCCTACGATGCACCGGAGGCCAGCTCTTTAACATTCAAAAACATAATCACTCTCACATCTTGACGGTTCTCCGAGAGCGTTGTGCTTTGCGCATGAGGTTTCCTGCAAGTCGCGATTATTACTACGGAATGGGTGAATCCACGAAACGAACGCTAGAGAAGTTGTGCTGGCAACACCACGAATACACAGTTTCGAAAAATGTTAACACCAGTCTCACTGGTGTTTCCGAACGTCATCTATGGGCTTCCTTTCGAGCCCAAGCGTACGTAGGATAACCAATAAAATTAGCTCCTTTGCCATGGCGAACATGATATACGGCCGGAAGAGTTGGCTCTTAGGCCGCTGGCCAGTCATGATGCGCGCCCATTCCGCCAAGAATTCATCACCTTGCTTCTCAATGCACAGCGTCGCCGCATCCAGCAGAATTGGGAAGCGATACAGAATTTGGGCGAGCCGCATGCTCGCTTTGAAGTCATAGCCAAAAGCCCGCATCCAGCGACGTTGATAGTTGGACAGGAAACGGGCGGACAAGTCCGAATGTTTGAATGCTTCTTTGAGCACCTCTGCAGCCATCACTCCGGAATCCATTGCATGATGGATGCCCTCGCCAGTCAGGGGATCGATGAAGCCAGCAGCATCACCAACGATCAGCAAATTATCCGCATAGGATCGTGGCACACCACCCAGTCGCAAAGAGCCAGCCTTCATGGGCTCTAACTCTGCCCTGGGGCCGAGCGCTCGCGATAAATAGAAGTCCTCTTTCACGAACCCGTGATGCAGGCGGCTCAAATCATCGTTACGCACCCGCGGATTACCAGGGATGATGTAACAGCAATAGTTCAGCTCGTCGTTCACTTCCCGGAAAATAGCCATGTAGCCCGGTAACAGGTTCAGATTGTAGATCACCGTTCCATCCGCAGCATAATTGTGTGAGCCGGCCTTCACATACGCGCGAGAGCACGTACCCTGAGGCGCCTCTTTCACAATACCAAGCTGCATTGCCAACCTTGATGGCGCTCCATCGGCACAAACCAACACCCGAGCCTGGTAAGAGGCCTCCTCAGGAGCGCTTCCAGTTCGCTCACCGCTAATGCTCCATAAAGCCTTTCCTGTGTCGAAACGCGCGCTCTCTACACTTACCTCTTCGAGGAGATTCGCGCCAGCGTAAGCGGCTGATCTTGCCAACTTCTCGTCCAGTACGATGCGCTTTATCGCAATGACTGCAGATCGAGCCAATTTACCGGAATCACCCTCACCGACCGAGTTACCGATATAAGAATAGCCAGCGGGCGAGACGAGTCCCCCGTTCGATGCCGGGTGGCCCTTGCCTTCGCGTAGAATCTCGTCCAGTACGCTGCCTTTACCGGTCGCACTCTCCATTCTCTCCATTATATCTTGTGCCAGCGTGCACACGGCATCACCGCAGATTTTCTGGCGGGGAAACTTTTTCTTCTCTAGGAGAAGAACACGTAAGCCCGCCCGCGCACAAAAGTACGCAGTCACTGAACCGGCCGGTCCAGCGCCTACTATGCAAACATCGTAAGCATCTTTTGGCAAAGGCGGGTACGACTTGGGACTCGGCTTTACAAGAGTTGTTTCCTTTCTCCAGGTACGCAGCACCCAGAATATAGAGAGCAACGCGACAAGCACACAGCTCAGCGCTAGCAATGGTATAGGTTTTGTTGCCAGTGCCTCTAAAACTGGCTCTCGTAGTTTTGCGAAACGAGCGCCAACGCCCTGACTGAGCGCAACGAAGTACATTTATATTCGGTTGTTGTACGAGATCAAAGCTGGGCTCTGTGCGTTCAGTTAGAGCTGACTGAATAAGTGCCTCTGCTGAGCGAAATATGCCACTGCCGTTGCAGACTCCGCGTGCAGTTCGTCCATTCGCAAATGCGTGTGAGTGTGCGTACAATGCGTACGTGCGTGTGTGCATCGCCCACAGCGACGAGCGCCAGCCGTACGAGCGCTTTGGGCCTGCGCGCCATTGCTGCGCCATTCGGTGGCTGGCTCATGATCGCCGCCGTGCGTGCAGACCTTGAGCGCACCCGCGTCGGAATAAATTGGAGAGAGGCCACGCTCCCAACTCTGGCGTAAAGAATAGAGAGTGAATCTCTTTATCAAAAAGAAGCGCATTTTCAAGCTTTTTTATGAATTCTTGATTTTTTCTCTTTTCTGTCTTGGAAAACACCGGGCTCTTTTTCCCATCTAGCTCTGTTGTCAGCAGTCGAGGGGTGTTGATGACAGCGTTCGAGTCCCAATTTTAAGGCTTTCTGATGTTGTCGACGCCGTACATTCGCAGACGGCTGTTGCGATCTAAGAGAGATCGCCATTTCGATTTCTTCGTATACGGCCTCAATGCGCCATCTGCAGCTGTGATTCTTGGTTATTTTGTGGTGTTCACGTACGTCAACTACACCTTATCTTCCTCGGGCCGCTCTGCGGCGAGATAACGTTTGCGATGTCATTCAGTGTGTGCCCCCGAGGGTAACGGCGGTTCGCCTCGATGACCTCCTCCGTATCCGCACCCGACGCCGACCTCCAGCATCACAGTCATCTTCCGGGAAATCCCACGATGGCTAAGCTGTCCGCTGGACACGCAAGCACGCGCACCTCCATTCTTTGGAGGATTTGTGGAAAACGATTTTCTCTATGATGAAAAGAGAATCGAAAGGGAAACCCGGGTTGAGAAGCAGTCAGGATTTTTTGACAAAAGTATGCTGCATTCGTGCAAAGCGGTGATGCAATCACCGCTCGAAGCGGTCGATGCGATGAATCAAGTCCGAGCCCAAGACTCTTTCCCCGACACACTTTAGAGATGGGAGCAAATGCGAGCATATCCCGTAAGAGGTATGACGCTCCAATGGAATGCAGTTAGGTCGATATCCATAAAATAGTAGGATTTAGGGTTCGAAAAGAAGCTTTTATTCTTCTCCTGAGATGTTCAGTGAGGTTTCGGCACGAGCATGTGATGATGTCGTCAAGCTTTCCCCTCATCTATCCAGGGTGCGACTTGTTCCGCGTACGAGCCTTCTTAAAAAAGACAGATCGAAAACATGAAGAATGCGTGATTTGCGCACGCAGAACGCAAGGGATGGTAATGAGCGGAGACTTGTTCGAATGAATTGGATAAGAATTTCAGTCATTTTACGAACCCTGCTTCGAAGGCGTCGAGAATCATCTTGATTTTCGGTAAGGTTATGAATTCCAGCCGAAAAAGGCAAAGAAGCGACGAAGGAATGAGAAGCGAGAATCCTTAAGTTACGCATGAATGAATAGCCCTTCTTGCTGCACTTCGAATATCGACACCGTATATCTGAGGAAAAGTTCCAAAGAGAAGTCAAGAGGGAGCAGTTCTGTTCTCCGTTTTGGTCTGATACAATTGTAAGAGCGGTGCTTGGCGATTTCTTCGACACGACGTCGCCGAGTCCCGAGCAAGTGCCCGCTCCGCCAGAGGCACTGGTGGTTGTGTGCGCCAAACTCGACTCTTCTCGACGGACAATTCACTGATTCTTTGGGCGTTTGCTTCCTTCAATACGCTTTTGAGGAGGCAGTATCAAACGCCCACTCCACCAGATGCATTCTGAGTTGATTGAAGAAACCTCGACTCGTCTCCAACAGTACTTTTCGGACTGCCGGGCTATCGACACATTTTCCAGAGGCATCCACTCATACTGGCATGACGCCCCAGCCGCATGCTGGCGAAGGAAATGAATGGATTTTTTCTCTGCATCTTAATCCACTAGCGCCTGTTCCCTGGGGGACCAAGACTGTAGCAGAAGGCGAAAAATTGGCCAGTGTAAAGACTCTATTAGGTTTCCGGACAATGATCATGCAGTTAAAAAATTGCCTCGCCTTCCAGAGCACGTCTGTTGTGTACAAATTTTGTAAGCAGTTTTGGAAACGGCTAGGGCTCACGGAAACGTTTCAGCTCAACCGCTCGTATATCCGCAGCAAAATCGGATAGTATATCAGCACGATCTTTCTCCAACTGCCAGGGAATCCAAATCACAGCGTATATATGAGGGTGCAAAAGTCTCACTCGATTGCTGATCCATATCGTACCAGTGCATAGCTCCAGTCGGGAATCCAGAGCCCTCTCTCGCCGCCACTGATTCTTTTCATCGCAAGCCTTCTGCGTTCCAGTACCATGGCGCCGCGAAGGTCGAACCGATTACTACCTCGAGCGCTCGCTTCATGCAAAACCGATGGACGCTCCGGAAGCACGAGACGTTTCCGGGTGCTCGTTGAGACGCCCAAGTCTCCGCGCAGAATGTGCTTGCACGCGTGGCTGCTCGGGGAATCACGCCGTTGCCAGCCGCTCACCTGCACCCTCGTCGCTACCTGACGATGCCCCGCTTCCCGCACACCACGTCGTGCATCAGGTTCCGTTTCACATTCATCTTCTCTACCCGTTTCAGCGTGCACACATTCTTGTGATGCGTATACGTCGTTTTGAACTCATCAACGGGAGCACGTACTGCATCGATTCCTGCACTCGGTGTGCGCTCTCGCGCAACGAACACGGGTACGTGCTTTGCGCGCAGCAATACGTCGAGCGCCTTCGTCCTCCACCAAACGATGCGACACGTCTGTCGATGCTTTGTCCAACTGACTGACCACGTAGGCGATTGCACGCCAGTTCGACCTATACAACCGAAACCGTTGGCGGCCCCAGCGCGGTTCGCTGTGCCCCTGCCCCAAGATCGTCCGCATGTGCCGCATGGTCGCTAAGGCGCACCCCGGAGCAAGCGTGCAGGGCATCCACTTCAGCTCTGCATCCTGGGGACTGCCTCGACCGCGAATGAGCTGTTGGGCAATCCCGCCCGTTTGGCGAAAAGTAGGCGACCACACGATTTCCATGCTGCTGCTACTGCTGATCCTTTCGGAATACTCGCGTGTTCCTGGTGTGCGAACATCGATGATCCCTGTTAGGGCGCCCGTGTCCAGGTCTGCACGCTTCTCTGAATGAAGTCTCATTGAGAGCGACGAGCACTCGTCCGTCCCGTAGTAACCGCTCGCTTTTCATGATGTAATCGATCGCGGGTGTGCGTATGAGAGTGTGCGCGTCTCGTTCAACGTACGACGGTCTCACGGAGCAACGTGCTTTTGCGTCGTCCACCCGTGCCTCTTCATTACCGTCGGTATCGACGGTACAGAATCTTCATATCGTGTGGTTTTTTCTCTGCTTTTTCTGAACGGAACTGTGGAGTGGAACGGATTGAAAACGAGCAAGGCTTGTAGGTGGCGTCTGGTACGTTCTCGTTTTGGAGCGCAGTTCTAGGAACAGGCACTACGAGACAGCTGATTCATGCACTTTATCGGATTGCGTTGCCTTCAGTTAAGAATGACGGCGGTTTGCGCAAGCAAGCCATAAAAAGCTCAAAACGTTTCGCGACTTTCCCCCGAATCTATAGTACACAATTGCTTGGTTGAACACCTGCGAGAAAAGCAATCGAAACAAAAGCGCGCCCTCGAACAGTTGTTCCAGAATCCACTGCTCTAAGTTTATAGTCGGTACAACGAGCAGCGGTTCACGACCATGATAGGTACATAGACACCCACTCGCAGACGCCTCACTCTCTCGTCTGACCGGCCGCCTGCTATCAGTTCCAGATTCTGCATGTATACCTCGAGCCTGAGAGGCTGCCTCACAAGACGGGCTCGCGCCAGCGCCTCGGGTATCCTCTTCAGCACCGCACATCGTTTGGTATAGATGGCGGCGTTCACGTCTCGATTCACGAACTCCTTGCGTGCATTGACGCTGGTGGAGCTCAACATTGCAAGAATTCCAAGTACTCGCGCCCCCTGCGCCACAACAGTCTCGTCATTGTCACGTCTAGCAAACACCTTTTATCGTCTGTGTCCCCTATTCTTCTTTTTTTCCTCGTAACTTGCTTGTCTTCGCTCGATGATCGGCGATGAGAGGATTTTTTGCGTTTTCTTCGGGCAGCCAGGGATGACGGTCCTCCAGGATCCTCGGCTTTTACGTGCATACCTTCCCCTTGAATACTGTATTTCTTCAAGATGAACGCGCTTCGAATGAATCTGCGGTAAACCGCGAAGAGGCCGTAAAGGACTCGCACCTGCGGTGGAACATAATAGAGGTAGCAGACTGTTAGAGACACTCGGGACTGTGCCAGATCATATGCTTTCAATCCAATTTCGTTTCAGCCTCTGCTGCAGCGTATAGCAAGATATCGAAATCACTATTGAATGAGCCCTGTAGATCGTAGTCGAATTGCCTGTAGGATATATTCTTTACTGAGCAATACACGGAATACTGCATTCCTTCTGCAGGTCAGTCATACCACAGTTTCAGATGGTTCAGGAACACTGGAAGGAGAGAAGCATGTACACTACAGGCAAAAACCAATATTCTCGGAGATTGCCTGCTGTCGGTGGTAGAAAACGTCCCGTTAATCGCCTTACGGAAAGCAAAAAGGACGATGAAAGTCTCCACGGGCGTCTCGGTTACTCAGCAGTTTGTTCGTGTAGTCTTGAAAACACTGGGATACGCTTACAAGAAAGTCAAAGTTCAATGAACGTCAGCTTCCACCGAAATCGCAACGACAGAATTCTCGGAACGCTGCGATCGATATGAAGCACAGAGACATTGGTATGTTTTTCAAATCGATGAAACCTTCTTCGGAAAAACGATCGGGGCATGGATGGGTATTCGCTGACTGGGGGCCCGATGCATGCATGAAGGTACTCGAAGAGAACGATGATATCTTCATCAGTTCAAGCTGGAATGGATTCATTTGATGGCCTCAGTTTCGCAAGTGAAGAAGGCTCATACAACAGCGCCACCAAGTTTGTGGAATCATTAAAGACTTTACTCCTGACGTCTGGCGACGTCCTTCCATTGATCAACATGGTATTTAACAATTCGACTTGGTTTCGAGCATTTGCGGATCCTGCCTGGGTACAGTAGCTTTTCATCCCTCCGTAATTGCCGTGATTCAACGTCTTCGAATGACCGTTTTGGATCGTGAAACGTAATGATCCCTCCGCTGGCCGAATCGCTGAAGCTTTCAGCACACGACGACACACTGGGGCACATTTCGTCTCTCCTACGCAAGAGCTTCACGCTTGAGGAATTTTCTCACCTGAGTTCATAAAGAATTGTGCTCATTTGAAAATATGTAAAACCCAGGAGACGAGCTGGGGGTGTACAGTTTTGAGGTGGAAATGGAAAAAGAGCCAGCGGAGCGTTTTAGCGATAGCGAAGCATGGGGAGCTGACGGAGCACCGAATGTCACGTAGGGCACGAGTTCGAGGACTACTTTCTCTGGTGATTTCCTCCAGCGGCAATTTACGCACTGAGTTCGTGAGCCGAAACTTCAACGTCGCTATCAATATCAGGAGATATGCGGTGCTGAAGACGAGCCCCCAAGACCTGACGAAATCTACCTTGGTATTGTAGCCTCTCAGGCTCGAAGTCTACATGGAAAAAGTGACACCATTATCAGGAAGCCGATCACGTTAAGGCGGAGAGGTGTTTGTGCATAGGCATTAATTTAACGTAAACGGCGGGAATTTTTTTGTTCCATTGAACGTGTATGCGTGTGCGTTTTTTCAGGATCTGGCTGTGTTTCTTTAACCAGCTCAGCATTCAGCGTCTCGGTTAGTATTGGGTGCCTTGTCTTGTTAGCGGTAGCGCACAGGGCTTAAAGTGGACAGAAACAGCCACAAGGCGGACTAAGGAATAGAACAACCAGAGAGCGTTCTTGCACAGCTTGTGCTAGGGAGGACTCGATGCGAAACGGAGCGAGTTGTAAAAGAAAAAAACGTGAAGAGGATTTGCAGGGTGGTCTCATGCCTAGGCGAACGCAACTGAAGCGTCGTACCGTGCGAAAGACGGGCGCAAGCTCTCGACCAAGTCTCCCTACAGAGGCCGAACAACGGCGTTTCAACTGCGGAGACTATGTGCTTCTGAGGGCTCCGAAAAAGGAATCACAAGATACTGCAGCGGGGGGTAGTCTGTCGCGGACAATAGCCGCCACAACTCCGAGGGGCCGCAGACGGAGCCAAGGACCTGAGGATGTCGCAGAGATCGATCTGACGACGTGTTGGATCGCTCAGATTCTCAAGATATCGAGAGAGAGTACAGGGAACGACGAGCGTATCCTGGTAAAATGGTTTTATCGTATGAAAGACCTCTATCACTGGCATACCACGGTAGGCCACGAGGAGGTCTTTGAGAGCGAGCATCTCGACGAAAATGAGTCCGATTGCGTCGTCGGTCGGTGCCACATCGTTTGCGAAATGGAATGGCGAATGCTTCTAGAAAAGCGCACCCGAAGCAGTTCTGTGTCAAAGCAAGAGGAGCTTCGGGTCTTCTTATGCCGGGAACGTTATGACTTTATCACGGGGAGCTTTGCACCGTCCACAATGACGATCCAGTGGATTCAGGAGCACCAACCAGACTCTAATTTCGTTGCCTCGAGCATTCAGAGAGACAGTTTTAGTCATCGATCATTGCTCGCTCTGCTTCGTTACATGGTTGAAAACAGCTTTCCCGTCGATAATGATGGCGACTGCGCCGAGCAGGTCGATCTTCATGATACCGGCGATGAAGACGCCTGGGATCCTGCAGAAGAGCGAGCCCTTCAGCTGCGTCTCCGCTCGAGGCAACGTGCAGCGGCCGGCAGATCGCGCGGCAACAACTGTAGCCAGGAGTCAGATATGACGCCGCGTCCAAGAGCTGGAGGTCAGCTATTACTCTGGCCGTCCGATGTGGGTGCCCACGAGCACCGCCAATCGAGGATTTCAAAGAACGCCGTTGAGTTCGCGGAGGTATCTGAGCCAACGGGGTCCGTCCCCCGTCTACTCCAAGTTTCCCGCTTCGGGGCCCCCCGCGTCCAGTTAGTGTGCCGTGACGTCGAGACTGAGCGTGTCTTGAAGTTCCTAACCGACTGTTTGCGCGGCTCTTCAGAGCGTTGTCTTTATATTTCCGGAGTACCTGGCACCGGCAAGACGGCTGTAGTCCGTTGTGCTGTACAACAACTCGAGCAGCGACGTCAGCAGGGTCAGGTACCGCACTTTCAGTACATCGAGATCAACGGCATGACTATCCCTGATCCAACAAGAGCATATAACATTCTCTTACAACGACTGGGGCACCGCAGCACAGGTGCCGCCGGTGGACGACGGCCACCGGCGCCTGCAGAGGCGGCACGTCTGCTCGATCAGCGTTTCCGTCAGCGCAGAGGCGTCCATAACAGAAAGCATCATTCATCTATCCTAGTGCTTTTAGATGAAATGGATGCACTCGTTCTGAACCATTCCGCAGCGGCGCAGAGGGTGCTGTATGACTTCCTTGACTGGGCCAGCCGGCCTGCATCAGAACTAGTCATCATTGGTATTGCGAACACCCTCGATCTACCGGAGCGTCTGTTACCTCGGCTTGCGTCCAGGCTCGGAATGAACCGTCAGGTGTTCAAACCCTATTCTGTGACCCAGTTGCAGCAGATTCTTCGCCACAAATTGGGGCCCCAGCTTTTGCAACATTTCGATGAAGACGCATTAGAGCTCTGCACGCGCAGAGTTGCGGCAGTATCTGGAGATATTCGACGAGCACTGGCCATCTGTTTGCATGCGTATGCTCGCTCGCATAGCGAGGATTGTTCTTTGAGGGCTTCAGAAAACGAGCATGATCGCCTGGTATCTGCTGTGGATATCGATGAGGCAATTAGAGAGCTGACTCCGAGCTCTGTCCAGAGTGCTGTGAAACAGCTAAGCCAGATCGAGCAGCAGGTCCTCATGAGTGCAGCACTTTGTGGTAGACAGGCAGTGCAGCAGGGCTCCGAAACTTTCCGTTTCCAACAGATATGGCATAGATTTCGGCAGTTTCACGCCTCCACAGAAGGTCATCCTGCATACCCGTTGCCCTTGCAGGACCAGATCGAAGAGGTCTGGCATATCCTCATGGGTCTTTGTGCCTGCAACCTGCTTAGTTGTTCAGTGCCGTCTTCTTCTTGTGCTTACGCTGGATTTGCGAGTACTCGACTCCCAAATCTGCACGAAAGCCAATTCGTGTTGAACCCGCTTTTTGACGATATTGCATTTGCATTTCGCGAGAACCGTTCATTTGCGCAAGCTGCTGGGGAACTTGTATGAAATTTTGAATAGTTTGTTCCATACGGCGAAATTTGAATGCTCGCGAGGAATGAGTCGATAGACTCGTGTTGCTGATTTCATTGCTATCCTGAATAGACAAAGCATGCTAATCGGAGCACCATCCCCTGGTCCTCCATCGCCTAGAGCTCAGTCTGTCGATGATGCAACGAAAAATGCATCGTCATTTCCATGTGTCAATGTGCTTATCAGGCTTATTAGAAATAGATGCCCACGAACGAGGACATATGCTATTGAAGCTTAGTAGGAGCAGTTCCCATCGCCCGTGGCAGTGTCCTTGTTAGCCTTGATAAGAGCATATGCTCAAGGCCGGTGCTAGCAGTTCAACGCTGACTCGTTCTTCAGCGCAGGAATTTCGAAGCGAGAGCACCTGCCATGAGCAAGCCGAGCAATGGCTGCACAACTGGTTGCCAAAGTATGTACCAAACATCCAACAACGCGCTGTATCCGCTGGTCAACTGAAGAATAACTCCAACAACAAGCCACGCCATGAAAAAGAACACTAAAAAAGCGTCTGCAATCAACAGGTTTGTGAGCCAGCTACGAAGCCTACCAGCGACAGGTTTTGACTCTCCAACCTGTATTTTTTCCGCGTTGCCAGGACTCTGGCGTCGGAAACGTTCGATATCCGACAGGAGGTCCTTATTGGGGCCGAGCTTTCGATCTCCGGGTCGCCTAGAGGTCCCCGGCCCGTTGCCGTTAAGGGCGAAAACTTCACGAGTTGCTGTTCGAGGCCCTCGACCTGCTCTGTGGGCCGCGCTTCTAAAAAACGCCAACGCGGCGTTCCTTTCGACGTTGTGTATTCCTGACGTAAGAAAATCTTGCCAGTCAAAGCCGCATCGCCGAGTGGTCTGCCCCTTCAGGGCCGACACTGCGATGAACATGGCCTCCGAGAGAGCGAACCGATGCGCTTGTCCAGTTCCTGAACGAAACGCAAGACTTGTGAGACCCGTGACACCATCTACCAAAATACATTTATAAGGGATTATAACTGTCAATTTACGAACTTATTTGTACACTCAGTTTTCGCATAAGCACGCACGCTGGGCAACACAGAATTCAGAATGAAATGGAAAGGGTCGACTTTATTAACTCGGTCGTCTACGCCAAAGTTTAGGCTTTAGCCCTCTCGTATGAGCGCCAGCCTTCACAGGATACGTCTCTGACTGTGTCGTCTTCGTCCCTTTTTTCCGGCTTTAAACACCCCGATCGCTCCTCTCCCTCCGTTCCGGGTGTCAGCAGTCCGAGAATATTGATGACAACCCGTAAGTCTCAATTTCACAGCTCCCGGATGTTTTTGCCGCGTGCCAGGCGATGTGTTTATCGCAACGCGGGCCTATGCGTGAAAATCATAGACTACAACCGGAAGTGGTGTAATTGAGACTTAACTGTTTTCATTAATATTCTCGGACTGCTGACACCCGGAACGGAGGGAAAAGAATGTACAGCACGTCAAAAGCCGGCGAAAAAGAGTCGATCAGCAAGCAATCACGGAAATATCCCGCAATGGCTAGTGCTCATAACAGAGTGCTAATACCCAAATTTTAGAGTAGCCGCTTTCACTCGCGAACTCTGTCGGCATTGATGAAATATGTCCATAATCCAAACAAAAAGGATATTTTAATGCGAGAAGCTTTCGTAACTCTTTCGCTCTAGCCGTGACTCCAGCGTAGAGATCTTCCACCATCACTACTGAGGTTGGAAACGAAGGTGCACTCGGGGTTAGGCGACGGGATCGTTCCGGCTTTCGAGTTCGAGTACACTTGTAGGCCGGGCTCTCAGAAGTTACTTCGCAAAGGCGATCGGCAATAACATCTGGGCAGCTTTCGAGTCCAGCTGCTTCCTTCAAGTTCTTTTGGGACGGAGAATCTTTTACGTTAACTAAGGGTGTCCGATCGCGCGATTGATATCATTTTGTGCAGTGCTTCTCTCCAAAGTACGGCCGCCAGAAACAGAGGCGCATCAGTACGATCCAGCAACCCGCTTTCGGGGTATTTGGTAAGAGACGGCTTCTCCTGAATGACGCACGCTCAACAAACCACTGGTACCGTTCTATCCGAGTCGGAAACCCGACACCTGACAGAAACGCTTCTTCAGATTCTGGAGCCGCATCTTCAATCCTTCAACAGTGCAATAACGCAGGGCCTGCAGCAGGTGCTCCACGATATCGAGCCACTTATCCTTGAAGGAACCGTTCAGCAAGCAGCTGACCACGTGTCCAAGGAACGACTTGAGGTCTGGTTTGAAGACCTCCGCCTTCAAAAGCCGCGTCTGCCCAGGGCTCGCGCGTTGCAGTCTACAGGCAACCTCAGAGCGCGCGGCTTTGCAGATGAACTCGAACTGGGTCTAGATCCTTCAGCGATACTCCCGCACCAGTGTCGCGCCCTGCAGTCGTCGTATACAGGCTCGCTAAGCGTCGTTCTCTGCTGGCGAGCGACGCGCATCTCGCACGGCTGTTACCGGAAAGACAGCACGCTATGTAATACAGCGCTCTGGACAAACGGCTCCTACGCGGAAGATGTTTATCGCAGCGAACGGCATCTGGGCGAGGTTCCCATACTAGTGGGATCCAAGTTGTGCCACTTAGACGGACTGAGTCCAAACGAGCGCGTTGCACTTCACGAAGAGGAGTACGATTACGGTGGCTACTTCATCGTGAATGGTGTCGAAAAGCTGCTGCGAATGGTGATTATGCCGCGAGCCAACCATGTGATGGTCATAGCGCGTGATGCAAACGTCCGACGTGGAGAGCACTTCACTCGCTTCAGTGCAATGATTCGCTGTCGACGCGCTGACCGAGTTCGAGTTGTTACCAATCATCTCCACTACCTTCAAACTGGTCTTCTTAGGCTTCGATTTTCCGTCAAACGCCAAGAATACTTGCTACCGTTAGGGCTTGTGCTGAAAGCCCTTTACGATCTGGCTGATCGGGAGCTATTTTTGCTGCTCACAATGCCAAGTGGATGCTGCGGAACTAACGCAGATGAAAACCTCCGCTATATCCGCGAGCGAGCGCTCATGACGGTTCGTGAGCTGCATGTACTAACTGGTGGTGAGGGTACCCAGCACGCAGCGCTGTCTTACTTGGGTGCTCGTTTCCGTTGCCTGTTTCCAGAGTACCTGTCTTCTGACGATTCCGATGAGCGCTGTGGCGCGTTTATTTTGCGTCGATATGTGCTCATTCACCTCGACGATCCACTTCAAAAACTAGAGCTCCTCGCCTATATGTCGCGGAAGCTTTTGCATTATATGACTGGCTGTCTCGCAGAGGACGATCCAGATTCGCTAGCGAACCAGGAGCTCCTCTTGCCCGGACAGCTTTGGCTGCTTTTCCTCCAGGAGAAGCTCCAAGACGCCCTGTTCGCGCTACGGGATGAAATTTCCCGGCAGTTGACTCAGCGAGCCAATCAGGGAAGCTTACTAGACCCAGATTTTGTCCGCAAATGTGTAAGCAAACCTCGCAGTGGTATCAGAGTAGGCGAAAGGATGTTGCACCTGCTATCCACGGGAACAGCGTCCCTGCGGGATGGTGCAGAGTTGCTACAGACGTCGGGTTACAGCATCATAGCGGATCGGATCAACTTCCAACGCTTCCTTTCCCACTTCTACAGCGTCCATCGAGGGCAGTACTTTTTGAATCTGCGCACGTCGGAGTCTCGCAAACTCAAGCCGGAGACTTGGGGCTTCATCTGTCCGGTGCACACACCCGATGGAGCACCCTGTGGAATTCTCAATCATCTCACGCGAATGTGCCGCGTCGTCGCGGATCAACAACAGGTACTGCAGGAGCAGAAGCGAATCGAATGGATCTTGGAGACGCTGCCACTGGAGCATCCTCTCGCTCACAACGATGCACTGCTTATGCCACCGGCGAATGCAAGACCAGTACTGGTGGATGGTCGGATTCGAGGCTATGTGCATGGAGATGTACCGCTGGGGAAGCTTTTGCGTCAGCAAAAACTCGAGCATTTCCCCCAAACAGAAATTGTGGATGTGGAGATCCCGCGTCTCTTCCCGAGCGTCATGGTGTTCTCGACACCGTCACGGCTCATGCGCTCAGTGTGGAATATGCCGCAAGCTGGCATAGAATGGATAGGCACCATGGAGCAACTTTTCATGCCCGTTGACCTGTGCAAGTCGCAGTCGATGTCTCGTGCTGGAAACGCAGCCATTCATCGTGAGCTGAGCGCAACGAACATTTTCAGTCTACTGGCCTCGTTTATTCCCTTCAGCAACATGAATCAATCACCGCGAAATATCTACCAGTGCCAGATGGGCAAACAAGCCATGGGCGTTCCCTTTCACGATTGGGATCGGAGGTTCGACACCAAGTCCTACCGATTACTGACGCCCCAGCAACCTTTGGTGCAGAATCGCTCTGAGGCCCAAGCCGGTTGGTCCAAGGTCTTCGGATCGAGCTTCAATGCAGTAGTCGCTGTGATCTCATACACTGGTTACGATATGGAGGACGGTATGGTGATCAACCGAGCGAGTCTGGATAGGGGTCTCGCCCACGGAGCGATCTACGGCTGCGAATTCGTGGATCTGGATCAGCTCAATGTCGCAAAGGATGCCCGGTTCAGCCGACTGCCAGCTGTAGGCGAGCGCATGACACCCGGCTCGGTGCTCTATAGTATTCAGGGCCGGAGACCTCATCTTTATCGGAATAGTGAGACGAGTTATGTCGACGCTGTGCTCCTCGCCGAGAATCAACGGCGCGTTGCTATCCGGACCCGGACGCCTCGGCGACCCGTCATCGGGGACAAGTTTGCCTCTCGACATGGCCAGAAAGGGGTGCTGTCTGCAATCTGGCCCGCTGAGGATATGCCGTACACGAGCGACGGGATCGTTCCGGATATTCTCTTCAATCCGAATGGCTTTCCGTCGCGGATGACCATCGGTATGATTGTGGAGTCTATCGCAGGGAAAGCTGCAGCCGTTCACGGCGCTGTGCCAATTGACGCGAGTGCTTTTGAACGAGAAACGGAGGACGCAAGTGATCGCAGTAACGAGCCACCGCACGACTTCTTTGGAAGATTGTTGCTTAATACCGGATACACGTACCACGGAACAGAAACGATGTACAACGGTTACACGGGCGAGCCGTTTGTTGTCCAAATATTCATCGGCGTGATTGCCTGGCAGCGACTTCGTCACCATATTGCAGACAAGTTTCAGGTGCGAACTGAGGGTATTGTTCACCAGACACTCCGACAACCGCTGCGAGGCCGAAAGCGAGGTGGCGCTATTCGGCTCGGTGAGATGGAGCGTGATGCGTTGCTTGCCAGTGGGGCTGCCTACACCCTCCAGGATCGGTTACAGAGCTGTTCAGACTTGCACACTGTATACGTTAGCGCTCTCGACGGATCGCTACTCGCACCCATCGCAGCTCCGAACGAACGTCTGGGGGCTACCTCGCGGATCTCGGTCAAGTCCCGGACGAACACCCGCTCCCCAGTCGTTCGCGTGCACATGCCGTACGCTTTCAAGTATCTTGTTTACGAACTAGCAGCGATGAATATTAGGGTATCGCTTCCCGTTAAGTGAGTGTGCTCGTGGAAACGATTACGTCCATGCAGAACAGACTAAAGAGGTGTCGTTTCCGAGTAAATTTGATGGCCTGTATTGACTGGAGGGGTTACGGATGAAGCGGCAATAAGGGTAGCGAACTGCTCACAGCAGGTAGGTTCAGCTCGAGTCTCACAGGAAGCCCACGGAAAGTTTTGTTGGCCTGGAGGAAACGCTTTCGCCGAATTTCGTACCGAACGAGAACGGCAGCTCGCACTTTGGTTTTTATATACACGGCAGATAGGCTGTTTTCAGCGTTGTGTGGCTTTCAAAAGTGCTGGAGAGCTACCAGTGCACGCGACAGCTTCCAGACACTGTTAGAGTATACTGCAGAAGGGTGCTTGCTCTAAAGCAGCGCGATAAGTTCGCATGCTCTTGCTCGATACGCTTCTGGCGGGCGCTTCCTTTGCATTTTTTGGGCCACGAGTTCAAATGCGGCAGATTCGCTCATGGAGCCTAGATACTGTCGAGCGAGAAGAAGAAGCTCGCGATCCTCCTGCGGCGAAAATGGTTCCCACATCAGCTCCTGACAGCGCTCGGTCTGAGCGTGTCGGGCTTCTGTACCGTCCGTCCGTGGGCGTTCCGTTACGTGACGGCTGTCGTGAACAACAACTGGAGCTGGCGTTCGCTGCAACCCCTCGCCCGACGCCTGACGTAAAGATGCCTCTTGACGTCGGCGCCTTCGACGAAGTTCCTTGCGAGCCCTGATGGAAACGCGTCTCCAAACGCGCTCGAGTAGAACCTTATCACGACCCGGAAGGAGGAAGGCTTGGATTGCATCCCAACACTCACCATAGGTCATCACGCCGTGACGCAGCAATTCTATTTCCTGTACCGACAGCGGCTGCTGTGCCTTCAACTTCAAGGTTTTGATAGGATTTGCGGGGGCATCCCGGCGAGTCAATAGTCGATAGCGACCGACGCATTCTTCGAGGTTCCTGTGCGGTAGATAATCGTCGATGTGCTCCTGCCACATAACGCCGTGCCTGCTCAAACACCGCTCCAAGAGCGTATCCTCGGCCTCAGTCCAGAATAGTTCTGCATCGGCGCTGCTAGCCAGAGCTCGTAAAATATTCGGATCCGACTCGATATCGACGCCGTATGCTAAACGGTATTCTGGTAAAATCATGCTTGGATGGCTCTCGAGGACGGCATAGGCACGTTTTGCCTCTACTGCTGTTACGAGGCCATCCGGATTCGATAATGCCGGTTTGACAAGCAGCTGCTCGATTTGTTCCAGCAAATCAAGGGGCATCGCGTCGAAAAACGTTCGCTCGATACCACCCAGCGCTCTGCGGTACTCGCGGGCGACGTCCCGCTTTCGCCGCAAGTCATCAAGCATCATCCAAGCTGCTTCCCGAGCACGTTGGCGATGAACAACATGTTCAGGCGATAGGTCAATATTCGCGCGACGTTGCGAAGAAATCAACAGAATGTGAAGAAGAAGCTGCACGTGAATGTGGAGTTGCTTCGAGAGCTCTCTTTCTTGCTCCGGTTTGAAGAGCTTGAACTTGAGCATCTGGAAAAGCCGTTCGCGTTCACATGAAGCGTTTCCGACCGACGGCGATTCCCGGTGCACTCGTGGCCGTCTTGGCGTTGCTTCAGTAAAAGCGCGGTGCGGCGTTGTCGTCGACCGAAAACTTTCTGCGCTCTCTTTCATTTCATTTCCTGGAAGCGTTCGCTGGCAGTCCTCTGCAACCAATTGGTAGAGTTCTTCAGAGCTGATGCGTGCGCCTGTGTCTGCGCGGTATTCTTCGTTGGGTTCAGAGTTCTCAAAGTCGACCTGTCTGAGTTCGAAGTCCCCATCATCCTCGAAAAGCAGCTCATCTAGTGCAGCCGTAGCAGAAGGAGCCAGCAGTGACGCACAAAACTTTTGGAAAAGTGCCTCGTCGTTATCAGCGGTCTCCGCGGAGACAGCACCAGCGCTGCGTTCGCTTTGGACACCTCCCGCCAGAGAAAATGACGTTCCAGAGCGCTCCATAGATGTCATTCGCCTAGTTCCCTGCGAGGCATCGAACCTTTGATACCGTTCCTGCTTCTGATCTCGCCGCGCTCGCTCAATCGAGTCTGGAACACCTCCCAAAGAGCGTGGTGCATTTTGCGCTGCGGAAGGCAGTTTTTCGTCCCGCTCCGAACAAGTTGCGCTCGTCGATTCTACTTCATCGCTACTATCTGTCAGCACGTCGTGTTCAAAAACGACGCCAACTTGATAAATCCTATCCCTGGACATTTAGCACGAAAGATTCCAGCCTTGTCCACTGGAGCGCGGGCCAGCTTAGAGAACTCGCCTCGTGCCTCAGCTAAGCAAGTTCCGCAAAGTTTCGTGCCTATTCTCCGCGAGCACTCCTCGAACAAACCAGTTCCGCCCCAGAAAACTTTCGAACAGAAGTCAGCAGAGCAATTGGGCTTCAGAAACAGCGCGAACGCCCTAGTCCTCACTCACGAGGTATCCCAGCTCAGCACGGACACAGGTAAACGTCCGTATCCGGTACAGGAATGCGCGGTAGCGATCCACCGGTGCGCATCGCGCCAACGCGCACTGCGTCCGCGTTCCCGCTGTGCGTGCAGTGCAGGCACTGCAGGAGCTATTCGCCCGGTTCATCAGGGCGAATGCGCTGGGTGGCCGCCCGCTGCGGGTGCCCGTGTCAAAGATCATTTGTATAGTTTTATACCGTTTCATAAGCACTGTAGAGCGAGCCTCTGCCTTCACTCTTCGATGGTGCCCGAAAGCGAAAACGACAACATCCGGCTCATGTAGACGGTACACGCGAATGTTTCACTTGCAATCGACTTCAGCTTGCGCTCTCTGATACTGTTCGGCAAGGAATGAATCTGTTCGGTGTACGACCGAGTGTCGGGAAACCACCCGGGGCCCTCTCGCGCTGGTGATGCTCCTCTGCAAGGACTTCACTAAAGCAAGGATCCGCTCAGACATGTCCATGAATGGATTCATTTGTCCGGTTCAAAGTGGAAACGGATTCGGTTGATAGGGTCTCGTAATTCAGGCGCATTACGCATAGAGTCACAGGTTGGGCTTAGATTTCCGACACGGATCTATCTATACTCGCCGAGAGATGCAAATGATGCCAAATCAGAGAGCATTCTTCTAAAATACACGTATAACAGCTTCGGCAAGCAGCCAGCAAGACGAGACTAGAGATGTTGCCAATCAGAGATGTTTAACTGTATTCTCGTTCTTATGCGCAACCGTCGAAAAGTGTCATATTCAGGGCCGATTTCAACTCCACAGACTCCAGTGGGCAGCACAGTGTGGACTAGGTGGCTTGCGGAAAGGCCAGCGAGCGCGTCCCAAACCGATATCGTTACGTGCTTGGGAGCGCCTCGCAGAAGCCTTACTCCCGCAAACGAACTCGGCCAGGCCCAAGCTCTGGAGCAATTGATCAACACTAGCGTGCATACCCAACCCCATATGCATTAAAAGGCTTGCTGTGTAAGCGTGGATCTCCGACTAGACCCTGTTTACACGAAACACCGCGCAGCCCGTCGCTCGCCTCCCTCGTCGGCGACGCAGCAGCCGCTGCCCTGGAACGGCGTCTCGGACGGATTGCCTTCCCACCCCCAATACGGCGCCTTACAAGACACGATCTAACCCAGAAGGATATTATTGATGGGAATATGGATTAAACGAATGAAGTACCCAATCAAACCCAGAAGCAGAATACCTAGCAAAACCGCCTGAGCGACACGTGCATACTCCTTCTGATCTGGTTTCGTACATCGTTTCCAAAGACGCACAGACTTTTCTGCAAAATCAACAATTGGTTTCGATAGTAGAGAAAGCGCCTCCATCCGTGTAACTGCCGCAGGGTCAACACCAAGAAGCGTTATGAATGTTCATCGTGCACTCGTGTTCGGCAGGTATGATGGCGACGATGTGCGGCCCGCGAAACCGCTCCAGGGCATCGCTCCTCAACTTCATAAACGTTTTCTTTGAGCGACGCAGCTTCTTGACTGGCCTTGGATACCCGATTGCACAAGCAATATCGACACCTGGGAGAACTGCAGAGGTGTTGTCGCAAGTATACTCAACATACCATTGGTGCTGAGTTGAAACGAACCCCAGGAATAGCGTCGGCAACCCTCTCGTGCCGTTCAAGACTCACGTGTACGCTTGCCAACTTGGTGTCTGCTGGTTTTTCTAGCACGCATTGCAAGCGCACTGCTGGAGTCACTGCAGTAATTTTGAGGCTATAATGCCCAATACACTGGAAGTTTTGCACGCGGCTTCGAAAGTAGAACGTTCTCACAAAGATAGATCGCGGTGATGCCTCGCCCAGAGCGGGAACTTGCCCGAAAGAGGCGTTTTCTTCCCTGGGTAGGGTTTGTTGTGCTGCTGTTGCTGGCACAAGTATGGTTGCAGGCTCGCCAGCCTCTTCCATACATGGACGAACTCTACCACATACCCGCAGCGAACGCGGTGTGTTGCAGAGTCGTTAGCGTAGCTTGCGAGCAAAATAAGCTATCTGTCGAATGGGGACGTATCACGACACCACCGGGCGCCTACTACTTTGGCTGTCCTCTATGCTTGCTGTGGCGGGTTTGGCGGTATGCAACATGTCCACCATGGCTCTGGCGCCTCGCAGTCGGCACGATACCTCTCGCTCTTGCCACAAGGGAATTGATGCTCTTCCCTGGGATGAGTGCCGAGGAAGCAATCACCCTGGCAACGTTTCTGCCTCTCTTTTTTTCGAGTCTGCTGTGCTACACCGATACTTTGGCTTTCATGCTCTATGTGCGAGCTTGGCGTCAGCAACGCGGGCAACACCCGACTTCGCCGCTTCAAAGCGCCGTGTTTGGGATGCTCGCTTCATTAACGCGCCAGTCCTACATCGTCTGGCATACTTTTCTGGGGCTCACCGCCCTAGGAGCTGCCGCAAGCACCACCGCGCAACTGGAGATCATCTTCGCCCACGGAACTGCGGGTCTCGCATATGTGGCCTTTTTCGTATGGCACGTTCTCATCAAAGGAGGGAGCATCTATCTGGGGGATGCTGAGCGACACGGACTTTCTACACACTGGTCAAACTGTCTCTACTTTGTCACGACCTGGTTTATACTGGCTGGTGGCTGGCGCGCCTTGTTTCTCCAATCCGCAGGCAACTCATCAGTAGGGAAATACTTGGCTGTAAGAGCGGAAGCCATTCGACAATCCTGGAGAAGATTCATTTGTCTCACAACCGTAGCTGCTATAGCTGTACGTCGAGGCACGTGTATTCACCCATTCGTCCTCGCAGATAATCGACACTACGTATTCTATTTCTTTCGGTATTTTATCATCCCGGGTAATCTAAGGAGATACACACT
The DNA here is from genome assembly GCF_000091205.1 of Cyanidioschyzon merolae strain 10D. Lineage (NCBI taxonomy): Eukaryota > Rhodophyta > Bangiophyceae > Cyanidiales > Cyanidiaceae > Cyanidioschyzon > Cyanidioschyzon merolae. Next base: position 297,732 of record NC_010145.1, read on the forward strand.
GGTCCCGCTGTATGCCGTCAGCATGGCATGCTGGCTGAGTCACTTGCGATCTACAGGCCGCATGGAGCGTCTCTTGCTATTTTCGGCGACTGCATTGACGCTAGTGCCCAGCAGACTGGTCGAACCAAGATATTTTATTCCACCGGTTGTCGCAACCGAGCTTCTAGCAGCGCAGCGGCAGCGTAGAACGTTGAGCACTATCCGTATGATTTTGAACCTGCTATTGGCATTCGTCTGTTTATGGTTCTTTCTCGAGAGACCCTTCGAAAGAACGCCTGATCTGCATATTTCTGATCCAAGTCCAGGTCGTTTTATGCCATAAAGCCGTCTATGGACGCCAGAATCTCGGAGGTGTTTCAGGGATCCATTCTGGAAGAAGAGCCTGAAGCACTGGATACCGCTATGCACTTCAACGCCGAGCGCCTTTGGGCATCGAATCCGTGTATTATGACTTGCAGTTTGGTGGGCGGCTTGGTATATCGCGAACATTTCTCCCGTTTATATCGTAAGCCTGTGACGTATCATAACCTCCGTCGCCATCTCCAGGAGCATTCTGGCTCGCTTTACCGCTGGAACATGTGGATTGCTGCCCCAGACACGCTTAATATGCTCTTCCAGATTCAAATTCGGGTTTCTTATGGGTTTGGGACCAATTATTCACGCTGCCCCCGATGTCCGCACGGCGCCTATACTCAAGTTCTGAGACTACGAAGCTGTTTGTACAGTAATCAGGACAGACAAAGAAGAAATGGCATTTTTCACGTACCTGCGTCGCATGTAGTTGGTAATGAGCATTTTGCTCTATCGGAGCTGACCCGAATATGCCTTGTAGTAGATATTCGTTGGACAAGCCGCTTACTCTCCTGGAAGTAAAAAACGTTCCCGTGATACTCCTTGCAGCCCCCTGGAGTGGCGTTGTAGAGTCCTCGTGAGATGTCCTATCTTGACTCAGTGTGATGGTCAACTTCTGCCAGCTATAGCCTCGAAGTTCTTTCGAACGCGTTGCAGAGGACTTCACAAAAGTTACGCCAGGCAGAGCCCCTATCATACGGGAAGTGCACTGGAGGCGGATTGCTGTCCTGAAGATCCAACCCGGTTCCCGGAGGCGCTCCACGATGATTCCATGGCCAACTTTGATGTGTAGACGAAACCAGATCTGCAGCCTTTGCGTGCTCATGCTTATCACCCAAATTTTCATCTCGTTCCTGGAACATAGACCTGTGGGAATCATCCACAAATTCTAAAGTTGGAAATGTTTCGAAGATCAAATCCTGCGGCTCAGGAGCTTCTAACCCTTCTCTAGTAGTCTGAAGCTCCTTCCAGGCGAAGAGCACTGCTTTCCACTTGTAGTACTCCTTAAATGTCATGTTTTTGCTCGCTAGATAGAGATGGAAACCAAATAAGTACACAACTACACAGAGCAAAAACGAGAAGCTAAGCACACAAAAAAATTCATCGAAATACATGCATTCTAGTCTTTGGGTATCCACTCTGCGGCTTCCTGTCCAAAACGCCTCAAAAGGCGGCCCACAGCGCTGTATTTGATCCAAGAGAGCGGAGGCGCTGATGAGAAACCCATGGATAACGGCACAGACATGCAGGAACAAAAACAAAATAAAATGGGGGCGGTTTCTCCGCCCAATATCGTTATTCACCCATAAACAATAGTGATCATGGCACTCGATGCAGCGATCCGTCACACTTGAGTGTGAAACGCGGGGCAGTCGCCCCAGTCCGCAGAACTCGCACTTGACACCTGCTACGTACAAAACGCCGTCATATCTGGGTTCCCTCTCTGCAGCCGACTTGACAGCTGCTGCGGTAACAGTACCGGGGTCACGCAAAGATACGCTCAATAAGGCCCCAAACAGCACGACTTGCCAGCAAAAAATATGCCAGTGCGCTGCGTAAGGGAAAGTTTTCTGCGGCAAGTCCCTGTCCAATGCGAGGAAGAGTACGCAGAAAGTAAGACCTGAGACTAAGGGATAGGCGAAGGGTCCGTACCTTTGCAAACGGGATTTCGGAAGCATTGAGTTCGGGGTTTCCCTGCAGCCATAACTTGACTGTTTCTCGTGAAGGTCTCAACAAGCGCAACGCCCTTCAAGTCTGGATTGGAGGAGCCGCGAATGATAGAGCCTTGGCATGATCAGAGTGACCACTAGGCCCGAAACCCTTGGCGGAATGAAATTGAGTGGATCGTCTGGCTCGGGTGTACACTCTTAAGTTTGGGTCGTTCCGATTGTCATTAACACAAGCACTTTTGGGCTTTTTTGTGACTGCTTCCTTTTCTTCTCTCTCATCTTCCTCTCTAGATACGCCGATCACTCCTTTCTCTCCAGCTTTGTAGTCAGCAACAGAAGGGTATTACTGATATCATTCAGGTGCTTGGTTCGCTTCTTGCGGATGTTGTCGACCCGTGTCATACACGAGCGTGAGCTGCGAACTACCCGGTGATTCCCACTTTGCATCTTCTCAGAATGCAGCCTTGGTGCTAACTTCGCAGCGGTGACACTTGACTGTGGTCGAATATTCCCATAGGTCCACAATACCTCCTCCAATTCCGAGGGTCAATATGTGCCCCGTGGAGGCTTGTCTCATTGCATCGTTCATGTCCTGGACGGGTTTAGAAGCCACGCCTCGATTCCCTCTCTCCGTTCCTGTGCCTCTTGTCGTGCACTGAGTTCATGAAGTTTCCTGCCAGTGGTTCCCTTGGCGAGTGCTCTGTCGGCTGCACGTGTCAGCGCTTGCTGTTCAAATCCACAAACGTATGTGGAACGAGATGTTTTCCATAATGAAACACGTATCCGAAGAAAACGATTGGCCACAAATCAAATGCAGAGATTTGGACCCATCCACGCATAGCTCATGCGACGCTGTGACGCACTCTCTACTGGAAATGAACGGTTTTATGACTGAAATCCGACTGCAAGGCCTCTCTCCATGCAAAACAGAAGACATGCGAGCACAAGGGAGAATATCCCATGAGCGGTATCACGCAGGTGTCGAACGTCGCATCGTGGCGGGCCACAAAGAGATGGGGATATCCGATAGGGACAGGATCGATTATTTGAGGTGACAATTTGGGTGGACTTCTGTCATGCGTTTGTGAATGAGCTGCCAAGGGATGACGCTGCGTTTTCTCCTTGTCAATGCACCGGTACGAGTTTATGCGCCCTGGAGCTGCTTTGCACCAGAAAGATCATAAATTTTGAGAATGCGTGATTTGAGCGCGCGACACGTGAGAGAAGGTGAGACTTAGGGACGTGTGCGTGCAAATAGGAAAACAATATCATATGCTATTTGACGCACCCTAGCTCGAGGGCGTCGCGAATAGACTTGATTTCGGTGACGCAAAGAATTCCGAGATTAAAGTTTTGGAGACACTATGCGGATCCGAATGCGAAGAAGACCTAGAGTAGGACTGAATCCGTATGCCACCGTTACTGCACACTGAACGTCGAGGCTGTCATTCTAAACCTAGTTCGAAAAAAATTTTAAGGCAGAATGAGGGCAAGCATTTCAATGTCCCATTTTTACCCGACACGGACACTGGCTATGCGCCGTTCTGTATCCTGGAGTACCTATTCGAACCATGAACCTCTTGGTGGACTAAAGTGCTCTCTAGAGCGTAATGGGGGACCTTTCGCTGGGATTTGAGAAGTCCTGCGTTGAAATCGAACAAAAGCTGGTCGGTTGCCGCCGAGCTGGGTACCACGCTCTAGACTGTATTCGGTTGAAGTGCAGTTCCGAAGGTGCTGCTGTCACACAATCGTTGCTTGCTTTCAGCAACGATCGAGCAGTTTACGTCACGAACCTGACAGGAATTAGGTACTCACTCGTTAGCCACGAAGGCATCGTAAACTGTCTGCGTTGGCAGCGACTCGGAGGTCAGGGCAACCTTTACGGCACGGGAGTACTCGTGAGTGGCGACGCAGCCGGCGCTCTGTGCGTTTGGCGCCCGCAGGGCTTGATTCATCGTTTCGACCTGGCGAAGCTATTCTCAACGACAGATTCTGCGACGGATCACTCACTCTTTTCGATTGTTTGTTTAGCAGTTCCGCCTGGTGCCGGCGAAGTGGCAACTGTTGGTACGAGCGGGCCGCTCTTCAGTTGTACTTCTGGTGGCTATCTTTATGCATTTGAGTATGCGAACACGGCATCGGCAGTACAACTTACAGCCTTGCCTGAGAGTGTAGACTGCTTGCCTTTGGGTTCTGGAGCGATACGATCGGAGCAATCTTTTGATGGATGCTATCTCGTGTTTGTTGGCAATACCATAGGTACCATTGAAGGTTTTTTGTATAACAGCAAGCACCAAACATTCGCAAGAACAACAACAATCGAAGGACATGCAGACTGTATTCGAGACGTGGCGCTGCACGTGATGGACATCCGAAATCAATGCGCCGATCAACTGCAAAATCGACGGAATGCTACTGGGCACGTCTTACTCGCGTCTGCGAGTCAAGACGGCACAGCTCGCTTGTGGCTCGTCGCGTCGAGCACGCATCAGGGACATTTGGATTTAATAGATGACCCGGAGTGCCTTACGGTGCTCTATGATCATCAGTCAGCTGTTACCACTGTGAAATTTATCCGGGGCTCGTGTTGTGCAGACGAGAGGCCTCGTTTGTTGACGGCAGCCTTTGACCGCACCGTGAAGCTCTGGGAGCTGAGTGGGGATTCAGCGCCAAGGATTCAGCGTGTTGCAGAGATGGGTGTTATCGGTGAGCAAAGCTCCTTCCATGGGTTCTACAGCGCCGCCTACGGGGAATGGGATGACGGTCAAAGCGTTGTTTTCGCAACAACCTACACTGGTGCCGTCTTCCAGTGGCGGAATGCATCATCTCAGAATCTGTGGCGTAACGATGAGCCGTGCATTAGGGGGCACAACCTGGGCGTTACTGATTTGGACTGGTGCCCCCCTGATGGCTTGATGCTCGTCACCGTTTCGCGGGATATGACGTGCAGACTCTTTGCTAAGGCGCAGGTCACCACTGCGTATCAGTGGGTGGAATTAGCACGCCCTCAGGTGCACGGTCACGAAATTTTCGCTGTTCGCTTTGTCGGAAAAAGTGGGCTGAAACTAGCATCTGCTGCAGAAGAAAAAGCGGTGCGTTTGTTTGATGCTCCCCAGCAGTTTGTCGAGGAATTATCTGGTATATTGCAAACAACGAGGCCGGAGGCCTGTTCTGACGGAAAGCCGCGTCCCGTTCGAGCGTCCCGCATCGCGCTTTCCCTTACGAACCAACCTGAGTATGAAGCATCAGAATCAAACGAGGGTGAGGAGATTCATAGGGACCTGAGCCCCAGCGCCGGACGACTCGGAAGGTTCCCTGCATCGGGCGCTTCGCCTCGAACGGAGGCGACACTTCAGCAAGACACTCTATGGCCAGAGTGCGAGCAACTATTTGCTCATCCAAACAATGTTCAGCGGTTGGATTCCATCGAGCAACAGGACGGCTCTTTCATCCTAGCCTCTGCCTGTGTCGCACAATCTATGCGGGAATCCGCTATTCAGCTGTGGGAGATTCAAGATGCGGCTGTTGAACTCCATGATCTTCGTTGCCATGATCTGACCGTGACGGACCTTCGTTTCGCGTATAGGATCGTAGGAAAAACCCGACGGAACCTCCTGCTGTCCGTGGCGAGGGATCGCTCGTGGATTGTGTGGAATGTGCATTCCCGAGAGGTTATCTCGCGGAGAAAGAATGCACATGCGCGAATGATCCTCACATGCGCTTGGGTGGATCCCCAACAAGGGCTTTTCGCCACTGGTGGACGGGACAAGTGCATTCACTTGTGGCAAGTTTCGAATTTCGATGCTCCAGAAGCAGAATCCTTGGCAGAGCCTCTTCAGTCGTGGCGTCTGCACAGTGCCGTCACGGCGATGGATGTGTTCAGTGACAGGCCGGATCGCGCCATCGTCCTCGCTGGCCTTGAGTCCGGAGCTCTTCACGGTTTCAGCGTGAGCACGGTGGCGCCTTACTGCTCGAAAGCGCTCCAGATGTCTGAAAACGTCCGACACGTTCGAGCGGTAAGTCGAATTCGTTTTCGACCCCGATCGAGAGGTGTGTTTGCGTCCTGCAGTGAAGATGGTAGCGTGATGATAGCGCGTATACTCACTACGGAAAAGAACGAGGTTGCTGACACCGTTTCTACTTTCTAACTGTTGTACCGTGGCGAAACAACTTGCTGCTATTATGCGTTTAGGTAATATGCACGAAATCATTCTTTCTTGACATCGCGGATTCGATAATCAGGCACCCGGTACCCGATCCATTCTGAAGCAGGGACGATGCAGTATCGAACCAGAATCAACTGGAGTGTGACTGCCAGAAGGCTCGTGTGCGAAAAACTGCCACCAGCGTGCGCGCCGAATGCCCACGACGTATGCGGGTCTGTCTAGTCCCGCCTGCCAACGCAACCCGACATGGCCTCCGTACGCTTGAAGGTACCCAATGTGCCGCTATCTGGAGTGCGCTGCTCCCTATAACCATGTCTCTTTTCATCAAGCGCGAGATCTCAATCAAATACTCTTCCCGCACAACTCCCCCCGCGACAGCCGCTCACTCATCCTCGTTGTCGGCGTCTTCCACCTCATGTTCAAGAAGACTACCGGCCATAGACAAGATCTCTACCTCGCCTGACTTGAGCCGTGCTAGAGTCTGGGCATATGACGACATGGCATGGGTCTCGTTGCCGCCAAGATGGTCTCGTACCCGACAGGTCTCAAGAACGTCCTCGAATGCAAGCAAACGCGTTCGCAATCGTTCAATCTGATACTTGTCTTGCACAAGGATTTCAAAGAATAGTATCGCAGTATCTCTGGATATGCGGCTGGATGATCCCACAATCGAGATGCCCTCACTCGAGATCGTACCTGCAATCCGTGACAGTAGACCAGGGCCATCGCGCGCCATCAGCGCGAGGCGCACTGGATAGCGTGAACGCGGCGCGCACCAGCGCACGCTCACGCATGCCTCGGGATCACCGCGGAGGCTCGCGAGGCAGCGCACGCAGCGGAGGCGATGGACTTCAAAGGCGGCGGGTACTCCGTGGCTTGCCGGCCGAATTCGGATCGCAACAATACGATCGCCTGGTACGGGATTGCAGCAGCACGCAGCGAAACACTCTGGGTGAATGTCCTCACACGCTTCAGCTGCATTACTTGCACCACTGGACAAGGTTCGACTTGAAGACGAATCCGTTCCAGGTTGACGCTCACGTTCAGGAAGTGAGCGTTCTAGGTATCGCTCAGCGTCCTTTTCTGGAAATTCGGCTGCTTCGAGGGTCTGGTAATTGGCTGGCGGATCGCGAGCACTCGACCTCAAGTAAAGAGGACTTGTTTCCTCTTCCGCAAATGTTCCATCGATTTCTGTATCAGGGACGCCAGTGTCAGCTGCAGCGTGCACATCGTTGTTACTTGCTGCAGTTGTATGCAGCTCTTCAAGAGTGCGGATGCGATCTGGATCAATATCCCGACAAAAATGGCATAAAATTTTTGCGGCAGCTGTTAATCCTCCGAATCGATGCACATAAACGAGCAGATCTTCCAAACATCGGATTTCAAGGGCTCGGGCCGGTGCGCAAACTTTCGGCACCAGTATAGGGAGGGCTGATTCCAAGACCAAGTCATTTGGAATCTCGTTCTCGTCCACACAAAGATGCCGCGCTGCTGCTTGAAGAAGCTCTCTACCTCGCTCGCATGCCTCCTTCACTTCACGAGATCGAAGGAATCGGCGAATCTTCTGCTTGGCAGTGCGTGAACGCGCGTAACGAAGCCACTCGCGGCTAGGCCCAGGTGCAGCCGGCGATGTAATGATTTTGATGCTATCCGCATTGCTGAGCTCGTAATCGAGCGGCACAAACCGGCCGGCTACACGAGCCCCGATCATTTGATTTCCTACGTCTGAGTGAATATGGTAGGCAGCATCTACGACAGTAGAGCCTTTCGGAAGATCCAAAATGTAATTTTTCGGCGTGAATACGTAGACTCGATTCCCCAGGAGATCCTTCTGAACCGCATCAACACAGTCCTTGGAGTTCCCCGAATATTCCTTGCAGTACTCCAGAATGTTGCGGAGCCAGTCTTCTGAGTGTTTTTGCCAGTGGTTTTGCGGTGAATGCAGCGTCCCATTTCCTGCCGCTTGTTGTCCACTTCGGAGCCTCGTTTCTGGCCAGAATTCCATAGCAATACCATATTCTGCTTGAACGTGCATGCTATCTGTGAAGATCTGCACCTCCACGGGGTGGAATCCACCCTTCGGACCCAGAAGCACCAGCGTGTGTAAACTCTGGTAGCCATTCGGTTTCGGATACGCAACAAAATCCTTCACATGCCCTGGAAATGGTCGGAAAAGCGAATGTACACGCCCCAGGATATGATAGCAGATATTTCTACCGAATGAAGGATCATAGTGCTCCTCGCTGAGTCCGACAATAATTTGCACAGTAGCGAGGTCATGGATATTTTCCAGCCGTGCACCCTGCAAAATTCTTTGGTAGATGGAGAACAGATTTTTGAGAGCTACCTTCGTGCAGATCTCCCGCACCAAGGGTTTCAAGATAGAGTCGTTCTCCAGAGAATCCACTAGAGCGTCCGCCGCGTGAGCCAGATTCATCTCAAGGTTCGTGCGATCTTTGTATATTCGCACTTGTTCGGAAAGTAGGCCATACTCTTTTGGATGCAAAAAGCGGAACGATAAGTCTTCCAACTCGGACGCTATTCGAGCCAGCCCGAGACGATGTGCGAGCGGCACAAATATCCCCAAGGTCTCCTGCGCGATGCTCTGCTGCTTGAGTGGTGGCATATGCTCCAAAGTTCGCATATTATGGAGTCGATCTGCCAGCTTCACGACTATAACCCGAATATCCTCCGCCATAGAGACAAACATGCGACGGATATACTCTGCCTGTTGCTCCTCTTTGCTGGATTTCCGAAAGTTCGGAGCTGCTCCGTTCGGCGAGTGCTCGGTCACAGTGCCGTTCGCGACTGTAGCCCTAATCTCGAAGTTCTGGTCAAGAGTTGAGGCGTCTATTTCTTCGCCTCCAGCCAGGTCATGATCGAGCCGTAAGCCCTTGAACTTGCTCCGAACTGCTGCAGCTGCGGCAGTTGCTGCCGCGGCTGCCGCTGATGCCGCTGCAGCAATCATGGAGACCGGAGCCATGAGTGCACCATTGGCACCGCTAACAGCGTTGCTCGGTTTCATCTTTCTGGCTATTTTGGAGACTTTGGTTTCCGATTCAACAATATTTCGAACAACATGGCCAAAAAGACTTTCAACAGCATCAAGAGTGAGGTCTGTGTCCTCGACGGTATCGTGTAAGAGCCCAGCGATGAGTGTGTCAACGTCCATCCGAAGTTCCGCGAGAAGAAGAGCAACTGCGACGGGATGTGTGATGAAGGGCTCACCAGACCGACGAAGCTGCCCACTGTGCGCCGCAAATGCCACTTCGAGGGCACGGTGCAGACTCTCTATGGCCTCCTTGTCAAGGTAGTTCGCCTTTTCCCGTAAGCTGTGGAAAGACTGTGTAAACAACTCCCTCTCCGCGTGTGTAAGCGTCCGAGGCTTGCTCTCTGGAGAAACACCATCTAAGCTGCCTTTCGTGATCTGAAAGTCACTACCCGAGAGCAACAGGTCCTTCAAGACTTTTCGACAACGGGGACGACGAATAGTTGGTCTCTCGAAGCGTCTTTGATTCGGAGACCAAAAGAGCGTCTTCGTTGTACTCAGATTGGTTGCGTAATTGTTGCTCTCGCGATAGCTCCTGGGAGCGTACACTGAAATGAAAGAAGGGCACTCCATAACTCAGGCCAGCAGCCCTGTCGAGAGCCAAACGTCAGGTCTTCCCAAGCACAGCCTGTCCCAGAGGTAGCGTCCTCCAAAGGAGAACAACAGTTGGATTCGAGCTCCGTCCGAGACCGATTAACTCTCTAGATTGTACATACCGCTGCGAACGGCGCTATCATGGATTCCGTCACGCGCGTCTGGGCCGCGATGGAAGCGAATTTCGCGAGGGCGCGATTTTTCTTTAATCATTGACGAAATGTTTACCTGGGCCAGCGTTCTCCGATTATGCGCATTTTTCTTTTCTTACTTTTTTTGTGTTATTTTTCAGTGCGCGGTGAAGTATCCACCAAATGCCCTACCTCCAAGTTACATCACCTATACTTATTCTCGGATATTCTGGTCGTTTCATACGTCCTATCGTGTGCCGAGCCTGCGGCATGCGACCGCAATGGCGCCAATAGCGCCGGTGCAGTCGCTGCACGGAGACAGAACGGCGTTGGCGAACTGCGAGGGCGCGATGGGGACTTCCTGTACTTCACCTCAACTGTATTCCATCCTATGTGAATGTTACCATATGCTTTTTCGCAGTTTTATAGCATATGCGTTCGAATCGCGTACATTTGAAGGGACAAAAAAACCAAGGGACGCTATGGACATGGAATTCGGGGATCCTGGAGGCCCGGTGTCGCTGGCTGCCGGAGAAAAGGGAAAATAGTAACAAGCCCAGGGAACGGTAGAAGACGAAGAAGCAGAAGCAGAAGGCCAGACGTCAGAAGCGACTCGAAAAATGACGCAACTACGAGAATTTCGTGGAAGCCTTTCTTCGACGCAATATCAAGGATCCCTAAAAGCAAAAGAAGCAAGAGGCCAACAGAAACAGTGTCGCGTCCCACTTCATGAGTGTTTGTAACGCTTCCCTAGAAAAGATGCATTTTGTGAGGGACATGTACCACGACGTAGCGGATACCAAAACAGTCAAAGTTCCGGAAGAATTTTTCACGGTTACCTCCATCTGGCACCTGATGGCTGCCACAGGGGAAATGTCGGGGAGGAACGATCCAGTGCACGCCTTCTACGAAAACTATCCCTTCTGCAGCATCAACGGTACTCGATGCAGGGCTGACTCGGGTATTTACACTTACGAGGCGATAGAGTATCTCACGAACCTGGGGAACCAAACAATCGTAAACCACGAACGGTTCATCAAAGGCTGCATCTTTGCGCTCTACTCGGCCTGTCTCATAGGGTGGGTGACCATCATCGATAGCTCGACTAGAGATCGCCAGTATGAATAAGAGATCGAATTCTTCGACGAGGAGACATCACACAGGAGCACTACTGAAGGTTCTGTGATCCGTGCGGCTATTAAAGAGCAACGTGGGGCCTCGAGGCTAGCGGATCAGCAGAAAACGTATCAGATATGAAAAAACATGAAAAGGAATTTTATCCCCTATCCTGCGCTATGTCGTATTTTTGAACAGAGAACTCGAGCGCAGGGCCAAAACGGAGCAGGGTGTGGAAGAAAATGAGGAGTCGATGGGGCGGCGGACTGCGCCTTTGGGGAAGCGCTTCAAAATCGTACTGTTATGCAACATCAAGTCATATTTTGTGAAAATCGACCCCAGAGTCCTTTACGGCACACTGAAGGAGGTAAGTTCGGATTTCGATGTAAGCAACTTGGAATTTACGGGCGAAAACCTGGAGACTCATTGGAAGCACATCTTCGATTTCAAACGTCTCAAAATGAGCAAGAAAAAGGTATTCAAGGAGATGATCGAAAGCGATGGAGTATCCATACGCGTTGACTACAGGTGCTTGAAGGTGGATCGTCCTGTTTTGTCCTCGATATCGCGGGTGACGAAGCGTGACGAAATGAATGATGCGGACCCTACGACGTAGGAGGTGCAGGCGAAGGACCTCGTCGCCGGCGTGGACCGTGGGAACACGAATATCATGACCATTGCTGTTTCCATGCATGGGAAAAATGCAAGGGCTCCCATCGCACAGGTGCAGCAAATGGAGAGCATAACCTCTGGACTTGTGACGACGCGGTTAACGACTTTTGCAATGAAACCCGCAGCGTATGGCACATTTACCTGAGCGGTTATACTCAGACCAGTGGATTTTGGAGTACATGTGCCAGCAACCCATTTTGTTATTGTTTCTTTTGCTCCCAGGCATTCAAAGAAAGCAATGGATCCCTTAGATTCGATAATTGTGGAGAAGAGACCTCAAACTGTCACTTTTAGCCTGCGAGCAATGATCTGACTCGTTCAATTCGGTCATTCTGCCATCAGCAGGTGGATGGATCACCTTTATCGTCGTCTTTGACTTGAACTTCGTGCATGAAAGGCAAAACTTAACAAACTCCCTCACATAGACAGAATCGGCATCGATCCGTTCCACTCCATACACTCTCGCAGAAATTCTGCCGAAGAACCCAAATCGTGTGGAGTCCCCAGTCCTTTGATGCGAGGGATGATGAAGAGACACGAATGGACGAAGGAAAAAGCATGCTTCTTTGGGAGTTAATTGCGTGTTTGACGGGCCATTACCGACTCTGTACCGATGTAGAAGGCTTTTTCCAGAAGCGATATGTTTCGGCCTCTTACGATGAGACCTCTTTCGGAAGAAATGCGAAAGATGTTGATGAATACTTCACGAAGAAGGACAACAAATGTTGTTCGTAATGAAGAGACAAGCTAGAATAATGACGACATCAGCCCATGCGCAGATTCCATCGAGTGGTAGTACGCAGGTCGCCAAACCTAGGGGATCCCTCAGCAACCCATGCATCCTCGGGGCGCTATGTGGCACCTCCATTGTATATTTTTCTTGATTTGAGATGAAGTTGCTTTCCATAACTCTCTAGCGATCAAGGAATAAGCAGCTGAGATAAGCGTTGAGCTGCCCTACATATCGGTCCATTCTTGCATGCAAAATCCGGTCGAGTGCGTCCTCTCGATTGCTATACGATATTTTCTCGGCCTCGAATTCATAGACGAGACGTTTGCGTCCGTAACAAAGCAGTTCTTCGATAGATCCTTCTTCAACAAGTAATTCTCTACCTTAACCAGCTTTCAAATGCCCTGTGGCTCTTCCGATCTTTCGGACAAGGGTGTGCAAAAGCGCGCTCTGGCAGTGGAAGTGCCCGCGGCGAAGAAGATGCAAGAAGGTCACGGAGCATAGTAGAGACACATCTGCATTGTGGTTAGCGTCCGTCCCGCCGTCCTTCTAGTGTATCCAAGTCCCCGGGAGAATAAGATTACAAATATAGCTACCGGATCTATGCTACTCTGCTAAGAAAAAGAAAAGGCGAGGAAGCAGAAGAACAAGCGACCAGACAGAGAAAGATACTGTCTGAAAGAAGAGGAGGAATAGGAAGGGATAACAGTAGGACACGGATTCAATCTTAGAATACCTTTAAGGTCTCTCTGCTAAAAATTGCCAAGAGGATATTTTTCCAATCGTTGAGATTAAGGACGCCGTTAGGGACCGTATTGCACCTTGCTCGAGGACAATTCACCAGGCCTGCATAACATTGACACATCTCGTCAATGAATTGCTCGGCGTTCCAGGTGCGGAACTCCAAGGTACCCGCATTCCAATGGAATTTTTCGATCAAATATTCGTGCCAGAACTGAGACCCGGGACAGAAGCTGCGATACGACCTGATATATCCAGAGCTCTAAATCATCATGAACCGGGCGGAATAGACACCAGGGGGCATACCAATATCGGGAATTTCAGTAGCTAGACCTCCATCTCGACGCTCTGCTTACGGTATTGATCTGAGAGGGATGATTTGTGCGCTTCTCTCACGGTATATGATGGTTCGGATGGCGCATGAGGACGATCCTTGGCTGGGATACCTGAGACGGTGCTGGTTTCGCCGCAAGTCTTGTTTGTATGGAGGTAAAACGTGCATTTGCGAAATTCGGGAATGGAAGAAATAGAAAATATCTGATAAGTTGCGTTGTTCGGGGGTTGCCTATGTCGCTTAACTTGCCGAAGAGCGCAAGGGCTCCACCCCTGCTCCTTCACAAAAAGCGCACAATGAGTGAAGGAATCGCTTCTGTTCGATTCCAATCGATGCTTTTGAGAGAACACTGACGCATCATGAGCTCGAGTGCACGCTGGAAAAGGTACAGAAACAAAGGGGGAAACAGAGCCGAATGCAAGTGATGATACACAGTAAGTTGATCGAACTTCAAACGGCAAGGGAATCGAAGTAAAGAGGCTTGCTATGGATAATTTCACTAGGATCCATGAGCGTAAGCATGTCCTGCACCAGGACTTGAATGCTTCGAGAATCATCCGGAAATGTCTCGTACTTTCGGAACTTCCTGCCGCTGCTGGCGAGCGACGATTCAAGGGAATCATTTAGCGCTCAGTCTGGGCATTCTGATGAAACGTTGAGAAGCACGGATGAAAAACGTGAGTCGCCCGGAGAGATTGGAAGTGATTCCCGCCTGGAGCGAGTCACTGGTATGGCACAGTTCAGCAAACCACCAAGACCTAAACTCGATATCCATTCACGGAAAACGGTTTTCCATGAGACTAGCTAAACGATATCTCGAGTTCGACTATTTGGTTTTAAATAGTATATTTTAACTTGTCCTGGCAAGCATGATCGTTTCTTCGAACGCCCTGCTGGGCATGAAGGTAGCCTCTACATACAGCGGAGCTATGAGTCGGCGAGCTTCTCTCAGCCTCGTGAAAAGCCATTCAACACAAATACGTTTCAAATCAATGGCATGCCTCAGATTATCTTCATCATACACAGGTCATCCACTACATACAGCATGAGTAGGCATTGATACTCCGCCAATCCTCCGTTTGGAGCGTCTGCCTGGAACGCCAAGCGTATCTTTCTCCGGGTGGCACAGTGTGCGGCCCAGCACGAGGACCAGATCCGACCGAAATGCACAGCGAACAGAATGTTTCGCAGCTGTTCCGCGATGTGTCGCAAGCTCTAGCAACGGGAGAGCTGTCGCAGATCGCACTTTTGACTAACTATTACTTCAATGGCACAAAATGTCGAAGATGCAAGGCTCAAAGCTGAAGAGGAGGAACAACTGCAGCGGAGCTTGTTGAGCATATTCCTACGGCGTCGCGATATTTGGGAGGAAGTTTGTGGCGACTTGCTCTTCGATCCGCTTTACGAATGGTGTGATTACCCGACAGCTAAGGACCAGCGTGCAGTTGAACGTGCTATCATCGATGTTGATTTCGGACGGGCGGTCGTGCTGCTTCGACAGAAAAGATTCACGGACGACGACGATAGCATCCTGGAGCGACGACTCGTCGGGCTGCTTCGCTGTTTATATCTGCAAGAGCCTCCATCGTCTTTGGTCCAAGACTTAGAGGCAGAATTCTGCCAAGAGCACTTCACAAGGGAAAAGCACTTTAACTTTATGGACGGTGTACTGGACTCTCGTCGCGAGCTCGGAGAGGAATACCTCAGCCTTGAGGCCAGCCAGACTTGGATATTGTACTGGATTGCACACTCGCTGAATATTTTGGGCCGTAAGCTAACTGAATCTGAAGCCCGGGGCATCACTCGGTTCTGCTTGGAATGCCGAACGGAACAAGGTGGCTTTGGTGGGGGTATCGGCCATCATCCTCACGCAGCCGCGACGTTTGCAGCGACGTCGGCCCTTTTCATTGCCGGCACTGTGTTGCCTGAAGCATTTGAGGTCTTGGATAGGCGGAAGTTCTTGCACTGGGTTCTGAGAGATCTGAAAATATCTCTGCCGGAGGGCGCCGCTTTTCGTGTGACAAGAGACGGAGAATCCGACGTTCGAGCAACGTATTGCGTTCTTGCTACAGCCTCGCTTTTGGGTGTACTAACAGAAGAGCTTGCCTCCGGAGTAGCTTCATGGATCTCTTGTTTACGTGCATTCGATGGAGGTTTCGGAGGTGAACCTTATAATGAGTCTCATGGAGGCTACACGTTTTGTGCTTTGGCTAGCCTGAGAATTCTGAACGATTCTGGGTTTTTATCCGAAAAGGAATTTGAAAGTTTGGTTAATCCATGCAGAAAATGGCTTCTCCTAAGACAGCGGCAGTTCGAGGGAGGATTCCAGGGAAGACCGAATAAACTTGTGGATGCTTGTTACGCGTATTGGATTGGAGCTTCTTGCAAAATAGTGGACGTTGAGTTCAACGCATCAGCGTTGGCAAGGTATCTGCTGCGCTACTGCCAGGACTTCGAGACAGGTGGCTTTCGGGACAAACCGGGTTCAGACCCTGATTTTTATCACACGTGCTATGCTTTAAGCGGCTTGTGTCTCACGGGTTGGCATGCTCTCGGCGAAAATGGAACCAAAGTCGAGCTACTTGAATTAGACCCCATTTATAATCTCACAACGAATGCGCTCAAACAAGCGAAGGAGTTTTTCGCAGACTAGATATACTATTATTTAGTCGTCGATTTGATTTGGGAATAGACGCTAAAGCAGCTTAAACCAACAAAACTCTAAGATTTTACTTGCCTTTCTGCTCACGGGACGATTTCTTGCTGGACTGAAAGTCGAGGGCCCATAGGCTTGGAGGAATACTGATACGCATCAACACGTAGTGAAAATCTAGGTGTTCGCAAGGTCTTAGTTCTTCTTTTGGTCTTATGTACAAAGAATGCTGACCATGTGCTGAGTATGACGACATAGCTCCAGATGCATGCAGAGTAAGGTACTCTCTTATGTAGCGTCCACTAATTTGGATAGTATGTTTGAGATTGCACGGAGACGAAACAGAAAACCAATCGCATAATTCGCGCGCGGCGTACGGAAGATTTTTGTGCTCGATCTCAATTACTGGCCGGCGCGCCAGCCCAAATTTCGGTCTCGCTGGCAATCGTACAGGAGAGAACAATATTTTCTCGACATGGGAAAATGTATTCGTGTGGTAGCACTTAGACTGAAATCTCGATCTTACCCGTAAATCTATTCCTCGTAACCAATCTCTCAAAGGTTGCGGCAGCGGATGTTACGTTTTTTTCGCTTAAAAGCTCTCACACGGAGTTTCCATTTGCTTGGTTTTTATTCGATCCATGCCTCTCGCATATGCTGCAAATTATTCGTATACGTGAAGCTTCAGCTTCTCTTTGATTTTTGGTTCTGCTATGTTTCGCTAGCAAGCATTCGAGTCTGTTCTTTGGCTCCTGCAGAGCAGCGCTTGCTAAGGTCTATGCATTGATTTCAAATGAACACTGGAGGCCCGCTTGCAGGAGTGCGGGCTGTGGAAATCCCCAACATGCAGGTGCCTGTCATACTTTGCTGAAGGCCAGTAGAATCACGCTCGGAACCGGTTACCCTTTACTGACGGCAGCAAGTATCCTCTTGAATTCTGAGATTTGGTACAGTGGAGCATAAGCGTCGGCGATGAGCTCGTAGCCGATACGTGCAGCCCTTGAAAAAATCAGCTTTTTAGAACTCAGTCAACCGCCTCCACACGCCTTTCCCTGCTTGTTTTACTCACTCCTGACAGCGAACGCATGTCTTTTCTGTCTCTGGCTGGAAGCCAACGTCTGGATAGGCACTAGCCGCGTTGCCAGGAAGCGAGGATTCCAACAGAAGTTCGTTCCAGAGTTTGAGAGTAAAGCATCAAATTTTGGGTTCGGATTTCTGCATTACTGCTCACTTGAGAACAACATCCGACCTTGAAAAGATGCCATACATTCGCGGCCTAGAGGGCATTTCGCGAGGTGATAGATTTGTTGAAACGTATTGAGACTGTCGCATGAGCCGAATCCTTCTCGAGTGCAGGACAACCAAATCCGCCGCGCACATAGAACTCCTGCTCGGATTGCTCGCTTGCTTGAGTTCCATCCTCGTCTGAGCCTTCATCATAGACGCTATCTATGTCGCACCTTTCAGAGGCCTCAATGTCGTCAGAGAAACTGTCTTCCGAATCTAAGAAATCTGTTTGGCTTGCGTCTGAAACGATGTCAGTACTGTCTCGGTCTTCACCGCCGAAGATGAGCTCCAATGCATTGTTCGTTCGGGTAGAGGATGTTGGGCCGTGCAGAAGCCCTTCGATATCATATGAATACAGTTTGCACCATGAAATAATTTCGCCGCGGAGCTCCTCTGTTCGAAGCAATATTCGTGGAGAAAGTTTCATGAGCCGCTTATTCGCAGAGTTGTCAAAACTGCCGACTTCAGTGAACGAATTAGACATCTTTGTTGCTTCACATAAAGTTTCACACAAGTTCAGCGCTTTCGCGAAAACGAAAGCGATCGCATCGCGGACGGTGACGAGCTCCATCCCCTGTGGCGGTTGAACACGATTGAGGCGGTCCAGTCGAGAACGTAGTACAGGCAAGACTGCGAGAAGCTCACTGAAGAAGACCACCCTACAGGTTTGACGGTCGGATCGAGCATTCTGTACCACCGCGAATACCCGCCTGCAAACCTCAATGCTAAAATGGGAGGATCGAAGTTGATTTCGCAGGTGACCGTGTGATTCTCGAATGAGCAATCGAGGGAGGCATAGCGCAATCCACGGGATTGACGCATTCGTCACACAGTTGAAACGAGGATGCGTACTCGGTGAGCTCCAGTTTTCAAGTACATCTAGCAACTGCCCGACCTCATTCGGTAGGCAACTTTCCGGCAGACTGTATAACCATTTCCAAACGCGATAGCGCTCCGAAAGAAAAGGATGTCGAGAGTTGCCCCCACATGGCGAATTCAAATACTTCCGAACTATCTTAGCATTCGGTTCTGCATCGAACTTTCTGGTAAGCGCGTACTTCCGAAGCATTGTACAGCGCTCCCGCAATTGCAATGCAAAGGAGCACGATGGATGAGTTTGTTTCCAGTGCTTGATACGCAGCTTTGCACAGGTCTCGAACACGTTAGTGGCCAGGATAGCCTCCAGGACTGTTCGAGCACCGTGTGTCAACGTCTCAAAATATTCAAGCACATCGAAAACCAGATTCTGTTCGATCTCTGTGCCGCCGGCGCCTATGTAGTACCAGACAGTCAGGTGCCAAAGACGCAGGAGTGCCGGCGCCAACGCCATACACAGCGGACTCGTTTCACGCATGCATAGACATGTTTTCTCGCACAGGTAGCTCAGCCAGGCGGGATTCCACAGATCTGCAAAGTGCTTCAATCCGCCAAGATCTTCAGTGATACCTGTTTCGAGTTCGTCTAGGAGGCAGAAAATCTGACCTGTGCTATGCAAGAGATCAGACTTAATGATCCGCTGAACTAGCAGAGGGACATTTGTCTCTTCAGAAATGGATCTATATAGGGCCTCGATTCTTGTCATGGCATTTCTAGAATCAGGAGCGCGCTCAAGGAAAATGAAGATTCCAACAGCTATCGCCCTCTCCAGCTGGTCTAACGCATGAGCAAAGACCCAAGCAAGCTCAGGTGGAACGGGTCTGCGACAATGTTCCATTGCACCTAGCAGAATTTCCCGTCCGTGAATTGCACATTCCACAGCTTTTGAGACCTCAACAGTTTGCATAGAGCATATGTCGGTCGCAAGCTCAGTGAGGACACTGCTGAAATTCTCAGAGGGGCCTGTAGGCTCCTGCTCGTATGCCGCAAAAATAGATGCCTCGTAGAGTTTGAAAACGTTTCGAGGTACAGCCACCTGAAAGTCTCTCCATGAGCTATCTGTGCACGCAATATACGCACGAAGCGCTTGCCGCGTGAAATGAGGCATGCTCTTCGAGAGTGATTTCGTCCGAAATATTCGACAGCCATGAAATATGTCGCTTGGGATGATTTTCTCTAGTATAGCAGCAAAACCATCCGGATTGATTCCATGTTCAGCAGAATCAGCAATGAGGCCGAGCAGGCTCGCCGCGAAAACTTCTTGAGCATCCATAGGAACGTTTTCCAGAATACTCCTGAGAACGACAAGTCGCTCCTGCTCGTCGCATCCGCGCGTAGTTGCTCGAACGTACAGTCGAGCCATGCTGCAAGCAGTATTCCACTGCCATAACGCTTGTTTCCGTATCAGCGAGCTTAAATTTGAAAGAATCCTCGAATCCTTTTCCCCCAGCGTTTGAAAAACGAGTGCGAACATATCAAGCATTGTCTCTGTCTGCAGCATGTGCGAGAACGAAGAGACGCGATCCAGAATGAGTGGGGCGAATGGTAGCATCGTTTGCGTACGCGATCGACATAGCTCAAGTAAGGCAGAGGCGGCCTTGATTCTAAAAGCTCCCCCATGCTTTCGTGAGCTGCGGTACTTCGCAGATTGAAGAGGTACTGCACCACTGAAACACACTCCAAGAAGGTCTTTCACGATATCGGATCTTATGGACGCGTAAGAATCAAAAAATGTTGGCAAGCATACCTCAAGAACATCCCAGGATTTCTCGTGGGAACACAGAATTCGCAGAAAACGCAGCGCCCCAGTCGGAAATCTTTCAAATGCCGACATGTATGTTGCTAAGATACCGCGCAAGCACATTGCGTTCAAGCGTCGTGCAATCAGACTCTCTGAGATAGCAATCTCAGCTATCCTGTCCATCCGAATTCGAGAAAGCATAAACAGCCAAAGACAGAAATCAAATGGCGAGATTTGGTCTGGAGACGGCCTATATCGAAACCTATTACGATGCCCATTCCGCGCATTCGAAGCCTTGCGTGGATGCCCCAGATCATCAAGGCACTTTTTCTCATCGCGCCCTTCGGTAAAACTATCACTGAAGATCCTCTCCAGAACGTAACGGTCTATTCGTGAAACATCATCCAGCACTTCCACGACGAGAAAAAGAAGTTCAGGGGATGCGTCTTTCAGGTACTCGCGGATACGCTTGAAAAAAAGACCGCTCTTGGAACCTGACAGTTTGAGAAGTGCTCGAATAAGCGACGGAATTTCATTCTCTTCTACGTTGCCTAAGGACTGCAGCGCAAGTTCGACTACGCCAGCGTGGAGTTTTCCTGACAGAGGCAACTCGCTGGCTGAAGCCAGTACTGGCACGAGCAAACTGCGGTCTAAAGCGACGAGTTCCTTGTAGACTAGGAACGCGTTGTTGACGTCTTCCTGGCTACCAGATATAATATGCGCGGAGTAAGGCAGCAAGGTCCTAGGGTACAACGGCAGCAGCTCGAGAAAACGCTCCGTTACGGCTGGGGACGGTTGGCAGACGTGCTGCTTGATGATTTTGCAAGCTTCATCGAGAGCTTCTTCCTCTCCCAACTCCGAGGCAATCTCTAGCAGAAACAGTCCTGCTTCAGAACAAGTATCCCGTTGAGCTAGTAGTGAAATAGTTTCAGTAAGTTGCGCAGCGCCTATGGCCCGTAGCAGGTTTTTTGTGCTCATGTGTACTAGAGCTCATGGAAAATAAATGAATTTTTCGCGCGCAAATTTCTTCGCGAAGCGCAGTTCTCGTTCGGCAGTGTATGCCGTCGCAAACTTTAAGGCACTGGAGCGGGCGTGCCGACAGTCCAGAGTTTTTGAGTTTTGTCAGACAATTGGTAGAAGATCAAGGCGAAGTTGAGAAAACAAGTTTAGATCAGCTCGTAACCGAGATTTCCAAGGTCTTTGTTGGTTTCTCACGTCTGCCTACCCGGGCAAAGTTCCAGGCAGCCGCGAAAGCTCTTACGCTCGTGCAAAGTGTCGAACAGAACGTGAACACGGAGGTTTATCGTGCCGCAGGTTGCGCTCGCCTACCTTCCAAAGTTGGATCGCGGATCCCTGATGGTAACCACTTCGTCACTTCCGTTCAGGAGAGTTCCCGTGAGACGACAGCATCAGTAAAAAGGCACCGACAAGTAGACCCCAACATGCCCCATACGCCGCCGAGGGCGCCCTTAAGTCGGAGTTCTTTTTTAACTGCCCGCCCGAAACAACGATATGAAGACATCGGAGGTATCGAAAGCATACTGAGTCATATTCGTGAGCTTGTAGAATGGCCGCTTCGGTACACAGAGCTCTACAAACATCTCGGAGTTGATCCACCTCGAGGTGTGCTGCTTCACGGGCCCCCTGGCTGCGGTAAAACTCTCCTTGCCAATGCAATTGCCGGCGAGCTCGGTGTTCCGTTCTTGCGATTGTCGGCGCCAGAACTTATTGCGGGAATCTCGGGAGAATCAGAGCAACGTGTCCGTTCCTTATTTGACGAGGCGAAGTCGTTGGCGCCTTCACTTATCTTTATTGATGAAATCGATGCAGTCACATCAAGAAGAGAGACTTCCAGCAGAGAGATGCAAAATCGTGTTATCGCCCAGCTTCTTTCGTGTTTGGATTCTATATCTTTGCAGGAGACTGGCGACCGGTTGGTGATCGTTATCGGCGCAACAAACAGAGCTGAAGCACTAGACCCCGCTCTTCGACGCGCAGGACGATTTGACCGAGAAATTGAAATAGGGGCCCCTGATGAGGAAGCACGTGAAAAAATACTGCGGAATGTAACCAGGAGAATGCTTCTCTCCGAAGATTTCAACTTCAGAACGATTGCGCGCCGTACCGCCGGATACGTGGGTGCGGACCTCGCAGCACTGGCCACAGAAGCGGCGTCGACGGCGATAAGACGTATCGGAAATGACCTATTGCCGACTGATACCACAGTGAACGGCGCCGCCTCCGTGGATTTTGCCAATATAAGCATGTTGCGTATAACAATCGATGATTTCCTTGTTGCCATCGGAAAAGTTCAGCCCTCGGCGTTGCGTGAGGGATTCGCCACCGTGCCAGACGTTTCCTGGGAGGATATAGGAGCTCTGGATGACATCAGAGAGGAGCTCGAGATGGCTGTGATTGAGCCGCTTCGAGAACCGGAAAAGTTCGCGAGGTTCGGAATCGGAATCTCTGCTGGTGTGCTTCTGTATGGCCCGCCTGGGTGCGGGAAAACTTTGTTAGCCAAAGCAGTTGCAAATGAAAGCGGCGCCAACTTTATCTCCGTCAAAGGTCCGGAGCTTCTCGACAAGTACGTCGGTGAGAGTGAGCGCGCCGTCCGTCGACTTTTTCAGCGAGCCCGCTCCAGCGCACCATGCGTGATCTTTTTCGACGAATTGGATGCACTCGCGCCGCGAAGAGCATTCGGTAGCTTCGGTGCTTCAGCGAGCGCCGATAACGATGCCGGGGGAAGCAACGCTAGTGAAAGGCTAGTGAACCAGCTACTCACGGAGCTAGACGGCATGAATCCCCGCCGACAAGTTTTCGTCATTGCGGCAACGAATCGGCCGGACTTAATCGACGCGGCGATGCTCCGACCTGGACGTTTCGACAAACTTCTTTACGTTCCACTGCCAGACGAAACTGGAAGACATGCGATCCTGCAAACTGGCCTTCGGGGAATGCCCCTGGACTCCCGCGTGGACCTGAGAGCGGTTTCTGGTGCAACGAAAGGATTCTCCGGCGCAGACATTGCTGCACTCATTCGAGAAGCGGCTGTACGTGCACTGCGTTCTGAGGCGCCGGCGATCGGCGCTGAGCATTTTCGCAAGGCTCTCGAAAATATATTTCCGTCAGTGAGTCCCGGAGACGCCGCCCGTTACGATTCTATGAGGCAAAATTTACGCAGAGCAAGAGGGCACGTGAACGAAAATATTTTCACGATATGATTTGCTTGAATCTTGATGCCCATCTCTACGCGTCATCGTCCATCAAAATGATCGATCTTATGGAGCGTCCATTGTGCATTTCTTCGAACGCCCGATTGATATCATCCAATTTGTAGGTACCGGTGACATAGTCATCGATGTTAATCACGCCTTTCATGTACATATCTACGAGTTCTGGAAGCTGGGTTCGGCTTTTTGCACCGCCGAACGCGGTTCCCTTCCATGTGCGACCAGTCACAAGTTGGAATGGACGAGTACTGATTTCCTCACCGCTGGCAGCGACACCAATTATAACAGAAACGCCCCAACCTTTGTGGGATGCCTCTAGGGCCGCACGCATAGTCTTGACGTTGCCGATGGCCTCAAAAGTGTAATCTGGTCCACCATCGGTCATGTCGATGAGCACCTGCTGGATTGGTTTCTCTCCGAATTTCAATGGGTTAATGCACTCAGTTGCTCCGAGCTGTTTTGCTAAAGGGAACTTTGACTCGTTCGTATCCACGCCAATGATCCTGGACGCGCCTGCTATTCTTGCGCCCTGCACGACACTGAGCCCTACTCCGCCAAGACCAAACACTGCTACTGTGGAGCCCTGTTCAACCTTTGCCGTGTTAAGGACCGCACCGATACCAGTTGTTATCCCGCATCCGAGCAAGCATACCCGGTCTAGTGGCGCATCTTGGCGAATCTTCGCTACAGCTATCTCCGGCAAGACGATATACTGCGAAAAACAACTGCATCCCATGTAGTGAAATAGGCTGCGACCATTGCACGAATAGCGTGTCGTGCGATCCGGCATGAGCCCCTGGCCTTGGGTAACTCGAATCGCGCTGCAAAGATTTGTCTTCGTTGAGCGGCAGAACTTGCACTGACCACACTCTGGAATATAGCAAGGAATTATGTGGTCACCCGGCTTAACACTAGTAACACCTTCCCCAACAGATTCAACAATTGCTCCTCCCTCGTGACCGAGAATGACCGGAAATACGCCTTCCGGGTCGGCTCCTGACAACGTATATGCATCTGTATGGCAAACACCAGTAGCCACGACCTTTGCACGGACCTCCCCAGCCTTTGGAGGCTCCACTTCTATCTCCTCGATCGAAAGTGGTTGCCCTGGCTTCCAGGCAACAGCCGCTTTGCAGCGAATAACTTTCCCCTGGGTGCTTGACATATGAAGACAACAACGAAATTCGCAGACCACTAGCGACCAACTTGAATTACCAAACGGTGGGTACTCAGCGTACTAGACACTTGGACGAACGCTTCGCGGTCCTCGGAGCTCACAACAGAAGCTCACATGTCTGGAGCGCACACTGCCGTCTCAAAATGCAGCCGCCGTTGTGGCTGCACTGCACAAGCTTCACACCGGGCATTTGCGGCGACTAGAAAACGTAGAGGCTTTGAGGCAGCAAAGGAAAGAACAGAATATGACCGCTAACTAGCTATTCGCCAACACATTCTTCCCGCCTCTATCGTAAGGTTTTCAAGTGGGAAAAGGTTTTCGTAGTTCAGAAAGCTTACCTTCTATGCGCACCGTCCGGCTAGTGCTTCATGCTACCAGTGGCGGGTGCAGTGGCGCGACCTGATCAGCTCGTTTGCAAAGCAATTTCACCTGGGACTAGCAGTGGGTAGGCAGCGTATCTCCGTCACCGTGGTCTCGGTGGTCTCCTAGCATAACGCCTCGCGCTGCAGAAGGCAGCACGTCTTTCTACCCAGCTTGCTGGCTCCCAGAGTGACGATGAATCCCTATTCCGTGTCGGGTGAACGACGCCTCGAGCCGACACCCTCAGCGGCATGGCAGAGCCGTTCTGTCTTCGTGCTGCATTCGCGCTAGTGGTTTAGGCGCTCCGGAGGGTGCGCACGGTAGGATCGGCGCACGAGAGAATGTACGGAAAATTCCAAAGGCGGGCGTTTTCTCGTAGCTATTTAAAAAAGAGGCGAGAAAAGGAAGCACTTGAAGTGAGCTGTGAAGTTGCATCAAGACTACTTCAAGTATATGCATCGAACTTCATAGATCGTGGTTCTAGAGAAATCTTACCACAAAATGAACCGCTTCGTTTCCTCTTAGTTTTCATTTTGCGAAACGCTTTTCCTTGGTATGCGGAGAGTTCCGCCCAGGTTTTCTGGGCATGCTGATCTCTCGGGGTGGGATCAATGAGGGTAACATCCGAAGAAAAGAAACGTTCCTCTTGAATCCTCCGGAAAGGTGTGTTAGCCTGGGGGACTCTCTTCGCTCTGTCGGATTTTGGGGCAGCCTGTGGGTGAGGATTCAGCTTGGAGCTAGAGGCACCAGCCACGTCGCACTGACTTTTGTCACCAGAGCCTTCTACAATGATGCTTCCTGCTGAGTCATCTCTGGGGTCGGACAAAATGGTTTGCGTGGATGACTGACTTTTGCGCCCCATCGCAGACACGGGTTTCGTTACCCGAGGCGCCATATCAGTAGATTGCGCTAGCATTCCTGGATGGGAATCAATTTGTGATGCACTGAAAGCGCTCCCTATTTGTTCGTTTGAACTGCAAGCGCGCAGTCCATCAAATGCGATCCCATTTCCACCGTCTTCCATCGCTGCGCGCGGCTTGTATCTAGGATCCGCATCTTTGCTAGAGTGAAGTCTCTCTGGTTTCCTGAAACCTGCGCAAACGTTTGACTTTTGAGCTTTCGTATGGCAATTCTCAGTTAAGGAATGCCAGCTTGAACAAGGAGATCCGTGCTCTCTACGCGTTCGTTTGTCTAAAGGTTTCCCCGTATCTCTTTTCTGATGATTTTGGATCTGATTTGCACAGACTGGCAAGTCTCCTCCGTCTTGCGCATGAAACCGATATTGCTCTTCTAAAGAATCCCATTTCATCGTTTTGTTCTGGCCGACCATGAGGCTAGAGTTATGCGGTTTCGACGTATTCGAGGGTCCACACTGGACGTCGTCACTTATACATGATTCCGTAACAGCAGCCGGAGCTGAATCCGTGCCTATTAGTACTTTTCGCTGGGAAGTACGCTCAGTGCCTTCGGCAGGGTTCTGTGATTGAGCAACGTTCCCTTTCCGAGAGCTCGCATCCCTAGAAGCTCTGCCATTCGCGATTTCACTTCCAGCATGGTTTGTCCGAACCCCGCGATTCCGAGGGGCCTTGCCCTCACCTTCAGGGATGTGTTGCGTTGCATGTCGTCCTAATGGATTCCTTCCATGGAGCTCTCCATGAAAATATTGCGACCCGCTGGACGCAGCATTCCCTGTTCTCTGTTCCTGCACTTTCCCGGAAGCAAGATCTTCAGCATGGTAGCTGTTCATTTGCATTTTCATCTCACGCGATTCTAATGATGGACTTATTCCATCAGTATTACCATTCGCGAGAGATCCATTGATTTCATGATAATGCCTAGATGGCTCGCATGAGCTGCCTCCAGTGGAATGCACTGATATGTTATCATTTCTGTCACAATGAGATGCTATCAGCTGATGGTCTGAGGTGTTGGGAAGGGAATCCTGGAATCGTTCCTCTATCCTGCCAGGAGCCGTGCGACTTGCTGATATCTTTCCAGGCGGAACTGGTAAATTCGGCTCGCTGCTGGTTCCAAAGTCACTCATATTCATACGCGCTGAGCATCTACTGCAGCCGCTGCTCGATGACGACTCAGAAGTCGACTCCGAAGTGGAGGACGCAACACCTGCCGTCCTCGGTGGCACCTTTCGCGCCTCCGTAGCCTCTAGTGAGCTCGATGAGCTCGATGAGCTCGACGATGTTGCCGTCGACGCTAGCGCACGCTTCGCTGAGGCCCGATGTGGCGGTTGGACGCTCCCAGCGCGCCTTGTGACTCGCTCGCCGTCGCTCGATGACGACTCAGAAGTCGACTCCGAAGTGGAGGACGCAACACCTGCCGTCCTCGGTGGCACCTTTCGCGCCTCCGTAGCCTCTAGTGAGCTCGATGAGCTCGATGAGCTCGACGATGTTGCCGTCGACGCTAGCGCACGCTTCGCTGAGGCCCGATGTGGCGGTTGGACGCTCCCAGCGCGCCTTGTGACTCGCTCGCCGTCGCTCGATGACGACTCAGAAGTCGATTCCGAAGTGGAGGACGCAACACCTGCCGTCCTCGGTGGCACCTTCCGCGCTTCCGTAGCCTCTAGTGAGCTCGATGAGCTCGATGAGCTCGACGATGTTGCCGTCGACGCTAGCGCACGCTTCGCTGAGGCCCGATGTGGCGGTTGGACGCTCCCAGCGCGTCTTGTGACTCGCTCGCCGTCGCTCGACGACGACTCAGAAGTCGACTCCGAAGTGGAGGACGCAACACCTGCCGTCCTCGGTGGCACCTTTCGCGCCTCCGTAGCCTCTAGTGAGCTCGATGAGCTCGATGAGCTCGACGATGTTGCCGTCGACGCTAGCGCACGCTTCGCTGAGGCCCGATGTGGCGGTTGGACGCTCCCAGCGCGCCTTGTGACTCGCTCGCCGTCGCTCGATGACGACTCAGAAGTCGACTCCGAAGTGGAGGACGCAACACCTGCCGTCCTCGGTGGCACCTTTCGCGCTTCCGTAGCCTCTAGTGAGCTCGATGAGCTCGATGAGCTCGACGATGTTGCCGTCGACGCTAGCGCACGCTTCGCTGAGGCCCGATGTGGCGGTTGGACGCTCCCAGCGCGCCTTGTGACTCGCTCGCCGTCGCTCGATGACGACTCAGAAGTCGACTCCGAAGTGGAGGACGCAACACCTGCCGTCCTCGGTGGCACCTTTCGCGCCTCCGTAGCCTCTAGTGAGCTCGATGAGCTCGATGAGCTCGACGATGTTGCCGTCGACGCTAGCGCACGCTTCGCTGAGGCCCGATGTGGCGGTTGGACGCTCCCAGCGCGCCTTGTGACTCGCTCGCCGTCGCTCGATGACGACTCAGAAGTCGATTCCGAAGTGGAGGACGCAACACCTGCCGTCCTCGGTGGCACCTTTCGCGCCTCCGTAGCCTCTAGTGAGCTCGATGAGCTCGATGAGCTCGACGATGTTGCCGTCGACGCTAGCGCACGCATCGCTGAGGCCCGATGTGGCGGTTGGACGCTCCCAGCGCGCCTTGTGACTCGCTCGCCGTCGCTCGATGACGACTCAGAAGTCGATTCCGAAGTGGAGGACGCAACACCTGCCGTCCTCGGCGGCACCTTCCGCGCTTCCGCAGCCTCTAGTGAGCTCGATGAGCTCGATGAGCTCGACGATGTTGCCGTCGACGCTAGCGCACGCTTCGCTGAGGCCCGATGTGGCGGTTGGACGCTCCCAGCGCGCCTTGTGACTCGCTCGCCGTCGCTCGACGACGACTCAGAGGTCGACTCCGAAGTGGAGGACGCAACACCTGCCGTCCTCGGTGGCACCTTCCGCGCTTCCGTAGCCTCTAGTGAGCTCGATGAGCTCGACGATGTTGCCGTCGACGCTAGCGCACGCTTCGCTGAGGCCCGATGTGGCGGTTGGACGCTCCCAGCGCGCCTTGTGACTC
This sequence comes from Cyanidioschyzon merolae strain 10D, assembly GCF_000091205.1. Classification (NCBI taxonomy): domain Eukaryota; phylum Rhodophyta; class Bangiophyceae; order Cyanidiales; family Cyanidiaceae; genus Cyanidioschyzon; species Cyanidioschyzon merolae. The sequence continues at coordinate 326,531 of NC_010145.1, forward strand.
GCTCGCTGTCGCTCGATGACGACTCAGAAGTCGACTCCGAAGTGGAGGACGCAACACCTGCCGTCCTCGGTGGCACCTTCCGCGCTTCCGCAGCCTCTAGTGAGCTCGATGAGCTCGATGAGCTCGACGATGTTGCCGTCGACGCTAGCGCACGCTTCGCTGAGGCCCGATGTGGCGGTTGGACGCTCCCAGCGCGCCTTGTGACTCGCTCGCCGTCGCTCGACGACGACTCAGAGGTCGACTCCACCAGGACCACAGATTCAGGAAGCAATTTCAGAGAAGATGATGAGAATACATCTGGTTGGGGTCGTTCATTATCTAAGACGCTGCCTTTTTTCCGGGGAAACGCCGACGCGTAGAATCGCGACTCGGCTGAGCCGACAGCACCGGAGTCTGCTCTCGCGCGCCTCTCACGCTCTTGTGGAGCTGACTCGTTTTTTGAGATCGCCACTGCTTCCGAGACAGCGCCCGGCCCACCAGAATCTGGAATAGACTGAGCAGGGGCCCTTACTGAAACCTTTTCACTTCGCCTTCGACCGGTTAGGGCCGCACCTGCGGCTGACAAACTCAATACAGGAGACACGCTCCATTTCGCATCTGTTTCAGAGGCCCATTTGTATGTCCGAGCGTCGATCCCACTTTCTTCCAGTAATCTTGCGTCTAACTCTTCTATTGCAAAGCTCAAGCGCTTTGATCTCTGTATCGAAAGTCCAGCAGTATGCGAACTGCTCGAGTCGCTTGAGTTGTCTGCAATTTCAGAGCTTGATTCGGCTCTATGAATAGTCGCATCACATTCGCAGCGTGCACGCTTCTTTGCAAGCTTTTCCGCTGATTCATGCGCCAAAGATTCAGCTGTCCGTTTTAAACCTACACTGTGAAGAAACTGAAACAGCGCACCGAGAAGGCCACTGTTTCGCAAACGACCTCCATGCAGTCGGGAATCGCCAGCTTCCTCTTCTGATAGGTGCTTGTCCCCTTGAGAACATTTTGATTCCATGACTTTCGGAACTATGATATCTCAAAAGGACGAGTATGTGCACGAAGTGCCTTCTGAACAGGTTTATGTACCTCCTAGGGTGACGTCGACTTGGTATGCACCGTCTACCAACGGCGATGTCGACGCCGACGTCTCCCGGCGACGCCGTCGCATGCTACCGGCGATCATCGGCGTGGGGCATATTGTTGCAAGACGTGAAGATCGGATGTTCAGCTAGAGCGCCTCTCCTGGAACATGCTCTAGAGGCAAAAGTAGCATTGCACTGCATCCGCCACATACGACGTCGTCTATCGGGACGTGATTGGGTGTGGAGGAATACGCATGCGCTTTTCGACTGTAGTCTAAGGTTCGGCGTCTTGTACGAAGCATCCTGTCTTTCTGCTGACTGCGGGCAGTGAAAGGTAGTCAACGAAATAGAGCTGCAGATCAGGCAAGCACTGGTCAGTTGTTCGTTCGTTCAAGCCTCTATACCCGTGCCAGACGAAACAGGAACACACTGATCCTCGTTCTGTTACCGTACGTCGATATTTTCCAAACCTTTGTCTAGAGTTACAGTGTAGATATGTGAAGTGGATCACCACTGACTTACAGATTCGTACGTATGTAAAGGATTCTCCGTCGCAATTTCGGTCTGGCTCCTTCGACTCCCTTCGGCCGGTACTTTTCCAGTCTAGGGATTCAAGATGATTCGCAACGCAATCGAACGAAGGCTGCTAGAGTAACAGATATCAGCATCCAACCCATGCGTACAGGCCTGTAAGCTTTTCTTTTGCAAACGTGTAGCGTGCAGGAATCACGCACCCTTCGTATGTTCGATCTGTCCGTTCCGAGGCGATTCTTGGGCGCGACAAGTTGCGTCGCTGTATTCACGACGACGAGAACTCGGCTTTAAGCCCTGACGACCTGCTCGCATACTCACTCCGCAGGTGTACTGAACGGATAAGGTCGAATAATCGAGTATGGTCGAAAGACATAATCTCCTCTTTTTTCGCCATCGAAGAAAAAGCATTCGACAGCATCAGCACGATACCTCTCAGGGAGTATGCTCCCAGATGCATGCGTCTCTTCTGTTTGCTTGGAAAAGTGTCTTGGGATAGGACTTCAGTCATCGCAGCAACAGCTGCCAGAGAAGGGTGCGTCACCGCTTGGGGCAAAGCGATTGCAGACGCAGCGGTGCAGTCGACTTGCTCCCCAGTCGGGATTTTCCTTCCGGTACCTGTTTTATCGAATGGAATGACGCATTCCAAACAAGCCCCAACTGGAAGGTGCGGAGTGCGTACGCGTATGCAACGGACAGTGTTCTCGACTAGGGGATCGCCCAGGAGAAGCCCCTGATCGTAAGGCACAGCAACGATGACGAAAACGGATGCAAACATCGCGGGGAGCGTATTTCTACAGATTAGCGGCATCTTCGGAGCTGCGAAGCTAGCCTCCATGCGCCAGAGAGCGGCCTTTGTAAGAGACGATGTTGCAGGCACGTGAGAACGCCTCAGGGCAGCCAAGCGTTGGCGCCGCTGCGCGGGCTTCACCGAGGCTCTCCACTACGGAGGTGCAAGCGGCGAGCGAAGCGCAGCTCGCAACTCGCGCCTGTCCGTGGTATGCGTGGACATTTACCGGAAGGCGCGAGCTCGGGACATTAGCGTTGCCATCAAATCCTTCGGCGCTCACACCCGAGCTGGATGGACCGGTGAAACTGGCGCACCTCAGACCGGAAATAAGAGAGAAAAAAGGGGTAGGCGCGGAAAAATCCCACAAATGCTTGTATTGTTAACAGTTGGATGATTTTCAAACTTTGTACTGCATGCTCGAGTCAGGTTTGCGGACCCGTTCCGTTTGACTCTAAGATGCGCGCGGACTCGGCGGCGGACGCGAAATGGTATACATCTTGAGAGCTTGAACAGAAACAATTAGATTCTTAACTTCCTGAGCGTCAAAATTTCCATTCGGGGCGGAATGATACCTCCCGCAGGAACGGCTGCTCGAACCTTCCGCTTTTTCGATTGCGGGTTCCCGGTCCCGCACTAGCGTTTCCCGTACTATCTTTTGACTAAGGAAACGCTGCTTGTGGTTCTGGTGCATGCTCCGCGATGGCTTACTGGGGTTCGCTTTTGGCCCACTGGTTGATGAATTCCCGAACCGAAATGTATTCTATCTAACACATGCTATACGTTAGAATTGCTGTAGCTGTCCCTAAATGCCTTCTTGCCATGCAATGATGATCAAATTCCTGCGGTAGTCTGGTAAAATCTGCACATGGCCAGTTCGTAAGAACATGGTCTTTTGGTCTTCTCACTTGATCAAGACAGCAAAGTCACGTAGGCTTGTGAAAAGCAATCATACGTAAGCGCCTTGATCCATGAATAGGTGACGAAAATCTCTCGTTTACAATGAAATGTCGAAAAATCCGGAAGAGATGATGATGTTGTGACGCACAGCTCTGCTATAATTTTGAGAAGCCTCATCTTATGATCAGCCGATTAACGGTTACACGCTGTTTTGCCGTCCCCTGGACTACGTGCGACTGCCTTGCGCTTATTCGGATTCTTGTTAGTTCAGTGTCATTTATTCTTGGCGATGGAGGCTAGCGTGGGGTCCAAAGTACCTCCGAAAGAACACTCTGGCTTGACGTGCCTATTACGCGCTCTTCTGAAGCTTGAGTACACCAGCGCTAACTTTTCCCTTGTATGCAATCCAGCACGATCGTTGCTGCACAGGAAAGGATCGAATTCGACGACGCGCAGTTCTCATTAGCAATTCGAAGGACTGTGCGGTTGGGATTTGTCCTGCGATCCGCATATCTATTTCAGGGGCATCTCGCCTGATGCAACACCAAAAGAGCAGCACCTGCTGCTGTGTTAAAGATCATGCTCTTCCTTTTTCGCCTCTCCAACGTCATGGTTTGGCTCGATTTCAAGCGTTGCCCCGCTCAAACTTTCCGCTTGTTTGCTAATGCGCACGCGAACATCTTCTCCGTGCCGCACTGTTCCCTGCAAAAGGTGGCGAGACAATGGCTCGAGAATTGCCCTCTGGATCACCCTTCTTAGCGGCCGTGCGCCATAGACAGGATCGTATCCATGTTCAACAAGCCACTGTATTACATCGTCGGAAATGTCTAGGCGGAGATCTGCTCGCTCGCGGAGTAGTTTCTGCAGCGCGTCAAGCTGTACACGAACCACATCTTTCAAGATTTCACGTCCAAGTCGATTGAACAAAATGATGTCATCAAGTCGGTTAATGAACTCCGGGGGAAAGAATTGCCGGACCTGAACCATGACTTCGTCACGTGCGAAGCTGCTCGGAACACCATCTGGCAGAGAGGCTAAAATATCTGCGCCGATATTACTCGTCATCACAATAATCGTGTTTCGGAAATCGACCGTTCTTCCTTGACCATCTGTAAGACGGCCATCGTCTAGAACTTGCAAAAGCACTGTACATACAGCCCGGTGAGCCTTTTCAAATTCGTCGAAAAGTACCAATTGATAGGGCCTGCGCCTCACCGACTCGGTGAGTTGTCCGCCCTCCTCGTAGCCGACGTAACCGGGTGGTGCACCAATGAGACGAGCGACTGAATGCCGTTCAGAGTACTCACTCATGTCCAGGCGACACATTGCATCGGGGCTGTCGAAAAGAAACTCAGCCAGACCTCTACAAAGTTCGGTTTTCCCCACGCCAGTGGGCCCTAGAAACAGAAATGATCCTATTGGTCGATTGTGAGCGTGAAGCCCTGCTCGCGAAAGACGAATAGCAGACGCGACCGTGCGGACGGCCTCAGGCTGCCCGACTACCCTCTTCGAGAGGTGATCTTCGAGATGCAGAAGTCTCTCTTTCTCGCTCGACATTAGCGCCTGAACCGGAATTCCTGTTGCTTTCGAGATCACTTGCAGAATATCTTTCTCAGTCACAGCCTCTGCTACGAGTTTGCCCGACGTTTCTGCCTCATTCTGAGCGACGTTTAACGTAGTCGCGGTCGTGCCTTGGGCGGAATCCGATAGCAGAATCGTTCGATGCTCAGCGGGAATGCGCGATTCAATCTCTGGTATCGTTTTGTACCGCAGCATCGCCACTTTCTCCCACTCGCCGCGTCGCTCAGCCATTTCCATCTCATGTAACGCCTTTTCCAACTCCTCTTTTGCTTGTTTCATCGCCTGCAGTTGAGCACGCTCACGTTCCCATTGGAGAGCCAGTTGTGACCGTTGGTGTTCAAGCTCCCTGACTTCTCCCTCGACTGCGCTCAGCCGCTTTCGCGAGACAGGGTCGCGCTCTAGGCGCAGTGCTTCTAGCTCGACACGCAGTCGGATCAAGCGGCGATCCAAATCGTCAATAGCTTCAGGTTTGCTCTCTTGCTGCATTTTCAGCCTTGCTGCGGCTTCATCAACCAAATCTATTGCCGAGTCAGGTAGTTTCCTCTCTGTCATGTAGCGATGTGCGTTCACTGCCGCAGCAACAAGAGCTCGATCCGCAATACGGACACCGTGATGCACTTCATAGCGATTGCGGAGGCCTCGCAAAATGTTGATCGTGTCTTCGACAGAGGGTTCTGCGACGAAAATCGGTTGAAATCTTCTCGCTAGTGCTGCATCCTTTTCGATATACTTGCGGTATTCAGCGAGGGTTGTCGCACCAACGCAGTGAAGATCGCCCCGGGCAAGCGCAGGCTTCAACAAGTTGCTCGCATCCAGGCTACCTTCGGCAGCACCAGCACCGACGAGCATATGCAACTCATCAATAAAAAGAATGACGCTTCCTTGGAGCTCCTCGACGTCTCGAAGCACACTGCGAAGCCGCTCTTCGAACTCTCCCCGAAACTTTGCCCCCGCAACGAGTGCGCCTAGATCCAGAGCTACTACGCGCTTATTCTTCAAGGACTCGGGGACGTCACCCCTCGCAATACGCTGCGCCAAACCCTCGACAACAGCCGTCTTGCCGACTCCCGGCTCACCTATAAGGACAGGGTTGTTCTTTGTTCGGCGCGATAGCACTTGGATTGTTCGGCGAATTTCCTCATCGCGCCCAATCACGGGATCAAGCCGATTCAGCGCAGCCGCGCTAGTAAGGTCTCGCCCGTACTTTTTCAGTGCTTCTCCAACTGGAACGTTTTCCGGATGCACCCAACCCGGCGGTTGTCCCGTCGCTCCGGTGCGATCGTTCGTGTGCCCCATTCCCGTGGCAAAACCCCTGATACCAACGACACGTTCCAAGTTCCTGCTGGAAACATTGAACCTGTTTAAAACGGCGCCACGCAAGCTCTCTAGCCTCCTGCACCGTTCCGACAACGCCAAGACGCCGGCCTGATGATTGAAAAACATAGTCAGGCGCCTTACAGAATGCCACCTTCGCAACGAACGGGACGCATGCAGCAGAGGCCCTGCAGGAGCATCCCCAACGAGCGCCCTCGGCCAACTCTCAGACCTGCCAACTGAAGTCCCGAGAAGGGCTGCCCCTCCCCAAGGCGCTTTCGACGAGTTCCTCAAGGTACGTAGCACTAGAGCCACCATTGTGACAGGAGACGTCATAGCGAAGCTGTACGGTCTAACTTGCGAACAAACCGCTCATTCCTTTTCTGGAACAATCTCGTGGTGGAGGTCAAAAATTGCGGGGCTCTGCGAGGCGCACTGGCCCCATGCCATATCCTATCTGGGGGGTATTGCAGCGCTCGGCGGATGCACGCTGATCTCGAGTGTCAAGCACGGTGCTGAGTTTGTGATGATGCAGGTATTTAGTTTTTGAGCGAGACTCATATTCATCGATACGTACTGTGTGTAATTTCACCGCGAATGGCGTGTTTCTTGTCGACAACTTCTGCATCAAAGCAAGTCATTGAGCTCGAAACTGGTAGGACTTGTGAGCTGTACGAGCGCCGTAAACATCGAACACCTTACTCTGGATTCAGCAGGACACTCCGGTTACGTGAAGCACCTGCTGGAGAGAAGGGTTCAGGGTCTAGTCCGGAAGAGCACGTGGATGCTTTCGGACGCGATCCAAAGAAGGAGGCAGAGGCCTGGAAGGAGACGGCGCGCGAGCTCCTAGAAACAGATACTGTGCAGGAAGCTATCCACAAGCACATCGAGCGGGAACATTCGGGAGCGCAAGACGCTCCTGTGGATGTAACGGAAAAGCCGCAGCAGAGCAACTAGTTTTAGAAGGACAACTAGGGGTTAGAAATAGATTTGGAATTTAGCAGTTAAGAGTTCCGAGCGCCTACGTGGATGCACATAGCTCTCGTTATTCCGCCCGGGACGTATGCTCGCCAGAGCCGTGTCGATGGGAAAAGGAACACGGAACTGCAAGCTCTGCTCCTGTCTTTGCATGTTTGGAAACTATAGATGTGCAGCCTCGGCACAGAAAGTGCGGCGCTCTTGGCTCACGGTTTCATACGACGTGTAAGAATTCTCAATCATATTTCTGGAGTGGCACCTTCGACGCTATGAAGCAGGAATTCGTTACATCAATGCCTGCAAGATGATTTTCGACACCTTCGAACAAGGGTCCGTAATATAACCAATACCATTATCTAGTCAATTCGCACAAGCCTCAATTGCTCTCCGTTCTTCACGTGCAGTATTCTCAAATCACGCGTTCTTCATGTTTTAGTCTTTCTTCTTCAAGGTACTTCGGGGGTTCTGCAATGTGCCCCGATGGATTGGTGAGGAACAACATGAGATGTCGACCTTTGACGACTTGTTCACAAGGTCATGCCGAAAGTCAGCTGAACCTTCCACGCCAAGTAATAAATTCTGTACGAAAGACATGTCCTTCTCTATTTGCAAATTACGAAGAAACCGTATTTTACAACAGCACAATGGTTCCCAGAGAATATGCTCCCAGCGGCTTTCGTCTCTTGTGCTTTAATGGAAACGGGTCTTGGACCCGGGCCTCTCTCGAAAAGGCATTTGGGCCATCGTCACTGCCATCACCAACGATCGGCAGCATGAACAGGCGAAAGAATTTTTCGACAAGAAGACATCACGCAGGGGAAAGAATGAAGCTTATGTGATCGGTTCGGCTATTCAAGAGTACCGTGCGGTCTTGGGGCTAGCGAATCTCGCAGAAAAGTCATCAGATATGAAAAAAAGGTGATGAAATGCGCTGTCCCCTCATCCTGCGCTATTTCTTGTTCTTTGACCGAGAACTCGAAGACAAGGCCGGAAAGGAGCTGGGTGTAGGAAAAAAAGAAGAGTCGGAGAGACAGAAGGCTGCCCTAATGGGGAAGCGCTTCAAGGTCGTTCCGTTATGCAACATCAAGTCATACTTTGTGACAATCAACTCCAGAGTCTATTTCGGCATCATGAGGGATATCTATGAGGAGTTCGGCGTAAACAGGGAGGAGTTCAGCGGCGAAAATCGGGACACGTACCGGAAGAGTATCTTCTATTTAAAAAGTGTCAAAACGAGCAAGCAAAAGAAATTCACATGGATGGTCGAAAGCGATGAAGTATCCATGTGTGTACACTTTCGGCGCTTGAAGGCGAATCGTCCTGTTCCGTCCTCGGCTTCGCCCCTGAGGAAGCATGCAGAAAAGAAAGAGGCGGATCCTGCTACGCAGAAAGTGCAGGATAACGACTTTGTCGTTGGCGCGGACCCAGGGGACACGAATATAATAGCCATCGCAGTATCGAAGCGTATGGTAGATGTGACTGACGGCAACTTACGTCATAAAGACATGCGTCTCTTAAAGTTCTCGAGAACGAGATATCACCGAGAATCGGGAATAATGAGTGCGAGGGAAAAAATTTAGGAAGAGAATTCAGGAGTGAAAGAGCGCCTGGAAGCTATGAGCGAGGTGACTAGCCGAAAAGCGGACTTTCGAGCTTTTCTGAAATTCATGGAAGTTCGCGTTGCTCTTTGGGAGGCGCTGTGGAAAGAGTATACAAAGCCACGATGGGCTCGTTTGTGAATGAGCTTGTACTGTGTGAAGCAGCGGGCATTCGCCAACTTTTTCAATGAGTTGAGTGCCTTGAAAGAGGACGAGAGTCAAAGGCACGTAGTAGCATTCGGAGCAGGGTGCTGGGCATCGAAAAAATGGTGTACACCAGCTCCAACGACGAGAACGTACAAGGAGCGTGCACGGCGTTTTGCCACAATACCAATAGATGAGTTCCAATCGTCCAGTATTCACCATGAGTTGGGATGTACACTTCAGACGGTCGAGATGGATTAGTGTCAGCGGCGCGGTGACGATATAAAACAGTACGGAGCGCTGACGGAAGAGCAAATGGAAAGGACGGCGAAAGTTCGAGGATTGCTTACGTTAGTGAGTACAACCACCGGGAGGAAACGTGTGAAGTTTGTGAACAGGGAATTTAACGCCGCCATCAATATAAGGAGATGTGCGGTGATGGAAATAAGACCTCCAGAGTTGACAAGAGTGAATTTTTGGGAGAACCTCTCAAATTATACGAGAAGAAATTGAAGCCAGTAGTAAGTGGCCAGTCTAAAAAGGCTGGGAAGCGTCTGCACATCGGCTGGAGACGTCTAGCGTAGAGCGCGAGGCGCGCAACTACTGCACCGCTGGTGGCAACGTCTGACTTTTGAGGCGTTCGTTATTGCCAGCGTTGGCTGTGATGGAGGGCCCGGAGGCAAACCCTTCGTGTTCAGAGGTCTTGACACCCTCAAGCGCACTGCCTAGAGCTGAAGCGACACGCACGGCGCTCGGGTGGTTCTGGTTCCGGGTGCGGACGTGTTTTGGACAAGGTGACGCTGCGACTCAAAAATTAGAGCAACGATCTTTCGTTCAGCGACTGTTACCTCTGTGCACACTAGTGCTCACTTTGTGCTTAGCGTTCACGCTTTGGAGGGCTTTGGTCCTGTGGACCTACTCCGAGTCCCCAGTCGTTGTGGTGCTCAGTGGCAGCATGGAGCCAGGTATTCACCGCGGGGATATCCTATTTCTTTACAACCGCACCGCAGCTGAAAGGCCTTTACGTGTCGGTGATATGGTTGTTTACAGTTTGCGTGACCGCAGTCTGCCGATAATCCATCGCATTATTGAAGTTCATAGACGAGCTTCCGAGAGCATAGGCGATGGCACAAGGGCATCAAACTCTAGTATCCTGGAATATTTCCTTACAAAAGGGGATAACAACTTCGGTGACGATCGAGGTCTCTACCCTGCTGACAAGAAATGGCTGCTACGCAGTGACGTCATTGGACGGGTTATCTTTACTATCCCGAAAGTTGGCATGCTGACGATCCTGATGAATACACACAAATGGTTAAAATACGCCCTGATAGGACTGCTGTCACTCACCCTGCTCTTCATATCAGAGTGAGTCAAAGAGGCAGGCCGCCCTTATGCAACTCCAGGGCCACTGTGTGCTTCAATCGGTGTGAGCGTTATGATGCTCAGTGCATGGATTCTTCTGGAATTAAGCTCCTCGCTCAAAAGAGCATAAACCAGCTTGTGTCGTTTCACCTCGGGCATGTCTTTGAAGGTATCGCTCACAATTTTGATTGTAAAATGCGTCTCGCCTCGTCGCTCATGGGCACCTTCGTGACCTCGATGCTTTGCGGAGTCATCACGAATTTCAATCAAGTCTGGTTTCAATACCTGAAGCTTGTTTTCGATGACCTCCTTCATGGATACCTTGCCATTTGCTGTGGACTGCATAGAGTTTGCCTCACCCATGCCGAGCATTCTGGCCTTTTCTTGCATTGTCCGTAGCATGTTCAGAAAACCGTTCGTACGGCCTGGAGTCAAACTCACACCCAGACCCGACTCTTTGATAAAGTCAGGCGTCACCGCACATACCTCTTCCACACTGTATCCACTGAGGCCTCGAATAAGGAAAGCAACAAGCCCCTTGGTAAGCTGTGAGTCAGAGTCACCAATAAACTCAACTTTGCCTTCCTTATCCAAGAAGGCATCTACGTGCACGACGCTGAGACAGCCCCGTACGCGGTTTGCGAGCACTCTGCGCTCGCGCGGAAACGGTGGCAGGGTCGACGCCATGTGCAAAAGCTGCTGAACCCTCAGCTTTTGGTCGCCAAGTTTCTTGAAGGCATCCACAAGCCCTTGGAGTTTTTCAGTTGTCCTGCTCTGTCCACTGTGGTTGCCGGGGTCCTCATTCCCACAGGCTCGCAAAAGAGCGAGTCTTGCCGTTCGCCGCCTTTGCGCCCGCACAAAGCGCGGCTGAGAGAAACTCGGACGCTCTCCAGAACTCGAACAACCTCGAAACCTTCTCTGGGTTCGCAGAGCAGTTGGATTACAGGCAAAAGCAGGACCTGAACAGCCGCCACCGCATAAGCGCGCCATAGTGGGTGCCTCACGAGAAAATAAGCGCGCTCCGCTTGACGAGTTTCAAGACAGAGTTTCTTTGTCGCAAAAATTTATACGCTACGATCCGAGGTCTTTCGCGAGGAGTCGCTGTCAAGAGACGCACCCCCAGCCGCGTAACGCATGGTATTTTAGATACTTCCGAGCGATACACGGTTTAAATCAATCATGAGGCAAGGGGGTTAGATATTCGACGTTTGAGCAGCAATGATATGGGCAGTTTTTGGAGAGTGAAAAATGCGTCCAAGGGGCTCCTCTATACGGCCATAATGATGGTAGTGCTTTCTCTGTGGGTGCCATGCACTGTTGACGAGGGATCCAGAGCTAGCAGCAGGACATTCGTGGCGAGTATTCAGGCGAAGGACACCTTCACGATCATAGGCGATCCATGTGCTATGAAAGACTCGTACAATGCGCAGCGAGCTTCGATTGCAGACTTTGCTACGCAGCCAAGCATGCCGCTGGCTGCCGCGCAGTATGCGGGGTTCTTTTTCGGAGTCAAAGCCCCAGCACATGCGATACTTGGATGCAAAAAATTCATTGTGTTTATAGAAGTGCGGGCTTGTTCGTACCTTGGGGAATTCTCATAGCGCCTCTTAGACAAACCTGACGGCTACTTGCTTCAAAATTCGAGGCAGAAGCATTCATTCTAGACAATCTTTAGAATTGCGGAATCGAATCCAGATCTTTGTGGGCGCCCTAGATGGCTTCCCTCGTCGCTGGAGGTTCAAAGCGCAGCGCGATCTCCGGAGTATCTTCGTTTGGTGGGGCATCGCGCCTGGCATCCATTCCGCAGTCTTCCCGGTCTGTGAAGAATCGATCACTGGGGCCAGTCCCACAGGCAGACAGGAAAGCAGAAAGCCACGCGCAGAAGTTGGGCTACCAGGTAGGAACGCCCGCAAGCCTGCGCGGATGCAGACATGAACGTAGGCACGCGTCCGTGCATTTACACACACTAACGGACATAAAGGCAAACAGCAGGATAAAAATCCTGGAAGGAGGGGAGTTCAGCTCTTGGATAGCCCATGTGAAAGGAACGAGGCCGAACTCGCTTGCATATGCATCAAGCTGAGGGTTCAGCGCACAATTCGGAACGATTTGCCGAGGCCAAAACTGGCAGCGTTGCATACTGGCTATCAGCCATGCCGATAGCTTCCGCAATACCCCGGAAGCTCGGTTCTTCACCGTTGAGAACCGTAGCAAGAATTTCTCGCGGTTCTTTGGAAGCGCCGAAACGGAAAAACCCATTCCGTAAAAGCTCCCCTGCAGCCGCCATAGATAACTTGGAATCACGAAACAGCCGATTCCATACTTCTGCTGCGAGTATTCTTGCCAAAAGGTAAGAATAGTAGCATCCTCCATAACCAATGATATGCGGCATATATGGGATTCCATCCCGATACAAGACTTGTTCCAAGCGCCCGTATTCCCGAACGACCTCAGCGATAATTCTTTTGATCTTCGATCGCGCCTCATTACCCCATCCAAAATGATCATGGGAGTGGAGTGCCAGGTCCAGCGCCGCGAAAGGCGTCTGCAGAGCTATCTCCGCGACAACGGCCTCCTGTCTCGCCTCTTCAAGTTCTGCCAAAAATTGACGTGGCCCATTTGGGGCGAAACGGCGCATCCAAGCAGCATCCCACGCAAAGTTTTCCATGAGATGGCTCGGGATTTCCACAAAATCCATTGGACCGCGAGTTCCAGAGAGGTGCTGGAAGCGCGTTCTCGACATAATCGTATGTAAAACATGTCCAAGTTCATGCAGGAGAGTCTCCAACTGATAATGTTGCATCCCCGCTTTTCTTATTATAGGCGGAAAATCACAGACAATGGCAGCGCTCGGCAGCTGACTGGAGCCATCACGTAGTCGACGACTCCCTCGTAACGCGTAGTGCGCTGCTCCCGGCATCTTGCCATCGCGAGCAAACAAATCAAAAAACACCTCGCCGACGAAGTTCCCGTTCCGCGCGTCCACCAACATAGCGTGCTCTACGCTTGGATGCCAGATGACTCCCCTGACTTGGTTTTGACGGAGCCGATAAATGCGAATTCCAAACAACTCACAGAGTAAGCCGCTCAACACTTCTAGAACCGAATCAACACCAAGATATGGCTGGAGTCGGCGAGCCAGCGAGCTGCATCGTGAGCGTTGAAGGGAAAGGCTATCATGCTGGCGCTTCCTTCGCACCTCATTCAACATCGAAGAAACTGAGTTGAGAAACGATACTACGCCATGGGGGTGGCGAAGCAACTTGTCGAGAGCTACGAAGTGAGCATATGATGGGTACGATAGCACCTGTGCGAGCTCTGATCGCTTATTTAGCAAAGCAGTGAGCGAGTTCCAGGCGATGTTCACATTTGCGGACCCGAAACGCTTCCCGGGGCTTTTCTCCGCATCTCGGAATACCGCTGTGACGCGCATGCTCCATTCGAGGATTTCATTCTGTACTGCGGCGACGTGTTTACGCTTTGATGGCGATAAACTTGCTCCTCCGCGCAAAGCAAAGTCGCGTTGCAACGAGCGGACCAGTGCTTGCTCCTCGCAGGTTACTGCGTCCTGCTTGCGGAGCAGTGCTCCACACAGATTCTCGTCACAGTTCAGCTCTTGCATGTATTGAGAGAGTTCCCTAAACACACTCTCGCTCGCCTCCACGTGTTCAGGCTCCGCTGATACGTTCCGAGCCAGTTCGGAAGCATCGAGTACCTGGCAGAGAGTGTCTGAGAGCTCGTCGAAATCCTGGAGCACGCTGCCTTCGCGGTTAGAGAGGATCTTGTATACCAGATCATTGCACGCTTTGAGTGTCTGGTGCTTAATTGTTTGCCAGTCTTGAGGCACGTGTAGACCTCTCAAGCCAAACAAGCCTCTGGAGCATAGCATAGGCGTGAGTGCTGCTACCGCGCTAACTAGGTACGCTACTTTGGGTTAAGCGTACTCGCCGCGTCACAGGTGCACGTCCGAGAACCTCAAACGGCAGTCACAGGAGACATATTCAAAGAGACTGGTAAACTAGTTTCATTTTGCCCTTATTTCGGCCCAGTAGGTGCTTTCTAAATACGAAACTCCCCGGACGCAAGCACAGCAAAAATAAAACCCACAAGCGAAAGAATCTAATAGATGCTAATCTGAGGAGCGAAAATCGTATCAAAACCATAGTGGTCAATAAATGTATTCACGCGCAGACGATTCCCAGCCTTTTTCGACCGGCAGACTGCTGTCGGCCGGTCGAAAAATGTACACTTCGGGTCTGCGAGGCTTCCACACGAAGTTAGATCGCCTCAGCTCTGCGGCCCTCGTCTCCAGCACCGCAAATCGTCTGATATTAATAGCAGTGCTGAAGTCTCGGTTCACAAACTCCATGCGTTTGTTGCCGCTGGTTGAACTCACTAGTCTAAGGATTCCTCGAACTCGAGCGCTCAGTGCCATTTGGTGCTCTGTCAACTCTGCGTGATTTTCTATCGCCGAGCCGCTCCACCGGCTCCTCTCCATCTCGTTCTTCTGAAGTATACGCACAGTTCATCCAAAGGGTTTTTTTCCTGAAACGAACGTACTTCCTCCCGTCCTTAAGTCAGGAGTTTCCCGGAGGATCGAAAGACTTGGAAAGTAAAGACAAAATGTGTCCCGATGTGTTACCGTGTGCTGAAAGCTTCAGCGATTCGCCCACTAGAACGATCACTACGTTTCACGATAGAAAACACTCCTTCGATGAGCTTTAACGACCGAGCGCATGCAGAGATAGAAAGCAGCTCTTCCCCGATTGCATTGGTAAAAGCTCAAACGCAAGAAGAATGGTGAAATACCACGTTTTCCAATAGAATGACGTCGCTGGACGTCAGGAGAAAGTCTTCAATGATTCGCCAAAGTGGTCGGTGCTGTTGTATGAGCCTTTTCGATGAGCGAAACTGAGGCCGCAAAATGAATCTACTGCAGTTAGAACAGATAATGATGTCCTCGTTCTCATCGAGCTCGATCGTACATACAATGCGATTCCTCTCCGCAAATACTCATACACGCTTCGAGCGTATCGTTTGAAGTAAGTCATATTGACTGAAGAAACAAACCGACGTCCCCGTGCTTCATACCGATCGCGACGTGTCAGGACTTGTGTTCGAGCGATTCGGCGGAAGATGGCCATGCATGCATTTGGACTTTTTTTGCGACTGGATCTCAGTATTTTGATGACCACATATACAGTCTGGTGTGAAACAGGAACACCAGTAGTAAATCGTATCGACGCCTTTTGCTTT
This sequence comes from Cyanidioschyzon merolae strain 10D, assembly GCF_000091205.1. NCBI lineage: Eukaryota > Rhodophyta > Bangiophyceae > Cyanidiales > Cyanidiaceae > Cyanidioschyzon > Cyanidioschyzon merolae. The sequence goes on from NC_010145.1 coordinate 342,049, forward strand.
CCCTAGAGTGATCAACGGATCGTCTTCTAGCGTTGAGAGCAATCATGCTTTAAGAATATCGATTTTGGCACGAAATGCTTTCAATCTTTTCTTTCAGTGTTCCACCACCATCTGTGTTCTCCGCTACGAATGAGCTGAAGGTAAATGCAGTCCTCGTTGCAATTTTCAGTAAATGATATATCTTGTAAGCAATTCGTCTGTGATCTATGCGGTACATTGATCTGTAATATCCATCTCCATCTAGACAACACAGCGGAGCCGAAACAGAATTGAGTTGAAAGCCGCTCGCGTACGGCACTGAGCGCCGCGCACGCAATTTCGGGATTCCTTGCGCGTTGCAGACCGCACTCTGCAGTTGAACGCGTTGAGGCCAGTGGACGCATTCATAGTGTCGAGTGCGTGGACGTATTGTTTGCATAAAAAGCGAGCTCTCTATGAGGTGTTTACGTAAGTCACTGCTAGATTTGTAGCTCCTGGACTCCTCTATTCGATGGAGAATCTTAGTTTTAGGGAAATTCGAGAGAAGAACGCTTCCAGAGGTGTTCCTTCCCGTACAGTTCGGTGCACAACGAGGTGGACCGAGGCGCCTCAGGTGAGACGGCAGAGTTTTTCAACGCCTGAAGCCGTCTTTGCTTCAGAAAAGACACGCTTTTGTGGTGAGCGTCAACTACAGCGCCGCCGCAGGACGCAGCTGTGTGCGTGGGGACTCGTCGAGGGCTCCGCTGTGATTGGAATTCTCGGAATCCTTGTAACGCTGAATATTGTTTCCCGAATTTCGGACTCTGCCCGAGGGACGCGCCTCTGGTCTCGGGAGCAAAGAGGCCTCTTTGTTCGCCGCAGGCCACCACCACGTGAACGCTGCACAAAGTGTGGTGGGTTTGGCATCGTTCGGTGCTCTTTGTGCCGTGGTTCAGGTTTTGTGCTCTACGAGAAGAAGCTCCAGCATAGTGACCCGTGCCCGCTATGCACTGCTCGGCGATACATACGTTGCGGCATGTGTCATGGCAGTGGACGGCGGAAACTAGTCAGAAGGCATGACCCTGCGCTGAGCAGCATTCGCCTCAGCGATCCGACTTCACTGTACAATGCGTTTAGGGCGTGGAGAGAAGAGTTTGTGCGCCGCGGATCGCTTTCAGTAGGCTTTCTGAATCACGAGGGCCTCTTGAACCGTGCGTTCCGAGTAGCTTCGGCATTCGCTGACTCGCTCAAAAGCGGTATTGGTCGCAGCTGGTGCACAGTCCAAGAACGTGTTCGTGCGGGAATTGAGCAACATTTAGAAGCCCGCAAAAAAGCTCGAATGAGTCGAATTGCACGAGCACGCAGTTTCCTTGAAGAGCGTTTACAAAAAGAGTCACAATGATCTGAGCCTTAAAGTGCAATTTTCTTGTCCTGACTAATAAAAGGAATATAGCTTTCGCTTCTTGCCTGCATTGCGCCACCGAAGGCAGGTTACCGCTGCGGAAACCTATCGGAAAACTTGGCAGCGAGGGAGACCCTGGGGCCATATGAATGATCAGCTGCGTCGCCTTGCACGGTGGCCCACTGGAGCGAGGGATGCATGCGCATAGAGGGATGTTCCCTTGAGCCTTCTAGATGAGATCGGAGATATGAGCATTACAAGAGCGGCACTGTTGATATCAATGCGCAGGAGCATTTGCTTCCAACGGGTGCATTCCCCCTCGATGCATAAACATAAACTAGTGGCCGACATTCGGCCAGAGTTTCCAAATCCTACTCGTTTCGCACAGCGTTTGAAAAGAAAAGCTTCTTGAAGTAGCTGCATATCGGCAGCGAGAGCACGTGAGCCTGCTGCAGAAGCGCCACGTCGAAAGGAGCGGTCCCGCAGCGCCTGCGGACGTCGACAGGCCCACTCGCTTGACTGGTTACAAAAGTTTGATGCCAACGCCGTTGAGATTATTCAGCCAAACACGTACCTTCTGCCTCGGAAAACAACGGGCTTCCAAGACCTCAAATCACATGGCGATGTCTCATTTTTCTAACCATACAACAGGTAGTTTGCACTGCACGAGAAAGGAATGCAAGATATTTGCCGTCATCATCTTGTTCTTTGTTGCACGAAAGGACGAATCCTCATCTGGGAATGCTCCAGCGGGCCACCGCCAGTTGGGATCTTGAGCTGGACGATTGTAAGCGCCCCGTCCCACGAATGCGCCTGGGAAACTAATCTTCTCCTCTCGACGAATTTCTGGCTCAAGGCCTGAATCTCGCGCTAGGCTCGCTCGCCTGCAATATCGATTCGCCGGACAGACATCCGCAAAACGCATGGAAAGCATCTTCGATCAGAAATGAGCCCTTCGCTCCGGCTCCTGCACCAAGTCAGGCCATTCGGAAAATGCACTTGAAGCATCATCAATCAGAAACGAGTCATTCGCTTCCAGTTAAGTGTCAAAAGTGCTTCCACGAGGAACGCTAGAAAAGACTAAACAGCTGGCGAACCACAAGGCTCAGGTCCTGTCTAGTTCTCTGCTCGGTGTTGTTTGAGCCATTGCGCTACAGCCAACCGCAGAAACGCAGGCACAGACTGGTGCGCCGTCGCAACGTTAAACGCCTGATTGGTGTTCAGTAAGTCGGAGGAGAGCCTATCCGTTTCCAGGTCGCTGGTTTCTAGTGATAACGGGTAGTCTATGCTTCGCAACCGAAAGTTGAGCAGGTCCTTTCGTGTCCATGCAAAACCGATACCTCGCGCTACACCCGATCCAAACCCTATCCCGAATGCAACTCCACAAAAACACCCAACAACAAGCCCATCTTGTGCAAATGGTTCAAGAGAAGGCACCACAACGCACTGCTGCCTCCGAAAACGGTAAGGCCTCCCCAGGCCGAAGCAAACCCCGTAGCCAGCTCCCACGAAGCAGCCTACGGAAAGACCCACCCCAGCTCGGGGCCAGAACCGTCGATAGTTGTCCCGTGGATCGAACTGCACAGGCCACACCTTCTTCGGCTCATTCATGAGAGCCAAGCCTAGCCAACACACACCACAGTTCAAAGGGAGGCAGTTCAGAGACTCGTACCTCTTCCGTCCAGTGCAGCATCTCTGAGCGCGCTCATCTGGACGGCGGCGCCAGGCATCTCGCACAAGCAAAGCGCTTGTGCTGTATACTTCAACGCATCGAGTATTCTCGCTTTCGCCGTGCGAATGCAAGTCGACGTATGCTGACGTGCAACGTATCAAACTTGCGTAAACTATGAGCAATGGGGGTTCTCCCGATCGGAACAGTCTGCACACCGTTGGTAGAAATGTGGTGCTGCGGGTTCGACGCGTAGGAAAAGGAAAACAGTCCGTGTCGGCGGATGAACACAGCTCTGCAGGACACGAAGAATCTGAACAGCCCTCTGAAGTCTCAGAATTCTTGCCTAATAGTCTTTTGCTGATTTTAGGACAAACGAACAGCAGTTTAAGCGCGGGCGGTGCGTTTCAACCTATCCGCGAGATGCAGCGGACGTTGTCCGCTCACGCTGACGTGGACTTACAAGTGAGCATTACTGACGACGAGGCGGCCCCGACGCACAAGTCCCTGAAGCTGTTTCCGCTACGCCAGTACGCAACCGATATACGATGTGAGGGACAGCCGGAATCAGTTGAGCCTGCGCAGGTAACCGGTGTACAGTGGACAAGGTCAGAGCGAGCTCGGATGAAACGTTCGCCGTCGGGTTGTGCGTCCTCAACAGAGACTGGTGCTCCCGCGAGCAAGCCTCTGGAAGTCGAGGCAGAGCGATCCCTGGAGCATACTGTGGATGCAATCGGCGCTACGAGAAGCTGGAATTGGCAGGAGCAGCGCTTTTACCGACTGCGAAATCCGCGGCTCCTCCTCGATCTTGTGGGTCAACCGCTGTTTGTGGATATTCAGTTGCCGCCCAGTGGTGCGAGCTATGGTCAGGTGCGCAGGCGTGTCCAGTTTGCGGATGATGATTATGACTATTATGTCTCATGCGATTTGCTTTCTTCTGTGCAGACGGACTCTGCGGATCTGGATCATTCAGATGCCTCGGACTCGGAAATCGTCATCATGGTAGACGAGCCTGTTTCGACCGCAAATGCAGGTCAATCAGCGTCGTACGGGCATTCCCATGAGCAGTCGAGCGTTGAAACCCAGACCCATCGGAGCGCTTCGGTAGCGCCGTGGTCTTTGCTCCGCTCCAGGATTCGGCGGGCGTCTTCGGAATGCGGCGAAACAGTTGTTACTCAGGATGCGGATGCGGATAAATGCGAGACATCGACACAAACTTCGGAAGGCTCTAACACGGACTGGTGGGAAGATTTCGAATACAGGGGCGAGCCGTACCAGGCAGATGATCTTCAGCCTGTTAACGGGATATCGAGGGACGCTGCGTACGCACCAGGGCAAGGTCTCGCGACATCGACCTCCACGAGCCCGTCTATAATTGCCGCTGCTGTGACGCACTCACTGCGGGCATGGGCTGCATATGGCTCTGACTGCCACGATTCCGAAGAGCACTCGCCGTGTAGCTCGCCCGCGTGGTCGCCCGACATTGATAACTAAGCGCCGGCGCCTGCAGTGCTTGGCTTTCTCGAGTAGCTGCTATGTGCTCCGGGCAGAGGTGGCGAATAGAGCAGGAACCAAGCTCGCCAAAAAACGGAAGCGAGCTCCTGAGTTATTTCCTGGTTTTTTACGAACACTATGGAGGTATTCCAATTCTTTGTTCAGGTTTCGGATCGTGGCCAGCACTGACGGCGGCAGCAGTAAGCCCGTGCGCTCAGCATAGCAATAAGCGGGCTCAAGGTCGTCATCACGACTAGATGCTCCCTAATCAGAATAATGACTTGCTGAGCTGATAGCCTTCACTGCATTCACCCTCAATATTGGATGCTGACTACCTCATGCACATCGTCGCCTCTTTGATCGATGGGAAAGCGGCGCTATCATACTGCTGTCCCATGGATTTCCGACGAGAAACTCTCGAAAGCGGTCCGGTTTCGTGAAAAGATAGAATGGTGCATCTTTTTGACGGAAATATGATGCTTCCAACACTTGCAAGGCCAGACGTTGCGACATTGTTTCAGACGTAATCCACACGGGCCGAGCAGCATCTGCAGAAAGCTGGATTCGCGCAACCGACCAGAGAGACATCTTCTGTACTTCTGTCCCTTCTCGGCTGAATCTGGGAACCCACTCACACACTATATAAAGTCGCTTAATTGGGATCAGGCTTTCTTAGATTCTCTTGATTGTTTTAATAAAACGACTTGCAGCTCGCACTAATTGTGGAGTCGTTTGCGTGGCTCTCCGTTGCAGAGCGGAGTTACGCGACAGCCCAAAACATTCATGATGTTCTACATACAGCTGTGAGTTATAGAACGCGTCTCCAAATAAACCTTGTTCTTTTGCTCGTTTCTCTCACAGATATCGAAAACCAGGAATGCATCGTTGGACTGAAGAATGGACGCGGAATTTTTTTTGCTTTAAGTGCTGGCTGGCAGTTGAAAGCCTCAGATTTTCGAGTACTTCGTGCTTCGCTCAGCTAGTGGATGAGCGAACCTTCTTGTTGTCAATCTCTTGAACATTGTCTACTCTTGAAAAAGATCAAATCAAAACCTATCCAGATGACTGGCTCCTCAGCAATCCATTCCACCCCAGACTCTCGCTCAAAAAAATAAATGCGAGAGGAGCCACAGGATCCGAGTTTTCCCGTTCTTTGACGTGAACCATGATAAAGCGACACGCTTGGAGAACGAAAATGGGACCCTTCTATTCGAGACAGGCGCGCGTGAAACAACACACCATCGACTTCGTCCTGAAACGCGAATGCGTATTTCGAGAGGCAAGGGCGGTGATCTCGCTCAACGAGACTCCCTTCGGAAGCGATGATGGTCCTTTGCGTGGGCGCCCAGAGGGCGGCAAATTACTGTTCATGAAGGAAACGCTGGCGGGAATGATCGCAGCATCAGCGCTAGCGGGGATTCAGTCGAATGTTCGCCGCCAAATCGCCAAACGGAAAGAATCGTCCAACACCGCATCATAGGTTGAACCACTCTTCGTGGCTTCTTTTCCGCGAACTCATCCATCCTGCTCTCGCACAACATAGCTTTCCACCGCCCATATGGTGTCGTCTAACACGCTGCTTGCATTCATGTTGGGCTGCTCCTCGTGCCGGTCTCTACTTCGTGGTATGATCGAGTCGAACGCGCATTCTATGGCATCAAACGCTCTGTTGACGCTCACGAATCTCTAGACATGTCACTCGAACCGTCGCACCGTTCTTAAACAAGTCGTGCTCTCCCTTCATCTGCCATGAACTGCTGTGTTGCTTTAGTGCTCGTGCGCGGTATGGAGGTGAAATACGCTCCACGGTCCGTGAATATTCTCGCAACCGAGCGGATCACCAGAGGATTCCTGAGGAGGAGGAGTAGATACATATACACCTACGCAGCAGAAGGCGGACTCGGTCCCACCGTCCATCAAGCGCGTCTGAGCTCCTAGGGGACAAACGTCCATGATATACAGCGCCGAAATCCAAGCCATCTCGCCGAGCAGATGTGAAGAAGGGAAACGCCACTGGGCAGAGAAAAGGAGGGTTCCCTTGAATAGAGGACTACGAGGGAGAGGACGGAAAATCTGCCGGAGCTGAAAGACCAGTCTGAAAGCGTTGTCAGGTCTTTTTTACCAAAACATATTAACCTGGAGCATTCCCAGAAATTGAAGAGAATGACTTCAGTGGGAAGAGCGCAGCTTCACACACAAGGAAGGCTCACCTGATATTTCTCGCATTGACGCACGTCGTCAAGCAGCATATCGTGGGAGTTCCGGACGCAGTGCTGCCAGCTGTCCACATTCTTATCGAAAGTTTTCATCATATCTTCCTGAGAAAATGCAGATGATGCTCTTGTCAGAAGGTTCACTGCGCTCCGATCGTTGGATCCGAGTTTTGGACACCCGCTATCCAGCACGCCTACAAGCATCCCCGCGCCAGTCAACGATCGGAACATCTAAAGCACAGGTACCAGAAGCCATCGAAGCAATCTCATGAAACGAAACCATTCGTGGGTTAATGTCGAGCGCTTCATGAGGCGGACACTGTTGGTATTGTTGCAGTTGTACGCTTATTCCACTGGTCCGGAATTGTAGGAACTGATGCAAAGGGTTCCCGAGGTGTCGATAGATGAGAATGACGAGCTCGTGACGAAAGAGCTCGTGACGGTCGCGAGTTCTGAAGGGATATCGCAGTGAGAGAGAGAGAGTCGCAACGATGTTCCAAGCTAGCATCAAATGGCTAAGGTTTGTGGCACTTGTGCCCATCGCACTTGCTGGTGTCTCTCAGATGCTGCATGCGCATGCCCATGAAAGCTTTTGGTGCAGAAGCAGCCTCAAGAAGATCCGGAAAGTATACAATACGACCGATAGAGCATCAGGCGTCTGCAAAAGTGGTATATCAACAAGTATCAACTATGCTCGCGAACACTGGAGCTTCTTGCCTAGCTGCAGCTTTGCCGCCACGTGCGAAAGACAAAATTCGATCGACTCGAGACGAATCTTCTGCGGGGTACTGCGTCAGGGAGTGCAAACCAATTACGCAGATATAGAAGCTTCTGGGTCAGGGGCAGCCTTGCCGATTGCGAATCCGCAGGTGCTCGAATCTAGCAACACCCGATGATCAACTTTTGCAGCGGCAGATTGGAGCGCACTTTGCGCATCACGAGAAGGTTGTACGGAAGCGATCATGCTAACAACTGACTTAAGCCCCGGAGAGTTGTCTTAGAAATCGAGGGGCGGTTTCGGTGGAACCAGGTTTGCTTATTTACACAAGCAGAGCGCATGTCTATTTGCGCGGGGAAACGCGAAATGCTCCGAAGCTGTGGTGCCCAGGATGCCGTCGAAGGCGGAACTCCGGCAACTTTGCCAGTCATCCGCCGTTGCCGCGATATGATGCATGCATGCATGCACGTAGCTCACGTGTCTTGTCTGTTTTTGTGATGATGCCGGGTAGGACCTCATTTTTTAACTGGATTATTTCCGGAAATGAGTGGCTTTCAGTGGCCCCCAATTCTTTGTAGGATGCGGTGGAAAACGAGGCTTCTTTGCGCCGGACGATGATGAACTCGCGGTCGTTCGCCTCGCAAAGTCGGCAGGTTCTAGTGGAGGGTCGAACTGCACGTCCGCGGTCGCCTGCTGAATACGCTCGCGAACATCCTCCGGGCCTGGCGTTCGCTTCGTTGGCTCCAGCTGTGCCCACGTCCTTAGGATACCCCAGAGCAGTCTCAGAGGTGCGTTCGTCTTTAGAGCTAGCGGATCGTGGTGACTCTGGGAGCACCGGTACCCGAAACGCCTCTCCAAGATGTGACGAATCGCACTCAAAGGCGGCATAGAACAATGTAATGCTTTGCACGCTGTCGGCAAATGCAGGTAGAATGGTGGCGTATCGAGCTCCTCATGCGCCAAAGTGAGCAACGCCTGAACGCGCTTATAAGCGGCCAAATGGGGGGTGAGTTCGCGCAACGGCGGCCTCAGCTCTCCGCTGGCGTCATCAGTACCGCTCTCGAGCGCTTGTCTCAAGGCCCTGACCCAGTCCAAGGAGTGTAATGCACCCAAATAAAAAGGCCCACCTAGCACCATACGATCCCTAGCGTTGCACACAGTGCAGTGTTGATGCACGGGGGGTCCCAGTGCAACCGCGAGCCGATCACGCTTTGCATCACAGTTGCTTGTTGCACGTGCAGTCTTGATTCGGCCCAAAGGCTGTACCCAGTAGGAACTGCAATCCATGCAGTGATAAATGCTGCCCGTCTTTGCTACCTGATTGAGGACTGCAGCACGGTCATCATGAATACGGACGAATACGCGCACGTAAAAGTCAATGTAAAGGCTCAGCAGAGGCTCCATGTGACGGCCATGGCGATTCGCTTGTTGGGCTATCGCACCGAGGACGAGTCGGATGGCCTCCTCGTGTGCGTACGGTGCCGCGAGCGATGTCGCATGATACCTAGCAAAGCATACTTCTGGCTGAGTCCCACAGAGAACTCGCGAATCCGTGCAAGTTACACATAGTAGACCTCCGTGCCGAATGGCTCGCACTGCAGGATCCAAAAAGGAGACCGCGGAACCAAAAGGGTCTAAATCGATGACATCAAACGTATCCGAGTGGCTTGCCATGTATGCGTACGCATCTGCACAGTTCGGAACAAGAATTTCGTTCAGGTCAGCGTTCTCCTGCAAGTTTCGGCAAATTATAGTGTGGGCTTGCGGATCAATATCGTTGGCTACAATACGCTCGATGCAGTTTGTCTCGCGACAGTAGCGCAAAGCGCGCAGGCCCGTTGCAGAAAGCGCCTCCAGCACGTGAAGCTTTGCTGACGCAGTTCCGTTTTCGCCGTGCTTTTCGCGCTCACTACGTACCAGCTGCCAGAACTGACGAATCACTAGCACGCTCAAGTCACGATTCACGACCTGAGCAGGATTGATAAAGTTCTCGCCTTTGCGATAGAAGACGCTGGCGAGGCCTTCACGAAACTCTGCCAGTACCGCTCCCCCGCCAGACACCATTCCGTGCCGTATACAGCGTTCTGCAATAGGCGGCGGCGGCGGAACGAAGCTGTCCAGCAAGAAATAAGTTCTTCAAACCTAAGAAACAGATCCCTTGACAGAAGAAGCTCACTGGATTGGACACCCGTTTCGTCAGTGAGCACCCATGGACCGATGTTATACATTATTCCACTGTTTGCAATCGTGGAGGCGGTTGGCTCAGCACCCGTCGCCGCTGCGGCAAACCGCTCGGTCCGATGGGAAAGACTTGCCTGGTCCTGATGGGACACACGTGCGACTGGAGAGAAGAAGTGGACTTTTCTATGATTACCGGTAGCGTTTGCGTATCTCTGGCGGATCTTGTGCGATGAATCGATCTTCCAACAGAAAAAATGCGATTGGCAACCCCAATGCCATAAAGTGGAAAGGATCTACGTACGTTAATCGGACGCGCACGACAAAGTTTGGGTGTCCTCCTGCAATGACCTGCACCAGCCATTGCGGTTATTTCTGCGACTGCCTCATTGCCCGCCCTCCTGTCTCTATAGCTCCGTTGCCAGCGGTCGAGGAATCCTGATCGCAGCGCCAAAGCTCCTATTTCGAGGCTTCCGACTGTTGTCGATGCATTTTATAGGCGGACGGAGGTGGCGTTCTGCGCTTCGCTTGCCAATTTCATTTTCTTCGTGTATAGCCTCTGTGTGCGGTTCGCGGCGGTGACTCATGAGGCCGGCATAGTGTCCCCAGCTGTCCGCGACACTTGCACCTTCGAGGACTTGCCTGCAGCGCGCGAACGCTTGTTTCATCGCTCGGCACATGCCCGATACTAGTTCAAGAGGTTCCCATAAATGCACGCTGTCGTTTCCGCACACAGTTTCTACTCTACGATCACCGGCCTCGTCGGGGCGATCCCGTCAGCGGCTGCGTCGTTCGATGAACACGCAGACGCACATTGTCTCGCACGATGAAGAGATTTGTGGAACGCGACGTAGTTCACGTTGTAACAGGTGCTCAGATGAAAACCTGGGCAGGAGAACAACTCGAAAACCTGCGACCTGTCTCTGCTCCCTTCGTGCACATTGATGACGCACTGCCCACCGAGCGCAATCGCTGTCACGACTGACGTCAGAGTCCACAGCGCTGTTCCATGCAAGACGGTGGCGACGGACGCCTCCGAGAGCACATCCCGTGAGAGGAATCACGGTGGCGTCGACTGCCTTCTCATCGACGGCGACGAAGAGAGGGCCATTTGCTTTTCGAAGGGAATCGATGATTTGACGTGACAATTGCAGTGAACTTTCGGCATGAACTTTTTGTGAACAGGTCGTCAACGGCCGACGTCGAGTGATTCTCCACGCCAATGCCGCAGCGCGCATCGCTGCACCACAAGGTGGTATGGTACAGTCGATCGAAACCTCTAACCATGCGCGATGTGAATATGCTTCACATGAGAAAATGCGAAGCGCCGATGTTGATGCGTACAAGTTGGATGATGATATCGGGTAAGGCACGAATCCGTGCTCGAGGGCGTCGCGAATGATGTCAATGACGATGACGTGACGAATACGAGCGGCAAAGCATCGAAAGAGCTACTCCGAGGACACGATCCAGAATTCTGAAACTCTATATGAGTACGTAGTGCTTTATTGCTTCACTGTGAACGCCGAGGCTGTAAAGCGAAAGCGTCCAGACGGAATGAGAGAGAAAGGCGGGAACAGGGCAAACATTTCAGTATTCCATTTTACTCTGCACGCGTTCGGCGTTTCTATCACGTCCGTTGTGACTAACGAAGTACAGAAACGACTAGCATTATACCATTTACGTACTGCTCGAGCGCATCGACATTTCTCGCGCGTGCGCAGCGACGCAGTTGAGCAGGCCAACAAATAACCGCCACGGGTTTAAGCAACGCTTACCGCAAACGCGTCGAGCGAGAAAGACGCACCATCGAACGGAACCATGGCAAATGAACTACAAGTACGTCAGCGCAGAGCGCCACAAGATACGCAAGTCGTCGAAGCAAAACCAAGAGCTGCCGCTGTTTCGACTCAGAGGACGCCTGGTGCGAAACGACACGGCCTGAAGCTCGGGCCGACCGCAGTGCTCGCAATTAGCCTCGGTTTTGTCGGGACAGTCATAACGCTACATATCATCGGAAAACTTGCCGGAATCTAAGACCCAATCACTAGGTCTTGGTGCTTGCACAGCGTATGACCAACCAGAAGCCTGGCAGATCTGATCAACGTTCGGAACCGGAGCTGTACGCGTTCCTCGCGCATCCGGAAGACTGCTGGTGGGGAGCAACTGTTCGCTCCCCTACATCCATGTCGCTTTCGGCTTGTGTGGTACGACGCTTGATCGGTACGCCTGCCGAATCGTAAGGCGCGTCGCGCTCAGGGCAGCACATGTTGCCGATGCGTACGAAACACACGAGTGCTTCCGAGCGATTTTCTGTTTCCTGAGCAGTGATGCGGATGACGAGCGGCTCCACCCCGGTAAAAGGATTTTGCGAGACTTACCTGTACGAGTGAATCTCTCAGGTTGGTACGTGATTTCGGCGAGTCCCATCGGCTGCCAGCACCATGTGAACACTTTCCCAGCGAACACCGAGTTCCGACTGAAATCAAATGGTTTCTCTGGGCTAACTCGGGCGTCTACTCTAAAGTTTTGGTCTCTTCACACTATCGTCAACATCAACCTTTCCCGGATTTTTATGTGACTGTTTCCATTTTGGTCTATACTTCCTCTGGCTTTATACATGCTGGTCCTATCCTTTACTTCAACTCCGTTGTCTACATTCAAAGCACGTTGGTGGAAGCATTCAAGCCCCATTTTCGTCGGTGTCAGTTGTTCCTCACGCATTTCATGCAGAGGCGGAAGTTCCCATACACATGTCGCTTGCCATATTTATCTTCTCTGTAGATAGACTCGATGCATCCTTTGCAACCGTCAAAGCTGACTATGGGCAGGTGCGCTCATATGTCCAAAACACAATTTTCTCCAAGGGCCGCTCTGACGCGTAAGAACGCATGCCTCACAGCTCGATACACGTACATGACGCGGACAGAGCGCTCCACTCAATACCCTGATCCGTTTACGCATCCGGTGCTGTACGCTACTAACTTGAGATTCCGTTGGTACATTCCCTCAGCGAGTACACAGTCTGCTGCATACGCAATCGAACGCTTTTCTATTCGATTGTGTATTTATGGAACGCGATTATGTTCATAATGAAACAAATACCGGAAGGAAGATTCAGACTGGAGAACAAGTCGAGAATTCTCAGTCCGTCTGCGCTCCATTTATGCAAAGCTATGGCGTAATCTCCACTTGTAGCGGTCGCTGCATTGGCTCAAGCCCGAGTCCAAGACTCATTCCCGTAGACAGAGAAGGCTTGGGAGCCTCTGGGAATACTTCTTGCGAGACATATCATGTTGCTGTAGAGTGCCATTTGGTCGATAACAGCAAATAGGGGAGGATTTGCGTTTCTCATGAAACCGATCATTTGACATGTCAAAATCTCTAAACTTTCGGAATGGCTTGCGAGCAAGTCGTTTCAGGACGACGCCAGGTTTCATTCTTCATCTATCCAGCAATGCGAATTACTGCACAAGTGAACGGTCGTGAAAAGGAAAGATCGAGATTTTGAAGAATGTATGATTTGAGCGAGGGATACGGAAGAGAAGGGGAACACTAGAGGCCTGTGGATACGAGTTGCAGAAACATGAATCTTCATTTACGAATCCACTTTCGGGGGCGACGGGAATCATCTTAATTTCGCTAACGCAACGACTTCCAGCGGCAAGGAGTCGAAGAAGCCACTCTGAAAATATAACTCATAATCCTAAACTATGCATCAATTCTTGATGCCCTTATTGGCGTGGTTCGTACTTCGAAGCTGTGTATCCATATGAATTTAGAAAAAAAAATCGATACGCAGGAAGACAGCGGTTATTCAGTGCTCCGATTTAAGCCGGCACTAACCGAGAATACGCGTTTCTACCCGGGATATTCACGACTCACGAGTGGATATTTTGGCTCCGGGGAATCATAGAGTCTGATGAATCGAAGGGCGCTTGGCAAATGTAATCGCATCTCGATATCGCAACTCCTGGTCAAGAGATGCATCCTAAATGGCCCGAAGAATCGCACTTGGGAGGCGCATGCACGCGAGAACCTCTTCCCTGACGAACGCCTACAGCAATGAGCGATCGTGACAGTTGAGCGTCAATGCCGGAAATTCCAGATACGAACGATTCCTGTCAGTAAACTCATAACCACGTGCACAGAAGAGAAATGCGAACGGTAAGGATTTTACTAATTTATGCTGCACGCGGGGAAGACAACAAATGACCCTGAGTGCACTGGGCACCTGGAGATGCTCATGTTTCCGAGCGGCTTCGTCTCTTTTCGAGACGTTTTCGTAACAGCAGCACATTGGCCTCTTTGGATCTGGAGAAGCGCGGATTTGTGGGATCAATAGCGAACTCGTGATCCTCGTAGATTGCCCGAAAGCGCTCATCATCAGGGTTGAAGGGAAGCATTTCCAAGTTCGTGGCAACATCAGTCGATGCCTTTGAGCGCTTCTCTTTCCGGCGACGTCTGCGCTGCCCCGCATTAGCATGTGCGGAATCGTACTCCATGGAAAGCGCTGCTTTCGGCGGTTCCGTAGAAGCGTCTCGTTGCTTTGATCGTCCCGGATGCTGAGACGAGAGACCGGAAGCTGCGCTAGAAAGCAGGTCGCTCCTCGTTGCTGGTTGCGTTTCTGTATCAGAAGCCGCGTCCTCACGGGAGGAATACGCTACGAGCAGTGGATCTCGGCTAACGTTACGATTCATAAGGTGCTCGTTGCTTTCCGTTCCAGACGCACCTTCGTTCGAGTTGCGCTCGTTCTGCTCGGATACTTCAGTTGTTGTACCTGGTACTGCTCTCCGCCAGGCTCGCCGCGACCGCTTGTTCTCGCGCGCTAGCAATCGTGTTTCTTCATGCTGCAATTCTCGCTTCTCCCTTTCAGTAATGATTCGCTGGCCAAGCCTCTCCAATGACGGGATATAGGTCACCTCCATATCCACGTCCGAGTTTCCATCGGATACGTCCCTGTCCGGTTTCGAGCTTTCGAATTCCGCCACCGAGCCGGCAGATTCCCCCAGCTCGTCGCTGCCTAGCAAACGTTTTCGATAGGCATCAATCCACGCTGCGTCGCGGTCATGATCGCCTTCGGAATCTGTCGAGCTCGCCAAGTATGCTTTGAAGTCTTCATCTTTTAGTTCGTCCTCGGTGAATCGCCTTTTCTGCAGTTTCTTCAATCGCCGCTGATCATCTGCATCCCACGTGAGTTGTACGTTAGAATGTTGGAGTGCGCGAGTGGCGAAGGGCTGCGGCGCGTAGTCGAAAGGTACTGTATCCGCCGTATCGCGCGGTGATCTGCTTTCAAACTCATGCGACAGGTCTGGAATGAATCGCAAATCTATGAAGTTAGAACTTCTTTCGAATTCGATGCCGTCAGCTGCGTCATAGAGCGCGCTGGCCGTCACCACCGAATCGCATTCAATCACAGCGAAAAAGTACCGCATGCGCAGCTTTTCATATCGTCGAATGAGCTCAATCTCTCGCTTCTGCTTTTCTTCCAGCTCGTGAGTAGTTTTAGGCATAAGATCGTCGTCAGAAGAGAGATTCTCAGCGTCGTAGTCAAACTGTGGTCCATACTTGGCTTCCTTCTCGGCCCTGCTCAAATACAAAGCCGTCGGATACACGCTGACGCGGAGCACCTTACCACCAGCTGGCGCCAGGGAGCGCATGACTGCCAGTATATCCACAGCACTGATATGGTTCCAGTCCATGTTCACTAGAGCGAGCCTCCTTGTTGGTTCGCCCCGCGGAACGGCTTCCCCCGAGTCGTCCGACGCCGACGCCGACACGGCGAAGGCGTCAACACGTGCGTCTGCTCGCTCAAAGGACACTTCCTCACTACCTGTGGAGTCCCAAATGTCGACTTCAGTGTAAAGCACCCGCTCAGCGTCCTCGTCGCCAGGACGTTGTGAAGGGTGCCGTGGCGCCGCCGCCGGTGCACGAACTGGCCCCGCTGGCTCAACCTCCAAGGGTACTCGAAAGCGCGGATCCGCGTCCGGAACCGTTCCATAGTCCGTATGTTTTATCCTTCGAAATCTTCGGTCTGTTACGACTTTCGAAAAGCGAGGATCTAGGTTCCGCATTGCACGAACGCTGACTTTGAGCAATGAATACCAGTGCAGGCAAGTGCTATGCTGAAGAAGCCTCGCTGATTGCGGCGCACGAATCCAGCAGCAGGTGCTTCGATGGTCAACGATTAATGCGTTGAACTGGAAAAATCAGTAGAGCTATCATCACATAGGAACCGTATCCTATACTGGAAAATCCCCGAGAAGCGACCATCTCAGTGGAACTGTGAAGATCACCAAATGCTTCAGAGTAAGTCCATGCTGCGCTCCGAAAGACTTGTTCCGACTATGTGCAAGTGCAATCGAAATCTTGCACAAACGTTGAGGACACCCACACGCCGATGCCGCTTGATCTGAGCGCGTCAGCGATAGAGCTCTGTCATCCATCTATTGGGCAGGCTTGTTCTCCATGTTGCTGCTTGCTTGTGCTCCTAGAAAAGTTGACTCGGGAAGTACCCTGCGCAGAGATGCGACGATAGGCGGGGGCCCTGAATCACTTGTGTCACTCTGTCCGAATTGTTGTTTTATCCTGTCGTTGTATGCTTGCGCTCCTGCATGCATAGATGCAAGGTTGTACTCTGGAAAGCTACACCAAAAAATTAGCTTGAATTTCGGAATATAGGTAGTGGTCATTGTCTACGTCAAACGCATCTTGCCCAAATCAAAATGCGTCATCAACGAGAGGATCGGTCCGCGATGATTTGAGGGTACTCGTTCATGGGCAAAAAGGTGTGGTGTTCGATACCCACCAGCCACGAGCACCTGGCGAGGGTGTCTCACCAGATGCGAAGTCGGCCATGATTGCTTGAATGATTTGCGTTCGTGGTAGCTCCACAGAGAAGCTGGAGCATCTTCATCGTGCGCTGCTGTATAGCGCTCATCGTCAGCCCCTTTCGTGACGGCTACCGATGCAGATGCGCGGCGTTATGAAGGTTGCTGCCCCGTGCTGCACAGAAACCGCTCCGTCCTGTTTTCGGCGGCAGCAGGTACCCTGTGGAACAAGAATCCTAAAGCGCGGAGAACTGAGGATAGCGAAGTATACGTGTATCGCTGACTCCTACTAGCTTGCTGCGCGGCGTGACCTCTTCGATCCGTGGCTAGAATATCGACGCTGCGGAGCGTCCATGAGTCTACTCCGTCCATTTTCTCTCACGCTGCTCAGCCTGCTTTTGACGAATGCGCTCCCCAACGACGGTCTTGAGACGCGCCATGCCTTTGCGGAGTTTCCACAAATCACTCGAGCCTTTCCAAAGGAGCTGATTTCGACGGCAAAAATCTCGTTCGCTCAGCAGGGCCAGCTTTTCTTTCATCATCACGAACCACAATCGATGCAGATCATCCGTGGACTTTAGTCGTAGCTCAGAAGCCTTCCACGCTCGTGCATTCGTGCTCGGTCGCATGCCTCGCGTACTTTGTGTCCATTCTTGCCCGAAAACACGTGCGGTAGCCAGTTCAGCTACCGCATCGTGGGATGCTTTGGATACTGCGGGTCCATCGGAAGCACTAGCGCTTGACTCTGCCGCGGGCGACTCAAGGTTGCCGCTTTTTTTCGAGAAATAGAAAACAGACCCGTATCGGTTCCAGGGACTCTTGGTAGCAAGTGACGTGCCGCTGCTGCATAGTCCCGGGAGGCGTGTAATGCTGCTGCGGCACGCACAAAGCATCAAAGAAAGCGTCATTCCAGCAGGTTCCAACGCGAGGTCAGCGCTGACGCCTGTACGACCAAAGTTTCTGCTCTACACCAATGAATCCGGCGTCCCGGAAAACCAGTGAACGCACTCGAGTCCCAGTGAACAACGATCACGACTTAAGTTGTCTCCGAGGTACACTACTTTGCTCGGGAAGCGTCTCTACACTCAGAGCTTATTTGAAAAGATAACCGAACGTTGCGCCTGCGTGCGCTTCCGATAGCAGTAAAGTCACAAACTCACCCACAACCTGTGCGCTCTTGTTATCCAGCGTTTGGTTTTCTCTAGTCCGCAGGCGCGCTGCAAAGTTTCCTTCAAGGGCACTGAGGCGTCGACCAAAACGCGTGTACTGGACTCGGGCGGTCTCGCACGCGTCGCAAAGACGTTCCAGTAGGCGGCAACTCCGGTTCGAAACCGTGCCTAAGAACACGATAGAGTGCTCGCTAAAACGAACCCGGACAGCCCCTCGTCAGCAATGGAGCAGTACACACCTGGAACAGCGGCAGATATTGCTTCCAAGTCGTGAGAAACGACAGACAACGTTCGACGATGTTGTCCCACAGACACGGCGCATTGGTTGCGAAACACTACCCACCGAATCGACTATGCAAGTAGTTCCGATCCAAACACGATTTCAATGTGAAACGTAATTCCACGGAGGCATCAACATACATCCTAACACTTGCGTGCATGTCAAGCGGTGCTGCAATACTGTGGTATTTAGACTGATCGAAGCAGTAGCTGCACTCTTTAAAGGAGCCACAGTATGCTCGAAGATGTCTCTATGTTCTCTGAGGGAACCTCGCTACGTTCGACTTCTCCAGGCTTACCAGGTACCCCGAGAGCATTGCAAATCGAATACAGCGGTGCCCGTGTTTCAATGAATTTTTTGTGACACATGATCGCTGCATGATCACTGGAAGCTCAGATTCTTCTATGGACGCATATTCGAGAGCACATTGGCTCTCGTGCCTGGTCTCCGCAGATTTTGTTCCGCCTCCTTGTGTGCACGGAGTAAATCTCTACATATCTAGTCCAGAACGTTCTCTGGACTTTGTCTTTTGCCTCAAACGACGGGAAACCCTTGCCCTTGCGGCAGCGAGTCGATTCCCACGCAAAGATACTGCGCGAACTCGGAAGCAGGAATGGTTCAGCCGTTCTGTGCATATATTCTTTTTCGTCGTAACTACTTTGCATGTAGGGGCATTTAGTTTGGCGCACTTAGCTTCGGAATCGTCTCTATGCAGCGAAATGAGCCTCGCTGCGGAATATGGCGCTAGCGGCGGCTCAGGAGCGATCGCTGAGACTTATAGACCCTGGACGCCACCAGCTAGGGTGCGCAGCCATGGACGATAGCCATGTACAGGCTCATGGTTGGTTACGGGCCCATGACTAGACGCTGCTGCAGATGTGTCGTGAGCCATCATTCAGAAAGAATTTGATCAATATGTTTTCTCCAGGATTGCAGCGTGACGATGTATCTGTTATCCGCGCGTAGCGATTTCGGCGTGCGATGTGTCCTCAGATGCCTTGCGACATCAAAATGAATTGAGGCGAAAGAAGCGGTGAGAGTGTCCCACTCGTACGTCCCATAGCGAAAACAGCGACGCGGCTGGCAGTTTGAGGCCCTTTTTCGGAGACTCCGAGGCACCCATACCATTCGTATCTAGAAGGCAGCTACTGCAGGCCTGCAGAGGTACTCCATTTTCGGCAAGTCGTTGAGCAGGGTTCTAAACAACGCGACAAGCTTGAATTCTTTCCGAACTGTGTACGCAGGTTTCTCAAACAATGGAACACCCTTATTGCTCGCAGACTGTGCACCGAAATCGTTCCCAATATGTGTCCAGAGGGCGCTCCAGCCTTTATAGTTTGCCATCCGCACCGAACAAATAGCGTAATCCAGGCGAAAATCCAATGCTCGAGCTCCTGGTCACAGATACTCTGCACCGCAAGTCGTCAGCATTCCAGCACAATGCCTATTCTGAGTACGAAACAAGTTCGTCGAAACTTCGCCGACACAGAGCCACTGGGGCGCTCCGGAAGCACGAAGCATCTCCGCTTCTTGATTGAAACGTTGAAGTCGCAGTGGGGAAAGCGCCAGCTCGTATCGTTGCTAGTGGAAGTACCCCATGGGCATTCGCTTACCTTCGAATTCATCGCCATCTGACGTTCAGTCTCTTACAATACAGCACCGCATGCGTCCGTCTTCGCCTCATGCCCTTCGTCTCTGGATGTTAAAGCGTTCACCCGAGCTCATTCTTCGTGCACACCGACTTGAATGCATCCGCTGGAATCGTGCAGAATCGATTCCTGAACTCGTTCTACGCTCTAGCCAAAGGAGCGAGAGCGCGGTCTGCGCGCGTTACAGCACGTCCGGCTCCTTGGGGTACTACGAAACCGCTCGGATGCCCGGTCATTTTATGTTCCGACGAATCCAGCAAGTCAGCGAATGCCCACTTTTGATCATTGTACACCCGAAACCGTTGGTGACCTCAGCGCGAGCGCATGCATTCCTGCGAAAAGTCGTCCACATGAGGGATTAGGCGCTCCTATTTGCTCTGAATGAAGCTTTGGACGCACTCTGTCAGCTCGATACGATGATCAGCGCGTTGAAAAGGGTCCAGGTGCCGTCGTTCCACTTGCGGATGCGCCTGCTTGCGTTCCTGCTCCCGACCCGAGATACGAAAAGGCCCGCGCAATCTTCAGCAGCTTCATCTGGTTTCTGCTTAGTTTTTTTGGCTCCATTCTCTTGAGTCAGGGGCACGACGGCGGTTACGATGCTCATAGACGTGGAATCTTCGCTCACCACGTGGTGCTCCGCTTCGTCTACGCTGAGCAGCGAGGCAGAGTCTCGGTGCTCGACTCTGGCCTGGGATGGCACAAAGTGCTTACAGATCGATATCATCGAATAGACGCCTGAGGAGGCTAGCATGCTCGCTTACGTGGCAGGAGTCTGTCTTTCTCTGGAAGGCTCTGTTCAGCGGAGCCTAGTCGCGCAATTGGCAGTTCAGGAAGACGTCTCCTTGCAACCGTCCACTGGAGACGTGACTTGGGTCCGTCCGAGGCCAACAAGACGACGACGAGCTTGGACAAGCGGAAGCGACACAGACGCTCTCTCTCGCTCGCCGTGACTTGTCATCCGATATCGCCACCACACTGAGCTCTTTCTGCCACCACTAGCGCTTTATTCGCTTCCATCGACGCACCAAGAATCCCTTAGATTCGTCCCAGTTATCCTTGGGTGGCAACACGAGGCTGCAACAACCAGGTGGAGCGCCCCGCCAAGCGCTCGAGGTCGATCTGCATTTCGCTGTTGAGGTTTGTTTGATCATGGATGACACTTGCGCTTCAGATGCTGCGATCGCCGACGTAGTGAAGTGATATCTCACGGTATTCTGGGGAGCTTGGGTGCAAATCTCGGATCCTGCGATCAGTTCGTAGTGCATCTTCTGTCCAGAGCACCATCTGTGTGATCACAACAGGGTCTGACGGAAAGATTCCTGTGAAATGTGGACAACTGGTAGCGCTGCGTACGCAACTGTTATGAACATCTGCTTGACGAGGAGCGTTAAGGCGAAGAAAGCCAGACGAGACGTCTTTGACAAGAAAGGTATGCGATTCGGAATGGCTTGTAACAAATTACTTTTTGGAGAATGCTATCTTTCCTTGTGATTTTGCAGGGAGG
Organism: Cyanidioschyzon merolae strain 10D; assembly: GCF_000091205.1. Lineage (NCBI taxonomy): Eukaryota > Rhodophyta > Bangiophyceae > Cyanidiales > Cyanidiaceae > Cyanidioschyzon > Cyanidioschyzon merolae. The sequence goes on from NC_010145.1 coordinate 363,113, forward strand.
CATTCACAGTTGCTCCATACTGATATTTTTCGCTCCGACAGGTTTTCGTCCCTATCTCTGCTTATCCTTTATCGGATCCATCTTTTTGTTCATTGTCCGGTGGGTTCTTCTCCTTTTCCTCCACAGGCGAGACGGCTGTGATACAGTTGCTGTTCTCTAAAGGTTTTTTCCTCATGATAGAAACACATTGGGTACAAGACGGAAGAGAAATTTCTGTCTTCTGAATGTATGTATGCATGCATGATTCTATATGTCCCTTTCTGTCACGTCCATCACCCGAACGCGCGAGGACGGATTCCCACACTTCCGCTCCAGCTCGGGTCCGAGCGGAGAAGCACCGTGGCGGCTCAAGGATGGTGAAGGTACAGAACAGTTGTCGAATAATCATATCAAGAATGCGAACCAGTCTTCTGTTGATCTATGAGTGAAAAGTTCACAGTTGACAACAGAGAGGCAGCCTTCGACTGGACTGCATCCAGTGGGAATGTGATGACACGAAGAGCCGCTGGACGCAAGTCTCAGCCGTATATTTCCTCGACCAATGTTGAGAGAACGAAAATGACCTTTTCTTGGAGCAGGACTGAAGAATGTGTGATAGACAATGCACGAAGTCTTTCGTTTTAGGATGAGGTGTTGAACGGCCGTGTCTGTAAAGCGCTTATAATGCGGCCACAATGTAATCTGCGTTAGGGCACTTGTCGTCATTCTCGCTCGTCTTTCATCTATGATCAGCGGTAATACCCTTTCTGAGCACCCATCGTCAGCTCTGCCATTTGTGTCGAATACAGTCCTATCGATTGAGATGAGAAACCGTCACTTTTGCAGTACGCGTCTGCTTTCCAGGACGAAATCAGTGATGAGTCTCTCAGCGCCCTTTAGTCAACGGTAGAAACGTGCTGTTCTCTTCGTCTATCCGCGTCTCTCTATCCTTGTTTTCGTCAACAGGGGGGGGGGGAGAACTTCACATGGGGTGCTTCTATTTTAGTAGTTCTCAACGAACATATGGAATAGAATGGAATATCGGGGAGGCCGTCGTGCAGAGAGAATCTGACAGGTTCTGCGTGGGTGCAAGAGCATCAGCATACGGACGGCGGAAAGCGTGGATCATCCACTTGCTTATCTAAGACTAACAAAATTATTGAAGTAGGGCAGTTTATTACAAGATAGCTGGTACCGCATAAAACCTTTCCCCAACCTTTCCTCAATCTGCATGACGTCTTCCAGATGTTGAACACCTGCGAGCAAACAAACACACACGAAAGCGTTATGGGCGTGCAGGTGTTGCGGGCTGTACTGCTCTGGGTATAGCTTGAGCAGCTCTGGTCCAATAGACCGTGAAAGGTCCATGTATCCTCTTTATTAGGGCCTGAATGGCCACCAGCAAGGCGTTTCTTTCAAGTGCCCCGCTCCACAGTGCGATGGTGCGAAGCGCGCGCGCCCCATTGGCCAAACGGCCAACTTCTTGGCCCTCATGAGCCCCGAGCACGTGTAACCAGTAGAGACTGCGTTTTCAACGTGAAACTACAAGTATTTGTCGGTAGAGCGATCGTTGTCGTACTTGTTGATCAGCGCCCGTCTTCTGGAAGCGAGCCCGCTCGTGCTCATGAGTACCGACCTGGAAGAGCTGTCAGCAGCGTGGCAACATCGGCTCCTAGAAGAGTTCACTGTTGTCGACGCTGTTTTCAGTCAAGTCGTTGTTTTGGTCCAGGCGGGTGTCCCGGTTGGCTCGCCCGTGTTTCGCCGCCTCATCGGTCACATACTAACGACGCTAGACGAAAATGTCGCACGAAGCCGTGCTTTGCTTTGGAGAGAGGCTGTTTTGAGTGCCCGTCTGAGAGAGCGTGCAAGGAAACCTGTTGTGAGAAGAGAACGCCTGCGACAGCAGTTGATATCGGAAGCTTTCAAGAGAGCTCCGAGCACCGATCACGGCCAGCAGCACAGTGTCTCGCTAGAGTCGTCCTTAAAGTTTGGTTTGAGCCTGCTAGGCTGGCCAGCGGCTGCGGACCACGAAGACGAAGAGAACCGCAAACTGAGCGAACGCTGTACATACGAACGGAGTACCTACGGAACGCGTTTTTTCGTCTCGCTCCTTCGGGCGCTGCTCAATTTGGGTTTGGGAATAGAGCGTCTCAGTGAAAATACGGATGCCCTCTCCTTTTATTTAGCAGATGTGCCGGTTGAGCCGACGGAGCTCGGCTGGTCGCCGCCATCGACCTCTTCACCAGAACGATCACCGATGCTTTCGATATCACCACGACGATTCAATGACGGACATACCGCTGCTCAGTTGGCAGAGCGCAGCCCCGTTAAGGCTAGAAATGTTTGTAATGGGGCGGTACGGAGTTGCAAGACTCGCTCTGAAAATACAGAGCACCCAGCTATCTTAGGCGCGAATCGGCTAACGAAAGAGCCTATGGATCCGTTGCAGTGGATCGATATTTGTGCGAGTGGTTCCTCCTGGAAGCAGCTCATAGAGCAGGAGATGGTGGTGGTAGAACATATACCACGGAACGCATCCATATTTCTGGAATGCTTGCTTGGTCTCATCGCGAGAGGTGGCGAACACCAAGAGACATCAGATGCCCATGCTTCGGAAACAGAAGCTTCCAAGCAATGCGCTAGCTTGTCGAGAACGCTGACCGGCGTAACGTCGTTACAGATTCTTTTCGCTGAATCTGTCCGCATGGAGTGTTCGCGGAAAATGCGCTCTGGTTTCTTCCAAGCGCTCCCATCACTCCTTCTGCGCGCTTTGGAGCGCAACACCGTCTCGCCTGTTGTGGTGGATTATGAGCTGGAGCCGCAGGCCGTTCCCCTGGTAGCGCATCATGGCGAAGAAGAAGCGCCTAGCAATGGCGCTGAGCAGCTGGACGGGTACGAGAAACGACAATCATATCAGGTCGCTGCGCACTCGCTCTCCAAGCAACTGGACGATGAGCTTAGCGGCTTGTCGGCGCTTCTCGCTGGGGTCCTGGACCTCTGCCTGGCGTTTACGGATACGCTGGCGACTCAGCACTTGCGCCTTTCTGGGAAGAAAGGTCTGCGCACCTCGTTCTTTGACGAATCAGCGGCGCTCTTGATGGAGCGTGGGCACAGCTTTGAAAGTGTCGCGGAGCGTTTCCAGGACGACGTTTCCGCTGCGAAAGACTTCCCAGAAAGCGCCCCAGTGGTGCTCGTACCGCGTTCAGCATTCGCGGTGCTGATTTTGTATCCGGGGAGCGCCTCGCTGAAACTGCACATTTGTGATCGTATCTTGGATACGTTTTTTGCAGTGGGTACTGCGAAGATGACCGCAGACTCTTGGCGTTTCAAAGAGCCCTCGATCGAGAAACTCATCTGGCATTCAATGCGAATTCGACCGAGGGATCACGAGGGCCCCATTCGGAACTCAGACTTTGGAATGACAGCGACCATCATCGCCGATGCGGGCTCGTCGACACAGGCGGAGACGTCACACACCGACACACTGTGCGTTGGTATCGTTCCAGATTCACCAATTTCGTCAGCCCCGAAACTGTTGGAAGAGTACCTGCTGAGCATGATTGGTCTGCTCAACGGTTATTTGGGAAGCGTTCTTTCCGAACGGGAGGCGAATAGCGCTTCGCCAAACATCCGCAACGCTTTTCTGGAGACATCCTCTTCTTTGGCAGCCTTTCTAGAAGGGTTAATATTTAATCCAATTTATGCATCCTGGAGATGGCATATCACTGATTTACTTGAGAGTCTGGAGCGCGAACTGTGAGTGTGCTATCGATGTGGATGGCATTTTCGGAGAATACGTAATTCGCCGTGTTCGATGACGAATTACCGGGAGTCGATCCTCGTTTTGCGATCGCTCCACAGTGATGCTGGTGAGCGACACAGTAGCTCCCGGCAATATTATTGATTCGGGTCGAGCGCCAGTCTTTTCAGAAATGTACAGGGTGCTATCCTGATGTTGCCAAAATCTGCTGCTGCTAGATTTATATACATGTGCTTTGGCACGGAGCGATTTTCGCATCGAATTGCGGATTTCAGCCTATGAAGACGGTTCAGCTCGCTTGTGCCAACTCGACACAAATTTGGTCACTGCTGTGGGGCATACTTTTACGGCATTTGTGTAAAGGGCGAGGTCTCGCCACAATAGCTCTGCTGGGATCACAGTCAATGCTTTGATGCTAAACGGGCACCAGCGTCAGCACGGGCTGGAAACGTGTATACCCTGGTACGCGGAACACAAGCGCACTGGGCGGGCTTCTCGCAAGTGCGAGTTTTCGCAGTCGCGGCCCTAGGTATCGAGATTTAGTTCGCCTTTGGAACCCGCCTCAGTTTGGCTGCGAGCCTTCGCCACCAATCCATGCTAGAAAGTCGGCGCTGCGGAGCCTGACAATACTTGCAGCTGCAACTCTGGCCGAATCTGCGCCGCACGAGGACGCTAGAAAGTTCGTTGATTGGGCGACGCAGGCAGCAGACTCTTCCAGATGCAACTGTCGTGTGCCCGGAAACCTGCTAAAATGTTGTGGAAGCTCTGCTCGGGCGTTTTCAAGAAATATTTCCATGCTTGGTGCATCTCCAACCGCGACATCGCATCATGTGAGCTTGTCATGTTCGGGCTCAGTAAGAGGGAAAGCCTCAACAAGAGAACCTCCTTGATGCCAGCGGGGAGGCAAGCAGCGCTTAGTGCTCGATGAACTTTGCGCCCAGAGCAAGCGCATAGGGTACACACACAGACGCCCAGTGCAACAAAAACATTCCACGACCGTGTAGGGGTAATGAATACCCATGGGCAGACGCCTCCGGGCGTTTGTCGGCCCCTCCCCTGCTCCTGGCTTCAGCTTCTCTTTGTGCACTTCGACCATGACACACTGCCCTGCAAATTTGAGTAGTGTAAGCTCCTCGAGTCTCGTCCTCAGCACCGCATATCTTATGATATTGATGGCGTTGTTGAAGTCTCGGTTCACAAAGTCCATGCGCTTGTCGCTTCTGGTGGAACTTTGCAATGCGGGGAGTCTTCGAAATCGCGACCTCTATGCCGTTCGCGGCTTTGTCAGCTCGCCGTGCTTTTGTATCCTCAAAACGATCCGTTGGCTTTTCTCTGTCACAACTTTCTGGAGTGTCCACCTCAGCCCAATCTTTATATTTTGAAAATGAATGCACTTTTTTATGCAATTTGATGAGTACCTTTCCGAAGGGAGAAGAACTTGCGGAAGAAAGACCACATATGCCCTGGTGCCACCGTGTGCTGAACGCTTCAGTGGTTCGCCCAGTGGAGTGATCATAGCGTTTCACGACAGAAAACATTCCTTCCATGGTGTTGAGCCACGAGGTGTGCGGAGGAATCAAAAGCAGCGCTACCCCGATAGAATCGGCAAATGGTCGAATGCAAGGCGATGGTGAAATGCCGCGTTGTCCGGTAGAAAGACGTCGCCGGACGTCAGAGAACAGTCTTCAACGGTTCGACAATGTGAATGCAGCTGTGCGAGCCTTCTCTAAGAGCGAAGCTGAGGCGACCAAATGAATCCGCTGCATCTAGAGGAGATGATGGTATCCTCGTTCTCTACGAGTTCCATCGTTTTTAGAACGGGTTCCCTTCACCCCGAATATTTATGCACACTCCGCCGGCATCAACTGAAGGAATTCCGGGCGACTGAAGAAATAAAGCCACGTCACTGTGTATTATACCCATCAAGACGTTCCAGGAACGCTTTAGTTGCGATTTCGGTGGAAGATGGCTGCGCACGGACGAGGACTCGTTTTTTCGACCATATCTTAGTGTTTCCAGGACCACTCGAACAATATGTTGGGCAACAGAGACACCTGTAGTTCCTACTATCGCTGCTTTTGCTTTCCTTATGATGATAAACAGGTCGTTTTCTACCATTGATCGCAGGCAGTCTTCGAGAATATCGGTTTTTAACGCGGATCGCGAAACCTCCTTTGTTTCCGTATTCCTCAATCATCTGCCTACTGTGGTAGACTGACCTGAATGAGGAATGCAGGCCTCCTTGCAATGTTCAGTAAACAACGTATATCCGTCAGGCAACTCATCAACGATCTATACAGTCCAATGCATGGTGATGTGGATCGCCTCTTATCCACTTCAAAAAAGCATTCAACGGCACGCAGCCGAGGTGAAACAGAAATGAGTTCAAGGTACGCTTCGTACGCGCGCCCTGCCTTTACAGCGTCGAGGATCGAACGCTATATTTTATTACTTTTTTGTCGTTTTCTGTGTGTGTTCGAGGCAACGCTTGCTGGAGTTGAACTGAACGCTCAGATATGGCCCTTGGTCGTTTTCCAAGCTCGTACACAACGAGCGCCGGCACCTCTAGAGGTAGCGGCGGGGCTGGCTTACTACCGTTCTCTCAAGAGCCGTTGGTTGAACCGCGCGTCCTACAGCGGGCGATTCAGAACCGAATAACACGAAGGCGAATTCGTTTGGTTGGAGATTCACTCGTGCTTGTGTGCTCTGTTGCTGTAGCCGCTTCAATACTTGGGAGGACTTACCAACTGTACTCAGAAAGTAGTAATAGGTCGGCAAAGTAGAAAGTCGACGCCTCGCCTAGATCAGCATTTGCTGCAAAACTTTCGTTCTTGATGCGCGGCAGGTTGTTGCTGCTTTCATCCTGCTGTGCCTAGGCAACTCAACGGCTAAAGTATGTTGAACTATACGCGTTTATGTTTTTGTTGCTCGCGAGCTGGTTTTGCGAACAAACCTGGTTTTTTCAGAATAGTTGAAGGATCGTTTGGAAGTAACACTCGTTCGTATCCATTCGAAGCAGATTCCGGTGCAGGGTGCCCACATGAAACAATTCGTTCGCTTCGCATATTCCTGCTTCAGATGGAGTTCTGCCACGCCTCGACACAGAGGCGCGTTTCGAGTTCGGCAGAACTGGTCTGCGTTGCGACAGTACACCCTGGAGTCGCAACTGGCATCGGAGGCATCTCGTAGGCGGTTGTTTTTCTGCCCGCGAAGTGAACGCTTCTGCTCCAAAGTCTTGGGTACCCAGATTTCGACTGGAGTGTGAGCACTTCTCAGCGAGAGCGACATTTGGCCCCTGGTTCTCCATGAACTCGAGTAATCGTAGCTGATAGACATGTAAGTGCGGCGCTGGCTGTCTGGCGAGCGGAAAGCTGATGTATAGAGCGCGAGCCGTCTCTGTCAGTTAGCACTGACTTGGCATCTCTGCGTTCAGCCGATTCTCTTCTTCAACTTTCACGAATGTCAGACTTAAATAGAATGATTCCGCACAGGGCACTTCAGCGCTTACACTAAAGTTTGGGTGTCCTCCTGCAATGACCTGCACCAGCCATTGCGGTTATTTCTGCGACTGCCTCATTGCCCTCCCTCCTGTCTCTATAGCTCCGTTGCCAGCGGTCGAGGAATCCTGATCGCAGCGCCAAAGCTCCTATTTCGAGGCTTCCGACTGTTGTCGATGCATTTTATAGGCGGACGGAGGTGGCGTTCTGCGCTTCGCTTGCCAATTTCATTTTCTTCGTGTATAGCCTCTGTGCGCCGTTCGTGGCGGTGACTCATGAGGCCGGCATCGTGTCCACAGCTGTCCGCGACACTTGCACCTTCGAGGACTTGCCTGCAGCGCGCGAACGCTTGTTTCATCGCTCGGCACATGCCCGATACTAGTTCAAGAGGTTCCCATAAATGCACGCTGTCGTTTCCGCACACAGTTTCTACTCTACGATCACCGGCCTCGTCGGGGCGATCCCGTCAGCGGCTGCGTCGTTCGATGCACACGCAGACGCACATTGTCTCGCACGATGAAGAGATTTGTGGAACGCGACGTAGTTCACGTTGTAACAGGTGCTCAGATGAAAACCTGGGCAGGAGAACAACTCGAAAACCTGCGACCTGTCTCTGCTCCCTTCGTGCACATTGATGACGCACTGCCCACCGAGCGCAATCGCTGTCACGACTGACGTCAGAGTCCACAGCGCTGTTCCATGCAAGACGGTGGCGACGGACGCCTCCGAGAGCACATCCCGTGAGAGGAATCACGGTGGCGTCGACTGCCTTCTCATCGACGGCGACGAAGAGAGGGCCATTTGCTTTTCGAAGCGAATCGATGATTTGACGTGACAATTGCAGTGAACTTTCGGCATGAACTTTTTGTGAACAGGTCGTCAACGGCGGACGTCGAGTGATTCTCCACGCCAATGCCGCAGCGCGCATCGCTGCACCACAAGGTGGTATGGTACAGTCGATCGAAACCTCTAACCATGCGCGATGTGAATATGCTTTACATGAGAAAATGCGAAGCGCCGATGTTGATGCGTACAAGTTGGATGATGATATCGGGTAAGGCACGAATCCGTGCTCGAGGGCGTCGCGAATGATGTCAATGACGATGACGTGACGAATACGAGCGGCAAAGCATCGAAAGAGCTACTCCGAGGACACGATCCAGAATTCTGAAACTCTATATGAGTATGTAGTGCTTTATTGCTTCACTGTGAACGCCGAGGCTGTAAAGCGAAAGCGTCCGGACGGAATGAGAGAGAAAGGCGGGAACAGGGCAAACATTTCAGTATTCCATTTTACTCTGCCTCATTTTTGGGCCAGCGGGTTCACGCCCTGTCTCTAGACAGCGCCAAAACCGACGTAATGAACGGATGCAATCGCCATGGAAGGAGCGTTGCCGAGCCTCCTAGTTTCACGATACTGCTCCCGGGCAGCGAGGACGCGCGAAAGGCGCACTCGAGACGCAGCACGCACGTCAACGGTGCTCAGGTAGACGGGGGTGCAACCACCACGAACATAGCTTCATTAAACCCCACAAGTCCCCATTCCTTATCACAATCAAACACCGTGACGTAGTTTCACGAGCTCCTCGACGAGCTCAGGGGTCGTCTTTATACCGTGCTTCTGCAAGACGCCCTGGATGGCCTCTCTCTCCTGTGCAAGCTGCTCTTCAGTCGGAGCAACCTGGCGAGCCATCTTTGCTGCAAGCCGCTTCAGCACCAGTTCGTCCTCTTTACTAAAATACATATTCTCTTGGGATGTCTCGCGCTCCTGCCAGCGACGTCCAAGGCTCCCGGCTGCAATCCTGGATTCGTCGCTGCCGCCAGCGTAGTGGCGCCGAGTTTGTCTGGGTTCAGCAACTACAGCACGCTCGCTCCGCGCGGTCCAAACTGATCGCAACGCTTGCAAAGACCGCACCAGTTGTCGGTTCCAAATCGATGACCGGAGACTCATGACACGGTGCTCTGTTGGATATATCGTCAACGCAGTTCTATGTGCAGCGCAGCGCTTCATCGAGAAGCGCCCGACGCGGTTGCACGATTCGCGTTTGTGTCGGGCTGCTGATCGTGGCTGAGCATCGTCCGCAAGCCCATGTACTAAATTTTTCTCCCAGATTGTAGAACGGAAGCGTTCATGTCGGACAATCTTCGAAGGCAAGTACGGGCGGTGATAAATGATAGAACTTGAGGGTATGGTTCAGAATGATAGACAGTCTCAAGGATTCCGATGATAATCACGTTGTAGGTGATCCGCTCGTTCGTGTCAACGAGAGCTTACCCACGAAAACACATTCGAGTCTAATGCGCTGGACGCGCATGCTCTGCCAATTTCTGGGACGCAGGTGTAATATCCCCAACATATCACAGACTACATTCTTACTCCCCGACGGAGGCCATCTGCAGAGAACCAGGCTCTACTCGTCGACAATCTGGGCACTCGCTGAGATATGCAGTATTGCGCTTCACCGACAGCGCATCTTTGCGAACTGCGAAAACTGTCTCTCACAGCGCGGATCTGGAGCGTGCCTTTCGATGTAGACGGCTGAGTCCGCACATGCCAGCGGCCGTGGGATGAGCAGGGACGTTGTTGCCTTGCTGCACAGACGCGAACCTGCCATCCAATTGGAAAGTGATTGCTGAGCTGCTCGGCGAACTGGGAATGTCCACTGCCGACACACTAGAGCTGAACGCCCTGGACAAGCACCGTCGGTACAGGATTGACGCTCCTGCGGAGTCGAACTGACAATATAGAACTGAATCCGAATCGGTGCAGGCATTTCTAGAGCGCGTCGCACCAAAAGCACGCTTCTCGGAAATGCATGGAGCACTCGAAAGTGACCGATAAGCACATCTGCGCGCTCTGGCGGCTACGTACGCTCCAGTCATGAATCGGAATCCTCTTTGTGCTTGTCATCCTGCTGCGTTCGCCTGATGCCCGCATCAGAAACGCGCCCCAAGACGATTACGCATCATCACAACGTCCAGATGCCGTCGTCCGAAGCTGAACAGCGCAGCGACGCTCGTCTGTGTATCATGTACGATTTACGACCAAGTCACGCCACTGGGAACGCGGAACCTGCTGTCCGCTTCGTCACGAGTGCATACTGTATCGTGCCAGGGGCTACGGACGAAAAGCTTTCGTAGAGACGTTTCTCGGGCGCTTAGGATTCGACCAGGCACGAGTGATAATTTGTTTGGAGAGCGCTTGTGCAAGCACGGAGCAGACTGCTGTTTTCTCATGGGTTTACACTCGAAGCGTCGAAGACGCTGTTCTCCGGATTCGTGGACGCTGCCGGCTGACAGGGCACTCGCTTCATGTCAACTGCGGATACATATACTCGTTGCGCTGAGCGCGTGGAGTCCTCGCGTATTTTACGCGGCCTGAATAAACGAGTCTTGCCCCGTGTCTCTGGATTTTCCGGGTTTGTAGAATGGTTGATGCGAACCAGGAAACTCTATGCTGCGCGATATTTATCGGCATCCGGGAGAGCGCCCGACATGCTGTACTAGACCTTCAAGTTCTGAACAGCACCACCGCCAGTAGCTCCCTGCGGAAATGCTGGTTTATTCATATAATCCTTCGCGTGCCGAACACCTCTGTCGAAACGACTGGTGACGGTAACCGGGGCGCCAGGCATTCGCGGCACCAGAGCGTGCATCGCTGAAGTGCGCAGCGCTGCAGCTTCGTCAACGCTCCGCTAAAGTAAAACGGTTTAAGCGACATGGACAACGTAGATAGGAAAGCGGACGGATCTTCGCCCGCTAGCCAGTCTAGAGCGACCGTGGCGACAACAGCAAAAGAGCCGAAACCAGGGTTCCAGCAGCCGTTCGCCCGTGAGGACGCCCATAAGCTCCTTTCGCGGGCCAAGCTAGAGGCCCTGCTCGAAGAGGTGGCGCCCGGTGAGCGCCTGGACGACGACGTTGTGGCTCTCTTGCAAGAGCACATAGAGGACTTTGTGGAGAGTGCACTCGACTACGCATGTCGTCTGGCGAAACACCGCAAGAGTCGGACGATTGAAGCGCGGGACGTGCAGCTGTACCTGCAAAAGGCCTGGTGTCAGCGCGTGCCTGGCTATGGAGTTGAAGAGCGTGTTCGAAGACGAAGTGAGGTGCCGGCGCATGTCAAGCGAATGGCAGAGGCGCGCAAACAACGGAACATTTACGCTTCAAGTCGTTGAGTGCAGCTGCTCGTGCACCACACCCGAACGCCTCAAGCTGCCGGCTCGTGTGTTGGCGTCTATGCTTCCGAATTAGATCACTCTAAAGAATTTCATCATTTGGATGAGCGAGAGGAAACGCGAATGCATTTTTTTCCAGCTGCACATGCGGTGGTCTTTACGCGCTGGCGAAAGACCGTATGGGATCCATATGTTTTTGACTGCTGCTAAGAGCAACTGCACTGCACAGGCGGCGCGAAGACGGAGCAAAGCGAGTTCGCAAGATACGCCTCCTCGTGTGAACTAGCAACAGAGTCTAGTTCCAATCAGGGAACGTGCCCAGTTCCATACGGAACCATCTGTGGACCTCTGAGCACGCGCATACTGTGCAACCGGAATGAGACTTGTTTTGCGCAAGCGATTAGTCCTCGATTTCGTGCTCGTCTGCGGTGCGAGCGTGTAAAGGGTGACGCACTTCGGTGACACCTTGCCGCGACATCTCGACGGAATTCAGTTTTGCGAGTTCGGATTCGGAAACCTTCCGCGCAACGAGATGTCTCTTCCAACGGAGAGATAGCCAGGCCGACTGACAGCGTTCAGGAGTGCTAAACTCTATAAAGTCAAAGCCATCCACATTGCGAGCGATGATGCTGTAGTTTCCGGCATGGGAGCGGAAGTCTTTCGACCACAGCGGCATGTCGTTCGAGGCATCGTTCGCCGCACCGCCGGTTGTTGAGCGCGGCCCGGTTCTAGCTGCCGGGATAAAGGGCGAAACGCGGACAGCGAGACAGCGACTAGCCCGGTCTCTCTCCTTTTTCAACTCCAAGAACTCCTTTTGCTGAACGACTTGGGTGAGAAGCGGTTTCGGTACGCGAGACACTCCATGCAGATGCGTAACGACGACGTGGCGGTCTACGTGGCTCGCTGCCGAGCGGGTGTGGAGCTTGTAGTGCAGCGAGGCCAACTCATGCTGAGCTGCGCGCATGCGCGCGTTCGTTGCGTTGAGCGCCACAACCTGCCACCGTAACTGGGTCGCTGTTGCAACCATGCCAAGCAAGCGCTCCAGCTCGAGAAATTCCTCCCAGTGATTTCGAGCCATCTCTAGCAGAAACAGAGAGTACGGTGTTTCTGCCTCAGCCTCCTGACCATCGCGCTTCCTATTCATTGTTGGACTCGATCCCGGACACGACTCCTCTCTGATATCTTCAACGACGACGCTGCCTCCGGTCCATACGGGAGCGCTGCAGGTACCTGCGACCTCGCCTGGGGTCGCGGCGGGTTCATTCGCATTCAGTTCTTTGCACACCGGCTGCGAGCGCGCAAATGCGTCTTCTGTTGGCCTGTCCGCCTCCATGGATACGTCCGATATACTCGGACCTGGACGCACCGCGGAGAGTGCACCTCCCTGATGCATCCCCGAGTGGCCGCACGGCAGCGCGCAGACTTGCCGTGTATCGGACATGGGCATTTCGCATGGATGTGTCGGATCGCCTTTGGTGCAGGAGTCGTCTGGGTTTCGCCAGTCGTGGCAGCGCCGCTTGCATCGATGGCGTCCACAGGGCAGCAGCTGATTGCAAGCTCTAAAACAGCGGAACGGCTTTGCACTGCACGGTATCTGACGGTGCTCTTTGTGACCTCCAATGCATTCACGTAGCACTAAATGTAGACATTTCGGACAATCACCTGCGTGACAACGGCCCAGCGCGCACGGATGTCGACATGGTCGTTCCTTTTGGCAGGGCGCATTGCATATCGGTGGCAGTGTACCGCATGGTACTGGAGGTTCAATGCGCTGTCTACCGCAGGCACAAACAAGGGGCTCGTGCGACACAGTGGCGCACGGTGGACACGCGCCCTGGTGGCAACGCAATGGACATGGGTGCGAGCATCGTGCGGAGCGTCTGCCGTCGGCGGCGCGGTTGCAGCTCCGCATACATTCATGACGGGTATCATTACAGCATCGCTCACTGCACCGGTGACGGTTGCAGCTCAGAAGTTTCCCACACAGGCGATCGCACAGTAAAATCCCCGGATCATACGCTACGTCCATGAGATCGATGCAGGTCAGAGAGAAACGCTCTGAGCCGCATCGACAGTGATGCTGGAGAATTTCAGTACAGACAACGGGCGAAGCGTGGCGCACTCCTGGGCAGCGCATCGGAAACGGCTGGTCGTGCAGAGCGCATTGCATCCATACGGTTTCGTCGCAGGCCTCGTCTTCGGCAGCAGCGCCGTTGTGCGCATTCATCGGATGACAGATTTTGCTACAGCGGTGTCCGCAGCTCTTTTCGAAGCCACAAGGCCGACCACACTGGAGTCGTTCCGTACAGGTATCGACGAGCTGCTTGCGGTACTCAGCACAGCGATACGTAAACTTTTCACGTCCGCAGCGACATGATACCTCGATTGTGCCTGGACATGGCGCGCATGGGCCTGGATGGCAAACTTGAGAACAACCCCCATGTATACATAGCTTTCTCCCACAACGACGCCCGCACGAGTGCGCGTTCGCGCTTGGTGGTCGCCTCTGACCGTCCAGGACAACCTTACCACAGAAACAACGAGGCTCGAGCAGCAAAACCTGCCAAGTCTGACAAGCAGGGCAAGGGTACTCGTCTTGCACGTTCCTCTTCGCAACTTCGGGAACCTTTTTAGCCCAGCGCTGGAAACAGTTCCAGTGGACACAGTTCCCGCACTCACAGCACGTGTGGATCGGCTCCGTTCGCCCTATCCGACATAGACAGATAACACACTCAAAAGTGCCTCTGTTCAGAGACTGCTGTAAGCTCTCGTCGACTTGAACAGACTCTCGGGAGCTCTGACAAGGCATGACTTGTATAGGACGTCCACGGAAACAAATAGAACCCAAAACCCAAGCAAACCGTCACCGCCGCCAGTGTCTAGGCGACTGCCTGGCAACCGCGTACCGCTTTTGAGCGCGGCGAGCGGGTGCGCTTTTCGGCCGGGACGCGTGTCCGAGCGCGCATGCCAGCACAACCCGCCAAGCGCTGCCGCCAGCGCGACCCGGACACGTGCGCAGGCCGTAGCGCTGCACGTGGAGGTACGTGGGACGCTATGTACCAGTTTTGCGCAGGATCAGGAGACTAGGAAAAGCGCAGCGCCTTTCCTACAGCGGGCAGTTAATCGCTGATGCAGCTGGCAGCGTACGTTTCCCAAGCTACGAACCTAGCTTCGCTAATAGCCAGTAGCGTTCGCGCTCCCGGGAACTTTGGGTTTGATTCATCGATCTTATACCGAAAGAAAACTTATACAAGTGCACAGCGACTGATTTTCAGGCAAGCACCACACCGTTGAGGAGTAGCGAGCGTTCACTCCTGTCGGAAGCGGGTGCGGGCGTTTGAGCGTCTTGACACCGGGTGCGCGTAGGTGAAGCTCGTACAGACTCCGGCTGTGGCAGGCCTTCATGACCTTTGTGGAAGGGCTTTACGTGAGAAAATACCCTTATGAACACCAGCTGTGCCGTTTCTCGCGAGCGCTCTGCGTCTCAAGAGGAACGCGTTGCGGGCAAAGCGTGCGCAATCGTCGCGCATTTTCCCAGCTGACTTGTCTGTTCAGCGATCTGTTGGACTGGAGTGAAACCGAAAATATCGTTGTGCACTGGGAAGCCGGTGAGCTTGCACGCGGCAGTTTTGGTGTAGTGTACGCTGGTGAACACCGCGGCACTGGGACCCCTGTGGTCATCAAAGCCGCACCAGCCGATGACGCCTTTGCGCGCTCCCTCCTCGAGACGGAGCGGTATATTAACCGCAAACTTAGAGACAAGGCTGCATCGAATGGGGTTGTAGAGTCGGTGGAGCCGTTTCGCTGGGCTCGTTACGTCGGCGATGTGCGGCTGCCGAATATGTCGCCACCGACGGCGGTAGCCCGCCAGTGTGCACCGATGGCCCTCGTCTGGCAGAAAGAGGGTTCGGGTGAGACGCTCGAGGACTTCTTATCGGGAAAGCCTGCAGCGGCGCTTGCTCAAGCCCTCGGCACGAGCGATACATCGCCTGGGTCGGTGCGACTATTCCGCTCCACTTTCCGGCGCGTCGTTGGTGAGCTTCTCAAGGCGCTGGTACAGCTCCAGGAATGGGGTATTATGCATCGAGACGTGAAACCGGCGAACATCTTGGTCGTGCCCCGAGCAGCGGATGATGCGCCCCTGAAACTCATTGACTTTGGTTCAGCTTGCGACTGGCGCTCCTTCTGGAAGCGTGGTTTCGATCCGGATCGAGCTACCTGTGACCCGCTCTATGCGGCACCGGAGCTGTTTATCTCTCCATTGAGACCAGATCGCTTCGATGTTTTCTCTGTTGGCCTCATTGGCCTGCGAGTCCTCGTGCCAACACTGCACAGTGAAGACCGCTTGCGAGAGTGCGTTACCCTACTGCGAACTCGTTACCAGTGGGACATAGAGGCCTGGGTCGCGGACCAGGTAAAGAAATCAGCGCGTAGCAGACCAGTGCTGCAAGCACTCAGCACCACAGACAACCTCGCTGAGCAGGTGGCACTCATTGCCGAGGATCCTGCGCTTTTGCAGCTTCTGCGTGCCATGTTGCGGGAGAGTCCTTTCGCTAGAGTGAGTGCTGGTCGAGCGCTTGAGCTTTACAACTTTGATGCCGCGCTATACTAAATGGTGGTCGACGCAGCGTAGATATCAGCGCGCTCCACAAATGCATATATCCGCCTCAGTTTCCATGCATCTAAATCTAAAAACGGCATGTTTATCAGCAGCCTCGAAGCGATCGCCGGCTGCATGGCATGGGACGTGGATCGTCCTGAACCTCAGCGCTTTCCGTCATAGAGTATTTGCGCAGCAACGGGAGCGTACGCACGGCAGCTGTCCATGGAGCTCAGAACCGGGAGCATCCTTGCAGAAGCATATATGCGATGCTCGTACCTTGATCTTGACGCAGAGCAGTTCACAGCATACGGGATACAACTTATCGCCATGCACAAGATTTTTCACGTTTTACACTGAACCTTGGTGGATGCGAAGCCACTTTTTCGGGCAGGTGAGACATCAGCGATGATGCGAAAGGCAACAAAGTCGTGTGCCGGCCACAGATCTGTTGTTCTGAACCTGAAACCATAGAACGGATGGCATGGATTTGGATATGGCAAAAATTGACAGGCAGCGATTTTCTTTAGTCGTCCAAAGAGCAGGCATAGCGTGAGGATGTCGACCGGGCACACGCAGCAACGAATGGTTTCCTCAGTCCACGTCCGCGCATCTATTGTAATAAACCGTGTTGTGATCAGATCATATGTGTTGTCTGCGATTTAGGCCAGCTGCCGCGAAGAACATTGCATGTTATCAACTGGCGGTAAAGCGACTTGTAGAATATCACGACCTCCGTTTGCCAAGATGTTGATAGATGGAGGGCATCCCCGTGCCTATGGCCATGCGCACACTCTCAACACGACCAACCGAACTCCTTCAGTGATTGGTGCTACGAGCCGTAAAGGATTTACGCAGTGAACATCATTTCCCGACGTGCTTGAGTGCAATGTCGAGTTACACGCGGTGCATACTGCTGCTATTGCTGCTACGAGCCGTAATCGATTTACGCAGTGAACATCATTTTCCGACGTGCTTGAGTGCAATGTCGAGTTACATGCGGTGCATACTGCTGCTATTGCTGCTACGAGCCGTAATGGATTTGCGCAGTGAACATCATTTTCCGACGTGCTTCAGTGCAATGTCGAGTTACACGCTGTGACAACAGCAGGAGCAGGAGGAGCAGCAGCAGCAGCACTAGTTCCTACGGCTACTGTTCCAGACTGCAGATTTTCGCTGCAAGTCTCAAATTCCCGACCGACTTCGACGCGACTGGCGAGCTTCACTCAGCGCTTGCTGTTGCCAGTAGGTGTAGATTTGTTCAGGCGTCTTGCTGGGAATGCGATCCGCAAGACGTCGCCAGTCCGCTCCGAGCTCCGAAAAAGCCTCTGCAAAAAGTATCTCCTCCTCTGGAGTCCAGATTGCAAAAGCGCTACCACGACCAGAACCAGCTACAGCCGTTCCTCGACTGCCACTCCACTCCAGCGCTGTGGATGCAGCAACGTTACCCCGCCGCTCTGCCTGCTTGCCGTGAACAGAGGTGTCGCGCTCTCCGTCGCCTTTGGTGGGCGCTGCTTCACCCTCGGGTCGTTGGGAAACTTCGGGCTCGCGCTCCTGCAGTGGTAAGTAGCGGTCGAGACCCAGTCGCCTTCGATTCATTCGAAAGAACTCTGCACATTCGCGAGCAGTGCGTGTACCTAGAAACGAGGCAATGGCGCGAAAGTTTGTTCCAAACTGGGACAAACCCTGATAAAACAGACCCAGTTCATCCTCAGTCCATGGACGTTCAAAGGCTGACAGCACGCCCACCACCCCACTAGAAGCTGCTACCGCCGGAGTTTTTGTATCAGAAGCAGGCACCCAAAGTGAAATCGGTTGACTTGCGTACACCAGAAACGGCACCGAGTCAGCGTCAAAGCAGAGTTGCACGGGAACATTGGCCCGCCGCAAGCGTTGATACGTGCGAAACGCGCCCCGTAGTCCCAAGCGCAGTTTGTTCTGAAAATAGAAAAGAACGCAGTCCGCTGTCGTCTTAAAGTCCAAAAATGAGGCAATGGTCCTAAAATCCTTGTAGTACATTAGAAACTTTTCAATAAAGATGCGTTGTTCCCAGGCTGTCCAAGGATTCACCAGCTGTGCCTCCTGATACGCCGCAACTGCGTCCTTCACAAGCACACTGCCTCCGTCATAACGAGCTGTTGAGCAGGGCAGCCACTCTTGGTCAGGAATGGGTGCCAGGTTACGAGACCAGCGAGACCGACCTCCTGCGGTTCCACCATCCATTTCGATTTCGAAGAGGTAGGTATCCAGGTCGGCCAGCACGGTGGTTCGCTGCTGGGATAACGCACTGGTATCCAAAGAACGAGCAGCGAGGAAGAGGTAGCGATCGCGGTACTGAGTCCGAGCCCGCTCTCGCTCATCCCGTTGACTCTCAGCACGTCGAAGGCGTTGCCGCCATGCCGCGGTTAACGCGTCATACTGGTGCCGCAACGCTCGAGCATACTTTCGGTGCCATCGGTAGAGGTCGCGGAATACTTGCATCAGCACCGATCTTTCCGCTGTGAGTAGCGAAGCATCCTTTGGATACGAAGTGAGGCTCTCGCTTGGATGCCTCTCCCGAGCGCCTACGTTTGGGCTAACGCCGGCTGCCCCTGAAGCCGCTATCGTGCCACTCGGCACGATTACTGTGCTCCTCATGGTATCGCTCCAGTACTGTAGGGCATGGTCCGCGGCGTGTTCCTGTTTGTGGACGAGCAAGTCCGCAACAGCTGTAGAGCCAGCAACAAGTGCCGTTTCCCATTCCAAAGCATCGAGCTGGTCTGTCCCCGGCAAGTGCTGTGCTAGCCGCTCGTGCGCGGCCGCTACGGCTTTCCGACTATCGCCCAGAACTTGTTCCACAATATCAGCTAGCTCTCGACACTCAAGCACTGAGTCTACGGGAGCACTGGGTCCTCTCGAAGCACCAACATCAGCGTACGACTCGGTCGCTACAGACGACTCCTGCGCTGTTGCAGCACGCTGCTGGCAAGTTCTGAGCTTCTCCTCCGTTTGACGCAGCGCCTCTTCAATCTCCTGAATTCGACGAAGTAGGTGCGCCTTCTTTTCTTTGTATGAAGCTTCCCCAAAAGGTTCTGAAGCACGCTCAGTTTGTCCTGGGTCGCCTTTTGGCGCGGCAATAGAGACTGCCCTCGCCACGGAGCCAGTAGCGCGTTCCATGTTCTGGGACCGTTGACCTTCGAAGCAACATACACGCCCAAGATGAACACTTTGCGCCCTACAAACAGTAGCGAGGAGCTAATTCCGGTGCAAAGCAGCCTGCGCTATCTTTGGAACGCTTCAACGGAAATAAGGGCACGCGTTCAATGCACTTGTGAGCGCACCCATTCAGGGGCCGGTGGAAGCTCACCACATACGCAAGTGACCACGATATATGCTTGAGAAAAGGCCACGGGTGATCACAAAACGCAACCTATGTGCAGTTTGTCTGGAAGCGCATATTCCCCTACAAACTGCTGAAGGGACAGCGCGGACAGAGCGTGTTTACGAGTACAAGAGTAAGCGCGGTCCCTATCAGAAAACACAACAGAGTGTTGTCTGTGAAAGCCTCAATCACTACTCTTCTAGCGCATACAACGCCCAGGTTGACACCTGCCGCAACGACTCAGAAAGACAGGGGTTATGTTCCTTGAGAGCGACCGAGTGTCCAGTTGCACTGCGTCAAACGCCCGCCCAGGGTCACCGTTCTCCGCTCGGGACACCGAGCACCACGCCTCAGCACTGAAACCCACTCGGAAAGTTGCACTAGGGCGTCTCGGGTTCTGTGGGTAGTGTATCCCACTGCACCAAAGCGTCGCTATTCGATGCTGTGGCAGTGACGCTTTCCCGTTGCAGCGCTGTTTTCCACTGGAAAAAGTTGCAGCGGCCGCCACGTTCAATCGGTCCCGCTGGTCTGCGGCAAACATAGAATTGGCGTCCCCGATGTGGACCCTGTTTCACTGTACGAAGAACAGCAGGTTCCTGGTGGCCGTGGCACCGCGGAGTACCCCGTCGTGGGCTGTCTGCACTCGGTACTGCAAGTAAAGCCCGCCACGCTTTCGTATCTGTCTTGCGCACCGACGGACGACTCGACATCTCATCAGCTTGAAGCGGGTCACTGAGCTTTCGCTGAGCTGAGACAACCAGAGGCGTCTCCCGCGTAGTTGTCGCCTGGGGCTGCGTCCGCCTTATGTATCGCTCCAGGGTGAGCTGCTGTGCGCTCGCTGGTGCGGGGTCGGCAGCTTCTTTGGACCCAGCCGAGGCCTCATGGAGTTTGGAAAGCGTGGCGTTCTTAGTCCTTGCACTTCCA
Organism: Cyanidioschyzon merolae strain 10D; assembly: GCF_000091205.1. Lineage (NCBI taxonomy): Eukaryota > Rhodophyta > Bangiophyceae > Cyanidiales > Cyanidiaceae > Cyanidioschyzon > Cyanidioschyzon merolae. The sequence goes on from NC_010145.1 coordinate 383,409, forward strand.
ATCGTCGGTAACGAGGCTGTGTCGGTGGGAGTCCCAGCAGCAGCAGCAGCAGCAGCAGCAGCAGCAGCAAACTCAGATGCGTGAGGCGCTTCGCAAGGCTTGCTACCGCAAGGCAGACCATGTGCCGCGGCACTCCAAGCTGCCTGAACTGGGGGCGAACACGCACGCCGTCCTTCACGTTCCAGATGGAGCCGATCCATATGGTGAGGCACTGATACCGGCAGTTCTTTGCATGCGGCGAGAGCGTTCGTGCTCCGCTTGAGATGCGGTGACCGCATCGATACATCCAACTGGCCTTGTTCGGATGATTCTTGCCCCTGACCCGTTGTAAGTAGTTCCGCGATTATCGCTCGCGTCGTCCTTGTCGACAAGCGAGAGTTCGTTGCTTCGGAAGCGCTGAGCTCGGGCTTCTGATGCTGCTTCCAGAAACTGTAAATATCTGAAGATATTTGGGGCTGAGCGTCCTGCGAAGCTGCTGCTGCGGCTGCTGCTGTATGAGCATCTGTGATGATGCTCTGTGGTGAGTTCGCGGCGAGCCCCTGGATCGCCTTTTGCGAAACTTGCCGCTCTATTGCTTGCACGAGGGAGACACTTGTACGATGGGGCTTCGTCCCGTGATCGCTCAGGCTGTTATCGGAGTCTGCAACACTGCATAAGGCTTCCTGTGTTTCGTTTCTGAGTTGCGCTTCTGTGGATTGTGTACTGGATTCCTCTGCGACGTTGCATACGCTTTCGCTCTCTTCGTTTCGTAGATGCCCTTGTTGCATACGATTCACGAGCCCATGACGTTGACGCTTGCCCGATCCGGTTGCGGAACGTATAGAGTTCTGCCAGATGTGCCGCAAGGAAGTTTGTTTTTCATGAAAATGATAAGAGTACCGAAGAGGGACACATGGATTAGACACTGTCCATGGCCACTTTTCCGTATCGATCACGGGGGCGAGTTCCGCGACACACGGACAATGGTCAGATCCCATCACGTTAGGCAACAAGTCACATGCCGTGCATCGAAGGTAAGGGCCCGCATTGCAGCTCAGAAGAATGTAGTCTATCCTGGTGCCGTAATTCGTGAGACGCGCTTGTGTCTGTGTATTCCAACAACTGTATGCATCTCGACGATTGGGCCATTTTTCGCGGAACAAGTCACGGAAAAGGTCATCCGAAAGCATCCTGTGCAACCAAACCCGTGATGGATGTGTTTCGAAGACGATACGATCATTCGGTGCCGACACCTTCTCCGTTGATACAGCGCTAGCATCCCTTGACGTCACGCCTGCCGTATGCGAAGCTGATCCTGGTAACAGCGTTCCAAGCAGGGCGCTTTGTTGTTCGGACTCGGCTCCGTCTGTGAAGCGGGGTGCATGTGCCGGGTGCCCAGTGAGGATTCCGGCTGCCGCCTTTCTCAAAGAAGGCGACTCCAGCAGCTTAGGATACAATTTAGCTGCCTCGCGCTCAGCTTCCTGCGGGTTGCAATGGTCAATGCGCTCATGGGCAGTATTCAAATCACCGAGAATGACTACTATTCGGTTCTGGGTCCGGACCAAGTGGAGACAACGATCCTCCAAACATGTTAGGAATCTTTGCTTGTAGAAGAGACGTTCTTCGTTAGCGGCATTTGGTACATAAACATGTACGAGAATAAGGCCGCATACATCTAGGACAAGCGCTCTTCCTTCCTCGTCGAGTTGGCGATGCTCTTCGCGCTCCGCAGTACCTAGCGCTTCCCCAGATGAGGACCATTCCTCGGGATAGTCTCCGACGTGTAGCTCTGGTAGTGCTCGCCAAGTTGGCAACTGTTGTTCGCGTCGCATTGTCGATATCTGGCCAGACCGGAGGCGCTCGAGAAGCTCGCGAGCGCACGGTGGTGCTGAAGGCCACTCCAAACAGCGAGCAGGGAGCTCGCCTGTGAGACCCTCCTCAGCTCGCCAAACCTCCCAAGTACAACCATCAAACTGCGACGCTCTCCCCGAGCAACGAACGTAAACGGCAACACCAGCGTACCCGACTGTTTTGCCCTGAGTTTTCGACGCACAGAACGAGAAGTAGCCCTCGAACCAGAACGGGTACGAGGGGTGCTCCAGCCTGGCCAGATGATCAGGAAAGTCTTCCGATCTTGTTTTCAATTCCTGTAAGCAGATAACGTCTGGTGGCGCTCCGCTGGGCGCCAGACGAAGCTCACGGACGAAGCACTCGAAGAGCACCTGGTCGTCCGAGAGCTGCTCACGTCGCCAACCATGCTCGCGTCGTTTCCGTGCTATGAAAGCTCGGAGCCCGTTGACGTTCCAGGTTACGAGCCTCAACGGTAACCTTTTCATCAGCGAGAAGCTGAGTGCCCCTAGCGAGCATCCCTTAAGCCACCCAGGGTTTTCACGAAAGCCCCACAGTACGTATGCGGAGCAAACGTGCAACCCCGACACTGGCAACGCAATACGCAGTGCACTTTGAGCCGGTTTCTACTCGGGGCAGAACATGGTGATAAACTAGTTTTTATGAGCACAAGCCCTAGACATCAGGGATTAAATGAGATACTGCAAGTTGAAAAGGTTTGCTTTAGAGACTCATCGACCGAAGCGTCACTGTCTCCGTGTTCCCAAAGCAAGCTGCTGCATGGGGATCCTCTGCTTTTGCTGCGTTGCAGAAACTCCAAATTCGTATCCCCCAGATGCGGCGTTCGACTGTATAACAAACGCTTGCAACACCGGAGGCTCGCGGACGTGCTGCACCACAACGTGCAACCTGTCTCTGTGTCGTCCAGAGCGCGTTGTTGTAACCACGTGGTGCGATACCGAGATCCTCTTACAGAGAGCGGCTTGCCCAGAGTGACCTATCTCATTCAGAGTATTGAAAAACAGCGGTCCGAAGTCTCTGCTGCACATCTGTGGTAGACTCTTCACGAACGAGCAATTTATAAATTCCTCTGGGTAGAACGCCAGACTCGGCTCGTGCAGGTACCTTATCCGGTGTCGAACATTCGAGCATGAGCTTGGGAGTCCCGGAGCATTTCGCTCTCGGCTTGGGGGAGCATGAAAGTTAGGCTACTAGCCGATATCAGAGATGAGCGCAGCTGGCGAGGTTGGAATATTGTCGCTCGCAGCAGGCATACTGAAGCGTGCAATCGAGTTCGGCTCATTCTGGTCAGTTTTTAATTTGTGGATGACGATTAAGTGTCGATGCTGAACGCTTCCGTGTGATACAGCGCTCAGGTCTATGACCGCAAGCACCAAATCATCGGCGCTCCAGCGCTAAAGCTAGTCTTGTTTCGAAACCTGCTCTCAGTGATGGAGATCGCATGCCTACGGGGACTTTTCGGTATCGGCAAGTCAAGGGCGCCACCTCTAATCGTGCCGTGTAAAATATGGAATACCAGACTGCTCGCTTCCCTCCTGCCTTTCGAGTTTTCCGAAATTTTTTTCGATATGCAGCCCCTATATTCAAAGTGCAACAGCAAGGGCTTCGGAATGCATACATAGGATTTGGATTCTCGGAGGTTCTTTTTCAGAGCGGCCGCTTTCACGGTTCACCTCTGGAATTGGTTACGTCATTTGAATCAGGATGATGCGCATTGCTCTGGAACAAGGGATCGTACAGCATCCGATGCCAGCAACCAATTCAAAAGTACATGCCTCAAAGCTTCTCCTTTGCTTATTCGTAAGATGATAAAATTGCGCATTATTCAAGTATTCGATGTTTCTTTTCCAAGGCAAATCGTGGGCGTCGCCATTCGCACGGCAGTACTGATAAGGAAAACAACGCGACATCGTCCATAGACGACTTTTTTAACCAGCTCATGCCAAACGTTCACTGAACTTGCCACGTCATACAATCGATTCTTTTCAAATGCCGAATCCTGCTCTCTTTGAGACCATCCACGAAATTGCATTCGACATCTGCATGACTGCACGTATGGGGTAATCTCTGAAAGACTCCCGTCTCGTCCGGTTGCATTGAAACGAGTCGCGGACTTGGGATTCACCCATTACTGTAATCGCTTCGGATAGGGTATGCGTCACCGCTTTCCGCGAATAGAGCTTGAATGGATTCGAAGTTCTCAACTTGCTCTCTAACATGGATTCCCCTACCAGTACTTTTTTCAACATGAACAAAACAGCGTTCTATAAATTCGTTCTGAAATGGAACAGCTCGCACCTGCATGTACTGTAGAGAGCATGCCCACCGACGGCATCGGCCAGAAAACGCTCTTGAGTCCAGAGTATGGTACCGGGCACGGGAAAGTACCAGTACATAGGGGGAAGCCCTCTGTACCCGTCATGTGCGTGTTCCGAAGCATGAGGCAAGCGTCTGCGCATCATGCAGTGGTCCTCGGAAGAAAAAGAGGTATGGTAGACATATGCGCACGCCTAGTCATGGTCAGGCATCACTGGTGCGAAGCGCGCGCCGACATTGTACACAAAGAAGATGAATATAGGAAAAGAAGCAGAGATCGTATCTTGCGCCTGCGCATGGACTGCTTACCTACAGGTGAAAAGAGCGTCATCAATACTAAGACGCCGTGATCAATATCGTTTGACCGTTGACTACATAGCTCGAGGGGAGTAAGCGACCGCCGTATGTAAAGCCTGAGATATGCACCTGGCGAAGGACGCAGTGCCAATGAACACCAGCAAAGCTGATGTTCATGACACTGGGAAGAGACTTGTACTTTACTACGCGCGCCCTAGTTGAATGATCCGTTCGTTTTAATCCACACAAGGATGTCTACTGAAATGTCGTTTACAACTCATGCAGGCTGCTCTATACAGAGAGCCCCAAACGACATGAAGCCAAGACCCCATTCTCGAACGCTTATCGCTGCAATGCTCATCGGAACTACCACCTGCGGGAAGCAATTCGATTCTTGCAATTGTGACGAATGGCCTCGCAATGAAATGCAGAAACATTCGCGTCTGTACTTGCGCTTGCAAGGACGAAGTGTCTCGTGTCCTATGCAGCAGCTGTTGCATATGCACGTGAACAGCAAAAGGAACAACGTTCTTCAACCATGTTCGGTACACGTATCTACTCACGCGCAGACACCTTGCAGTCGTGTTCGGGCCGGCCTACCGCAAACGGATTCAACTTCTCCTTGTACTCTTTGAGCAGGAGAGGCTGCCCCATAAAGTTCATTCGCGTCAGCTGCGGGGGTGTCCTCTTCAACACCACACATCTGCTGATTTTGGTGTCGGCGCTCAAGTCACGGTTCACGAACTCCATGCGTTTCTTGCCTCTGGTGGAATTCAGCAATGCGAGGATTCCTCGAACTCGCGGCCTCAATGCCACTATATTTTCGTTGCCGCACCGTCTGGTGAACATCATTTCTCGCCCACTTCCTCATTTCGTCTTCTTCTTCGTCACTTGCTCGTCTTCGCGCAATGGTCGGCAATATAAGGATTTCTCGTCTTTCTTGTTCCGGCAGTATGCAATGACGGGCCTCCGGGATCCCCAGCTTTCATGTTCATACCTTTTCTCTTAGATTATTTATTTTTTCAAATGATAGCGCTTGGGATACATTTTCAATACCTGCGAAAACGCAAATGATTTTACGCTCCTGGGCCTGGAGTATCATTGAGATAGGAGCCTATAAGAAGCAGTCGGGGTTGAAGCACTGATGCGAGACACACGCCTGTGGCTTTTTTAATGAACAGGCACGCAGAGGCTATGCAGAAATATCATTGCTCACATGAGATCCCCTGCGAATCCTATGCTTCCTAACCAAGTTCCGAAATAGGAAGATCACAAGAAACAGAAAAACGATCAGGAGCTGTGCAGGACGCAGAGATTTGCTGGGTACTCGCGTTCTCGAGACGCTCTACATAGATATGGATTTCCAGCAATGCCAAGTCACAATCGGAAGCTAAATCAAGAGCCATGAACTCTCAATCGATATCATGGGTAGGATCTCGCCATCCAAAGCGACCGCTCTAGCGAGCAATCACCATCTGAGGTCGTACCAAGCGCCAAAAACATCTCGCTAGCTACCGTAAGGAAGCGCTCGCCATCACCAAGAGGTCGCCCCGGCGAGCCGCAACCCTCCAGTGCAGCACCGGGGGTATCCACGACGGCTTTTGTCATCGACGCTGCGTTCGGTGTCGAATCCTGCCTCAAACAATGCTCCACCACACTACGTGGGATTTCCGACGACTCGTGTGGCACTTGTGGCTCGTGCCACATCCAGTGTCGACTCCGGCCCCAAGTGACGCACCAGAACACCAGTTGGAATCTCTGACGACTCGTGGATCCGTTGCCAACGCCACGAGAGGCGACTCGAGCGCAACTCGCGTTGGCATAGAGGAGCGCGCGCCCCTGGGCGAGCTTCCCCTGTCGGTTGCTGCGCACTACCAGGTGCTTCAGCAACGTGCTGTGCCATGACATTGTTGTCCTTACCATATGCAGCAGTATCGCTGGCGACATAGTCATTATCACCAGCGCCTGGTGCATCATGTGCGGCAAGATTCGCTCGCGCTTCTGCTCCCGCATCAGCGTCATGGCCATCATTGGCTTCAGCCCAGGAACTAGTGCGGGCAATTGTGGGCTCCCGGCTGAACGCTGGCGTGAAGCTCAGATGCTTGCGCTCAGATTGCCGCTCTAGTTCATCCACATCTCGCAAGACTGACAGATTTTCCACGCTCGTTTCGAGCAAAGCATCAGCATGTTCATCCTCAGATACGACGATTCCTTGTTCGTCTGCACTTGCATTCAAAGTTGTGCTCGAACTCGTCGATGCACGCAGGTTGGCTTCGGGAGTACTCCAAGTGAACGAACCGCTGGCACCAAGTTGACGGCCCCATCGGAGACGCTCCAGTGCCCAGTGACGGGCCCTCTGTTGATCACTGTGTTCCGCTAGGAACTCTAGCCACTCCTCGTAGAGGCGTAAGGACTGACGTTCTGCCCTTCGTCGCCTCAGTGCCTCTTTGGCCGCAACTTGGCGCCACTCTAGTTCCCGGGTGATACCGCTGGGGCTCACAGGTGCACTTACCGGTCGTATGTGGGTATCCGAAGAAGGATTCCGCCAACTGATATGGAGATCAGGTGTCTCTGCGCTCCGTTCTCGAGGCAGCGATTCCGTTTCAGACGGCGCTGTGGTGTCGCGAGTGTCGTGCTCGGTGCTTTCTGTGTCATCCAAGAGTGCGAAACCTGTTTGGCTGTGTACTCGGCCGCCCTGTGGCGAGCTCTCCTCAGGAGACTGGGTCGGTATCGGCTGCTTGGCAAGCACCGGGGCCTGATCGCCCGCAATCCTTGAGGCTCTCAGCTGCAACGCAGGCTTCTTCTGTCTCTCAGTGAGCGTCCCAAACTGAATGTAGTTCCAGAGTCTTTGTTCTAGCACCGCCCGTTGTATTCGTTCGCGTATGAACAGCAACAGCAGGCACGCAATAAACCCTAGTTGTATGACTGTCCAGTGGGAAAGCATGAGCGGCCAGCCTCGGAACTCCAGTGTGCGTCTTCGTACGAAAGACCCGCTTCAGGGCGCATCGACCAGAGCTTTGACAGGACGCTCGATGTTGTTCACGAGCGAGCAGCTCTGCGGAGCCCGAAACTACTGCAGCGTACCCGAGAACCAGCTGTAAACCTCTGCGAGTCCACAACACCGAAGACAAGTCAACGTTTCGCCAGACAGGACACTCTAATAGGGCCGGATACACCCGTTAAACAGGACGAGAGAAATACGCCTGGGAACAACGCGCTTTGTATCGTGAACGCGAGAAACGAAGGCAAGACAAGCGCAAACGTCAACACTGACCAAGGCGTTCGTACCACCTGGGGAGGTTCGATGCCAGGGGCTTGAATGGCGGCAATTATTTTGAAGTCTTTCAGGAGAAATTAGATGCAACATGACACCGTAAGATACTGATAGAAGCATTGCCCTTGGTTTGATCAACGAGCAAACTTCACCGTGGATGCAGGCGAACCGCACCGCCAGGCAGAAGTTCCTCGCAGACTGATGTACTCAGTTCTAAACAGAGCGCAGAGTTCTGGGACACCTGTACGAGAACGGTCTTTTTGTTTCCTTTTGTTTCTCTCGGGGGTATTGAACAGAAGCAAAGTATCCAGTAGAGCGGAGGAAGATCACAAAAAGTCTTTGTAATGCAAGTGCGAGCTCGCGAGCAAAGGACCTTACTTGTAGAAGTAAGCTATTCTCAGGTAAGCAGCTGGATGAACCACCCTTCTGGAAGTCCTTATTTTGAACGTCGTGCATCGGAGAGCAGAACCTAGAAAACGCAGTCTAAACGATCGTCTTCTTGTTAAACTGATACAGTCCATGAATGCTCAAATAAATACAATCAAATAAGTCGCAGAATGGTAAGGTTCCGAACCGTCGAGACAAGCACCGCTGAAGAGATACGCATGGACAAGGGAAAAAGCAACCCTCTATGAGCGAGCATCGCCCGTTGAACAACGAACTCTGGATTTCGCGCGGAAGCACGAAAGCTCCGGACTAGTGAAACTATTGCTCGTTTTACTCGATGAGACTTCATTCGGGAAATATGGAGGATGCGAATACGCATTTTCGAGGAAGAAAAACTGCTATTCATCAAATAAGAGGCAAGCGAGCTTTCCAACGAGATCAGTCCGAGCTGTGATTCAGTCGTTTGGTCGAAGGCGTTTTGAAAAATGCACGGGATCGATAAGCGTCACATGCTTCGTCGGAACACTCGTCGTGGCTTCTCCTCTCCACATTCTTCTGTCCTGCGCTCATACAGCGTCGATTTCAATCACTAAAAAACGCTTCAGGAGTATGGTACTGAATTTTGCATTGCACTGCTCTTTGTCTCAGTGTACGGTCACCATCCCAGTCTATTAGCAGGAGTGTGCTCTGTTGTCAAACGTTTTTATGTCGGACACACAGATCAGCAGAAGAGGCATTCGCATCCTTGATACCCAAAGTTGCAGAAAGTAAATAGGAAACGTCTCGTCTGGCTTTCTTCGCCTTAACGCTCCTCGTCAAGCAGATGTTCATAACAGTTGCGTACGCAGCGCTACCAGTTGTCCACATTTCACAGGAATCTTTCCGTCAGACCCTGTTGTGATCACACAGATGGTGCTCTGGACAGAAGATGCACTACGAACTGATCGCAGGATCCGAGATTTGCACCCAAGCTCCCCAGAATACCGTGAGATATCACTTCACTACGTCGGCGATCGCAGCATCTGAAGCGCAAGTGTCATCCATGATCAAACAAACCTCAACAGCGAAATGCAGATCGACCTCGAGCGCTTGGCGGGGCGCTCCACCTGGTTGTTGCAGCCTCGTGTTGCCACCCAAGGATAACTGGGACGAATCTAAGGGATTCTTGGTGCGTCGATGGAAGCGAATAAAGCGCTAGTGGTGGCAGAAAGAGCTCAGTGTGGTGGCGATATCGGATGACAAGTCACGGCGAGCGAGAGAGAGCGTCTGTGTCGCTTCCGCTTGTCCAAGCTCGTCGTCGTCTTGTTGGCCTCGGACGGACCCAAGTCACGTCTCCAGTGGACGGTTGCAAGGAGACGTCTTCCTGAACTGCCAATTGCGCGACTAGGCTCCGCTGAACAGAGCCTTCCAGAGAAAGACAGACTCCTGCCACGTAAGCGAGCATGCTAGCCTCCTCAGGCGTCTATTCGATGATATCGATCTGTAAGCACTTTGTGCCATCCCAGGCCAGAGTCGAGCACCGAGACTCTGCCTCGCTGCTCAGCGTAGACGAAGCGGAGCACCACGTGGTGAGCGAAGATTCCACGTCTATGAGCATCGTAACCGCCGTCGTGCCCCTGACTCAAGAGAATGGAGCCAAAAAAACTAAGCAGAAACCAGATGAAGCTGCTGAAGATTGCGCGGGCCTTTTCGTATCTCGGGTCGGGAGCAGGAACGCAAGCAGGCGCATCCGCAAGTGGAACGACGGCACCTGGACCCTTTTCAACGCGCTGATCATCGTATCGAGCTGACAGAGTGCGTCCAAAGCTTCATTCAGAGCAAATAGGAGCGCCTAATCCCTCATGTGGACGACTTTTCGCAGGAATGCATGCGCTCGCGCTGAGGTCACCAACGGTTTCGGGTGTACAATGATCAAAAGTGGGCATTCGCTGACTTGCTGGATTCGTCGGAACATAAAATGACCGGGCATCCGAGCGGTTTCGTAGTACCCCAAGGAGCCGGACGTGCTGTAACGCGCGCAGACCGCGCTCTCGCTCCTTTGGCTAGAGCGTAGAACGAGTTCAGGAATCGATTCTGCACGATTCCAGCGGATGCATTCAAGTCGGTGTGCACGAAGAATGAGCTCGGGTGAACGCTTTAACATCCAGAGACGAAGGGCATGAGGCGAAGACGGACGCATGCGGTGCTGTATTGTAAGAGACTGAACGTCAGATGGCGATGAATTCGAAGGTAAGCGAATGCCCATGGGGTACTTCCACTAGCAACGATACGAGCTGGCGCTTTCCCCACTGCGACTTCAACGTTTCAATCAAGAAGCGGAGATGCTTCGTGCTTCCGGAGCGCCCCAGTGGCTCTGTGTCGGCGAAGTTTCGACGAACTTGTTTCGTACTCAGAATAGGCATTGTGCTGGAATGCTGACGACTTGCGGTGCAGAGTATCTGTGACCAGGAGCTCGAGCATTGGATTTTCGCCTGGATTACGCTATTTGTTCGGTGCGGACGGCAAACTATAAAGGCTGGAGCGCCCTCTGGACACATATTGGGAACGATTTCGGTGCACAGTCTGCGAGCAATAAGGGTGTTCAGTCAACGAATGGCAAGTCACGTATTTCGTGGGCCTTCATTTCGGGAGATTGTATGCACCTCGAAAGCGGCCAGATACTGTATCGCGCCACTTCCATTGCGTTCAGGAATCTGAACAAGCTTTCCATGCGACCTGGTATTCGCCGTCGGTTGCGACGATTCGCTTACAGCGTGCCCTGTGAAGAGAACCAGGCAGGAAACACTGATCCATAATATTCACATTTTCATATGGTTTATGATCGGAACGAGAGCCGACCAGCACTACACAGGCTCTTCAATGAATCCGAGGAGATGCGATCATCTACGTCACGTCAACGAATGGCCTTAGTCCTGCCCATCAGCCGCATCGAGGTTCCCGTTTTGAATGCGTACCATAATCGAAACGACTCAATACGCATCGCACCGATCATCCATATACATACACAAAGAATGCTTCCTCCAGCGGCGGACACGGCGAACGCCAAGACTCGTGACGCAATGCAAAAATGATTCATATGCGGATTACATGCGTATCCTTCCACCAATTCACATCCTGACTCCAACTACGAGAGTAGATGCCGATCCGCCATAAGCCGGACGTCAGCGGAGAGGTCCGGTGTCGACTCACTCGATGACGAAGCAAAAGTGTTTGCATCTCCAGTGTCCAGTGCAACATGCCCCTCGCTGGGAAACGTTGCCAATCTCACTGGACCAGAGGATACGAAAGAAGCGCTCTGCTCCCGTTCAGCAGTACGTGGCGCCTCCGACGCTACCCGAGCCGTCTCTGCGTTTGTCTCCACAGACGTGATGGAGTCTTCGGCTGGAAACCGTGATAGCGGTCGTGAGCGCAATGAATCCTCGAAAAGTGGATCCGAAACACCTCCGGGACCCACACCAAACGCTGCTACCAAGTCATGAATCCGAGGATCCGCCGGATCAAACCATACCAAGGTAAACTGCTCCGCGGACGCACTCGCCTGCTTTGCACGTGAGCTGAGCTTGCGCTCACCACTGTATAGATCCAATGGTGATGCCAGACGTTTGGGCACTCGAATAGAGGCCTGTCCGAGCCGTCCCATGGATAAACTTCTCGAATTCGCATCGGACAACAACGATGCTTCCCCAGTGGTACCCGTTCTCGCTGCATTCGTCTCTGGTGCTACCGACCGCGGCAGCGCAGGTGCTACATCCAGTCGGATTAATGCCGGTGCATCCACTCGCCGTCGCAGCAACGTCCCAGAAGACGCACCCTCGGACTCGGCAACAGTGATCAGGTTTGGGTCTGGCGGGTGCCAACGAAGACCTCCCGAGGACACCGTCTGGGCTGCTGCCGGATTCGCAGCAGCCGTGGAGTGCAACAAGGACCAGAGGGCTTCATTTTCGGCACGTTGTTCATCGTAGAGGCCAGCTTCCCCACGCTCCTGAGCTTTGGTGTCAAAGAACAACGGCGTATCGGAAGGCGTGACTACGAGCACTCGACAGCGCACCGGCAGCGTCTCACAGGGCGCATGAAGCTCACTCTGGTACTGTCCCAGACAACCATAGCGTTTGCAGAGCGGACGAGCGTGTTGCAGTTGTCGGGCTCCCTCGCCGTCGCAAGTCTGGAGGTAGACGGTTCCCTGGAGAAGGATGACGACAGCGGAGCGAAGGCGTCGTGCAATACACTGACCATGCAACGGCCCGGAGAGCGTCCCTGGGAGTAAGCGCGGCATTGCCCACACAACGAGCGTAGCTGTTCGCAACGGCAACAACATGGCGTCTCGACGCTTTTCGTAGTCGAGCGCCTCGGGTGGAAACAGCATTGTCTCGGTTGCTACTGTGCCTGGGTTCTCGTACATTGCAAAAGACGCATCTGGGAGGCGACTGCTTGTATCGCGCGTCTCGACGTGCGCTCGTGTGCCAGGACGCGTCACTTGAGCGCTCTCTGGTGCAGCGTTATCCGCTCCGAGGGTATCGGTACGAGCAGCGGCGAGTCCGTTGCTCTCTGGGGGCGTCTCTGCGTCATCGGCAGGCGACTGCACCGACGTCGACGACCGCTCTGGTTGGCGCTCCGTACTGGGTCGATCCCGTCGCTCCAGTTCCATGAAGCGCATACGCGTTTCCGTGAGGTACTCTTCCACGTTGGGCACGAGGTTGCGAGCACACTCGCTAGCAGCCATGCGTACGGCGAGTCGCATCCAGTCGTCCCGACTGCTCATGAGATTCCTGAAATTCGATGCTGGAATGAAGAAGACATGGGCCAGCTGGGAGACAACCACCAGCTCCAACGCCGACGTATACCTATACAACGAACCCGCCATGCCATAGCTCTGTCCGGTTACACTGTTGCTCAGGGTACGCACTTCGTGGGCGTCCTCTCGGGGGAATCCAGAGGCCGGCGCAGAAGCTTCCAAGTCTGGTGGTATGTGTTTGTGCTCGTGGTTGAGCGCTCCCGATGACGGTGCTGCGTCTCTCAAGCCGTGTGGAAAGGCACCAGCTTCCGCGGAGGCAGCGTGCCAGACGACTTCCTCTGCGTCCGCTGCTATCGTTCCATCGTCAGCAAAGTCGTCATCGTCATCGTCGACGACGTTGCTATTGCTGGTGTAGCGATCGTCCCGCTCTCGACGACCAGCTATTCCGAATACGTCGCTGATGAAGGCTCGCAGACGTGCCTCGGCAGCGCGTCGACGCGACGGCAGCGTGGCGGAAGGGACTGCTTCTTCGCCGGGGTATGGAGGCTCGACCATATCCCGAGGCGTTGCAGCGGTTTCTTCTGGCTGACGCCGTTGCCACCATCGCCATCGTCGCCAAAGTGTCGACTTGCGCTCACGCTCTTGTCCAAGATGACTCGGCAGTGTCAAGGGCGCCTCGGTGGACCGCTCAGAACTAGCAGGGGCAACGACACCCGCCAGTGGCGCTGCGGACCCAGTCTCTGCTGTTTCCACTGCTTGTGGCCAGACTGAGGTGGTTGTTGGCTTGCGACGAAGCGGTGGAAACTCCTCCTCACTCAGAAGGTTCGCAATCATCGCTGACTGCCGTTGGATGCGATCCACGGGTGTCCGTTGCACCGCAGGGTAACTGCTTCGCAGTCCATTGTGGCGCCCTAAAGTGCCGTGTCGCGCCTGGTGGTCCACTGCCTGCATGTCTTGTCGCTGCAGCAGTAACTGCTCGTCCAGGTCGTCGAGATCATCACCAGCGAACTCGACATGCTGGGTCCGTACCTCGATCGCTCCTCGAATGACGTAAAAGACACCCACCACGAGGGTATCCATCCGTTGCACGACTTCGCCATGTGCGAACGCTCGTATTTGGCCTGCAGCTCGCCAGGCAGCGAGCAACTGTTCCAGTGCGTGTTCGAGAGCGACCCTCGAGCGATACTCCACTTCCAACCAAGATGCAAGACTGTTGCGCAAGCAGTCACCGATGGTTGGCAAAGGAAAACGTATGCTCACGCGCTGCAGTGCCTCGCGACGCATATCCAGCTGGTCCAACAGTGCCTTGGACTCGGCTTCGGTAAGCGTTCCAGTCGCATACAGCTCCTCGATGAGGCGAGCTTGTCGACTCAGCAACACGTTCGCGGCATGCAGCGAGTCGCTCGCGCGTACCGTCTCCGGTGACAGCACCCGCGACGAATGCAAGTAGCTCTCGCAACGGGCAACTTCCGCTTCCAGTTCAATAGCGACTTGCAGGTCTGCAATGAGCGTCAGGGAACCGTGTGGATCCGCGGATACCCAATCAGTGCTGTGGACCATAACCACTGCCGCGGTATCCGCAGCGATGGTGGCTGCTCCCGGCGGGCTGCGCTCAGCCTTCTCGAGTGCCCAGCGTTCAGCTTGCTGGGCATGCCGAGAATGCAGTGCATGAACCAGCGCTACGGTCAAGCCTGATACAATGTCATAACCGATAAAAAGCCGGCGATAGATAAGCCATCGGGCAAAGCGATGAAGAAAGCGGAAACGCCCACAGATCCCTACGATAAACTGTTCGAGACGGGAGAGGCCCCAACCGCCGGCCTGCGTGTGACTGAAGACCCGAATCTCGTCGGTGTTCGTGGGATTGCTCACCTCGTCCATGGAACGATCAATAGCGGCATTCAAGAGCCGATAAGGTGTCATGGACATGGAACCAATTAGAAACTGTTTCTGGACAGCAGCGCGCATCGCTAGGAGTGCTCTGCGACGTGACTCGTTCAGCTGGTGCAGAAACACAGCAGTTGCAGGAGGCCTGCGGTAACGGCGCGAGTGCTGTTGTTGTTGTCGTCGTCGTCGTTGGAGGATGCTGGAGCGCTCAACAGCGCTGCGTTCAGGTCCGATGTTCGTCGTCGCTGTTGTCCAGCGTACGCTTCTGGGACGGGCGCCCGCAGCAGCTGCAGTCATCCGCCGAGATCGCCCAGTTCGAGGCTGCTTTCGATCAAGTCGCAACCACCAAGGTCGTTGAGGAAGCCAACGGTTTCGCGCTTTGGCTACCTGGTGCTGCCGTTCGAGCTGAAGGCTCCGGCTGAGGCGTTGCATCTCGCGAGAATGGCGCTCCCGCAACGCCTGTGAGCCCGACATTCGATACTCCACAGAGGCACGCGGTACCGCTAGGGAAACTCGCGGTGGTCGAGCCACAACCAGTTGTGGCAGTGATGACGAGCGCGGCAAACTCCCTTGGAGGCGCGCACTGACCCCGGGCATGGTGCCGTCACTAGTCCTCCAGGCTGCTGATGTTGCAGTAGCAGCAGCAGCAGCAGTAGTGGCGGTGGCGGTGGCGAGGATGGTGTTTCCTGCACTATTGCCCGAGTTGTTTCCAAAAGCGCTGTTCATCGTGTTCCCTGCAGCGTTACCAAAGCTGCTTCCAAAAGTGCTACCCATGGTACTCCTTGCAGTGCTCCCGGGTGCTGGCATCGTGACGAGATTGCCAGTACTTTTCGGATTTGTCGAGGTGTCACTTGTACCCGGTGTGATACTGTTGCTCGGGTTGCTGTTGGTATCCATTAGTTCGGGCCCTGCTGCTGATGCTGTCCAGTGTGCTTCATCTGGTTTTTGGGGAGGCAAACGCTCCTCCATGTCGGAACTGGACGAGACGCCCATCACTTTGTTCGTGTCGCTGGCGATCGATATGGAGTCGGGGTGCTCACTCATGAGCACCGGTGTGCGAGTCGCCTTGCTCACGAGCGCCCGCACCTGACCCACCCGCAGCAGCAACCTGGATAGCTCTGCGGGCAGAATCGCCACTTGCCCCACAAAGACCCAATCCGCAAACGTAAAGCGACTCGTGCGCTGCATGTCGAGCAGGATATCCAGCGCCTTTGCATGTAACCGCCGTACTTGGGCGCGAAACGTTCGCACCTGTGCAGCGGAACGATTCAAAAGACCCAACCAACCGGCAACCGTTTTAATGGTTGGTGCCTGAACCATCAGCGTCATCAGTACAATGGTAGCCGTCCAGAGTTGAACTCGTGCATTCACGTAGGTTCCGCCCTGGATATTAGGTTCATGGAAGACAATCTGGGCTGCAATGAGCGAAATAGCACCGCGGAGACCGACGTGAACAATCAAGAGCGCTTCCCGCCACGTGAGTCCGTAGCGACTGCGTCGTAACACCGGATAGAGCACCACCACTGCGATCAGGCGACTGAGGTAGAGCACTGGGTAGAGCACGAGGCCGTACGCAATGGTCTTGCCGTCGATACCGTGACGACCCCAGAATACGATCAAATTCACAACTGCAATGAATCCTGCGTATGTAAAAGCGATCGCATTGATGATCATCGAAATGACGGACCAGAAAGCGAGCAACGAATCCTGGAACTCAGGTGTCAACGAAGCAAAGCGATCCGCTCGAAGCACCAGTCCGAAAGAGGCCACAGCGACAATGCCAGAGACGCCACAAGGACTCTCGCCGACATAGAAGACCAGGTACGAGAGCACAAATGTTGAGCCAATTTCGATTGCCGCATCCTTCCAGACTCGACGGAGGAAGACAAGTGTAGGGAGCGCGAAGGCAATTCCCAGTGCGAGACCTCCACCAGCGAGTCGCAGCAACTGCACAAAGATGGCTCCAATCGACTGAGACGCATTCGGCTGCAGCCGCGTCAAAAACAGCACAAAGAGCGTGAACCCAGAGCCGTCATTAAACAAGGATTCGCCCTGGATCATCACCTGCAATGGTGTTCGAATGCCGCTTCCTTCGAGCGCCATGTTTACAGCCAGCACGTCAGTTGGCGAGATGAGCGCTCCGAACATCCAGCCAGCGTTGAGGCTCCACGGCGAGTCAGTCAATACATACGTGGTAAAGAAGGCGAGCAGGGCGGCGTCAATCACGACGAGAATCATGCTGAGGGCGAAGATTTGCAATAAGAGGTTGCTGACGGTCCACCAGTCGATGAAGAGGGCGCTCTCGAGAATCAGCGGTGGTAACAGCACATAGAACAACACCTCGGGGTTGCGCACGTCGACCCAGTAGTTGAGCGAGGCAGACAACTGGGCCAAGTTCAAATAGCAGCCAGCAACGCCAAAGATGCCACCTGCGATGACCAGAGGAAAAGTATACGGCACGGGTAAACGGTAGTGATCCAGCACGCTCTTGAAAGCGTATGCCAAGAGCACGGCTAGGATCGGAAACAATAGGATCATAAACGTTGACGGGGTCCATTCGGTGAACCCGTGACATATTGCAAAGATTTCCTCACCTACAGGGTCTGTTTCTGCTGCGGAGGCCGCCAGGTTTGTTCGAACGAGGGTAGCGGGCCCACGCAGCAGGTCGCTTTCGCTCGGGCACCAAGCACTCGTGTTCATGGAGAGCGACCTGAGCGACGCCCCGGGCGTGTGTTACAGCTTACCTGATTTTCGTTCAAAATTCAAACAACAAAGGTGAGCATCCGTTGTTCATGGCTGTGCGCTTGAAGCCAATGTGCCAACCAGGAGGATGAGGAGCAGCAGCAGCAGCAGCGCAGCAGCAGCGCGATACGGACGAACGAACGGCACCGGTGGCGTTCAACGGCATTCATGCTGGGCTACCTTTCGAAGCTCTGCTGAGGAACGACGAGTTACTTGGCGAGAGAGTTGCAATTCGTGGACGGAATTAGTTAGGAAAAAGTGAAAAGGAAGATTTGGATAGCCCAATAGAGCGAGTGCGGGAAGAGTGTACGGAATAAGCTGAAAGTAGCAAGCTCTGGAGAACCGGGAGAGTGCCTTGAAAGCTCTGGATAGTCGCATAGACGAAGCGCACGTTGGAGTGTTAAGGTCTTTTACAAGTAAAAAGCTCAGAAAACTAGAGACACTACGTTGAAGGCTCTGGATCGTCCAACTGAATTGATGCAAGCCTGGGGGTATTAGCGTAATCTGAAAGCTCAGAAGATTCGAGACACGACGTTGAAGGCTCTGGATCGTCCAACTGAATTGATGCAAGCCTAGGGGTATAAGCGTAATCTGAAAGGGGAAAGCTCAGAAAATTCAAAATACTGCGCTGGCGGGTTTGGATAGCCCAGATGAAGCGATGAAGGTCGAATCCGTTGTCCGATCTGAAACGAGCACTTCGCTGCTCGCCTGCACCTTGACTATCGCTTTTTTCCGACATTTTCTGATGTACAGCCTCGACAATTGAAGTATAGCAATAAGGGCTTCGGGATGATGCATATGAAGTTCCAGGATTCTCGTTTGCCTTTGCGGAGTCGCAGCTGTGACGCTGCCTCTGGAATTCACGAAACCATGGACGTCAAGATCATTCGCGACACCCTAGAAAACGGGTTCGTTCTGTACCCGATATCAGGATCCAGTTCAAAAGCGCAAGCCTCATCGCTGCTCTCTTACTTTGATGTAGCATGCTCAAATCATGGATTCTTCAATGTTTGGGATCCTTCTGTTGCAAGGCAACTTGGGGGCGCACCAATTCGCGCCCCAGCGTGGACAAGGCGAAAAACTCGACATCTTCTCTCTTGAGGACGTCTTCACCAGCTCATACCGATTGTGCACTGTACTTGCCTCGTCAAATACTCGACACCGTTCGAAAGCCAAACCGCCATTTCTATGTGGACATTGATGAAACCGGACTCGACAGCTGCGTGATGCCTCGCTCGGAATGTGGTACCCGAGTCTCCCGTCTTCTCTCTAGGGATGGAGAACCGTCCAGGACTCGGAGTTGGGTTGTCGGAGCGATCGCTTCGACCGAGGCGGGCTCCACCGCGTGGTACAACGGCAGCGCTCAGGGGCAGGAACTTCTCGGTATCTACTCCAGCAGGATGTTTCCTTCCTGTATGTGTTCCATCATGGACAATACCGCATACCAAATTCCTTGTATCCAATGGAAAATCGTGCCCTTGTGCGTAGAGCGGACAAAGCATTCGCCAGAGGGATCACCCATAAGCAGCACGTGATCCTAGGATACGGTGCCAGGCGTGGAGAAGCGGGTACGGTATCGAGGCGCGTCCGCGCTACGCTTCATGGACGTGTACAGAGCGGCGAGGCAAGGCGTTCACGCGCCACATGGCGGCTCCTGGAGATAGGATGTATGGCGGACATACGAGAGCACCTGACCGCAGTCCAGTGTCACCGCTGAGAAGCGCACACTGAGGCTGTTACCATGGACGCTGAAAATAGCGTGCGAGGCATAGCTCGCAACTACCGCATGTGCATCAATTGCGTCGATCATAGCAAGAAGCTGCGAAATGTGCATTTGAACGCTGCCACCAACATCCCCGCACTGCTCACGAATATGCTGGAGCGCAAGGCGCGATCGGAGGACTTCAAGCCGTACATGAATGACAGGGAAAGCAAGCAGAGGCAGGAAAACCCGCAACAGCTGGTTTTGATCACATCTTCAGCATGGGAAACATCGAGATTGAACGCCCGAGTTTGCCAACGGGACGATTTCAGATGGAGTCTAACAGAGGCGTCAAACAATGTCGCGGCCATGCCCTTGTTCAAAAAAATGTCGTTCCACAAGCGTCTGATGGACAAGCACGGCGAAGCGACGCTTTCATAGAAAGCAAATGTAATGCTTCTTCCTGGACAGAGACGCGTCATCAAGGAGGCTCTCGTTCCATATCTGGATGCGAAAACGTCTTCAAGGATCTCGTTGTCTACTCCTAGAACATGTGTTCCCGTGCCATGAGCTCTGCATCCCGCTCTAGCTGACGCCGATCCGGTGTATTCGATTCAAGTACTTCAGAAGCTGGATCCGTGACCGCAGGGATGCTCCCTGCATCTTGTTCTGCAGAGAGGAAGGACGACGAGCCTTCCAGGACGGTGTCCGATACGCTGCGATGTGTCTCCCGCAGGTCTCTGGTCTGCCAAGGCGGTGCTTGGCCCGTGCTCCCCCCGCGGTACACCACCGGAGTGCCAGTTGCAGATTCCTCGAATAGCAGTTGCAGGCCTGTATCCTCAACAGGATTGGCGACCTCTTCACTGTAGTTCGCTAGGATATCGACCAGTTCGGATCGAGAACGTCGCGGTGGGCGAGTATGTCGGTGTCGCCAGAGCTGCTGCTCAAGTTCCGTTTCCGTTTCCGTTCGGTGTTTCTGCTCGAATTGACGCATCCAAGGGCCAGCAATGGATCCAGCATGCCCTCTGGTCTGTTCCGAACGTTCCCGGTCAGCAGACTCGGACGGAAACGTTTCGGTTAGAGAGACCATTCCGGACGGCAGCGTCCAGCTGCGTAAAAGCCCAGGACGCGTGCCACTTTCGCCAGCCGCTTGTCCGATAAAGCGCTCACCACTGCTGCCATCTGAACAGGTAGGATGCAGCGCATCCGTCCCAGCGCACATGATATCAGCGGGAACAGTGTTTCCGGGCTGGTCTACTTCACTCGGTTTCGAGATACGCGAGGTGTCGCTCATGGGTGCCGTCGTCGTCGAAAGTCGCTGTGCTCCTCTCCCGCGCCGACTGCTGACCCGCTCACGAGCCGCAGCCAAACGTTGTAACCGTAATGCACTCTGTACAAGGCGCTTTCGCTCCTTTTGGAGAAGAGGCTGGTTCAAATCCATCCACAGGAAACAGGGAGAAGTGGCGGTTTTCGATACAGCCGAAGCAACTGCATCGTTTCTGTCTGAAGCGGCAGCAGCAAAGAGCGCAACATCCTCACAGGGGCGAGCGCAACTCGCAGCGAAATGGTCCAGGCGAAGTACTGCTGGTGCGGAGACTCGACCCGCCCAGGTTTGCCACTCAGAAAGCGGTGACGGAGCATCGCCGCTGAGACTGCTCCTGTTGCCACCGCTATCGGTGATTTTGCCAGTCCCTGTACTGCCGTTTCCGTCGCTGCTGGTGCTACCAGGTCGTAACCGCTGCTGCGGCAGGGTTGCGTCATTTGCCTGGTGTAACGCCACTGAAGCAACGGACGCTTTCTCGTGATTGCTCAGAAACTGCAAAAGTGAAGGAATCGCGGCACCACGCAAAACAAGAAGCTTCGCAGGGGGCATTCCATCCGGCAACAAGAGCCAACGTCTCGGTTTTGTGTCTACTCGACGCGACGCATCCGCGCTCCGTATACCGCCAGCAGGCTGGACATCTGCTTCCCCTGTTACGGCGCTTTCGTGTTCGCGCTCAGCAGCGGGAGACGCTGACCCGCGCTCAACACCAGTACCTGTTTGGGAACTCGCTGTCGGCATCAGTGGCGCTCGATATCGCTGGAGCCACGGCCCCGCAGGTGTATCTGAGCCAGTCTCAGGAACGAACGCATCCTGCAGGATCTGGGCACCGTAAGCACTGGTGGGACGAATCTCCAGCGTTCCCGTAAGGAGTATCAGAATAAGGGACGGGGTTGCAGGTTCCAGCAACGGCACGTTCACAGCGCAGATGCCCTCGTGCACATGATAGACGCGTTCGTAGAGGCCGTACCAAGCCAGTGCACCCGTTACGTATACCTGATAGCGCAGGTTTGCTCGATCATCAGTGGAGCGTGAAGCGTCCAGCCACCACGGTGCTGCCTGATCCGAACGCTGCAGATAATCATACATCGTGAACGAGTCCTGACGTGGTGGAAGCAGAGGTCTTCGTGTTGGGCGCGCTGCGGCACTGTGCGAACCTGCTTCAGTGGATGCTCCGGTTTCTGGGCGCTCTCCAAGCACCAGCGGTTGACGATCTACCAACGTTGTCGGAGCGGGTGTTGTTGGTTCGGGTCTCGTGGGCGCCCTGGTATCCAGCGGTACGCCAGATGCAGCCAATGGCGTCGTGGCTATTGCGGCATTACCGCCGGCGCTTTTCGAAGGTATCCCCGCAGCTGCCGTCGTCGTCATCGTGACAAGTGCGGCTGCTCGTTGTTCAGACTCGGTTAAGGCTGCATTCCGGAGTGACAGCTCTGGACAAGTAACCGACTCTGCCATGTGTTCAGAATGTGGCCGTTGCAGCGCATGAAGGCTGTTTCCGTTACCGTCTTCCGTAACTGCAATCTGGTAGAGTTCAGAGAAGAACGTCTCCAGGCCCGGGATAAGGGCATCCACGAGCTCCGCGGCGCCTAGTCGGAGCGCCTCTTGCCACCAACCTCGCTCACTGCTCACCAGTTGCTGAAACGCTTGACGAGGAATAAGAAGCACGTTGGCCACCGGACTGGCAACCACGAGCTCGTAGGGGTACCGGTGCGCAAATAGGACGCCACCGACACCATGCACATTGCGCAGAGGATCATCGTGACGAAGGAGCGACACCACCTCGTATTCTGGGAGAGGGAGCAGGCCCTCCGCAGCTGTGCACTGCGAAGGCGAGGTGGCAAGCGTCAGACGCTCTTGTTCGGGCGCTGCAGCCGACCAGGAAGACGCAACGAGCAGGGCACCAGGTGTCGCATCGAGCACAGCGGACTCGGTTTCGAGCGCTTCACCTTCCAGTGCATCTTCACCTTCATCATCATCCCATTCTACGAGGTCCGTTCCAGGGCGCATCGCCGACGGCGGTGTGCCAGTCGCGCAACGTGCTGTGCTCGAACGCGACTGGTGTGCCCCAGTGTTGCGATGATCCCCACAATGATTACGATTATTGCTGCTGATGTTGTTGTTGTTAGTCCAGGTTCGATTCGATCGCATGGCATCCGCCCGACGGCAGGCAGCGCCCTCGCGCTTGCCATCAGTGACACCCGAAGCATCTTTCCCATCTCCGCTGATCCAGTCATGCGGAGCAACGGTGAGCGCTTCACTGGACGTTCCTGGAACAGCATGTTCAGCATCCCGGGAAGCAGGCTCAAACAAACGCGCGGGAAGCTGTTTTTGTTGGGCATCACGTTGCTCGCCATCTCCTTGAGATGACTGACGACGACGACCACGGAGACGCTCCCACCAGGGCCACCTCCTCCTCCACCAACGCTGCTTCTGATGATGTTGTTGTTGTTCCTGCTGCTGCTGCTGCTGCTGCTGCCACCACCGGCGAAGGCCACTAGTGGCCGGGGCACCGTCCGGCACTTGTCTCGCAGCGTCCGCTGCAGGTGCTTTTGCAACGAGCACACCAGTCGCCGAGTCCGTAGCGAGTTCACCAGTAAAGGTGGCTGCGGCAACCGCCAAGCGCTCCGACGTTGCCCGGAGCGCCTCTTCCGCCTGGTGTTGGTCTCTGCTGATGAGGCGAGCAATCGCCTGTGTCATTGGCATGTCGATCGCTGTACCGCTCGGGGAGAGCAAGCATGTCGTCGCTTCAGTGCATGTCGACTGCTGCTCTTCGTGGACATGACACGGCGCAGTGTCTCTGCATCGGGTGCATACCGGAGATACGGCAGGTAGCGCGCTTGTCGGCTGCGCTGCCTCCAGGTCCGGCTCGGAGAGCACCAGGTGAGGCGCTGGGCCCGGGTGCGCGCTGCGTCGCTGCTGTGAATGCCTCCTAGAGTGCGTCTCCGGTGCCTGGCGCTGCTGCGGAGGATACGATACCGCTGTGCGTGGTCGTCCAAAGCCAAGGGGAAGGCGTGCTCGCCCTGACGCTATATGCTGCGTACGGCTCCAGTACCAGCGGAGCTCTAGAACACCGTGTGCTACGAGAATCACCGCATCTGGTAGCTGAAAACTCGCCTGGAGACGCTCGCCTAGCAGTAACGAGCGCACATGGCCAGCCTGGCGAAAAGCGACATAGAGGCGATACGCCTGCGCAGAGGCGGAGTTCAGACCACCATCCAGAAGCCTTTCGGTTATCGATGTTGACGTTGTTGCTGCTGTTGCTGCTGCTGCTGGAGCACTCGTTTGGACGCTCGTCGCTCCCGCTGGTGCGAAGGATGCGCCTGTAGTGGTGGTGGTGGTGGTGGTGGTTTTCGGGGTGCCCCCTGCTGACGACGACGCTGTCGCTAGCACAGGTTTGGATCCTGGCGACTGCGTCTCGTGGAACATTGGTGCCGCGGGCTGGAACCAGCGCCGAATACCAGCCTCAATGCGCTTCTCAAACGACGGAGCCGGAAATCGCACAGAAACTCGCTGCAGAGCCTCTCGCCGCATATCAATCTGGTCCAAAAGACCTCGAAACTCGCGTTTGGTCAGGAGACCCTCCGCGTACATGATTTCCAGGAGACGCTCCTGTCGACTGAGCATTACTGCGGCTGCTCGCAACGACTCCACAGAGCGTACCGTTTCGAGGCTGAGGATTCGCATCGAACGAAGATGCTGCTCGCAGCGCTGTAGATCGTGCTCCAGCTCTTGCAAGACTTGCGCATTCGCATGCAGAATCATGGTGAGCAAAAGCACCGCTCGCGGATGAGGTTCACTTTTCTCATGTCGAAGCAGGGAATGGAGTGCTCGCATGCATTCGGAATAACGGCTCCGCCAGGCTTGGGCGAGCGCTACCGCCAGTCCCGACAGCACGTCATAGCCAACAAACAGACGACGGTGAAGCAGTGCCAGAGCCAGTCGATCGAGAAAGCGCACCCTACCCAAGACGTGTATGGCGAGGCGCTCGTAGCGACGCAAGCCCCAGCCGGCTTTCTGACTGCCCTCACAGAGGCGCAGCGTACCGGTGTGCGGCGCCAGGCATACCTTATCGTTGACGTAGTCGGTTACTGAGTCGAGGAGGCGGTACGTGACACGACTAATCGACCCAATGAGGTGCTGTTTCTGCACGTTCGCACGCACAGCAAGCAGCGTGCGCCGGCGACTCTCCATGAGGAGGCGACTGAACGCCGGGGAGTCCCCGAGCTTGCGCTCGAGAGGGAAACGCGTTAGCCAGTGCGCTAGACTTGGAAGCGACTCTTCGGGAAGGGGCTCTGGCTCTGGAGTTCGGACTGCCCTTGCAGGATTTCCTGTATCCGGCACTGGTCCCGGAGGCAATGATGAGACGCGAGATGCCCCAGTTGCCGTCTTGTCGGGTGCAGGAGTGCCAGCAGCATCGGGCTGACGTAGACGCGCCTTCCAGATGGCTTCGGCATTCGACCACGGTACCGGAGCGCTGCTGCTTGTCGTACCGGAGTTCGCGTCATCTCCAGGATCCAGAGACGACGACTCGGGAGAACGGGACGCACAGTCTGGCTCACGCGGCCCAGTTGGTGGCGTGGCTTGTCCTGGGGGCGCCACTCCGTAGCCGGGCGCCTGCTCCCCGTTCAAGCTCGCTGGAGGATCGTTCCCGGCAGCGGCCTTCGTGTAGCGCGCTGCCAAGTGCCGAATACGGGCGCGCACCCGCCCTGCACTTAACAGCAGCTCATCGAGTTTGTAAGGTAGAATGGCAGCCTCTTCCACGAATCCCCAATTTGCGTGAACGAAGCGACTGTGCTTCTGCATCTCCCGCAGCGCCTCTTTGGCTTGCCGGTGAAGACGGCGTACCTGGAGTCGAAACAGTCGCACTTCAGCGGCACTCTGGCTGAGGAGGCCCAGCCAGGCAGCGACCTGCCTCACTGTCGTTCCCTGGAACAACAGAGTCAGGAGTACGATCATCGAGGTCCACAGCTGAACCCGAGCAGATACCACTGTACTACCGCGAATGGAAGGCGTATGGAAGACAATCTGGGCGGCAATGAGAGAGATGGCTCCGCGTAGGCCACAGTGAACGATGAGGATGGCCTCTCGCCACGAGGCCCCGTAACGACCAGTGCGCAGAATAGGAAACAGCGCCACCACCGCCACAACACGACAGAGGTAAGTGACAGGATAGAGCGCTACTCCGTAGCCAATTGCCGCGGCGTTCACGCCACTCTTTCCCCAGAAAACAATGAGGTTGACCACGGAGATAAAGCCAGCGTACACAAATGCAATCGAATTGATGATATGCGATATCGCTTCCCAGAATGCATCCAGAGACTCTTGAAATGCCGGTGTGATCGAAGCGATTCGGTCAGCGGAGAACATCACGCCGAACACGGACACAGCCACAATGCCGCTGCAGCCGCAGGGCCCGTCTGCAACGTAGAACACCAGATACGCCATAACGAGTGTACTGCCGATCTCGATGGCAGCATCTCGCCAGACGAGGCGAAGCAGCAGCAACGTCGGGATGCCCATCGCGATACCGATGAGGAAACCGCCACCTGCAAGACGGAAGAACTGCTCTACAAGGTAGCCAAAGGAGAGATTCGGATTCGGCATCAGACGAGAGAGGAAGACAATGAAGAGAGTGAATCCGGAACCGTCATTGAAAAGCGCCTCGCCCTGGATCATGACCTGGATATGCTTCCGCACCGGCGTTTGGGAAAGCGTAAGCGCAACCGCAAGTGCATCCGTTGGCGAAATGAGCGCCCCAAAGAGCCAGCCAGCATCGAAGCTCCAACCGGCTGTACCGAACACGTACGTGGTGAATGCCGCCACAATCGCCGCCGAAATGAAAACCAAGATAATGCTTAGCGCGAATTGATGGGGAATGGTATGTTTCACGACCCACCAGTCAAGATACATGGCGCTCTCGAAGAGAATCGGCGGGAACAGGATGTAGTACAGGATCGTCGGTTTGTCGACGCTTACCCATAGCCGCAGTGACTCTGACAATTCACCCAGAGGTAGGTAACAACCAGCGACCCCGAAAACACCGCCAAGAATGACAAGCGGAACGGTATACGGTAAGGTCAGTCGGTATCGAATGAAAAGGCCGCGAATGATGTACGAGAAGAGCACTGCCAGGAGTGGAAACAGCAGTACCGTGAAAAGCGACGGTGTTCCGGTACGAAAGCCGCGGCAGGTATTGAATATGGCTGCATCCTCGCTGGTGCTATTCGCGGCGTGAATCACTTGTGTTTGAAGTGCGGTGAGCTTCGAAGCCAACCCCTCAAACGACGTATGCATTCGCGCTCGGTACGCGGGTGCGGTTCTTTGACCGGAGCGCCGTCCTCGCTGCGACCGCTTCCACCCGAACGCGTCGCAACTCGCGAGAAGCAGTGCTCTTACCCCTCGTACGTGCCGTTTGCGGTGCAGAACGCGCCTCGATGAGGCGGTGTCTCCAGCGAGACTTTTGAAAAGGACAGCGGTCGACTGCTCGTTTCGAGTGCTCGCTTAGTGAAGACGGTGACTCCGGTCGTGATGAACGCCCTGATTTACAAACGGAAGTCGTCAAGCTGTATGCACAGACACACTTGGATAAAAGTGTGGGCGCTTTATCCGCGGGTCCTCTTTTGACGCTGAACGTCGAGGCTCCAGTCGGTGCCGATTTTGCGGCGTTCCTCGGCAGAGCAGTGTGCGCGGGTACGAGGTGGTACGACGGGAACGGGCCTCAACGATGGCCTCGTGCTGCTTGTCCAATTATAGACATTTGTGTCCCAAATAGAACAGATTTATCCGGGATCCAGGTGAGCCAGCAGCGTTTCGTTCATACAATCATGCGGGCACCGTACGCCATCTATCCTCGTTCAGGTCTATTTCGATTCGTCACAGAGGCCGATGATCCTCAATGCTTTCGTTCGCTGGCTTGTTCAGGCGTACGCGGTTCGTACTGGCCATCTCGTGTGCGAGCTCATGCCCGAGCTCTGGCGCGGGATGCGCGCACTGCGGATACATGGTGCGTCGACGAATGCTGCAAATGCAATACGCTCTTTTTGCTCAAGGATATTGTATGGAAGCAACGGGAATTGATGAAATTGTATACGATTCATTGCATCGGTGTTCGTTGACCGCGAAAGAAATCTCTAACTAGGGAATCTTTTGTAGCTGCCTCGGTGGGGCAGCTACAACGACCTGGGAGGTACGACAGAGTGGCTCCAACTGGAATCTAGAATGTGCAGCGTGCACCGGGCGCTCGTCCAGCGTTTTGGAACGCTTCCTATGGCGTGGCGTACCGGAGACCAGCACCACTGAAGACTCTGATACGCATACGAGGCAGCATCGCGACACCAAGCGATGAGATTCGGACGGTAGATATGCGCAGAGCAGTACAGCGAGCGAGCCTTCGAGACTCGTACGCTGCCGCTGGTCGTTGGCTAGGATAGATAGCATGTGCAGCTGCGCCGTCCCGACACCGCCAGCCACGAGACGCATCGGTGCGCGCCCAGGTTGGAGGCGAGGCTCGTGCGCAGCTCGAACACCCCCACGGCTTTTCGCAGGGCCTCGTACCCATTCAAAGTCGCATACGGAGCAGCACAGCTTCGAGCTCTCCAGATGAAAGCCAGCAAAGAAGGGAGCTCTTCCCAATTGCGTTGATATCGCTCTATGAGAAGCCTCATGGGACGATGCCCGCTGGTCGCAGCCCGGGGCAAACGAGTCTGGTTCACACGTGACCTGATCCCCAGCAGATAACCTAGACGAATCCCATGGGCGGCGAGAATCTCCCTGAACGTACGCATCAAAGGCGCCAGTGTCTCGCCGCATCTCCGCGCTCATGCGATGCACCGTGCCGATCACGCGTTCGTCAACACGCATCGTTGCGTTTGAGTACATAATTTCGTTCTTTTCCGCCAGACAGGGATAACGATCATCCGGGATTCTACACCTCCACTTTCATAACTTTCTGTTATTTTTTTATTCATGAAAACGAACCCACTTCGAACGCGTCTACTATAAACCCCGAAAAATCACTTGAATACACGCACTTAAGGGTTGACACACAATTGAGATCGAAAAATATCCTTTGCTATGGCGTTAACACAAATACATCGTGAACGTTAGAGCAGCACGATAGTGATCAGGCTCGTGTTCTCTTCAATGGCGAGACGCGCGTCGTATCTCATGCCTGCAAGACATAGAGGTGCGCGTATCGAGCGCACCATAGAAAAAAAAGAACTGAAACGAGTTACTAACTAACAACTCGATGAGACTTTCTTTCCCAATCTATAGTAAACGTTGAACGGAGAAAAACCTTTCCGTATTGTTGATAGTTTACCTTATAGGTGGCAAGTCCCGCGACCCGAACGAGTCTGCCGGGGAAGTGGCTTACGCGAATCTGCAGCGGCGGGTGCAGTGGAGCGACTTGGCCAGCTCATCTGAAAAGCAGTTTATCCTGAGACTAGGAGCTGGTAGCCTGCGTCTGGGCACTGCCCAAGTCGCCATGCACTCCCAGCAGCAGATTGCTTCGCGCTGCCACAGGCAACACGCCTGTCTGCGCAGCCTGCTGGCTTCCAGAATGCTTACGCGCTCCAACCCCGTGTTAGATGAATGACGCCTCGAGCCGACGCCCTCAGCATTATGGCAAAGCCGTTCTGTCTCCGTGATGCACCGGTTCAAGCGGTTTAGGTGCTGACGCGGGAGCAGCAAGACAGATTATGCACACGATACAACGCACAAATCGACTAGTACATCCGACAGGAAGAATGGGCAATGGAACTTGGGGGTAGGTTGCATCATGATGGACGCTTTCCCGAAGGCCAATACCCAATTCGCAGCCTCGGCTCCATGGTCTATGTAGACGATTTTATCGAATCGAGAAAAAATCGCATCGCCGCCGCCGCCGCCGCCGCGATGCGTGCCCTGCCAAGGCACGCTGTCAGAACAAATACAGCTTTGACTCAAATTTGTTGGACGTAGCGCCATTCGTGGACACGTGTCCCGAAGGCACGCCGGAGCGCGCAGCCCGATCACAAGTGGACACGAGCAGTTGCGTCGCACCACCGCCGTCGCCATGCTGAACCGCTAGGCCGCGCGAGCTGTTCCAGGTGGCGCTGCATTCGCTTCTTGGAGAAGGCATTGTGCTCGTGGTCAGAGTGAAGCACAGGTACTCCATAGACACAGATGGCTAGCTCCGGACCTGTATGCAACACCTTGGGGGTGAACAACTACAGTAACCCCTTGCATATCGCTGGTCTGTTCGTGATTCTCTGCGGAGGTTTCCTCGGCGCCTTCCTGCCAGTTGCTGCCAAGCGTTACCCGTGGCTGCGAATCCCTGGTATGGTTCTCCAGCTTGGTCGTGCTTTCGGTACTGGCGTCGTGATCGCCACAGGGTTTGTGCATATGATGCCGCCTGCCTTGGCAAACCTGAGCGACGCTTGTCTGCCGGGGTTCTTCACCGACACGTACAACTCGCTTGGAGCGGCGATCGCGCTGGGCGCAGCGCTCTTCATGCAGTTACTCGAGTTCAGCGGGCGAGTTTATATTGGACGCTACATGGATCGAATTATTGCTGAGCACGCAGCGGCTCGAAAAGCGCTGGCGTTTTCGGCGAAACAAGCGCACGCTCAAGTGCCTTCGGAGGAAGGCACGCTCGCAGCGCTTGCGCCCGACCCCGAAGCCGGCACACTTCAGGGAGCCAGCGCTCTGCAACCAGACAACGCTGAAAGCATTCAGCCGTCACCAGGCTCTGAGTTGTGCGCCTGCGCGGTAGAAGAGCCGGTTGTGAAAACGCAATTAATGCACAGCGAAGGTTCGGCGCTTTGCTCCCTAGCACTGAGCGACGAGGATCGCTCGGATGAAAAGAAGCTTCTCGATAAGGCAGAGCTGCGCAACCTGAAGCTCATTGTGATTATTTTCGAGTTCGGCGTCGCTGTGCACTCGGTCATCGTGGGGCTGGACTTTGGCGTCAGTACTGGACAAACGGCGGTGACGCTCTTTGCTGCGCTCATTTTCCATCAGTTTTTCGAGGGTGTGGCGCTCGGAACGACGATTTCCGAGGCCGGTTTCGCCTGGTGGCTCGTCATGCTCATGGTGATATCGTTTGCGCTCGAGACTCCAGTTGGAACCGCGATCGGCATGGGCATTTCGCGGGCCTACAACCCGAACTCGGTGGCCTCGCTGGTGATCCGCGGCGTTCTCGATGGACTCTCCGCAGGTATCCTAATCTATACAGGTCTGGTGGACCTGTTGACTTACCGGTTTACGCTGAACACGGAGCTCCATAAGCAGCAGCTAGTCTGGGTTGTTCTGACGATCGCGTTCGTCTGGGCCGGGGCCATCGGCATGAGCATCATTGGGGCTTGGATCTAAGAGTAGCCGCTTTGGACGCTTTACGCAGACTCACACGCTGTGTGTGTGTGTGTGTGCATCGTAGTCCAGGAACGACGGAGCAAACATGCTAAGCGCAGCAATACGGAGCGTTTGTCGGGAGTCTTCAATGAATCAAGGAGGAAAAATGCACCGCGTGGCTTCCGGTCAGCTGTTTTCGATCATGGACCTCGGTGCGCAGTGGACGCCTGCAAGCTGCCGTCGCTTCTCGGGGGTGTTCCTTCCTGTGCGTCCGATTGAATCCATCCTTCCCCATGAATCCATTTGAAGAAGCCGGAAATCGCCCAGGTCGGCACGTGCCTTTTCTCATTTCTCATCGTCGTGAACAAAGTGCAGGCTTGTTTCTTCGGAAACGAAAGGAGGCTGTGCGAGGCCGCACAAGTCGCTATGTCGCGAGGCGTGCGCGCCCAAGCCCACGATACTACTTCGTTTGCAAAATACTGAGTAGCGTTGTTTTCTATGAGAAAGATCGTTGTATGGACAGATGTATGGAAGAAGAAGACTTGATAAGTTCGAGAACATTAAACTGGCGCCCAACGGCCCGTTTCGGAATGAACACGATATCACTTGGTAAAGACGCAACGATTGGCTATGGACAATAGACTCCTAACTGGAGCAATCATCGCTGCATGCCGTACATCTCGGGTCGTGCAGGCTTCGGCGTTGGTCCTCGCCACCAGGAAAGCACGCTGTCGAGCGTTGTTCTCCCCGTCGTCGGAACCATGCACTTGAAGAAGCCTTCCAAGGACAGGGTGCTACTGCCGGAGCATGGTCGACCCGATGAACCTCAGCTCAGTCCACAAAGGCAAGACTCGCAGCACGAGACACCGGACCAGGCCCTCCTGGTACCACACCGGAGCTGCTCGCCACCGTTGCTGTGCTAGACCTCTACGACTTGTTCACTGCGTCACATACGCAAAGTATGCGTGCGTTCCTGAATTGAGGCGGGAAACTCTTTTCCTTCTCGTAGATCTTTCCTACTCAAAGACGAGCTGCCAGGGAAACGCAGGTAGACGTCGATCCGCAGGCAGCGCGCAAGCTGTGAACCACCACCATCACCACAAAGAAGCACAGAACGAGCTCGAGCGGCGTGGAGTCGAATAGCGGAACGCTGCACGTTGCAGTGCAACTCGAGTGCGGTCCGGTGTACAAGCACAGCGCTGGCAAGCGTCTTGCAGAGTGAGGCGTCGCAAAGCAGGTCAACGAAGTGGTTCAGCGACGTGCGACCACAGCGACGAACCGCTTGGCTCGCCAGACGAACGCTGCAACGCACCTGGCGCTTTGGAGCAGGTATCAAACGAGCTCGTCACCATTTACTCGATAGTGTCAAGTTTTGGCAGAGGACGCGTCTCAAGTCACGAGCGTCAGAGATGAGACGCTCGTTCCGGGCGAGCCCGTCTCTACAAGTTGGTGTTGTTCCCGGTCAGTAAGCAACAACCGCTCTTTTCGGCGTTACGTATAGGGTATGCAACACCCCGAAACGACCCGCTACGGATACCACGCGCGCCGAAACCCCACGTCCACCATTCCTGCACAAGTAGGGCCCTGTCATACCATTCGCTTGTGGAATACAGCGACCATGTGGATACTTGCGCTTCGCTCCTGCTAGCTCTGGGGAGCCGTGCGCACGCCCAGCATGCCTAGGATACGGGCGGGAATACCTCAGTTTCAATTTTGCGCAGCATGGGTTCTAGCTGATCATCGCGAATACGGTAGAAGTCGACACTCTTCTCCGCGAGAAATCGCACGCGATCGCTCTCTACGGCCGCGAAGCAGACCAGAGATGCGTCAATAATGGTCGGCGCGTGGGTAATGATATACTTTTGACGCTGAAGCACGTCCGCTTCTGCTTCCCGAAACCGACTCTCCGCCTCGTACATGAGATCGCGCAATGGTGCCAATGTCTTCTCATCTGTTTTCGCTCGTTCTTTATCCTCGACGACCGCGCGGCGTGCATCGTAATCCTTAGCAAGCTTCTCCAGCCGGACGGAGCGCTCGCGGCATTCCCGTAAGCGACTCTGGAATTCTTTGATGTACTGCAGCAAGCGGGTCGATCCTTTCTCGCCCGCCCCAAGATGATGGTTACGCATCTCTTCCGAGATCGTTTTCGCTAGTGAGGCGATACGATCAGCGTGCTCTCTTCGCTCTGAATCACCCTGTTGGCTTTCCGTCTGCTGCAGTTCGTTCGCGTAAAGCACCGTGAGCTCACCGATACGCACCCAACTCGTCTGAAACTGGTCCAGGAAACGCACCAGTTTGCCAAGTTGGGTCTCGATTTTGTTCACTGTCTTTTTATTTTCCTCATATTCTTTCAAAGGAGTACGGTCGATTCGCGCAAAGTTGCGCTTCCAACAGAAACACGAGCACGCCATATGCGTAGCTGGTTGTTCGCCAGCGCAGCCCCAGCGATGCACGTATCAGTGGGGGCAATGCGTGCGCACAACCCCAATGCGTGTCTGCGTGCGCGCGCGGTGCTGTCCCAATGGGCGATGCGAGGCGTCGGCGCGCCGGCCGCCACGAGGCCACGAGGCATCCAGAATGGTATTTGCGAGAACATGGACAAATGGGATTGCAGCGTCCCGTTCGCCCTGCGTCGTCACGCCCGGTCGCCGTGCATGTGCTCGTCTCCGGACGGGTTGATGTGCGGCCTGCGCGCTCCGAGCGCGAGTTCGATGGGCGATTCAGGATGCCTTGGGTATTTTTGTTCTATCCAGTGCAGCATGCAATGGAAAAGGTCGCGTCATTCGGGTGTCCAAGGTAAAGTTTTCGTCTTTTTCGATCTTCATGAACACCAGGCTGTGCGGGATTTTTCTCCAACTGACTCTTTTTCCTCTTTCTCGTATCCGGCATGAAACACGCTGGTCACGGTTTCGCTCCAGCGCCGTTGTAGGCATGCAAACGATGTTGATGGCAGCGTGCAAGTCCCGATTTCGCCGATGCCGGCTCTCGTTCAAGCATTTCATTCGCACTCAACAATACCGCAAGCAACAGATCCTCTTTGTGTACCGTGTAGACGCGCAGCTCGCACCGGTGTCACTCGACTGTGGTCAGGTGTTCCTGGAGGTCCGTCGCAGCGCCTCATGCTTCGAGCGCTGCACACGCGCCGGACCGGTGCAGAGGCCTCGCTTCGATGCCGTCCTCCGGTTCCGCGCCCGGTGCCGTACCCTGCGATCATGGGCTTCTTCTGGGTAAGACCTTCGGCGAGGACTCTGTCTGATGCATGCGCACGAGCACGCTGATCCCGTCGATAACGTTTGCGTCGGACGCGATGTTGCTCATGATGAAACAAGCACTGAAATGGAAATCGACGCTCGAGGATACGTCGACGACTTTTGCGCTGTCTACGCCGCCTCCATGTTGGGCGCTGACGCATGCTCCTTTGTGAGCGATCGCTGCGATGACTCGATTCCGATCCCAAGGCTCTCGCCGATGCAACCAGAAGCGTCGAGCGTTTCTGTGGGCGCATCCCGTGACAACTGTGATGCTGCTGTCGGAGGCCTTTTCGATGAAGGCCACAAAGAAAGAGGCACTTGCGTATCGAACGGAATCGATGTGTTGAGGAGGCGAGCTCCGCGAACGCTCGGCAACAGCTCGTCATACAGTCGCTTACGGACGACGGCAGTTCTTTTGTGTCGTCGTCACCATCATCGTCGTCGTCGTCGTCGTCGTCGTCATACCAGCAGCGCAAATCGCAGTGTCCATGAGTTGCTTTGAGGGACGCGCACCGAATCGCTGCAGAAAGCGTGATTTGACCAGAGCAACCGTTAGGAAACGAAAAGAGTGAACGAGCGTGCGGATACATTGGATCCTGGTATCGATTGCTTTACGGTGCCCTGCTCGAAGGTGCCGTATGTTGTTTTCATGACGATGACGGAAGGAATTTCAGCACCAAGGATTCGGAAAAGCACACCCCGAGAAGACGCCCCAGAGTCTTAAACCTGCGTCTGTATCCGTGAGCCCGTATGGCTGCGCTGCGAATATCGAGGATTGTGATGTAGAAAAGTTCAATGAAAACATCAAGGCAGGAGCAGAGCGCGCACTTCAGTGTTCCCTACAACCCTTATACGAGTGCAGGGGTATCGGCTCGAGGCGGCAAGCGCATAGATCGCGCAAAGGTGCCGTCTGCACAATTGGAGGTTGCACAGCGGTGCTGGCGGCTAGAACAAATCGCAAGCAGGCACCAACTTCTAGGCAACCGGCGCTGAGCGCTAGCGCACGCCAAAAACCCTGCGGTACTGGCGGCACATGACGGGCTGCAGCGCCTGCATCAGCTGCGGACCCGCACCTATGATGCTGTGGTTGTACAGTGCGCCCGGAGTGCACCTCTCCCATACCGTTTACTGAACAGCACCTCCCATATGAAAATCATACACGCGAAGAACTATGGTACATGGATAGCGGAGAATAGGCGATGCAGGAGACCACGGCACGCTGGCGTCATCGAAAAGTAGAGAATGCTGCGTCGCGATGGGTAACGCTGAAACCCTTCTTCGCTGATGCACGACGCGAAGCACCCGCCCTGATTCACACGTCCAAAACATGAAGGTTACCGGTAACCACGCAGTTCTCGAGCCGAGACCCCGCCGGAATATCAATAGACGCTCCCGGCTGGGCGACAATGATGACCGTACCGCTCAGTTTGCAGCGTTTGCCGAAGCGCACACTGCCACTGACAGTTAATGACTCTAATTCTAAAATATCCGGCATACTCTCGAAACGGCTACTAAAGTCGCTCACTTTTTTGAATTCTGGACCCAACCGAATGACTGGCGTGCCGAGTTCAGCCGGACGCTCCGGATTCATACTAACATACCCCGAGACGATATTATAGAGATTACTTTGAATCAAGAGCAGATCGGATGTTGTCTTGACGGGCAGGAAACGGCTCCGTGGAACGTTAATACCCATGACGCGCTGGAAATGGGTAATGGCAGCACCCATAGCCGTCTCGAGCTGCAGCACGGTTTCGCCTTTCACAGTCTTCGTGTTGGGGATAATATCCAGCTCCATGGAGCCAGGTCCTCTGTCCATGATTCGCTTGAGCGCCTTGAGTTGGATCCACAAACTATTGGTATTGAATACTCGGAATTTGGATATGTTCTGGAAATCTCCCAAGTGCTCCTTATCGACCTGCGCGACTTCTAGCAACCTCGGCTTGCCTTGGTACGTGATCAGCGTGCCTCCTTTCCGATCGGAGCGAGTTCTCGTTGCCATTTCGATTGTAAATTCAACCTGATGATCCGCGATTGCTTTGAGAATCCGCGTATCCAAGGACGCTCCAAGGTTGTCACTGTTACTCACGAATATCCATTCCTTGCCCTCGGCGAGCAGCCGATCCAGCATGCCCGATTGCAGAAGCGCATCATACATGTCGCCGTGACCCGGCGGGTACCAGTCCTCCTTGTCGTACACTTCAGAGTCGAGGCACAGGGGTCGCAGTGTGTCGCGCACCAGACGCGGATACCTAGACTGCTGAAACGTACGAATCGGAATGAGATCCTCGTACTTTCGAATGACTTTCAGTGTATCCGCATCCGTGTTAAAACTATTCATTAGGAGAAGAGGCACCTTGATTTGATACCGCTTGTTGATGGACTCGATCTGCTTCACGATAATGTCCAAAAACGTCTGTCCCGAGCGGATTTCGATCACGGACTTGGGGCCCGAGCACCCCATCGAGGTGCCGAGGCCTCCGTTCAGCTTCAGTACAGCGACGCGGCTTAGAAGCGCTCGCGCCTCAGTTTCGTTCGGTTCGGGTAGTTCTGCGTAGGGTCGCAATAGCTCCGCCGATGGCGGCTGGATCTGGTCCCAATCCAGTGCCGCGGACGCACTGGAGCGCGTCTCCAGGTACCGACCCAACAGGTGCACAAAACCCTGTTGTTCTGCTTCGCTCATGCGTGCACGTACGTCAGTCGCCCTTTCATTGATTTGACGTATTTCCTCCAACAGTGCCTTCTCCAGAGACTTGTCTGTGAGGTGAGCGAAGTTCGCAAAAGAGGCATCGTGGCTGGTTCGCACCAAAGGCATCGTGTTCGGGTAAGAGTGTGGACACCGCTCCAGAGCTCTTCACTCGTTTCAAGCACGCACGACGCTCAAGTAAGTAGACTTGTCTTGACCTTGCTTCAAATTAGAGCAGTAAGTCACCAGTAACGAGCTTGCTGGTGCCGTTCACAGTGATACCACCTACTTGAACAACGAAGAACACGTGTGAAGTCTCCGTCGTCGCCTGCTATTTACCCGGCGCGTGGCGCATTGCGCGCATTATTGCCACACGAGCGCCTTTGGATCGCCGCGCATTCGCTGGCTGCCTGCCTGCCTGCGTCGCAGCGAATGCCGACACGTATACGCGCCGTACGCAGGCACGCACGTAGACCACACATCGCGCGGCGCCCGAGCGGATCGCCCGCCAGCTGGAGCGCGCGTTGATCCGCTGAATGCTGGAGCGCGCGCTAAGCGTACCCCGAGCACACCAGTGAACGAGACGTCCATTTCATGTCCGGAACGAGAACGTCACGTCGTTCTGTCTGCGCTGTGCAGGGCACTGATCGTCGCGGCGAACGGCTGGGATACAAACGAGACATCCACAGTCGTTGAGCGGATGGAATCTCGGACGCCCGGCTTGCAGACTGATCAGGCGCACGCGGAACGGCAGATTCACTGTGAATGTGCTGTAGGCTTTTGTTTGATTCGCGGGAACATGCATGCATGCATCCAGGGCATCTCCCTTGGAACACGGACGCTAGACCAAGAACAATCGTAGGCGGGTGCATGCGTGCGCAGTGGCAGCACGCATGGTGCATTGCATGCGTGCATGCATTTCCCGCGCAAACGCCTGGAGCCGGGGCATGCCAGCGCTGCGCTCATAGACGCGTTCCGTACAAAGCAGCGCGCTTCAGGGCACTGCACGCTCTCCGGGGTGCTCGTTGGGGTCATTCCGTCGCGGTATCCTGCTCTTCCCAGCGAGTAGCTGCCCAAAGTCGAATGCCTGCGTGACGTCTACGTGAGTTTTCAGCGGCAGCGCGTCAGGTGACCTCGGAGCGCGCTGCCTCGAGGGTGCAACGGACAACTTGGCAAGAGGCGCCACTCGCGTCCGGTGCTCGCATCAACAGCTGGGTTGAAGCTTGAGCGGAGGCGTTTTTATAGCCGCGTAGACAAGAATCAGTGACAACAACACGTCGTTTAGGATGATGCGCGGCTGGCGTGTGTGCAGCCTAAAGGCGGGGCGTGCACGTTGCACGGGTGCCGGCACCCTCGTGGACGCTTCGATTGCACTCGGACGCGCTTGCTGGTAGCGGTAAGCGCGGACCGCTCCACGCCGACTTGCACGTTAGCTGGGTACGTGCGCAGCGCTACGGGTCAAAGCCCAGGGCCTTGCGATATGCAGCCTCCTCGCGCCAGGTGAGGCGATCACGGACCCAGTCGCCGCTGGAAGTGCGACGTCGATATCTCGGACGATTTGTCCCGCCGCCGAAGATATCGACCAGGTCGCAGGTATGGACGCGGGGAAATATGGTGTCTGGATCGACACGCGTTTGCTCGATTAATGCTCCATAGAGACGATGGCTCCGCGCCCATTCCGGTATGAGGTGCCGCTTAGCAGCGGGCACCGCAGCGCTCTCATCATCCGAGGCATCCGCCGAGTGGTGTCGCTCCGGAGTCAGCGGGTACTCCGCGGGAGCCTCGTCCGCGGCGGCAGCAGCAGCAGCAGCAGCAGCGGCAGCAGCTATCTGGGACGCTGGCTTTGTCCCATGCGACTTGAGCAGACCACTCGCTACGACCTGTTGTTGACGGAGCGGCGCAAGACGTGCCTGCTGGCGCTCGGTCTCCAGTGCGAGCCTTCTTTGATGCTCCAAAATGCGGCGTCGTTTCTCCTCGCGCCGTTGGCGGTATGCGTCCTGGACATCGAGGGGCGCCTCTGCATCCACGGGAGCTTGCCTTGGAGATGGATTCCCGTTGAGATCGACCAGGGGCTTCACTGCTGTGCGCGAAGGCGTCGCTGAGACAGGCGTAAGCGACGTCGTGTCCACTGCTGTGGGTTGTTTCAGCGAAGCTGGGACGCAGTTCGGCGAGGCGCGCTGATCCATCCGACTCTTGAGCGTCTCGGGGCTGGGCGAAGCCCCGCGCACGCGCTTGCTCGATTGAGGCATTGTGGCTATGACGATCCGGTAACGAGACGGGCTGCTCCTTGCGTGCCCCAGCGTTGCCCATGCTTTGTTTGGTGACGGTTTCAGCACCGAATTTGTGCCGGTGGCTTGCAGCTCAGTGGCGTTCTGCAGCGGTTCTACTTGCATGCGCGCTGGTGAATGCGTCTGACGAGTGGAAACCGCTCCAGCGGAAATTGTAGCGGATGCGGTGGCGACGGCAGCGTTCCCCGGCAGACCATAGCCGCTGACATCCTGCTCCAGCGGAGGCGATGGCGCAGCTCTCGACGTGGAGCGCCCGGTGCGATGGCGATCCTCGCACATTTCGTGCTGGACCGTCGAGCTTCGGTCGCCGGCAGCTCCCACAGCTTCGATCCGACTGGGACTGGGGCACACCGGGAGCGCTCCAGCACGCATCGCGCGCAACCGCTCGATGCGCGTGCGCAGGGCCTCGGTTCTCGAGAGCCTGCTAGAAACACCGCCAGGAGCACCGCCAGGTCCCGGCTGGCGCTCACCACCAGGCGCAGCTGCAGCGTAGAGGGTATGGTGCGGCATGGGCGTTCCACTGGCGTGCGCTGGTGGCATGATCGTTTCGTCTACCGCTGCGGGAGCGCGCTTCGGGTCTGCAAGTCGCAGTGCGTGAGCGTCGTAGCCGTCGTATGCGACGCTGGTTGACGCTGCCGGCGCCCTACGAACGGAAAGCAGCATCTCCGTCGCAGTTTGCGAGCGCTCGAGCGCATGGAACGACCCGTCTATCGCGTTCGTGGCGTCAGATGGACTGCGCGATCGTGAGCGTCTCGCTTGCTGGTCACTTGCACCAGCTGCACTCAATGGCGAGCGAGGACGGCTGGGCCTCGCTAGTTTGGCGTTGGCAGTCGTCGCCTGGCCGGAATCCGGTACCAGCGACGCTGCCGCTGCCGCTGCCGCTGCTGATGGCGCTAGTTCGACCGGCGCCGCGCAGCTCGGCATCGCTACCGAACTGGAGTCGCTCGCCACAGCGGGTTGCTGTGCCGCGTCCGCCGCGCAGTCCGGGTTCCCGACTCGCCCATTCGCTGCATCCTGGCCACATGACCCAGCTCGGATCGCATCCGCGTTTTCCGCAAGTGCGCCGTTGTCGTCGCTCGGTACTGTGGCCAATTTTGGGTCGCATTCGAGCGTCTGTTCCAGTTGGAAAATCTGGCCTTCAATGTCGGTCGCATTCACGAACGAGCCGGGGCCGGATGCGGTTGGCGAAGCGCAGCGCGCGCGATAAACCTGTTCTGGGCTCGCAACCGAGTCGATTGGCGCCATCGCGAACGCGGCAACTGGCCGATGCGCTGGCGCAGGTGACGCGGACCCACGGCCCGGGTGCATTGTATGCCGCCCGGGGCTCAGTGAAGCCGAACGCTCGCGTGTACCCTTCATCTGCGCTTGAGATGCCGTCACGCCCTCCATTGTGTAGGCGCTGTTCTCGGGCAGAGCGCTGGACGTGCCCAGCTGGCGCATCGCCGCCGACGCTTGCGCATCAACAGCCGAAGCTTCCGTGGTAGCATTGCCACTGGCACTCAGGGCATGCTGCGCTCGCGCGAAGGTTGGCAGCGGCAATGGCGTTATCGGCGCGACAGCTCCTCGATGCACAGACGATCGGCGTCGTGCCCGAACCGTCTCTGTGGCATTCTCCGTGGAAAACGATTCAGCATGGTCGCTCGGGTGGCATTCGGCGGCGAAGTCGCTGCAGGTGACGCTGCCGGCACGCTGGGCGCCATTCGTCAAGGCCATCATTGTGCGGATCGCCTCTGGCGCCGCAACCTTTTGGGGTTCGTTGTATTCGAGCTGTGCGCTGTTCCGCTCTGGATCCACTAACGACCGCCGCATTGGCGGTGATTGCGAAAGCATTGCGGAGCTACGTCGATTCGGTGCTGTTCGATGCACCGGAGACGATAGATGCGATGCCGGGGTACGCAGTGAGCGCTCCTTGGTCTGGGAGCACGCTGCCGGTGTTCGGGGCAGGGCCTCATCGCCCGCTTCGGCAGCGTTCATCCGCGGCGAATGCCCTGAAGCGTTATCAAAAGCTGGGCGCGTTGCGAGAGACCCTGGAGTATGCCACTCGTTGCCAGCAGGGGCCTGTAGCGAAGCCTGAACACCCCTGATGGTCTCTGTGGCAACGTCTTGGCCGGGATTTGTCACAGTGCAATGTGTGCGACTGTTCGCATCGATAGTGACTGATGCGCGCGACATCATCTGGCTCGGCGACATGGTGCCTGACCCTGAGCGATGCTTACGAATCGAGTCAGATGGCACATTAGCCGCAAAGCGCGTCTCCTGCAAAGACGCTGCACGGCGTCTGCTGGACATCGATGGCGATACACCGGTTTTTGGTGTCGGCGCTGGCGACGCCCTTATCGACATTCGTTGCCATCGCGCTCTATCTGCGATATTCTCGGTGACGTTTTGGAGGCTGGACCGCGGAGCTGCACCACCCCCAGACGCTGCTCTGGATTCGGCTGGGATTTCGCAACTGCTCGCCACGGTCCCGGTGACTTGCTCGAGCGATGACCTCACTCCTGGACACCGTTCACCCACATCTGGTGCCATTCCATCGACGTCGTTCTCGGATGGGGCGTGTTGCGGACTAAAGCGCAGCGCGGCAGGCAACTGACCCTGAATGCACCAAGAGAGAGGGTTCAGTGGTGAATCAGCAGCGCTGGGCGATGGCGACTGCGCTGCTGCAGGCTGTTCAGCGGCAGGTGCGGGCATCGATTCGCAGCGAAACGCAGATGACGGATCAGTAGCCAGAGGTATGCTCGCGGCCTCCGTGCGCATAGCTGTGTCCTCGTCCGCGATGCCATTATCATGCGGTTGTCGCGGTGATGGCGGCGAGACGTCCCCGAGCACCAACGAGCGCGTCGGAAGATGCTTGGGGCAGGGACTGCATGCCTCGACTGCTGCCCCGCTGGATGGAATATCGCCGCGCGGCGGCGTCCATTGCCTGTGATGCATATCGCTTGGCGGCGTTTCCGACACTGCTGCAGCTTTTTGCGATACGAACGATGATCCGTGAACAGCTAGCCTGGCGCTTTCGACCCGAGGCGTCGTTGGCGTCGTACTGGGCCCAGGCAGGCGCAGCGCATCGGCCGCTGCGGCTCCAGAGGGATCCACAGATGTCGATTCCGCGGGCGCGAAATTTTCGCCTTGCGGGTCGCTCAGGGCCGCGGGCGAAGCTGCCAATGCTGCAGCTGGACAAGCACTGGATGTCCCTGAGCCATGTACGGGGTCTGAAGCGGCCTCCGCAGGGTCCTGCTTCACCAAAGCCGCCGCCGCCGCCGCCGCCGCCAAATCGATACGGGCTTGGCTCGTCGACGGTCGACGTTCTGGATGCGACTCTGAATGTGCAGCAGATGTCGAGGCCGGGTGATGCACATCGTACCGCGGCGAAGGCAGCGCTTTGCTGGCACTCCCTGCAGCCGATGCCGAATCGTCGGCTTGCGCGGACGTCCAGTTTGAATGAATCTCTCCAGCAGTGGACGGCTCTATGGGCACCGGCTCCTGCTCGGTTGCTGCTTGCTTCTGATGTATTCCAGCTGACGCATGGGGCGCATCCGCCGCTCCGTTTCGTGTTCGAATGATGCACGGGCTCGTGAACGAAACGTTGTGCGCATCGCGAATTTGCACTCGAGTCTGAAGCCCTGGCAGGGCTCCATTGAGACTTTCCGATATTGCCACCGGAAGCGAGGGACGCGATCGATTGCATAGGCGGGCGCTTTTTTCAGGCAGCGAAGCGCTTCGCCTGTTATTCGCGCCTCGGCCCTGATCCGGTGATATGGTGTCTGGAGCCCTCGATGTTGCGCGCCGAGCACCATGCATCGACTGCTGCCGCTCCGCTCGTTTCGACGACGCTGTTCTTGGCGATGCCATGCCTCTGGATACCGGCGGTAGGGACGTGTTCTGCAGAGCGTCTTGGGGACGGCGCCGACGCCGTCGTGTTCGGGTCGGCATTCGCTCGGGACTAGCGGGCGCTAGGCGCTTGATTACCGACGACTCCCGCGCTGCTTTGTCCGCACCAGAGCGTGACCTGGACGGCGGCGCCTGCCGTTGACGGCGTCTCGGCATTGGCGCTCGCGGTGCTCGTCGCGTTTGCTCTGGAGTGCTCTGGCCCAGCGATATGTTCGTCATGGGCGTCATTCTGCTCGTGTTGGGTTGGTCGACAGCTGCGCTCAGGTTAGGAGCGCTTGGCGCGCACTTTTCGCAGAACCAATCCTTCTGGGGCACCTGGTCCAGCGGCGGCCTACAGCAGTACGTGTGGAAACAGTCATCGCATCGATCACATAGAAGCATCAGATGGGGGTCCTCCATGCCCTTGCATCGTCGGCAGTACGTCTCGTCCTTGTGCGGGGTTCGATTCTCCGCCTTGGCCCGTGAGAACGGCGACAGTAGCTC
The DNA here is from genome assembly GCF_000091205.1 of Cyanidioschyzon merolae strain 10D. NCBI lineage: Eukaryota > Rhodophyta > Bangiophyceae > Cyanidiales > Cyanidiaceae > Cyanidioschyzon > Cyanidioschyzon merolae. Next base: position 426,843 of record NC_010145.1, read on the forward strand.
TAGGGCCAATGCCCGCGCACGATCTGCAGTGCTTTGCTGATGCCGTCGAGCAGTCGCACGGGGTGCTCGTGTGGCGAGGTCGTTCGCGTGCGTCTCAGACGATGGCGCTACTCGAGCCAGACCAGAATCTCGCCGTTTTTTCGGTCGCAACGGTACAGCGGATGCACCTGAGTCTGCCTCTGCTCCATCAGCGGCACATGTGGAAGAGGGTCGTGAGAAGCGCGCGCTTCCAACGCGCTGCACGGGCGACGCGCGGGCACCATGTAAGGCCGGTGCTGCTGCATTTAGCACCGCATCGCGCTTAGGTGAAACGGGTTGCGCTTCCTGCTCAGATGCGTGCTGTGGCGGAGCACGCTTTCGTTGCACGCGTGACCTTTTGGTGGCTTGCGAGGTGCGACCGGCTGTCTCTCTCGTTGATCGCCCGCAGGCGATACTGAGCGCATCCGTTTCCGCTGGTGCTGCCCTTTCGGCTGCCTGTATCGAGGGTGACCGGTGAGAGCGGCGGTCTTGGCGCTGTGCGCGCTCTCTTATGCCTCGTCGCTGGTTCGTTTGACGCTGCCCTGCGTTGGAGGCAGGCGATCCAAGCGGCGACTCTGGCGGTGCAGGTGTGCGCTGCTGTTCTCGGGTGCCAGCGTAACGCTCCGATGGAATGTTGGGGCGCTCGTCTTGCATGAGCTGTTGATCATTGTTCTCGTCGTGGAACGCGAACTGATCGGATTCTGCTGCAGCGGCACGTTCCAACGATGACGACGACGGCAGTGGCGACTGGGCGCCAGACCTGATCGGGTCTGGCTCTTTTCGTGGCGCGTTCAGTACGACCGGTATCTGGGAATTTTGTCTAGAGTCATTGGTTTTGCGCTCGTGTAGTGCAGTGAGACGACGGCGTCGGCGCGCGCGAGCGTCCAGCATCATGCTCTTTCGCGATGCCGCGGGCGGCCGCACAAGGCCTACGAGCGAATGCCGCGGGTCCCAGGTCTTCCATCCCTGGCCGGGTGGCCTCGTGCCCGGTGCGACTGACTCGCACATGCTTGAGATGCTGTGGCTTTCAGCACGACGGAAGAGCGAGCCGTGTGAGCTGGTGTCTCGACAATCGTCGGACGGAGCAGCAATTGAGGGTGTTTCGCGACTTGGACCTCGACAGCCATCGGATGATTCACTTGCTGGCAAATGATATGACGCCGCTACCTTGAAGCGTTGCGGTTCTGCTGGCGATGCAGCGGCACTGGCGACGTTGTTCGTGTCGGGCATTGTGGTGTTCCCCAGCGAGTCAATGGCGTGATCAAGCGCGCTTCTTGCCGCCGCCGCCGCCGCCTCGTGACTGCTAGTCGGAATCTCTGGCAACCTTGTCGCACACGCGCGAATCGTCCGTTGGAACCGAACGATTTGTGCTTCATATTCGCCCAGTAGAACAGCCTGCTGTTGCTCTGCAATGTAGTGGAGCGCATGAATGGCGTCCAAAACTGTCCGCTTTCGAAAAGCGTCGCGCGTAGACATTGGCGCTCACAACTCGAAAGCCCACTAGCGTCCTCTTGTACCGCGTAAAAGGTATGTTTCTCCTGGTCGAAAGCCGGTTGCTTGGACAAGTTCGAAGCACGTCACTCCGAGGCGGCGCCACGGTACTGCTGCCAAGTCCCGATAGCACAGCGAGGTCGAGCGGTGCTGAAACGACACGCAGCGGCGACGTGCAAACGCGCGGCCTTACACAACTGTCTTGTTCGCTCCCGTGCCCTGATGACTCGGCACACAAAGCTGCCTCTGATGTCTGCTGCCCGTTCACGTTACGCTCGTGCTCGGCGAGCAGCGCGATCCCAGGTCGCAGCGTCGAACAGTCCCGGAGCGCAGCGATACGCCCACACGTGGCGTTGGAAGCGCCGGCTCTCCTGGAGTTTAGCAGGCGGTAAAACAGGGCGATAACGCCCCGGATCAAAGAAGGGCTCTGTCTGGTGCAGATAAACTCGACAGGCCCGTTCAGTGGGGGGAGAAGAGCTCGACGCACGCGCTCGATGCCGTCCGAGCGCGGAACGTGGCTCGCCTTCTCGGTGCAGGGACACACTGGGTGCCGCAGCCGGCAGCGCGAGGCGGCCGTCTCCCACGATGATGCGATCGCGTCGGGAATTCAAATCGACGGATGCGAGGTTCAGGAGAGGGTCTGGTTTATTCATTTATGTTCGCTTATGTCTAGTATGCTCCCAGTGATGCGAGGCAGCCGTGGTGGTACGCGTTCAGCGTGGCTGCGTGATCCACGGAGCGCGGGCCGATATTTCTGATGACGAAACGATAACCATTGACCATGGATCCCAGAATTCGGGATGGATGGATGTATAATGGCTCTTGAAAAAGTGTCCATGATGAACCACCTACCTTCAAGTTCCAATAGCTATACTTCCTCTCGGATTTACTGGTCGTTTCGTATGTTCTATCGAGCGCCGAGTGCCTGCTGTGGGCACCCGCCGAAGCGCTTCCACCGCTGCAGCAGATGCTGCACGGCGACAGAACAGCTTTGCCATACCACTGAGAGCGTCGGCTCGAGACGTGGTTCATTCGATACGGGGCCGGAGTACATAGTAATTCTGGGAGCCTGCGACAGCGCGAACCGATCTACCAGGAGTCCACTGCGACCAGTGCGATGCCCAGATGCAGCTTTCCTGCGTCTAGTCCCAGAATGAACTGCTTTGCGAACGAGCTGCGCGGGTCTCTCCACAGCACCTGCCACTGGAGGGAGCATGAAGCACTCGTCTTGCAGACTCGTCCGGCTCGCGGACCTTCCGCTTAGGAGATTCACGTTCGGCAATGTAGAAAGCTTTCCATTCTTATAACGTTTATCGTAGCGCGACCCGATGTCGTTGGTGGTACTGGCGCTGCCAAGCCCCGGAGTCCCGACTGCTGCCCCGGTATTTTCGGGACGACGGGGATCGATATTCAAGGAGCATCTGCAGTGTGATCATGATTTTGAACAGCGAGCCTGGCAAGGCCGCTTTCGAAGTGCCCCCAGCCGCTGCACCGTGGCACGGCTCGCGAATCGGCCGCTCCAGACGTTGCCTCTGGAGGTTGCGTTGAATAAAAAACCGCAGTTCCTGTCCAATATCCTGAGAAAATCAGGATTATCACGAATCGCATGTATGGTTGCGTACAGAGGCGCTTGACGCAGTGTTCGGCGACTGCTCCTGCGTCGTCGTGGACCTAAGAAGCGACGTTCGCAGCGCCTACCGCCGCGACTAGTATGGATACGCATCCGGCAGAGCGATGAATCCCTCGTATACGGGTAATCGCCAGCCAGCGGCCGGGATCCAATCATTACGATGCTTTTGCAGTCGACTCCTGTGGGCGCTCCCAGGGTTCGCATGCACTGTGTATCGTGCACATGCCCCGGTGCTGATGAGCGCTGGAGATGCCAGCAACTGGCAGCGTCCATGCATGCAAGGCATTCTGATCAGATTCAAGTATTTTTGGAAGATGTGCGGTTGCGGAATCGAACGGGGGATCTGCAGGTGCGCGATCTTTATCGGCATCGAGGGAGGCATCTATCATGCAGCAGTAGCGCAGAGTTTCATGGATCACCACCTAGGCTTCCACTCGAAAAACATAGTCCATTCATACAAGCTTGTAGGTGCCGAGCCGACGATGAGTGCGTATAAAGACGCCAGTAGCACCGTTCAGGACACTGCACGGAAGCGGAAGGGTTTTGGCGTTCCCGCGCTGGTGCGTCATCTCAAAGAGATGCGCGGATCCTATGTTGTAAACGTGACTGTGCAAGTATCGCAGCAGTTTAGGCCAGCAAACGGAACGACACGCGCGACTTTCGAGCATTTACACCCATACCAGATAAGAATGGTATGGGTAGATTCAATTCACAAGGGCATCTACGCTAGAGTCCGGTCTCCAAGCATTGTCATGAACACCAGGCTGTGCGGGATTTTTCTCCAACTGACTCTTTTTCCTCTTTCTCGTATCCGGCATGAAACACGCTGGTCACGGTTTCGCTCCAGCGCCGTTGTAGGCATGCAAACGATGTTGATGGCAGCGTGCAAGTCCCGATTTCGCCGATGCCGGCTCTCGTTCAAGCATTTCATTCGCACTCAACAATACCGCAAGCAACAGATCCTCTTTGTGTACCGTGTAGACGCGCAGCTCGCACCGGTGTCACTCGACTGTGGTCAGGTGTTCCTGGAGGTCCGTCGCAGCGCCTCATGCTTCGAGCGCTGCACACGCGCCGGACCAGTGCAGAGGCCTCGCTTCGATGCCGTCCTCCGGTTCCGCGCCCGGTGCCGTACCCTGCGATCATGGGCTTCTTCTGGGTAAGACCTTCGGCGAGGACTCTGTCTGATGCATGCGCACGGGCACGCTGATCCCGTCGATAACGTTTGCGTCGGACGCGATGTTGCTCATGATGAAACAAGCACTGAAATGGAAATCGACGCTCGAGGATACGTCGACGACTTTTGCGCTGTCTACGCCGCCTCCATGTTGGGCGCTGACGCATGCTCCTTTGTGAGCGATCGCTGCGATGACTCGATTCCGATCCCAAGGCTCTCGCCGATGCAACCAGAAGCGTCGAGCGTTTCTGTGGGCGCATCCCGTGACAACTGTGATGCTGCTGTCGGAGGCCTTTTCGATGAAGGCCACAAAGAAAGAGGCACTTGCGTATCGAACGGAATCGATGTGTTGAGGAGGCGAGCTCCGCGAACGCTCGGCAACAGCTCGTCATACAGTCGCTTACGGACGACGGCAGTTCTTTTGTGTCGTCGTCACCATCATCGTCGTCGTCGTCGTCGTCGTCATACCAGCAGCGCAAATCGCAGTGTCCATGAGTTGCTTTGAGGTACGCGCACCGCATTGCTGCAGAAAGCGTGATTTGACCAGAGCAACCGTTAGGAAACGAAAAGAGTGAACGCGTGTGCGAATACATTGGATCCTGGTATCGATTGCTTTACGGTGCCCTGCTCGAAGGTGCCGTATGTTGTTTTCATGACGATGACGGAAGGAATTTCAGCACCAAGGATTCGGAAAAGCACACCCCGAGAAGACGCCCCAGAGTCTTAAACCTGCGTCTGTATCCGTGAGCCCGTATGGCTGCGCTGCGAATATCGAGGATTGTGATGTAAAAAAGTTCGATGAAAACATCAAGGCAGGAGCAGAGCGCGCACTTCAGTGTTCCCTACAACCCTTATACGAGTGCAGGCCTGCGTTACAAAGCACCCTTGCATCACGCAACGGAAAGGATATGGAGTATCCACTAGTTAAAGGCTCTTTTAGCGATCTTGAGAAGAATGTTTTCACTGATGTAAAAGCTCGGTTACGGTAAGGCATTTTCTATCAATTTGACGAGCTATTGGAATATCTGCAGCTGAAAAGGGAAACACGCTGAAATCCGGCATGCAAGACCGCGTTTCCAAAATCGTTAGCTATGATACAGGATGAGAAATCCTCACAATCAATGATGACAACTACCCTCTGCACTCATCGACATACCAAGGGACTGTCACGAATTGAGTGAGCCTATGGGAGTCGCGGACAGGCCTGCTCGGCCTGGTCCGGGTCATATTCACGTGCTTTCAGAAATATGTTACGAGCTGGTGCCAACACGTATCCAGGCAAAGCTCCAAGCGCATGAGCAATATCTCACGAAAGCGCGGGGCACCTGGATGTCGGTAAGGTCGCGCCCTGCACGCCCCGGTCATGCACTGACGATTTTGCCGTTCACGGGCGTTCTCGCATGCAGACCAAGTCAACAAAACAGGAGCACTTAGCTATGATCAGTCGGTACGATGCCCTCTACCGATACAGGTTTTCCGTCGCAGGTGGCGGCTTCGGCGGTCCGCTCTCGCTCACAGGACGCAAGCTCGCTCTTGCGTACGAAACGGCCCTTGTAACGCGGTCGAGCCTCTGCTAGCTCTTTGCGGCAAACGTAGCGAACAGTTTTCCAACATTTCCGTTGCCGTTTCTTCTCACGATACCGGATGTACGCTCGGTAACGATGTTCTCGAGCAGTCCATGGGCCGCCCACACGACTACTGCTGTCCACTCTGGGTACCAAGGACCGAGCCTGCTCGCTGCCGTCCGCAACGTCTCCGCTGCCGTGACATGGTCGACCGTTCTCAGCCGAAAAACATGAGATCGATGCAGCCGTGTAACTTCGACGTGACTCGCCGTCCGAGGCACCTGAATCTAAAGGCGCCGAACTGAACGAACGGTCCCCTTCAACGACGCCGGCTACAGCGGAGCTCACGAGCTCGTCAAGCAACGGCGAAGTTGGCGCTAGCCAAGGCACTTGCTCGAGACTGAGCGGCGAGAAGCCCCTGCGGTCCATTCCACTTCCTTCAGGTTGCGCGTCGTCGGCACGTACCTGCGAGCGCGGAGATCCCTCGACGCTGACGAGGCTCGCGTAGCTACCGGCTGTCGGACGCGCAGCTGCGCGTTCCAGTGCATGACTCTGAGAAGTTAGTCCTTGTGAGGGTTTCTGGTTGGCTCCGGGTCCACTGGACTCATGCAACACAGGCCCAGCGGTGCCCTGGTTGTCTCCGGGCAAAAAAAGCGACTCCAGGTCCGCCCAGTCAAAGTTTCCGGTGTCAACACGTGGTGTGAGGAAGTCGTCGAACCCCGTAGGCGTTATCCACATGTTACCCCAGTGATCGTGCTTGCGTTCGGTACCAGGAAGCAGCACTTGCGTTCTCCCGTAGTGAGCAGGGCGTTGCACAGTGTACCAGCGCCTGCCGCTACGTCAGAGGCCTCCAGACGCGTTGACCCCTGGGCCGCGTGCTGCTGCGCAGCAGGTTGCGCAGGGGCGTGTGTCGCGATGTCACGGAAGCGATCCGAGGAGTCACATTCGCGTTGAATCTGGCTGTTGAGCGACGTTGTACATAAGGGACACAGCGTCGTCCGCACGCAAGCAGGCGTATCGAGCGCAGCGGAATTAATTTTACGCCCCGATGGGCGTTCAGTGCCAGCTCTTTGAAGAACACGGTATGAAACTGAACTTTTTTGTCCTGATCCTGGTGACAGTCCTCTGGTACACGATTCATCTGAAAAACGGTATCATCATGCACATTCTTGGTCGTGATCCTGGGCGCAGTCGCCCGGTCTACGATCCTATTTGATACAGTGCTGCCAGCAGCGGTCTTTGGTCTGCCATCCGACTCGTCGAAACGCACGCCGGGCCGACGTATCAAGATCGTCCGGTGATATCGCTGCTGGTGCAGTCATGGTGCATGCATCCGCGCGTACTGGTCGGCATAGGAGGTTCGGTCGCTGCGTCTCTGACGTTTACGGACGAATATAGGTCAAGTGGTGATTCGAAGAATCTTCTGGCGGAAAACACGTGCCTTCAACGGGACGTCTCTCGATGTGGGTTACCTTTGTGCGAAGCTATTCGTATGGATGCTGTTCTTCGCCAATCCTTGTGCAAGGAATCTGCGCTTATCGTGCAACGATGCAAGGACGGTTCGCGACCTGTATGTGCGGATTTCGTCCACAGACGCTTGCACGCTGAACCACATCAATGGAAACTGCGGTTGCGACAAATGTGCACCAACTGAGCCGCGTGGTGCTCATGGTCAGGCCCCTGGAACCCTGGACGATCAAGATGATCCTATTTGGTGACAGGTTGATATCCAGCGCATCTCTTTGCGCGAGAATGACTTGGTGGCACTTGCATGAGGCACGCTAAACGTAATCGTTCGCGGGAATCCAGTCAGTTGGACGTGCTGAATTTCGAAGCAGGACACTATGCAAAACGAAGCAAGTTCAGGTGTTCGGTTGTAGATCAGGACGACACACGAAACATGGGTGCTGCATCGCACACGTATCTACTCTGTGGCAGCCTTGGACAAGAGTCGCCATTGGTTTAGCGTGATTGCTAGAGAGCGCTTGGATTACCAGGATGCCGTAGCCGGCATTCGTTGCTCCATCGAAGGTACACGGCTGGATTTCGCCAAGGCATTTTGCGGAGGCTGCGCTCCCGGCTCTTGACCCGCGAGCAGCGAAATGAAACAGCGAAACCGGTGATAATGGCCTGTTTGAGACCTGTGTAACAGACGCTGCTGGGAGCAACGCGGCAAGGCGGCCTCCTGCAAAATTCAAGCACCGATTCTGGTTGTGCGTCGAAGAGCTGACGAAGAAGTTTCTATGTATTCTTTGCGCACATGAAGCATACGGCATCCACAGGGAAGGAGACCAAGGCTCAGATACACGAAAAGCATCGCATAGTGTACCCATAATGCATACCGTTTAGAAAATAGAGGAGATCAAGGCTCAGGTGCACGAAAAGCATCGCATAGTGTACCCATAAAGCATACCGTATAGAAAATAGAGGAGATCAAGGCTCAGGTGCACGAAAAGCATTGCATAGTGTACCCATAAAGCATACCGTATAGAAAATAGAGGAGACCAAGGCTCAGGTGCACGAAAAGCATTGCATAGTGTACCCATAAAGCATACCGTATAGAAAATAGAGGAGATCAAGGCTCAGGTGCACGAAAAGCATTGCATAGTGTACTCATAAAGCATACCGTTTAGAAAATAGAGGAGATCAAGGCTCAGGTGCACGAAAAGCATCGCATAGTGTACCCATAAAGCATACCGTATAGAAAATAGAGGAGACCAAGGCTCAGGTGCACGAAAAGCATCGCATAGTGTACCCATAAAGCATACCGTATAGAAAATAGAGGAGATCAAGGCTCAGGTGCACGAAAAGCATCGCATAGTGTACCCATAAAGCATACCGTATAGAAAATAGAGGAGATCAAGGCTCAGGTGCACGAAAAGCATCGCATAGTGTACCCATAAAGCATACCGTTTAGAAAATAGAGCATAGAGGCGATCGCGCTGCCTCCCGAATGGCAGCGTTACGCCCGGCGATGAGCCTCATGTTCTTATGAGTGCTGATCCAGGATTGCCGAGGAACCTCCTCCTGAGCCAACACCGGCGTTTGCACTACTTGCCCTTGTACGTCTGAAAACGGATGGGCTGCTGAATTGCACATGAAGGTAGCATTTCTCAAAATCTGTAGGATAGCTAGGACGTTTGTGGCTGTTTTGTGGGCAACACTGCCTCGAACGCCTGCATGACTGCAAGCTTACTCTCTCCGGGTATACGCAGGCTTGCGTACTTCGTTTCCGTCGGAGCGCCCTTGATTACTGGTTACTTGTGGGCAGACTCTCGGAAAAAGGCCTACGGCGAGGCGAGCGTGACAAGTCATCGGTTGGAACCGTCGTACGATACCTCTGTGTTCGGAGCGTATCGCAGGTTCGCGCGCTCTGCGATAACGGCGGCAGCGATCGTTGCCGACTATAAGCTCACGCTGGCGCGACTGCCCCCGGAAAATGAACATGACGAATTTGCTGTAACGTTGCGCGGGGAGAAACTGGAGGCGACGCATCGGCGTGCCGCTGCAAAGATTCTCGAGCTCTGCGAGCGCAACGGTGGCATCTACATCAAGCTGGGCCAACATCTCGCGCAGATGGATTACCTGCTTCCTGACGCTTATTGTGAGGCGCTCAGGCCACTGCTGAACGCCTGTCCGATACAGGAGTTTGCCGTGGTTGAACGGACACTATGCGAGGACCTGCAGGTGGAGCGCCTGTCGGAGGTGTTCTCGTTCATTGAACCTACACCCGTTGCTTCAGCGAGTCTTGCGCAGGTGCATCGCGCTCGCTTGCGCACCGATTACAGGGAGCAGACGCAGCGGATGCTCTCTCCAAGAGAGCGAGCCTGGCTCGAGGAGCAGGAGCGCCTCGCACCCGAGGGGCCACTCGTCGCCGTCAAGGTGCAACATCGCGGTCTAGCGGAAGCGCTCCAGGGCGATATCGCTACGGTGCAGTTTCTCGTAAGCGCAGCCGAGCGCCTTTTCCCGGGCAACTTTGACATGCAGTGGCTGGTAAATGAGATTCGAGAGAATCTTCCAAAGGAGCTAGACTTTGAACACGAGCTTCAAAATGGGGAGCGCTGCCGCACATATCTCGCGAGCGGCTGTGGAGCCAAGGGCCAGCGTTGCGCTCGACCACGCCTGAACGTCCTTGTGCCAACGTTTTTGACGAGTTTGTCGACGCATCGAGTACTGACCATGTCGTACGAGACGGGAGTCGTAGCCAACGATGTTGCGGGGATTCGGCATCTCGGCCTGCGACCGCGCGACGTCGCATCCATAATCGATGACGTGTTCACAGACCAGATTTTTTGCTTCGGTTTCGTTCATAGCGATCCGCACCCGGGAAACATTCTAGTGCGACCGAGCCAGGAAGACGCTTCAAAACCGCTGGTGGTTCTGCTGGATCACGGCTTGTATCGCGAGCTGGACGATGCTTTCCGCTTAGCATACGCTGCGCTGTGGCAAGGCATCGTTGAGGGCGATGGCGCCAGCATTCGTCGGGAAGCCCTAAGGATGGGGGTGCCCCCAGAGGACGTCGAGCTGTTTACAGCCATGTTAACTATGCGTTCATGGCAAGATGTGGTGGACCAGACCGAACAACGAGGCGATCGCGGGCTACGTCTCTCCAATGAGCGGACGTCTGCGAACAAGCGGCGCGTGCAGGACTATGTGCGAGCCCATATCATGGCGATGAATCGTCTGCTTGGTCGCATTCCAAGGCCCTTGCTGCTGTTACTAAAAACGAATGACTGTTTACGAGCGCTCGATCGTCGCCTCGGTGCGACGTCCCTCATGGTGGAGATGATTGCGCGAAAGACGACCGCAATACTCGCGGAGCACCAGCACACACAGTGGATGGAGCCGTTGCACGCGCAGCGGCACCAAGGGCTTGTCCGCGGCCCCATGTATTCGTTCTGGGAGCGAATACGACTATCGTGGCGCAGGGTACGTCTGGAGCTGCGTCTACTCATGTTTCGCTTGCTGGTGTGGTGGCACCAATTGCGCAGGTCAGGAGATGCGCTTCTGCAGCGCTTCCAGGCCACGTTCCGCTCAAAAAGCCCGGATATACGCTGAGATGCGACATCGCCGATGCAATTCACTCCAGTTCGAGCTGAGCTTCCATGTAGGTGCTCTGTTCTCGGGTATGCGTCTAGTTCAAGGTGTCATCGTACGCTCAATGGTTACGGGTGATCGTATCAATCGAACACCGAGCGTTGCGAACACAATTGCGAAACCGAAACGGAGCACCGACTCATCGACGAGCATGGCAGCTCGACTGCCGATTGCCGCACCGGTCAGCGTGCCGAGGATGACACCCGGCAGGTGGAGGAAACTCACCTGACCTCGTCGGGCGTAACCAATCCCAGCAGCAGCAGCCGGGAACACCATCGCAAACATGGACGTTCCGATGATCGTGCGCACGCCGTGCTTCTCTGGGTGCGCAGCTGCAGGAGCGGAGGGTACGGCGGCATCGTTACGGTCGCTTCTAGCAACCCGTTCTCTGTCCCTGTCTCGTGATGCGTACAAAAGCGCTAGTGACGGGGTGTATAGCGTGCCACCGGACACTCCGAGAAGGCCAGAGAGAAACCCGACACAGGTTCCAGTCCAGAGCAGCGCCTGGTCAACGTTTGTCGTGATAATTGCCAGCAGGCTCTGTGTCTCTTGATCAGCACGCGACCACGCACGCTGACTCGCGGGCGATCGAGAGCCTGACACTGCTGTGTGCCCTGCAGGGGCCGCATCAGACGCAGCGCAGTTCGTGGATGTATTCGAGGTACCAGTGAAGTTCGCGCCAGCAATGGGGTCTGTGGGTGCCACTGCGGAAAGCAGACGATCTCGCAACGGCACCAACGGTGCAAGCAGGATCAGTAAAATACCGAGTCCTCGCCGCAAAAGACTCGCGTTTACTCGCTGACCAACGGCGACACCGATCGGCGCCATGATTATACTGCACACCATGAGCTGCAGCGCAGCAGGCAGGTCGACACAGCCCGCTGCCGCATAGTTGTACGCACTAGACGTTGCTGTTCCGCAGGATGCAAGCAGTGCCGTGCCCTGTGCAACTCGCTGTGGAAGATTGACGTACCGCACCAAAGCCGGAATCATGAAGATCGCGCCACCGGCACCGGCACAGGCGCCCCCGAAGCCTGCAGCGAAACCGATGGGAAACGCCGGCACCAGGTTGCGCCACCACTGCGGACGTCGCGGTGGCACTGCAGTGGTGCCAACAGCCGATGGACTCTTCGTTGCACGTGGACTGCTACCACTACTGCTGCTGATACTGCTATTAGGGCGCTTCAAACACGAACCAGAAGCCCTTGCACGGTACTCACAAAGCGTGCCTGCACCGAGTCTGGCAGCTAGAGCGTTCGACGCCGTAGCCGCGCTTCCGGAACCTCGAAACAAACTGTGGAGAAAGCACTGCCCTGTGCGGACAGCGCAATTCCCAAGAGGATGCCTTATTACGTGCGCAAGGCAACCCGACGGCATCGAGGAACCTAGGAACGTGGCGAGTATGCAGAGGATGCCTTCCCAGAGGCCGTGCGCATCCAGAATTTGCGGCTGCGCAATGCGCATTGCGGCATCGCGATACGCGCATGCGGATCGACTGATCTGGAATGCTAGTGACCTGGTATTTTATCGATTAATTGATTGATTGATCAGGTACTAGATAAACTGATGAATGGATACATGGATCAGGTATTCGATCGATTGCTAATGTATTCGATGATTCGATTGATTGATCATGTACTAGATAAACTGATGAGTGGATACATGGATCAGGGATTCGATCGATTGATCCAGAATGCTAGTGACCTGGTATTTTATCGATTGATTGATTGATTGATCAGGTACTAGATAAACTGATGAATGGATACATGGATCAGGTATTCGATCGATTGCTAATGTATTCGATGATTCGATTGATTGATCATGTACTAGATAAACTGATGAGTGGATACATGGATCAGGGATTCGATCGATTGATCCAGAATGCTAGTGACCTGGTATTTTATCGATTGATTGATTGATTGATCATGTACTAGATAAACTGATGAATGGATACATGGATCAGGAATTCGATCGATTGCTAATGTATTCGATGATTCGATTGATTGATCATGCACTAGATAAACTGATGAATGGATACATGGATCAGGGATTCGATCGACTGATCCAGAATGCTAGTGACCTGGTATTTTATCGATTGATTGATTGATTGATCATGTACTAGATAAACTGATGAATGGATACATGGATCGGGGATTCGATCGACTGATCCAGAATGCTAGTGACCTGGTATTTTATCGATTGATTGATTGATTCATCATGTACTAGATAAACTGATGAATGGATACATGGATCGGGGATTCGATCGGTTGATCTGGAATGCTAGTGACCTGGTATTTTATCGATTGATTGATTGATTCATCATGTACTAGATAAACTGATGAATGGATACATGGATCGGGGATTCGATCGGTTGCTAATGTATTCGATGATTCGATTGATTGATCATGTACTAGATAAACTGATGAATGGATACATGGATCGGGGATTCGATCGACTGATAAACGATTCGGCTGATCGATTCTAGGATCGCTATACGCGAATGCCGGGTACCGGTGACCCGGAAAAGTGTTACAGTTCCTCTTCGGGTGCTTCTGCTTTCCAATAACCCCGCAGCAGCATGTCCTTCATGAAAACGTACTTGAGCGCTCTGGAAAGTCTTCGGCCGCTGTACAGAGCTGACACGGTTCAGTGGTGTCTTTGTAAGCGTCGACACGACCACAATAGCAGTGGACAGACTCGCGTCTCGCGGACGGGCTCCAGGGCGCACACGCCAACATCCGAGACAACCCTTGAGCGGATGCGGTGCATCCACATGTCGATGCTATACAGGCGTCACCATAGGCACACGAGTTCGCGAACCACAGCGCTGCGACAGCGCTGCGGTGCACAGGGTGTCGCATCAGCGAGTGCCCTGAACAAGGACAAGTGCTCAATCTGCCTTCTATGTCTCAGAGAAAGACGACGCTGTGGACTAACCTTTTTGTAACATCGCCTTTCCCGAGGACGATAGAGGTCGTTTCCACAGTTTCCCCTAATATAGGCGCATCGCGGGTGAATCTTGCTCGATTCGTCGTTCTCCGTAGCACCACCACCACCACCACCACCACCACCACCACCACTGAGCTATCCTGCGCATCGCTGCCACAGAATCGGGCGCATCGCGACGGACGCGACGCCACGAATGCGTTGCTAGAGTTATTCTTCTTGCACTGGATGACTGTGTTGGACCTGCGGAGCCATACTGGCGAAAGTGCTGAGCGAACTGGAACCAATGAAGCTGTTGCATACTCTAGGTTGAGTGCAGAGGAAGATAAGTACGGGGTATTTGTGGATGTATCTAAGCGCGTTTCGGAGGCAAACGGGGTTCACGCGCTGAGCGCACCGCGACTGGACGAGCCGCTGAGCGCTGCTGCCGCTGCACCCGCCCCGTCCAGCAACCGTGAAGAAACGCTTCCATGCGGCGAGCCGCAGGAGAGCCACTGGCACCAGTACGTTCCGCGACGCACCGTACTCTTGTTGTACGCACTGGTGGCCTCAGATGCATGCACGCTCATGGTAATTGGGCCCTTCTTACCTGCTTTCGTGGAGCAACGACTTGGTGTGCCGCTGCGGAACGGTGCTTCCACGGTGGGTATCATCAGTGGTGCGTACAACTTTGGGAATAGTTTGCTGGCACCACAGCTGGGAAATCTGAGCGATCACCACGGACGCAGGCCCTATTTATTGTTCAGCGTGGTCGTTTCGGCGACGCTGACTTGTTGTTTTCCGTTCACACGGCGAGCCTGGGCAGCAGCGGCGCTGCGCTTTACCACCGGCGTGCTCAATGCGTCGAGCACTGTGAGCAAGGCCTATCTCGCGGACCTAACGAATGCTGAGCGCGGTGTGCCAGCCAGCGAGCGAGCGTTACTCTTCGGCTACTTCGGTGCGGTGTGGGCGATTGCACGAAGCACCGGCTCAGCGGTAAGTGGCGCGCTCACTGGAGTCTCACTACCTCTCCTCGGGATCGATGCGAGCGCGAATCCTTTCATTACTCCGTGCCTGGTGATGTCCACCTTCCTGGGAATGGTCTTCCTGGTGGCAGTGGTTGCCCTGCCAGAGTCACGGACGCCGACTGAGCGCCGTCCTCGACGAGCGACGGACGTTGTCGGTCTCCTACCGCGGGCTCGTGTGATTTTCGAGGTCGGCGGCCCGTCCTTGCGAAGACTGCTCCTATGTAATGCTATTCATCAATTCTGCAACGGCGGGCTGCTCATTATCCTGGTGTTGTTTGGTTCCGAGAGCCGCCTGCGAGGCGGTATGGGGTTTGGCCCCAATGCCGTCGGCATAAGCTTCTCTTACTTTGGGCTCACTGGTGTTCTATTCCAGCTAACGTTCTTCCGTCGCGTGTTGCGACGCCTTGGTTCGCGCCGCATGTACCTGCTCGGTACAAGCCTTCTTGCGATAGGTACCTCTCTGGTGCCAGCTGCGCTGCCTCTGAGCGAAGGCGTTCGGCACCTGTTGGGCGCAGCGGCCGTTGCAGACACGCGAGCGTCCTCCATTGGTACCCAAATGAGTGACTGGCTCCCTCTGCTGGTATTGCTAACGCCTATAGGAGGCGGTTTCATGGCCGGCTTGCCGATTCTGAATACACTGGTTGCGAACGCTGCCCCGCTCGAAGTGCAAGGGCTTGCCCAAGGGCTATCGCAGTTCTCGGGTGGTATCCTGCGGACGCTGGGCCCCGTGCTCACGGGCACTGCGTTCGGTTACCTGGCCGCACGCGCACACCTCTGGTTCAGTTTCTTTGGCCTGTCGCTTCTCTATGTGCTTTGTGGGACAATTGTTGCATCACTGCCGCCAACCATTGAGCGCAGCTACGAGGAAGCTGCTCAGATACATGCCGAAGAACAAGCACTGCGCCTAGCTGTTCGTGAGCACGACGCCGCTCCGAACGCAGCTGCGGGTGACTCGGTGCAAAAAGGCACTGTGGTTGAGGCATCTGCGACGTCAGTGCGAGTTGCCATGTAAAGCTCTGTGTGTATCCAGATAGATGCAATGATCCAACGTCAATACTGATGCTTCCGTGACCCTATATTCATATAATTCTATAAACTAGGCGTACAACTTGCCAACAAACAAAGACAATGATCCAGCGTCTTGTGCAAAAGCACGGCCTGTGCAGGCCTCCGCGCGACTAGCCATTTGGTGCACATCCAGGGATTGACGTTCTTTTGAGGTGACGCACGGTTGTGCGGATCCTCTCTCGAAAGCGAATACTTCTAGCTCGTGTACAAACTGGTAACTGGTATGTTTGTAGGGCCTAGCGGTGCGTTCGCTCCAGGAGTTCCCGGAGAGCGCTTGAGGCGGCAACGCCTGCGACCTGAAAAGCTACTTGGCTGTGAGCGACGGTATCGAGAGGGCTTTGCCACGTTCGAGCTTCCAACAGCAAATGCGTTCTACAGAGCCGCGTCGAAGCCAGTTCGCGACCTTGGCGTACTTGCCGCACTGGTCTGGAGCGAGGCAATAGGTGAACGTCTTCGAATAGCCGACCTCCTCGCTGGACCAAGTGCGGTGCGCGCCCTGCGCTATGCCACAGAGACTAACGCGAGAGCGGTGCTGGTGAACGATGCAATATCGGGGCCCGGTCGAACAGTGCTTGAGAGGAACACCACGGGAGTCAGCGAAGATACGGTGTGGATTCGTCGTCACGATAACCTTTTCGAACTCGCGCAAAGCGAGGAATGGATTCACTCCTTCGACCTCATTGATCTTGATGCTTTCGGCACCGGTGCTGATGAAGTCGCCAGTGGTGTCCTGAATATGCTTCGCTGTCGGCGAATGAAGACCGCATGGAGCGGAAACGACGACTCCGCGGCTGAGAAGGATGCAACTGCTGGAGCGCTCTTATACTGCTGCTCGACTGCATCGGTGACTGCAGCGGGTCTGAACCCCGGTAAGGCACAAAAGACGTATGGAGCGGCACTGGTGCGTCATGCGGCAGTCCATGAACAGGGTTTACGACTCCTGATCACTGTCGTTCGGAAACACGCCCAACAAAGCGGATTCATAGCGCAACCGTTGTTCTCATACTTCCATCGTGCTGGTGGGACGTTTCGCGTCATGTTCCGCATCCTGCAACCAAGGCACGATGAGCTGGCGTTAGCGTCGACCGCAGCTGCGGATACAGGGCTCCTGCATCTTTGTCAGCAATGTGGGCAGCTCTGGTGTGTAACATCAACGATCAAGGATGCAGTAGCGAGCTCCGTCTGCCCGGGCTGTGGCAACGACGCCGCTGCACCACAGGTACGCACGAGTGGACCCTTCTACATGGGACCTCTTCACGACGGTGATTTCGTGGAGCGTATGCTTACCGTCAGTCGTGAAGCACCGGCCGGTCACTTCGATCGGGCAGCGATTGCAGCTCTCAAGCTCATGATTCATGAGACGAGACTCAATGCGCATCCGTTTTATTACCGCGTGGGTGATCTAGCTCGACGAGCTCGCCGTTCTCCGCCGCCGATTTCGAAACTCATAGAGCGTCTTCAATGGTACGAGCGTACCTATCGTGAAACCAGGCGCATGCCCGAAGCAGTTGTTCGGGCCCAGTGGCAGGCTGCTCGCGCCTCCGTGGACCCCCAAGGCGTTCGTACCGGTTTGCCGATACCGGCGATTCTCTCGGCCGTAGCGGAGGCGAGTGCCTTCCGACAGCAGCAGCAGCAGCAGCAGCAGCGTTCTCGGGCTTTGCTTTGAAACGGACAGCTCAGGCAAAAGTGCTCGCTACCCGCGGCAGCACCCATGCGCCTCTGGCTGCTGGGTGTGCACGGCAGCAGGAAGCTGGGTAAACGGAGCCGTCGCCAAGAAAACGGCAATGGCTTCACTGACGACTTGGATGGCGGTGGTGACTCCTGGCGTTGGTCACGTCGCAACTGCTGGAGCATGTTCGCCACATCGCGCTCGTCGATGCCAAGCATGCTGCGTAGGCTCCAGATGCATGCCCCCCAGCCGTAGAGGAAGAAGCCCCAGCCAAACCCGACCTGAAGCCCACAACCAACGCCCACGGAGAGCTGAACCGAGGGCACGTAGAAGGCTCCGAACGTCTTGCCGACGCCGACCCCACAACCCACATAAAACCCAGAACCGACACCCAGTCCCGAGAACACAGTTGTGGCCGGCTCGTCACGGTACCGTACTTGGCTAGTCATGCAACCTGCCGGTATGCAGCCCGCTCAAACACCTGCCCGGTACCCGCCACTACCAGTAGTTTGCGCTGATTCGTCTTGTGGTTCAAAGCCTCGGCCGAGCAGAATTTCCAAGTACCACGTGTATCCTAGGGTACTTTCCGCCACTACCGGTAGTTTGCGCTGATTCGTCTTGTGGTTCAAAGCCTCGGCCGAACAGAGTTTCCAAGTACCACGTGTATCCTAGGGTACTTTCCGCCACTACCAGTAGTTTGCGCTGATGCGTCTTGTGGTCCAAAGCCTCGGCCGAGCAGAGCTCTCACGTACCACGTGTATCCTAGGGTACTTTCCGCCACTACCGGTAGTTTGCGCTGATTCGTCTTGTGGTTCAAAGCCTCGGCCGAGCAGAGTTTCCAAGTACAACGCTTGTTTCAAAGTACTCTCTGTCGCTCGCTGCGCGTGCTGGCCAGGTACTAGGACATCTAGTGCATGTTGCGGTACGCGAGTTCCGTTGACAAGTGCAAGATGAATGTATTCGATCAGAGTTCATCAGGAGGTTACGCATGCGGTTTCAAAGGTGTCGCACTCATGTACTGGACCAGAGTGTACCATGAAATGGAAACCTTGCCCAAAGCAGGGCAGGGACCTCAGTTCATTCAGACGCATGCAGGATTGATGAAATCCGACAGCGTCTTTCCCTCGGGAACAGGGGCCGGCCGCAGTGTGCAGCTACGACTACGACTACTACTACAGCAGCAGCAGCTGCTGCTGCTGCTACTGCTGCATGTGCCAGTACCGCAGTAATGGAGCAGCATCGCAACTGGTGTTGACATCAACACCTCCCGGTGCCATTTCATGACAAAATGGAATGAGTCTGATCAGGTAAGTCGCTCGAGAGCAGACGGTAAAGTCTGGGTACCTTTTCAGTATGATCGATACCTGCTTCCGCCGGCTATCTCTGCAGCTTGTGCGTTTTGCGCGCTCTGTGCTCCATCTTTCCTCATGCCGAGTGCTGCCGCTACCTCAACTCTATTGTCAACAGGCGAAGCATGGTGATGCCCACATGAAATTCCCATTTTCGCAGCTATGGACTGCTATTCACGCATTTCATGCACAGGTGAAAGTTGCCATGCACACGTCGCCTGCCAAATTCATCTTCTCTGTCGATCGAGTCGATGCACCCTTTGCGGCCATGATCCTTGCCTGCGATCAAGTGCGCTCCTGTGTCCGACGCACATGCTTCACCAAGGGCCGCTCTGTTGCACAAGAGCGCTCGCTTCACTGCTCGTTACGTGCACATGGTGGGTACGTAGCGCGCGACTCCATGTCGTGCTCGGGTTCCATATCCGGTGACGCACGCTACGATGACGGGCATCTTCAGCGGAATCCCACGGCGAGCGGTTCTTCTCTGTTGCACACGCAAGCGAACGCTATTCCATTCGAAAGGGCGTTTGTAGAACGCGATCATGGCCATGATAAAATAGGTTCCGGAAGGAAGACTCGGGCTCGAGAACAAGTCGCGCGTGCGCAATCCATCGACGCTCCGCCGGTGCGAAGCGGTAAATGAACGGATGTATTCCGGAGGTGATCTCTGTGTGGTGACTCGAGTCCGACTCCAAGCCTCATTCCCATACATACAGAAGAGACGGCATCCTCTGGGCGCAAATCCTGTGACAGGTACGATGCGACTGCGGAACGCGCCTTCGACGTCAACCAGAAAGAGCGGAACATGCTTCTATCGAAGCAAATCGATTACTTGAGGAGACGCGTTGCGTGCACTTTCGGCATGAGCTTCTCTACGCACTGTCATAGGGTGGTATCGGGTTTTCTGTTGTTTCATCGTCGTTCCAGCGTCGCGAATCGCTTCGCTGTCGAGTAGCCTTGAACCGGAAAGATCGAACACGTGCAGCAGGCGTGATTTGAGGACGCTCGGCCTAGGGACAAGAGACGAGTGAAGGCCTCTACGTATGCACCGCATCATGATATCGGTTATTTTAGGATCCGTTGTTGCGTAGTGTCGCGAAGCATCTTGGTTCGCGGGACGTCATCAGGATCATCGGCAAAGCGTCGAAGGTACCGCTCCGAAATGACGACCGAGCTAGAAGCCCTAAAAGCTACGTATGCACCCGTGAGCCTTCGCTGCTATATTTTGAATGTCAGGGCGGAATACCTATGAAAAGTTCCGGATATATTGACGGGGAGAAATACAGCGAGCTGTTCTATTGCTCATTTCCATGTAACTCGTGTGGATGCAATACGAGTCACCAACAACCGTTGCGCCTAGAACGGTCTTGGAACTGTTGCGCGCGGCTACAGTCCAGCGCAGCTACTCAGCTACCGCGAACGTTACGCTTGGCACGTATCGAGGCGAGTGATGCAGTCAACTTCGCCCTGTAGATAAAAGGAAAGGATATGGAGAGAGCGCGTAACACGTCAAAGGGCAAAAGAACGGCGTCGGGGTCGATGCCAGCGGCAAGCTCACTGGATCCCGCTTACGCCGTCATTCTCCCGACGTACAACGAACGGGAAAACTTGCCGTTTGTAGTTGAGTTGATACACCAAGCGTTCTCAAGCGTTAGTCTTGCGGATCGCTATCACCTTGTCATCGTGGACGACAACTCACCGGACGGCACGCTACAAGTTGCCCGGGCGCTGCAAAAGCTCTACGGGGAAGAGCGTCTGACGCTTGCCCCACGCAGCGGCAAACTCGGCCTAGGGACAGCGTATCGTCACGGACTACAAAGAGCACCGACGGCTTGCAGCAGGATATTTTTGTTCGACGCGGACCTTTCCCATAATCCACTCGCAATACCCGCCTTCATAGCGTGCATGGATAAGACCCAGGCGGATATCGTGACCGGTACGCGCTACCTGGGCACCGGTGGCGTCTGCGGCTGGGGCTGGAAGCGGAAAATCACCTCGAGCGCAGCGAACCTGCTCACGCAGTGGCTCTTGGACCCCGGTGTTAGCGATGTGACTGGAAGCTTTCGCCTTTATCGTCGCGAGGCATTGGAGCAACTCCTGGAGGCGGTGCACTCGCGAGGCTATGTGTTTCAAATGGAGGCCATGGTTCGGGCGACTCGCCAGTTTCAATACCATGTCGCTGAGGTGCCCATTGTTTTCGTCGATCGAATGTGGTACGGCCAGAGCAAACTCGGCTACCGGGAAATCGTCGAGTACCTTCTGACGTTGTGGCAACTCGTGTGGCTCGCGTGAACGTCGCCTCTCTGCACTCGAACGTGATGCAGTTGCCGCATGCTGCCCTGGAATCGAAGCACTGCGAGGCATGCTGGGATACCACATACAGCAGCGCGACGCCTATTCGTGGATTCGTGGACCGTACGGTCATCACTGACGCACCCATGAAGACTGTACGATTCGGAGTCGGAGCGAGGCCTGGACGTCGCGTTCGTGGACTGCGCTTCGAACGTGACCGATGTAAGCGCGCGCCACCCGGACCGCCACTGCTTGCTGATGAGTTCCCAAGCGGCTCGTGTTCGGCCTTGGTTACGCAAGAGGCAGCCGGCAAGCGATCCTACAGACACGTCGCAGAGGTGAGAGGCTCGCCACAGCGCTCTCGAGCGTGCACGCCGCCGCCTCCGCCGCCGCCGCGGCCTCCGGAGTTTCAAAGATGCAGCGTATCGTCTTGATCGATACGCTCACGTCCGTATCTTGTGCGCTGCAGCGCCTGGATGAGTGCTGAAAACGTGCTTCCTTGAGAGAGCACCAGTTTCTGCGCTCTTGAACAGGTCGCGAGATCGAAGAGCGTCGATCCCAAGTCGAAAGGCAAATTTCGTAACGTAGCCGGAATCGCCTGCTTCTCGAACAGCTCCGAAGATAGGATCACTTTTGAGGCCAGCTTGGCTGTTACGAGCGCTCGTTGAATAGACCTCGCCTCTGAGCGCGGCATATCTGTGACGAGCATCACCGGTAGACGATTTGTACGCAACGATTCACGCAGTCCAAGCGCGTCCAGAGCCGCTTCCACATCGTGCTGCTTCTTTGCGTTCTGGAATGCCTCGCGGAGGCGCGTGCGAAAAGCACCATCGCCACCGCGGAGGTGCACACATACAAACGCCGGGGATAGATGCCTCCACGAGTGCAACGTACGCCGCAGCAGTGCTTCTGCGATTTGCTCCGCCAGGTAGCCGTAGCGACCCCCGAGTCGCGGTGACATAAAGTCCAGGCGTCCACCGAAAGCACGCGAAGCAAGCGGCAGCTGCCATCCGCCGGTCCACGGTGCAAGCGTTCCAGCGTAATTCACGAAATGAAACACCGAACCGAGGGCAATGACGGGTTCGTCACGGAGTCGTCGTTCGCCGTCGACACCGTTATGTAGCATCTCACAGACGCCATGAATCTGGGGTACAGGGGCCTCTACGTGCTGGCGGCTCCGCAGCATCATTCGCCATGTCGCTGCAAAGGCACTGGGTGGTATCCAGTCGGGGGCTCCGGCCTGCTCGGCATCTGCACAGGTTAGCAGGCCGTGCGGCACATCGATGACAATGCGTACCTCGTGGCAACTGAAAGGCCACGCCCAGGTGCTGCGCTCCGCTTGTTTCATCCAGTCTCTGGCTTCTACTGCGCCCGCAAGGCTGCACCGCCTACGTTCCCATGCCACTGCCCGAGCGAGTGTTTGCGCTCCATCGACGCGACACGATGGAGACGCCGGGCCCGCGAACAGGTCCGACAAGTCGAAAATATCCCCGAATGCAATGTAGGTTCCCTTGCGATCCAGGTCCTCCCAGATCCTTCTATTCTGCTTGCGAAGAAAGGCGGCGCTGGCAACCGGCGCTACTTGCTCGCAAGACCCTAATTTGAGGGCAAAATGAGGCAGCACAGGTGGCACCACCAGTGTCCTATTCAGCACCCGAGCAACATCAAACGCCGACACCAACTCCATAAACTGGTTTGCTAGTCCCGAGTGCGGAGCGTACGTCAGGAAACGCGTCGGAACGAAGGGCAGCGTAGGTTGACTTTGCGGCGCTGGAGTTGGCCCCTTGAGGTGCAGCAGGCCAGCGAGCACGTTTCCCTTCCTCGGTGCCTCCAGTCGAGGTTGCTGCTTCAATACCAGAACTAGGCATAGAAAGCAGCCGACGATCGCCCCGAGGCTGTGGAGCAGCCGAGATCGTCGACCGAGACGCTCCCACAGGAGTCGTCGGAAACGCAGCTGCGTCCGCACTCGAGCCATGTGCAGGAGAAAACAAATGCTAGGCTCAACGACTTGCACGGCGGCGACTCGTCCAGTTTCGTGAGCGGTTAACCAGTTGCTGTTGCTGTTGTTGCTGTTGGCTCGGGGACTGCAAGTCGACGCTTTTATGGATATTTCAGAGTTGACCTGGGTATGATGGGCACAAAAGCGCTTGCCCGTGCAAGACCTGGCATCGGTGGAAGGCTCGATACCTGTCGCCTCGCACAGCGGAGCCGCTGCTCCTCGGGCGACGATCGCTTGGTGGCCTTTCCCGCTTTGGTGACAGCTGCAGAACGTTATGGAGAGAGGTTACATGGGAATCGCGGGCGACGGCGGTGGCGGCTTGTTGTTGTTGCTGCTGCTGCTGCTGCTGTTCACGAGCAGTGCATACACGCCTGGCACCAGCGCGTTGGCGTTACAGTTGTCATCGCCCGCGGAGCTGCGTTCACTTTGAAGTAACCGCTGGTCCTGTTGTTGCTGTTCTCGAGGCACATCATCGGCTGGTGACCTGCCCAATCCGACCGGTGCCGTCGCTGGAAGGGTAAGAGTCAGCGACGTGGAGCGCTGATGGTGCCTCGCGAAACGCTAGCCAGCAGCGCACGTGCTGCGTTTGTGCCTGGCAGGATCGTTTTCATGACGTATGATGAAGCAGTTGTCGCTGCTTCTAGGAAGGTGGATGCCTGCGTGCAGCTTCGCAGCTCGAGCACACTTGTTCGCCACAGACGACAAGCCGTTCGCACCAGGGATGACGCGTTGTCGCTGGTGCCTGTTGCAAAGCGTCGGTACACGTGCAACTGCTGATCGTGCTTTCGAAACTCGTTTGATGAAGGTTCTGGGTATTGCGGTGAAAAAAACACCCGAGTTCGATGCTACATCTTGAAACGACTGCATACTTGTTGTCGTCGACATGAAGCTGATGCGTGAATACAAGTACGCGACCCAAGCAGTTGCCAAAGCCGGAGCACCTGATCGAAAGCATTCGCTTCCGCGTTGCAAGTCTGCAAGATGGACACGCGAATGGGTCTTGTTGGACTCGAAGCTCGCGTCGTCCATGACGGTGCGTAAACAGCGGGAGCTCAGGGCGCTTGTCAAGCTCGTCGATGGACGCACTTAGAGACTGCTGCACTCCGAGCAGCGTGCAAGCAGGATGTATGGAGCCTTGCGTCTTGGTTATATAGAGACGGGTGTGTGTGTGTGTGTGACGCCTTGCATGCAACAGGCAGGTAGCGAGCTGGTGTATAGCAGGTTCTCGCGGTCCAGTTACGCGTTCGAGTCGCTTTACAGATACAGACGAATTCGCGATGTGATGGTCACTCGACACATGGGACACTCCGAGAGTTGCTCTGCGCATGGTTGACAAGTACAGTGTCCACAATTGTAAACAGTCCATTGAACGCATGGACCAGAATCAGCACACACGGCACATTCAGGTTCCATGTGTGCTCGAGTGTTATCGGCTTCGATGCTATGCGTCGAACGCATGATGTCGGACTCGTCTAGCACCAGAACGCTGTCTGCCGCGGAGCGTGAACTATCAAACGGTGCCGAAGGGGCAGCAGATATCTCGGAATAAATGTCGCTACTGCTGCTTGCCCTCGAGTGGTGGAGGAGGCGGGAATCCTCGTCCTGGTCGGCACCTTCGGTATCCAGCGGTGGTGCACTTGCAGTTGCAGTAGAGCGCACCGGCCACCAGTCTCTGCTCAAGAGCCGGGGTAAAAACGCTGAACGTCGGTAGCTGGACGGCTGCGCACCGCTCTGGCGAAGCGACGTCGGCAAAAGCGTATCACCGTCGTCACCAGATAGCGCCGTCAGCTGGTTATCGAGCGATACCTCATTCGCGGCGGCAGGAGCGCAAATCGATGATGACGATGACGACGTCGACGGCGACAAGTGCTGGTGCGCAGCGCTTGCGGTTCTCGTGCTCGCCGAGGTGAGCACAGTCGCGGTGATACCATAACCATCAACACCACCACCAGTTACTTCCACATGAGATGATGTTTCCATCGAGTCGCCACCGCTCTGTGACGTGCTCGCGTTGGTGATTTGGGAGAACAGCGCACTGTTGTTGCTCGGCGGCGCAGGTGCGTCATCAGCAAGTTGTTGTTGCATCACAAGCGGATCGCTCTCAGCAGACCTGTTGTACCTGAATTCCACCATTGAGTCCCGATAAATCGGTGCTGTACTGAGCGAGGTCATGCTGGACCCTGTCGAGCTGGTGCCCCGCGCAGCCGACGGGGTGCGTTTGCGCAACAGCGGCGGCTGTGTGCTCGACGAGGTGCCTGCGTTAGCCTCGAACACGCCTTCGAACGTCCGATCCCCAAGATGAATGCTCCGCTCGTAGGCAAACGAGTTGCCGGTTTTCGTATCGGGCGTCGTCGCGTCCATGTTCTTGTACACATGAGAAGCCGATGCCGTCGGCTTCGACGTTTCTCCCGCTGAAACACCGTCGACGACGCCCATGCGAGCGCTGTATGCCGCGGCAAGTCGATGATTAGGTTCCCCAGCCAGCGCTGGAAATGCATTCTCGCAACCCGCTTGCCGGGCCTGACGCGTCCCCAACAACGAGGTCAGCACAAGGTGCGCCTGCGTCTGGCCGGTTTCGCGGGCGATATCCAGCGGGGTCGCCCCGCGGCTGTCGCGAGCGTATACCAGATCGCCTCGGGGAGCACCGAGCTCCACAAGCGCCCGTAGCACGCTTTCCTGGGCGCCAGCTGCCGCTGCGACATGAAGTGGCGTCCGTCGGCGTCGATCACGAGCCCAGGGGTTGCTGCCTGCTCGTAGCAGCGCGAGGACAGTTGCGGCACCTGCATCCTGCTGCGCCAGCGCACAAGCGTAGTGCAGCGGCGTCTCGCCTCGGGTACCAAGGCCAATGGTGGCCGTTTCGAGCGCGAGCGCCCCTTGTTGACCGCCCCCAACAGCTTGTACAAACGCCTCGACGCCCTCGGCGTTTGCAAGCGCTGCAGCGGTATGCAGCGGCGTTCCGCCGTCAAGCTTGCGCCGGATATTCACATCAATACCCAGTGACACCAGACGACGAATGCAGACAACTGTGGCAAGGAAGTGACGATCCGGGCTCTCGTCGAGAACGCCGCTCAGCACTGCAAGTGAGCGGAGCTGCGCCTCGACAAGCGCCGCTCCAGGCGGCCGCACAAGGGCCGTGTTATTGGTGCTGGTATTGGTATTGGGATTGTTCGCGATGCTAGACTCCCACCAGCGCGTCGCCAGATGATGCATCAGTTTCCGCCCGATCACGAGGCGGCGCTGATCTTGAGGCAAGCGGGCTCCAAGCTGGAGAAGCCACAAGGCGAGGTCATAACGCTTTGCTGAAAACGCGATGGTTAGCGCAGTTTCACCGCTGTGGCTCGCCTGATCGATGAGCTTCGTTGGTGACAATGAAACCAGCAGGTTGCAGATGTCGGCGCGATTGCAGGTCGCTGCTGTATGCAGAGCGGTACGACCGGCACAGTCTTGCTGGAACGGTGAGACGCCCGCCTCGGTCACGAGCCATAAAACGATGTCCGAATGCCCATACCGAGCAGCAACGTGCAGCACAGACGTGCCGTCGTGACGCGCGATGCTAGGCTTCGTCTTGCCCTCTTCGACCAGGAGACGCAACGCGACGAGGTGGCCAAACTTTGCCGCTGCATGCAGGGGCGTCCATCCTTCACCATTTGCGGCGCTTGGATCAGCACCATGCTGTAAAAGAAGTCGAATCATCTCGATGGAACCCTGCTCAGCAGCAATGTGCAACGGCGTCCATCCGCGGCGGGCACGAACGTGTTGTGGACGGATTTTGCCCACTTCCAGAAGCAACCCGACAATCCCCAGCTGGTTTCCAGACACCGCAACCATGAGCGGCGTCCAGTCGTTGTGGTCACGAGCGCGCGGGTCCGCGCCCGCTGCAAGCAGCATCCGACAGACCGCTTCGTGCCCGTTCCACGCCGCGATAAACAGCGGCGTCCAGCCGATGCTCGTGCGGCAGTTCACATCGGGCGGCGGTGCCGACTGATTGCGCTGCTCTGGGGAACGATATCGCAGCATCGCACGCAAGGTCGCAATGTGATCATTTTGCGCTGCTAAATAGAGTGCCGACGGGATGGCTCTTTCGCTTTCATCGAGCGTTGTGCTGGGTACGTCTCCTCTGCGCACTAGGCTAGGAATCATGCCAGACCTTCGCGAATTGTCGGTCGGCCCCGTCGTCACAGCGAGCTCTTTCCAAGCACCGAACTCGAGCAGCAGCTCCACAGCAAGCGTGTTACCGAAATATGCTGCCTGCTTGAGCGCGGTCCAGCCCGTCCTGGCTTTGTCTGCGCCCGGTTCGTTTCGATCCCATTCTCTGGTGAACGCTTCTAGGTTATCTCGAATCCAGCTGCGCAGCTCGGCGGCATCGGCAGGGCTGCTCGCTCGCTGCAATAAACCAGTCCAGCGGGGCGGTGCTTTGAGGGCGCTGCCCTCACCAGATGAAGGTTTGCGCAAGTCGTCACATGTCGAGGAGTGTTCCGCATCAGCAGCGTCATTCCTGCCATTTGAAGAGGCTCTATGCACGCCCTCGACCCGCAGACGTTGATCTTCACGTGTCTGGCGCCAGTTCGAAGGCTGCTGCGTCCGATCTGGTTGGGTTCGGTGCCACCAACGGAGACCCTGCGTGCGAAGAGGCTCCGCCCGCGAGTCCCGTCTCAGCGTTCCAGCACGCGGTCTTCGCGAGAGACCCTGCTCGGTGCGAGGCACCTCGGAGTCCGCTTCGTCTGTTGGCGCAAGAAGCTCGCGCCAGCGCAAACAACGAAACATGGCCGGCGACGTGTCAAAGGTCAAGCCTCTGGGGTCAGATGCAGTTCCCCTGTGCAGCTGGACGGAACGTACGCCCTAAAGCACGATTTTGACGCGTTCAAGCGGTTGCTTTCGACGCTGTGGATACTGGCAACAGCCACGGCAACGCTCGCGCACCGCAAGAGGCAGCCTCCAGCGCCGTCACGCTCCAGCTCTGAGTCGTGATAGCTCGGTGATGATTACTCGACCGTACTCAACGTGCACAGCGGCCTCCAACTTTGATCGAATCAAACGCCAGGTAGCAATCAGCGACAACGTCTGGAGGCAACGCACAAACCTGTCGATAACTGCGCTCACCTTTGTGGACTCGACTGAACACCTGAATAACAAACACCAGCTATCAGTCAACGGCACTTCCCGGACACAAGGTACAAAGTACTCGATAAGCGGCGCCACCGGGTGCCAAGTCCGATTCGAACCTGGATCAATAAATACCAGATAAGAGAGGCAAAGTTTTTGCAAGCACAACGATCAAAGTGCTCGATAATAATAATGATAACGATGAGAATGATGGGAATGATGGGAATGGACCTCACTGATTGCCTCGGATTCGAAACTGGACGCCCGCGGCCGCGCCGCGGGCGGATGACACGCAGCGCGCGCCGCGAGCGTTCCCCCGCGGGGGGAACCCCGGGTGCCGTGCGACGCCCACGAAGTGATCTTTTTCGATAACAAGACGTTTATATGGACCATGGATCCTTTGTTGCTGGATCGGTAATGATATTCGAAAGAGCATCGATCGTAGTGATGCAGATCATTTCCAAGTTCCATTACTTTTACTTCCTTTCCGATATAATGGTCGTTTGTGCGTTTTCGCGTACCGCGAGTACCTGCAGTATGCATCCGCTTTAGCGCTTATAGCGCAGGTCAGGATACAGCACGGAGACAGAAGGGCTTTTCCGTACCACGAAGGGCGTCGGCTGGAGGTCTAGTTTGCCCGACACGGTGTTGGAGTCCATGATCATGCTGGGAGCCTGCAAGCTGCGCAGACGGACGCACTGCATGCGGCAGCGTGAATGGATATCGTAGGGGTCCACTACGACCAGGGCGAAACCTAAACGCAGATTACCTGCTCCTAGTCGCTGAAAGAACAGCGTTGCGAATGAGTTGCGCACATCTCTCCACAGCACCTGCCACTGGTCGGGAGCACGAAGCACAAGCTCGGCTGACTCGTCCGGCTCGCGAGACCTTCGGCCTAGAGGGTAAACATTCGACAATATGGTAATCGTTTCCCCCGTTTAACGTATATCGTAACTGGGGAAATAAATTGGTATTGGATTGCCAGATAGTAGTGAGTTTCGGTTCTTTGTTCGATACAGTGCGGTCGACAGGCGCACCTGGGAGATCTGGCAGTCACGAGGGAACGAAAGCCACGCAGATTACCGCCTCAACGGTACTCGATACAGAGATAACGGGGATATTTATGCCTGCGGGGCGATTGAGTGCGTCACGTACCTGAAGAAACATTTGACCATGAACCCCGAACGTTTCATGATACGCTCCATCTTTGCACTCTACCCAGGTCTCGTTCGCAAAGGGATATGGATTATCGTCGATGGCATCTTTAACGATAGTAAGAATGAAGAGAAGATCGAATTCGTCGACGAGAAGGCATCAAGCAGGCGAAGGAATGAGGCTTCTGTAATCTGTGCGGCTGTTCAAGAGCATCGTGAAGTCTTGGGGCTGGCCAATCCAACAGAAGAGATATCAGAGTTGAAAAACGATGAAGAAAGATACCATCCCCTCATCCTGTGCTATTTCGTGTTTTTGGACGGAGAACTCGAACGCGAGTCCGAAACGGAGCTGGGCGTGCGGAAAAATGAACTGTCGGAGAGACGAAAGGCTCCGCTTCTGGGGAACCACGTCAGTGTCGTTCCGTTATACAGCATCAACTCGCACGTTGTGTCTATCAGTTCCAGAGTCCTTCATGGCATTATCAGGGAGATCTGTTCGGAATTCAGCGTAAGCAGGGAGGAGTTCACCGGCGAAAATCGGGAGACGTACTGGAAGAACATCTTCGATTCCAGACGTCAGAAAGTTAGCAAGCAAAAGGTATTTACTGGGATGATCGAAACCGATGGGGTAGCCATTTGTGTACACCATCGACACTTGAAGGTGGATCGTTCTATTATGTCTTCGGCTTCGCCCGTGACGACGAATGAAGATGAGAAGGGGGCGGGTCCTGCGACGCAGAAAGTGCATAAAAACGACTTTGTCGTTGGTGCGGCGAAGCATGAAGATGAGAAGGAGGCGGCTCCTGCGACGCAGAAAGTGCATAAAAACGAGTTTGTCGTTGGCGTGGACCCTGGGACTACGAATATCATAACCATCGCAGAATCCAAGCGTGCAGAAGATGGTATTTACGGCAACCTACGTCAGAAAGACATGCGTCTGTTGAGGTTCTCGAGAGCGAGATAGTATCGAGAATCGGGAAACATGAATGCGAGGAAGAAAATTGCTGCATGGAATGCAGGAATGAAGGAGCACCTGGAAGCTATGAGCAAGGTGACGAGCCGCGGAGCGGACTTTGACGCTTTTCGGGAGTTCATGGAAGTTCGCATTGCGCATTGGGATGCGCTGTGGGAGGAGTATACAAAGCCCCGGTGGGCTCGTTTGCGTATGAACCTGTACTGCGGGAGGCAGCGTGCATTTGCGAATTTTTTCAATGCGTTGAGCGCCTTGAAGGAGGACGAAAGTCAGAGGCTCGTAGTAGCGTACGGAGCAGGGCGCTGGAAGACCCAAAAAGGGACTAGGCCAGCTCCAACGACAAGAACGTACAAGGAATGTGCACGGCGTTTTGCTACGATACCGATCGATGAGTTCCGAACATGGTATACACACCATGAACTGGGGCGTACAATTCAGAGGGTCAAGATGGAAACGTGTCAGCGGAGCCCTGAGGATATAGCAAAGTACGGACCGCTGACGGAGGAGCAAATGGAAAGGCGAGCGAAAGTGCGAGGGCTACTTACATCAGTAAGTACAACCAACGACGGCAAGAAACGTATGGAGTTTGGGAATCGTGAATTTTAACTCCGCTATCAATATAAAGAGATGTGCGGTGATGGAAACAAGACCTCCGGCGTTGACACGAAGGAGTTTTGTGGGACAACCTCTCAAAGTGGAACTATATGAGAAAAAATTGAAGCCAATTGTAGGTAGCCAATCCAAAAAAGCGGGGAGGCGTCTGCACCTCAGTTGGAGACGTTTTATCTGAAGCGCGTTTGCCGCCACTACCGCATACCGCTGCGGCCAGTGTTTTTCTTTTGAGAGACGTTTGTTTTCAGGGGTGCTGTCCCTAGCATTCCGTTTCGGGAGCCGTTCGTAAGATAGGTACGTTCTATGGACGAGGAGGTTGGTTCTGCTCGCGATGGCGACGTTACGGCACTGCTCCGTGAGAGCTATGCGCTCCTACATCAGGCGACGCTCGTGACCGCGGACGAGCGGCGGAAGTGCGCAGAGGCATTCACAGAGTGGGCATTGTCAACACATCGGTCAACGCCCGCAGGCACTGGGACACCAGCCTCAGGGGGTCACAGCCGTCTGGAACCAACCCGCTCAGTCGAGGGGTTAGTTCCCGTGCTCAGGCGTCAAAATTCTTTACCGAGAAACGTAGGACTTGGGCGCGGCGTACGCCCACAGCAGAGCAGCAGACGTGTCCGGCTCCGAGGTCGTGGCAACGGTGACGGCTCGCCGCTTCAGGAACGCTCGGCACACGGGGCGCAACCGCCGCGAGCCTTGGAGCAAGCTTCAGAGTCTGATAGCTTCATCAGCGACACTGGGGCCCAGAGCGACCATGACACTTCCAGCTACGAGAGCGACTCGAGCGCGGTTTCCGCGGGCGTGCGCATACCTAGAAGGAACGACCCCGGTTTCACTGCAACGCGCCCCTGCAGGGCGGAGACAGTGCACCAGCGACGTCTCCCGCACGCACCAGCATTGCGTACTACGAGCGCTGTCGCAGCACAGCGTGGGTACAGCACACCTGACCAGCGGCAAGTGCCGTCGGATCGAGGACGAGCCTACAACGCCGCCCGCGAACTGCGTCCAGCAACGTTGCTTGAGGATTTCGCAGCCGCAGGTGACTCTCTGGGGACGACGCAAGCGGAGAATGCTCGCGCAGCAGCCGCAGCAGTGCAAGCGCCGGCAGCACTGGCGGCAAATCCCTCCATAGAATGTCTCGCACGAAGGCGCCAGTTGCCTGGACTTGACGTCGGA
Organism: Cyanidioschyzon merolae strain 10D; assembly: GCF_000091205.1. Classification (NCBI taxonomy): domain Eukaryota; phylum Rhodophyta; class Bangiophyceae; order Cyanidiales; family Cyanidiaceae; genus Cyanidioschyzon; species Cyanidioschyzon merolae. Next base: position 459,169 of record NC_010145.1, read on the forward strand.
TCAAGCGCGCTGGATGAGTCTGCGCCGCCAGCAACCAGAACAGTTTCTCTCGGTGCTGACTGGCTCCTGGCGAGTTTTACGGGCGCTAGCTCCAGCTCGTATGTGGACAAGAGCCCAAGTCGTCACTTGCCGCGATAGAGGTGCGCACGCCTGAGCATCGCACCGGTGCAACCTAGGCCTGGTCCGAGAACACGAGCTTACCTCTGCGTCGGAGTTGAGCGCTTGCCCACATACGACTGCGGTGCTCTACATGGGCATAATATGCCGCAGACAGGGACCAAAATCGTTCCAAACATCAATGTAGCTTGTTCGGTTGCTGTGGTGCCGCGCGACAAGGCGACGTCGCTATCCGGCTCCTTCGAGGCCCTGGCAGTCTGGGCGTTTACGCAGACGCAGCATTTTCTTCGATGGATGGGAACAGATGTGAAACGCCTTTGCGATCGCGGTGTGGACTCTCGTCGAGCGCCTGTGTGATGTCGAAATCGTGCATGCTGGAGCGCATGCATTGGCTCGTGCTGCTGAACGCATAGGAGCGCCTTTGGCGTAAAACACTTTGGAAAAGGAGTCGATGACGCTTTCTTTTCTTCGAATCAGTCGTCTAGATGAGCGTGGCGGCATCGGCTGCGACCTGCAACCGGTTCAGGCTCGTGGTCGCTGCAGTGCGACCGGCTGGAATGCCAGACACCCTTCGAGCGTGCTCAGCGCTGAACTTTTCAGCGCCGGTGCTGCCAACATCGCGTGTACCTCTGTCAGAAACGACAAATACCAACGCGCCCAAACATCTGCAAAGCTCCTATCCTGAGGCGGGACTATTACAGAGGAGTTGCTCAATGAGGTCCGGAGAGGGCGGCTCCAGCGGTGGTAGCTGCAAGTGCGCTGCGCGCAGGCTGATCCAATGGCAACAGGTTTCGTGTCCGACAGCGTCGCTACAGTCGCGCAGGCAAACCAGGTGCTGGTCCCGACACACGTCGTACTCGCGAACGTAGACCGCCTGCCAAACCCGCAGCCGTGCCAGCCAGAGATGCAGATGCTGTCCAGTGAGCGACTGGCGCTCCAGCGGACGTACCACCTCCGGGCCCGATGCGGCCTGCCTCGAACCTGGAGGAGTAGCGACGACCGCTGATCCGTTCGAGGGCGCCAGGGGCACCGGCGCGCACCCTGCGGCGCGTCCACCAGGCGCGCAGTGCGCTGCTGCTGATGAAGCGTCCGCGTTCGACATGCGTACGCGGTTCTTGCGGCAGAAAACGCGTTTGGGTCGGCAGTGCCCCAGGGCATGCTCGGCGTGGAGCAACTCGTCACGGGATACGTGCCCCCATTTTACGAGCGCGCTAGCCCGATGGCTGCATGAGCGCGAGCAGTACCGGCCCGCGCCGAACGTGCCTGCATGCATCGTTCCGCAGACAACACATGCACGGCTACCTGGCCCAAGACGCGGAAGCCTGCGTCCACGCGCTGCTGCTGGGGCGCGTGCTGTACGCTTCCGCTGCTTTTCGCGATGTTTCCGCGGCTGCTTGCGCCGGTTCTCCATGGGTGCTGGTGCAGAGCTCTGCTGAGAGTGCGTCGGAGAGGCCCCGGCGACGAACCAGATGTCGCGTTCAACAGCATCGCACAAGCTTTCATCCTGATAAGCATCCAACCATTGTTCCACTGGAGTCTGATCTGTAATGGGCGTTGCACGTGACATATGTGAATCCTATAGAAGACAAAACACAGGAAGAGATACGCGCGCGCGCTCGGAACCTGCATGTCGTCCGCAGGGGTGCACGCATGTTGTGCGCGTCACGGATCGTGCTGTGATGGCGCCATCTGCGTGTAGATTGCGAACGTGACATACGGATGATACGCTTTCAGCTCAATTGTATTCCGCATACGTGTGTGTGTGTGTCATGAAATGCTTTTTCATTGTGTACGGCAGATGCCATGAAACTGGGATCATTTGGTGAAATAAAGTCTTAGGGAGGGGTACGGACATCAAAGTCGGGGATCCTGGAGAACCCGGCGTTGCCGGCTGCCAGAAAAACAAGGGAAGAATCGTCATTTTGTCGAGTATCGAGCGAAGAAGAGCAAGTGAAGGAAAAGACGCAGAGGGGAAATATGCGAGAAAAAGTGTTTGCCCGACATGACGGTGACGAGACTCCAAAGGTACAGAGAGCGCGAATTCTAGCAATCCTTGCACTGGTTTGTTGAAATAGAAGCATGAAACGCAAGAAGTTGGTGAAGCTAGACGTCAACGCCACAATCAATACAAGACAGTGTGCTTTGCTGAAGACGAGATCCGCGGAGCTGAGGCGGTCCAGCTTCGTGGGACATCCTCTGATACTCGAAGCGGGCCTGGAGAGAAAGTGAAGCGGATACCACGCGGCAATTCAAAAGAGGCTGAGAGGCGTCTGCGCCTCGGTATTCATTTATCCTCCATGTTCGTGATCTATTCTTTGTTTCATTGACATGTCTATAGGATAGAACACGCAGACGTTCGCTGTATTTCTCCCCGTCAATATATCCGGAACTTTTCTTAGGTATTCCGCCCTGACATTCAAAATATAGCAGCGAAGGCTCACGGGTGCATACGTAGCTTTTAGGGCTTCTAGCTCGGTCGTCATTTCGGAGCGGTACCTTCGACGCTTTGCCGATGATCCTGATGACGTCCCGCGAACCAAGATGCTTCGCGACACTACGCAACAACGGATCCTAAAATAACCGATATCATGATGCGGTGCATACGTAGAGGCCTTCACTCGTCTCTTGTCCCTAGGCCGAGCGTCCTCAAATCACGCCTGCTGCACGTGTTCGATCTTTCCGGTTCAAGGCTACTCGACAGCGAAGCGATTCGCGACGCTGGAACGACGATGAAACAACAGAAAACCCGATACCACCCTATGACAGTGCGTAGAGAAGCTCATGCCGAAAGTGCACGCAACGCGTCTCCTCAAGTAATCGATTTGCTTCGATAGAGGCATGTTCCGCTCTTTCTGGTTGACGTCGAAGGCGCGTTCCGCAGTCGCATCGTACCTGTCACAGGATTTGCGCCCAGAGGATGCCGTCTCTTCTGTATGTATGGGAATGAGGCTTGGAGTCGGACTCGAGTCACCACACAGAGATCACCTCCGGAATACATCCGTTCATTTACCGCTTCGCACCGGCGGAGCGTCGATGGATTGCGCACGCGCGACTTGTTCTCGAGCCCGAGTCTTCCTTCCGGAACCTATTTTATCATGGCCATGATCGCGTTCTACAAACGCGCTTTCGAATGGAATAGCGTTCGCTTGCGTGTGCAACAGAGAAGAACCGCTCGCCGTGGGATTCCGCTGAAGATGCCCGTCATCGTTGCGTGCGTCACCGGATATGGAACCCGAGCACGACATGGAGTCGCGCGCTACGTACCCACCATGTGCACGTAACGAGCAGTGAAGCGAGCGCTCTTGTGCAACAGAGCGGCCCTTGGTGAAGCATGTGCGTCGGACACAGGAGCGCACTTGATCGCAGGCAAGGATCATGGCCGCAAAGGGTGCATCGACTCGATCGACAGAGAAGATGAATTTGGCAGGCGACGTGTGCATGGCAACTTTCACCTGTGCATGAAATGCGTGAATAGCAGCCCATAGCTGCGAAAATGGGAATTTCATGTGGGCATCACCATGCTTCGCCTGTTGACAATAGAGTTGAGGTAGCGGCAGCACTCGGCATGAGGAAAGATGGAGCACAGAGCGCGCAAAACGCACAAGCTGCAGAGATAGCCGGCGGAAGCAGGTATCGATCATACTGAAAAGGTACCCAGACTTGACCGTCTGCTCTCGAGCGACTTCCCTGGATCCTTGCTTTCGTGGACTGGCATAGGTGTGTGAAAATCGTGTCATTGCTTTGCGAGCCCGCTGGGTGCGCGCAATAGAAGTCGCACCCGCACTTGCTGCAGCGCTGAAGTTTGCAGCACAGTCGAGCTTGCAGGACGGAAACTAGACCAGAGTTGCCTCCAAGTGAGTCGCGCCCTACTGGCCGGGCTGCAACTGCTTGTCCGCCGTTCACAGCTCGCAGGTTCGCTGCGGCTATGAACGCAGAGGACGGACCCAGAAGAGCGCCGTTGCCCGGGACTCCAGGTGGCGTCGCTCGAGAGCCCAGCGGGTCAGCTGCACTGTCGTTCCAACTGGCGTCGCTGCCGATGGGGTCACGAGGCGCCGGAGTAGCTCCTCCGCAGCCGCCACCACAGCAGCCCTGGGCCGTGCCCAAGCATCAGGAGAGCTTTGTGCCGTCTGGGGAGTACGTGTCGGCGGGGGTACCGTTTTGGGCGGCGATACCGCCGGAGCCCCCAATGGCGGGCTCCCTCACCTGGTGGGCTCCGGACGCATCAACCGCCACAGCGCCTCCCTTCGCGTTAAGAACTGGAGCCTACGCGAACTTGCAGGGCTATCCGGTGCCGTCAGTTGCCGTCGAACCGGCGGGGTGGTACTGGCCACCGCCACCGCCCCCGCCACCGCCACCGCCACCGCCTCTGTCTGAGGCTGGCTTTCCGGGCGGAGCGCCAGACTGGGAAGAAGAAGAACGCCGAGTCGTCGCGTTTGCTTTGCTCGGTCTGCGTGACGGCGCAGCAGTGAGCACGGAGCTAGCATGGACGGCTGCTGCACTTTTGCCTCGCAGCGCCTACTCGTCGACCAGGATGCAGCACCGCCAGAGTCGCCGGCGCCTTCGCGAAGCGCAGCGCCTTTATCGCGGCGATGCCCCGCTTTTTGGTGTACCTTATGGCCTACCTGGTGTCTTCTGGCATGCATCAGCTCCAGACGCGTCCGACACGGCTGCGGATGACCACGGCATCGACGACGCGGATGGCAACGCAGCAGCTACGGAAACACGCAAATGCCCCGCACCCGCCGAAACTGCACAGCTCAAAATACTCTGGCGGGAGGAGGCCAATCGACGAACGATGCCAGGCCGTGGCTTTCTCACGGTATTTCGGATCCTCGGCGGACAGGGAGAGTTTCTGCGGCTCTTTGAAGATATCCCCGATTGGGCCGTAACCGACGAGGCGCCTGGATCACGAGATGTGAGCGAACCTCCCGAACCCGACGAACGCGATACGTACCCGGTACCCGAGGCGGGTGTGCCGCCACCGCCAGTGCCCAAGTCTGGCGCTGGCGGGCGGCGTCGGGTGCCAAACCCGGCACCCTCGGGAACAGCGCCAGCGGCCGTCCGCGGCCGTGGCGGCAACCTAGAGCGACTCCTGGGGCCTGGCACCGATGTTGCTTTCCGAGTCAAAGACGAAGAAGGCGAGTGGAACTGGATCCTAGGCACTGTTTGCAGTTATCTGCCAGAGGAACGGAAGTACCGCATTGCGGACCGAGGCGAAGAGATGGTCGAGGCATTCGAGCAGCGCGGTGAGGAGCTGAGCCAGCCAAAGCACCGCCTGGACAGCGGCAAGTATCGGCTTTATCAGGTTGCCCGTTCTCGCGTTCGTCCGCTACCATCTGCGGCAGCCGCCAATCTCCGCCTTCGCCCATCGATGAAAGTGCTGGCCCTGTATCCAGGGACAAGTGCGCTCTATCCAGCAACGGTCGTGGAGTCAGCAGAAACGGTTATGCAGGAAACAGATGCTCCCCACGGCATGGCATACAAGCTTATTTTCGAAAATGAGGACGAAGAAGAGGGATCTGAGAGCGAGCATTCTGGCGAAGAGCTGGGATCTAGGGATCTCATGGAGGCTGTTCCCTACAAGTACGTGCATGCGCGTTTTGTTCTACCACTGCTTTGATCTGCCTTGCTTTTCCCGCTCATGGACTGGGCATCTAAACGCCGTACGAGCCTGCCAGATTTTGTTGTTGTTGTTTTTGGTTCTGGGTACGGGCTCCACCGCTGTATACAAGACAAACTCGATCACGTGCATCAGGGGCATGCATGCAGTGCCCCGAACTGCGTCCATTCCCTAATCGGGTAAAATTACTATTTTTGGCGAGAGAACGTTTTCAGTAGAAGCGAAGATGATTTCCGACCGAGGAAGCACGCGGAACTGCGACGCTTTCCGCCGGACTACTGAGCGGCGCGCAAAGCAGCTGGCGACGCCCGCTTGGCGCCTTTGGGACGCACGAAGCAATGCGTGTAGACGCGAGTGCATGCACGGATGTATGTACGAACGAATCTATGCATATCTGCTCTTTTCGGACAGACAAATGCATGGATGCATGATCAATGCTTCTCTGCACGGATCTATGTACGAACGAATTTATATGTTTTTCGTCTTTCGGGACATCGGAATACAATTACGTTCGAATATACGCACGAACGCATGCATTTCTGTATGTATCTATGCACGAATGTATCTATGCCGCGGACGCCATCAACGGTCACGCTCCGGTGTCGATATCCAGCCAGTCGCCGTACTTGTCACGCATAGCCGTCCAGGCGGCAATAGCCGATGCTCGAAGGCGCTGTCTATCCACGTCGACTGCAACCGAGGATGCATCGGGACCGTCCACAATCATATTGAGGATGATGTTATCATCGGCATCTAGCCACCGGATGCTGAAAACTGTGGCGTCTTCGGCACCTCCATTGGGGTCAGCGGTCTCGCCAGCGCCGCGGGCGTGATGTGCGCGCTCCGTCGTTCCTCTGGGTCGTGTTTCTCGAACAAACTGCACCGACTTAACCCGAGAACTGTCTAGGTGTAGCTCGAAGTTTCGGTCTGGAGTGAGCACGCTCACCACTTGACTTGTCGTGGGATCGCCGCCAGCGTCTCGGTTGATAACCGTTTCGAACGTACGCACGTGGGCGCCCTCCGCCAAGAGTGGAAATGTGGTCTCCAGGACAGCTGCCCCGGTTTTGCCTGTTGCTGATACGATACGCACCTGGTCGAAAGAGAGCACTATCTCGGTGACGAGGTCTGTGATGGCCACTCGTTGACGGCGCGTCCCGACCTGAGCGACAACGTTGCAATATCGTGTGTTGGGTGTACGCGCACGCCGCCTACAACGAGCAGCTCTGAACCCTGTATTCGTGCTGTATAGTGTTTGAGGAGCAAACGAAACGAACAGCATCAGGTTCGACGAACCCGGTCTGAGCACGGAGCCCCAAGCCTCGCAGCAAGCGTGTCGACACCTGCGAGATACGCGGAAGCATTCTGACGAACGCAATCGAAGCGTCGCCCTGTCGGTCCATCGAGGCGCCGTGGAGCGCGACGTTCGTGTACGGGGCGCGCCTGCGATCCCGCCGTCTGGGCGTTCTCGTGTCGAGACGGGATGCACGCGATGCATCGATGCATATTACTACGGGTGCTCGATACGTGATGGTTTTACGGGGACTATTGACGGCTCTTCTCTTGACATGCCTCAATTCCGTAAAGCACAGACGAAACGTATTGGCGGGAATGGGGATCTGCATACTGAGCAATGCCGTGTGTGTGTATGCGTGTTTGTGTATGCAGAGCCTCCCGTGAGCGCCGTCCATGGCGGCTGGATGCGCCGCGTTCATCGACGCGGTTCCTGCGTCATCGCCAGTGGATGTGCAGTAGAGCGGAAAAACACCCCCAATGGAGCTGTGTTGCTTCGTGTGGTTAGCGGTAGCAATCGTGTGGGTGGCGAGTGGCGAGTGGCGGATCGTCATCCAAAGGAACTCGTTGCTTGTATGAAATGGAATGGATAGCATCAGTGACTCAGCCCGAGCCAAACCGGCCGAGTCGCGCTCTGGATAACAGAGACGTCATGTTGACGGAGGCGGCGGTGGCGGCGTATCTGACGTGCTTTCGTCATCGCCATAATGGAAGGCAACGGATAAAGACGCGCACCATGGGGCGCTGGCACCGCTGAGGTGCAGCTTTACAGGCCGCGGCGCCACGCATACGCATGCACGGCTGTAGATGCGCAGTAGATGCTGCATATTGTGGTGCGTTGCTCCATTCATGGGATCGTTTCTGGCGGAACGGTCGCTTGGTAGTGGACCCCATCGCATGCACTGGATGCGACGGATGCCGGTCCATGGGCGTGCCATTGCCCCAGCGGGAGCTTGGCGGATGTAGCGGGTGCTGAAGTGAAACAGCGCCGTTTTCTGGCTTGTAGCGTGTTCCCGCTTCACACACACACACACACACACACGAACAGAACACTGTACGCAATTGGGTGGATACAGCTCCTGGACACCGGCGAAGAACCTGACGAGAAACGTGCACAACGATTTGGATGCGGGGCAGCGCATTTGCAGCTCGCTGCATCTGTGCGAGCGCTGCAGTGCGCTTGGATTCGAGAAGCGGTGCGGCGCTCTGCGATATCAGGTACGGTACACCGGGGTCTTGGTGTCTCCCAGCGTCAAGTGAATGGTGAAAGATTCATATCCCGAGTGTCGCACGTACCTGCGTTGAGACAGGATCGCTCAGCAGCAGTGGGAGCACCGAGCATCGACATCGTGCAAGTTGTCTTCGGCGCCCGTGTTGCCAGATACAAGTGTACTCTGACGTGTGCTCCGCATGGACCATGCACAAATGTTTGGAGTGGTATAGCGTACATGGAGTCAAGGGAACGACGCTGCCCGCATTCATATGGAAAGCGTGTTTTAGAGGAGTGCAGCTGAAAAGGCACCGAGGCATACGCAGTTCTGTGTGTTGCTTACTGGGATGCGTCGCAGGGCTCCGTACCGCATGGCGTATTCTTGGAGATATTCGGACAAGTATATTTTTTCTCAGCATGTCATGCAGAGATCGTGACGTCACAACATACGCTGAGATATTCTCTATATCAGCATTTGCACAGTAGATAGGTTAAGAGAGATCTGCGTGATGAAAAGCAGCTCTACGTATTCTTGTCGTCAGCATTTGCGCAGTAGGGTATTCTAGGTGTATAAAAAAAGAACAGAAAATAACCTCTAACTGGCAATGCGACAACAGTGTCGCTCGACCTCTGTGGTAAGCGTTGAAAGAGGGAAAGGTTTCTATATCTTCGAAAGTTTACCCTCCAGGCAGAATGTCCCGCGAGTCGGACGAGTCTGCCAGACCAGTGCTTCATGCTCTCCCTCAGTTGCGGGCGCTGTTGTGAGATCTACGCAGCTTGTCCGCAGCGCAGTTTATTCTGGGACTTGGAGCGGGTAGCGTGCTTTTAGGCTTCGCCCTGGTCGCAGTGGACTCCTAGTGGATCGCTTCGCGCTGCCGCAGGCAGGGCGTCTATCTGCGAAGCTTGCAGGCTCCCAAAATGATTCTGTACTCAGACACCGTGTCGCGCAAACTACGCCTCGGGCCGATGTCGTCAGTGGTACGGGAAAGCCGTTCTCTCTCGGTGAAGCATCCGCAACAGCGGTTTGTGCAGCGATCGCGGACGATCACAGCAGGCACTCGGCACACAAGAGAACATACGAAACGACCAGTATATCCGAGAATAACTATAAGTAATGGAAGTCCGAGGTAGGTGCAGCTTCATAGAAACTTTCCCGAAAGCCAGTATCCATCGATCCTGCAATCTGGGGTCTACGGTCAATGGATACCATGTTGTTGATTGAGAAAAACGGCGACCTCCTGGTCGCCACCAATACATTCAGAGCGTTCTCGTGGACTACACTTTACAGTGGACTCAGCGTTTCTATAAACACCAGGCTTGATCCGATTTGGTTCCACATTTGCATGGGTCTCTCATGACAGGACCACTCGAGACGACAGACCTCAGTTCAGAGTCTTGGTTAGCGACTCGCGAGCAAGAGCTCTTAGCGGTACTGGAACAGCTCCAAAAGAAACTTGATGCTTTGCGGCGATCGCAGCACTTTGGGCGTCACCCTCGGTTATGGAAAGAACGCGTCGCGTCGATGCTGGCATCGCCAGAGCGGAATACTTTGTTCCGCTCCAGCTCCGAGGGAATAGAGAACACCACCGAGGGCGGCCTCGAAACAAAGCTGTACCCGATCCAACGAATCATTTTCGTGTCGCTGCACCTGCCTTCAAAAGCTGAAGTCGACCTCAATCGAGCACTATCCGTCACAGCGCGGGTTACAAGCGCCATTTTGACGGTGCTGGCGAGCGATCCAGAGGTGCCAGTCGTCTGGGTGGGTCTCGAGCCGCCCACCGGGGACGCACCACCCGAGACGCCGGGCGCCGGCACACTCACGAGCTATGCTTTGACAGATGCTTTGCAATTGACCGGAAGAGTGACGCATTCGCCACAACTCGCTCGAACGTTTGTATGCGTGCCCATGGAGCCCGCACTAGCCAGTGCCTTTGTAGCTTTTGCCGAAGAGCAGCTATGGTCACTTCTACACTATGATTTTGCGGGCCTCTTCTGCGGAGATCTCTCTATTCAAGATGGGTGGCGAGCGTACTGTACGGCAAACGCGCTCTTTGCCGATACCATCAGGGGCCTCGATATCGGTCCGGGTGATCTTCTCTGGATACACGACTATCCACTGATGATGCTGCCGGGGCTGGTGCGCCGTCACCTCCCCCATGCACGTATCGGTTTCTATCTGCATACCTGTTTCCCGTCGACGGAGATCTTTCGTATTTTCCCGTATCGGCGTGAGATGCTTGAGTCGCTGCTCCAGAGCAACCTGATTGGCTTCCAGGCGTTTGGGTATGCGCGGCACCTGGTGACCGCCTCGACGCGATTGCTTGGAGTCGAAGGCACCTACGAAAAAATCGTCATCGAACAGCGACCTGCGCATGCCTGTTTTCTGAGCATCTATCCTTTGGGAGCTGGAGTCCGTATGGTGAACACCATCCTCGAGAGTCGTGCAGCTCGCCGTCGCATTGCCGAGTTAAAGGAACGTTTCCAGGGTCGGCGAATTATTGTGGGTCTGGAGCGGCTTGATGATCGTTTCGGGGGCATCGACTTGAAGCTTGCCGCATTTGAAGAATTCCTAGCACGGAATCCTCTCATGCGTAACCAGTGCGTTCTCGTGCAGGTTGCCGTGCTCGAGGCGCACGGTCATCGTGGTAAGGGGCGCTCGGCCTTGCCCGCTGAACGCAACAGCATCGACCCCAGTGTGTTTGCCACGAGTGTTTCGACGTCGAAGCGTCTTCGACATGGAGCGCAGGCCCCGAGCACCCGCTCTGGGTTCGGTGCTGGTGGCGATCATCATCGACCAATTCTGTCGCAGGGGAACGGACAATTCAAAGCGAACCGCTCCCGCACAAGCACGGGCCTTGTTGCCGACGAGGACGGCCGCCGGCAACTCATCCGCACGGTTTGCTCCCTGGTTGGGCGCATCAACGCAGTGTACGGCTCTCTGGACGCATCGCCAGTGCATTTCGTGAACTACGAGCCGAGTTATGAGGAGCTTCTCGCACTGTTCGCAGTCGCCGATGTATGTCTGGTATCCTCAGTGCGTTCGGTGATGACCCCAGTCGCCTACGAGTGGACACTGTGCCAACACGGGCGCGGCGAGGGTCCGCTCGTTCTTAGCGAGTTCAGCGGTGCGAATCGAACCTTTCCCTCGGCGATGCTGGTCAATCCGTATGACATTGAGGGCGTGGCGTTCGCACTCCAAGAGGCACTTAGCCTGGACGCCCGCGAACGCAAAGTCCGGCATGAGATCGCGTACCAGTATGTGATGCAGAATACCGTCAAGACGTGGTTCGATAACTTTGTGGAGGATCTGCAAGTTGCCGCCGCCACGGATCACCAGCATGCGAACGACCCAGTGCCGCTATCTGTGTCCGAGTCGCAGGTTGCCGGGTCGCTGGCGGCAGCCCGCCTGCCGTCTCCGGAAGCTTCCTCAGCGGACATGCACCCGGAGGCTGTGCTGTGCTCGGGTGCGGCAGGAGAGCGTGCAGAGATTGCGGTGGTCGCACGGCTCCTTGAGCTGAGCCAAAAGAAAAGGCTTTTTATCCTCCAGCACGACGGAGCGTTGATGCCGTTCCAGGCTATCGCGGAGCTGGCGGGGCCGCATCCGAACGTGCTTCGCATCGTCAGTGTCTTGGCAACGGACCCGCGCAATGTCGTGTATCTGTGTAGTGGCCGTACGCGAAGGATTGTAACCGAATGGTATCAGCCGTATGCCCACAAATTTGGTTTCATTTGTGAGTTTGGATTGTTTCTGCGTGCGCCTGGAGCAAACAACATCTGGACGGTGAATGCCGAAGGCGAACTGTCCGATCCCGACGAATGGAAACCGCTGATGCTGCCGCTGATGCGGACGTTTGCGGATCGAACACCTGGAGCGATTGTCGAGGAAGCTGAACACACACTCGTTTGGCACTATCGGGACGCGGATCCGGATTTCGGCAAGTGGCAAGCGCTCGAGCTCATGGAGGAATTGGGACGTATTCTGCGCTCGCCCCAGAACAATGGACTCTCTCTGGAGGTCGTCCACTATGAAGCTGTCCATGCAACGGGCGGCAAATGGGTCCGGGTTGGACCACGGGGGGTGCGCAAGGCCCGCACAGTCGAGCGGCTTCTCTCGGAGCTATCCCTGCGTGAGTTCGATTTTGTGCTGGCGTGCGGCGAGGATCGCCACGACGACGAGATGTTCGAGACGCTCCAGCACCGCACGAGCATGTCGAGCGTTCTGGTACGTATCGGCCGCTCATCCAGTGGACGTTCGCGAGCTGCGAACCTGCAGCTAGACTCGTGCCGCGAGTGGCTCGATGCACTCCAGCAGATCGTTCTCGGAACGCCAGGTAACGCGCCGCTGGTGTCGACTGCAGCGCTTTCGCCACGTCGCCAGGAGTCACTACCGCAGTTTGCGAGCGCTGAGCCAGTCCAGTCAGGCGAAGCGACGGATCCGAACGTCGCATCATCCGCGGATACCCTGGTGTACCGGAGGAGTGTTTCGGAACCGCGAATCGGGTCTGCGGAATCAGAGCCGTCTACGAGCACCGCAGTCACAGCATTGCTGGCCGTAGCGTCGAGCGCGAGCGGAGCTGCCGGGCCGAAGCGACCGCCGTCGCTGCCCCGGATTCAGGAATACGAGACCCAGAGCGAAACCGAGTCATCCTGAGGGCTCGTCGGCGTCTCTGTTGGGTCTGTGTATGCGCTGCGTACCTGGCCCTGCATCGAATACGGTACTTGGACTGTGTGGACGCACCAGCGCTTTCTCGTGTTATTCGCCGACGAGCGCATCCATGGATCGCTGTTTCGCGTTGCGGTATCGGGAAAGGCGGCCACGATCCGCATCACGACCTGTTCGAATGGACGCCTGAGACGAGTCTCGGCTATAGCCAGCATAGAGGCATCTCGAACGAAGCATCTCTGGAGCAGCAGCGGAGTGGCATCGCAGCACACCAGCATCTGTCTCATCCTTAAGCAGACGTGCCGCGAGACGACACGAAACGACACGATGCTTGCAAGTGCATGGGAGCATAATTAGTCGAGTTTTACCACAAGGCAGGATACGTTATCGGTGGAGCCGTCTTCGAGGGCCCGCCGAACGAGGCGCTCTGCAGCATACTGAGCGTTTTCGCGCATCCGCGTGTCGCTCAGAATCATTTGCGCAACCTGTTCGTCACTTAGGACGTCGAAGAGCCCGTCGCACGCCAAAACGACATGCGTATCGACGCCCTCTTCGATGACATGCGTACTGGTAAAGGGTTCGGAGATCACCACGTGTTTCATCGCAAAATCACCAAACGCCCGACTCACAGCCAGAACACCTAGCACCCGATGGCAGACCACGAAACCACCCGAGTCACTCACCCGGCGCGCCTCGTTCTCGTCGCTCGCCTTGTGGTCGTAGGAGAGCCGCAGCGCGTTTCCGTCACGGCGAACGAGGATGGCTCGCGAGTCGCCGGCGTTCGCCGTGTGCAGGTACCGTCGTCCATCCTCGTCGCGCCGCAGCAAACAAGTGATGGACGTTGAACCAACGTAGAGACAGCGTTGCGTTTCTAGCTCACTATCCATTCGCGCGTATGCTCTCTGAAAGCAACGCTCGGGATAGCGCGTACGTTCCAGAGACAACGGCGGCGACGCTGCGCTCGAGCCGCTCGCTCCCTCCACCGCTTGCCGTTCCCTGGAGAGCTCCTCGGCGAAAACCTCGTGAAACCTGCGCTCTACTTCGGAGACGGCTTCCCGTCCGCCGTGGCCGTCGTAGATAGCGAAGAACATATCGTCGGCTCGACCAGCGAACCCGAAAATGAACTTGTGTCCGTCTTCGTTGGTTCGCCTGTATCGCTCGTTGGTGTCCTCGGCGAACCCGTAACTCAGGGTGCCCAGCGTCATGGCTGGCGTCAGGCCGTCGCCACTGCTCGTGGCGGGTGTCACCGGCACCGGTGCCGCAGCTGCAGTGCGCTCGACCTGGACGGTGTCGCCCGCACGCCTTGGCAGGCTGCTGGGCGGGCGACTTCGACCACCCACACCGACCTGCGTTTCCTTGTACTCGACGCCGTCAAACTCGACGGCCTGCTTCCGATCCTCCACCGCATCCATACCAGCTTCAGCTTGGGTTCCAAAACCCTTCACCAACAAGCCAATAGCTTGGTGCAGCGGCCTATTCGCCCAGAAAGGAAACGTGGCTTTTCACGCTACGTTATGATTCAAGCGCTGCTGCTGCTGCTGCTGCTGCCCCTACTGCCCCTGCTGTGAATGGATCGCCTGGTACAGCCTTCGCGACAGCGGCCGTCTGAGATGCGTGCGCGCGCGCGCGCACGCACACGCGTACCACACCGCCCGGATGGCCGCGGCAGCGCACAGCGTGATGCGCCCGCGCTCGAGACAGCGCATTGCGTGCATGGATACGTGCAATGCGTGCGTGCGTGCGTGCGTGCGTGCGCATCTCAGGCGCTTCAGCCGCGATGATGATTGTCTTCTTTTCCGATGACACAACACATTCACAGTGACCACGGATTCCAGACTTCGAACTGGATATTGACATTCGGGAAAGCGTCCATCATGTTGCCACACCTTACCTCCAAGTTCTATGATGCATACTTTCTTTCGGACGTGCTGGTCGTTTTTGTGCGTCCTATCGCGCGCCTAACCCTCTTTGAGCACCCGCCCCAGCACCTAATCCGCCAGAGCAGATACATCATGGAGACAGAACCGCTTTGCCATACCACGGACGATATCGTCTCGATGGTGCGGAAACCGAGGCGGTTTCCATTGGCCCGCACCCAGGTTGCAGCGGGTGCTGTTCTTCAATAAAATTGGACCCAAGGCAACGCGTTCACTTGCAGATGAAAATTAAGTTTAGATCGCGCATAGGGATCCGAGACCTCGACCCATGCCTCGGAATCGTCCAGATCAAACAGAGTGAGCGGTGCATGGGCCCGCGGTGGTGCCAGCGCGTTCTTACCGCCGCGCTACATGAGTTCGGCGATACTGCAACGCACACCGCCGCCGCCAACTACTTCAATCGTGCGAATATCGGCGTGAACCAAATCATCTAGATGTTCACGAAGAACCTGGCGCTGCTCTGGTGTGAATGCGTGGTAAGCACCTGTGCTCATCGCCATCACCGGTCGTCCGTAGCGCGACTCGATCTCCAGCACATTGCCGCAAAAGTGACACATCTGTTCACGGGTTATGGTGACGACCTCATGACCGGTGGAACGGAGCCGGTCCAGAATGAGTGCCCGCTCCCGTGAATCCTCCACCGATTCCGCACAGAAGACGGCGACGTGCGTTCCGATACACATCATCACGTTGGTGTGGTAAATTGGGCGCCCGTGGCCGTCCGTTGCGTGGAATGGAATCACTTCGTAGCCCATGACCCTGGCCCAGGTACGGGCAAGTTTCTGGTCGGATCGCTCACTGATCGCCATGTATGCAGTTCGATGGGGTCGGTCGAGGACCAGCGAGCCGGTGCCCTCGAGGTAGCGCGGCGTCTTGCTGACTTCCTCTCTCGTCAGGTCGTAGACATGCGTATACCGCCGGAAAGAGTGTAAGCGCGAAAGAAACTCTGGTCGACGCTCACGGCGACGATTCGGGGATTTCATGGGATAGAGCACGAGGGTGCACTCGCCGACCTCTAGATCCGTGTGCGTGCTGAACCAGTTATTCGGAAACACCGAGTCCGGTGCATCGTGGTATTTGTCGTGGGTGAAAAGGTGAACTCGGGCCCCGATTTTCTGCACGATTTGGTAATAGAGCTGCGCGAATTCATTCAATACCTGACGACGGATCGAGACGAGTTTGTCCTGTGCACCAGTGGTGCTGGTGGTCTGCTCTGCATCATCAGGCTGGTGTTTCAATCCAGCGACCACGGCGCTCGGATCATGCATGAAGTAATTATCATGTGCTGCGTATAGATTCGGCTCAAAGGCAGTTGGCGCAACCATAAGCAGATGATTGGTCGACTGCTGAATGGGAATCGTTGCTGGCTCCATCTGGTCCAGCTCCGTCTTGTTCTCCACGGGCACAATCCTGATGCCCAACTCGTGAAGATATTCCACGAAATCTACATCATGTCGGCCGAGAATAAACTCTCCCATGTGCGGAGTATTTAGCGGCCCGCTCTGATCCGAGAGAAAGCGCGCGGCATCCGTCATTAAGTCTGCATCGTTCGGCGTTTGTTCTGCAACAGTCGGCGCCGCGTTTTCTTGCCCCGCTGCGTCTAGCGAAGAAGATGCCGAATGCTGTCGCGATGGCAGCGGCGTCAGGTTCGCTGGAAGCATGTAATCGTTCACTAGCCGCGCTTGCGGAGGTTCCTGTATGGAGGTCAGCATCGCAGCAACGTCATCGGTGACGATTTTGAACACGTCCTGCAGCGTGGCGCGGTCTTTCGTGTTGCGGTCGAAGATGTCCCGCACTGCAGCAACTCGTCGAGCTCGGTAGAGGCGGCGCGACATGGCATACCGGAAACCGGCAAAGTTTGTCAAGAGTCCGACACCAACGAAGCAGAGGTCGTCCGAGACCCACACGACATCGCGTGCCTCGAGCCGACAATGAGGTGGCAGTTCTTCGTGCATGATACGGCGGATTTGATTTTCTATTCGAGCCTGCTCCTGACGCCGCCGGGCCTCACCCGTGGTGCCCCCCGCGAGCGACAGCGCCTCGGTTTCAAACTGCGCCCGCTGCAGAATCGCATCAACGACTGCAGCGGACGTTGGAGAGCCGCCCCCTGGTTCCCGATCCCAGAGCGTCCCGATGCGCGACGTCTCCGAAGCGTTCTGAGGCACCGGGCCCGAGCTCTCGACGGAGGATGCGCTTTGATCAGAGCCCTCTGGGGTTGACGTCGAAAACGCCGCCCTGCAGAGCCCACGTGGCGGCGAAAACACGCGCCTCCACACTGCACCGCGTAGCCCAAAGACCGACCCCTCGAGCACACCACCAAAGCGGCAACCGAGCATAGTGCTCATGACACGCCACGCTGCCGCGGACTCGCTGCGATGAGGGTGCGGGTCAGAACCCGACGCCAGCAGCTTGCGGGCGCTCCTCCTAGGCAGTGGTGGCGGGGTAGCTCGAGAATGAGACGTCTGCGCCCGGCTCGCGAAATGGACCGCTCCTAGAAAGCGGTCCATTTCGTCTGTCCGTTATGTCAAGAAACGACTGGTTGATACTCGCGCACTCATGGAGCCGCCCGCCAGCGTCCGATCCGCATGCTGCCGCTGGCGCTGCGCACACGTATGCAACGCCAGGATGCGATCCTCGCAATCAATTTACGCAAAAGCGCATTGCCTTGCGCTTGCCAGCGCGCTCGCTCTCCAGTAGCGTCTTGTAAGGGACCAGGGTGATCGCTCGAGAGCCTGCTCTGATGTCGACAGACGGAGAAACGCGCAAGCTAGCGTTTATCCTAGCGCCTCTGTTGCGAACAGGCCAGTGGCAACTTGCGCTGAGAACTGCTCCGCGTTGCCGGCTGCGCGCTGGCGGCTGGAAGCGTTCGGCGGGACGGGGTGCACTCCGTGCGAGTCTCAGTCCTGAGTCTAGCGCATCCGAAAGCGGAGGCTCAACGCGTAATGGTTCGCAGGGAACCGAGGGTCTGCTGCAAGACAAATCAACGGACGGGACGGGGGCGCAGCCGGCCACCGACCTGAGCCCCGCAGAGGCTGAACAGCTGCGCAAGAAGCAGGAAGCGGACGCGCTGCGTGCAGCAGAACGCTTCATGGAACGAGACGAGGGCAACTTTGCGTGCACCTCTTGCGGCTATGTCTATACGCCCCAGACTGGGGAGACGTTTCTAGGTATACCGCCGGGCACGCAGTTTGAGGATATCGATGCGGGAACGTTCCGTTGTCCCGTGTGCCGCTCGCCAAAGAGCGCGTTCCAGCCGGCACGAACAGTGGTCGCAGGTTTTGCGGTCAATCAGAAATATGGAATCGGTGCGAATGCGCTGACGCCGGCGCAGAAAAATGCGCTCATATTCGGGGGACTTTTCGCCGCCTTTCTCTTGTTGCTTTCGGGCTATCTGATGAGCTGAATCGGCATGAGCGCGAGTGCAGGCCTCATCATCGAATTCTTGTCGTTTTCAGACGTGCGATGCGTATCTCAGCGATCGACGGGATGAAGCGAACGCATCGCAGCCGGGTAGCAAGGCAGTGCTCGAAGCGTCGCAGATACTATGTGATCCAGAACTGATTGTGGACGTTGGATTGGCGTCGAGCACACGCGAAGGTGGCGGTCGCAAAACGCACCTTCATCGGAGATGGCGGTTTGTTGGGTTTTCATCAGAATATGTAAAGCGAAATACGACTGGTCGTGCGGGATGAGATGCTTCACCATTGCTGCGGAGCGTTGGATGACACGCCGACTTTGGACGTGCGCAAACTCTAAAAGGAGTACTTGCGCTGGTGCGCGGCAGCAGCGCGAGTTTTGTTTGCATATGATTAGGGTAGCGCTGGCAATAGTATAGGGTAGCACCCAGATGCTGGAACGTGTTAGAATGGAGCGCCTCTGCCATAAATTGACCAACTTGTATGCGCAGACAGTCTCCATTGTGAATCACGCCACCTGCTGCAGGCGCTGCAATTCAGCAGCTCGTTGGTGCCGAGGCACTGTCGCCTGATCGACCCCGCCGGGCGGTTCCCGACTGCGTGCCCCGCTGTGCACCACTCGGATTTGTCCAGCGGCACGTACCGTGCGGTCAACGTCCAAGACGACCACCAGGGTCCAGACGGATCGCAACCTCACATATAGGGTGTTTCCGTGCCGTGGACATGATGCAGAACGGCTGCCACTGGCGATGCCACATAAGCGAGACCTCATGAGAACGCAGTGTGCGATGCGATTACAGAAGGCGGCGAGTGCCTTGTCTGATTTTGATTGATGCACGCACGAAAACTGCTTTGCCGAAGAGACGCTGGTCACCAGATATATCTCCGGGAGCGATAACACGGAGAAAGAGTTCCGCCAGGATATCGATATGCCGTGGACACGACGGAAAGCATGCCGATCACCTGAACGTGCATCGGCCGATTCCTCGTCTTTTGTGTTTCCCAGGATTTCCAGCTGCTTCACAGTGCTTGCGTCTGAGACGATACCATGATCGCATGATTGAGCAGGTCTTGTCGACGGGACGAGCATCGTCCCATGCGTTTACGTTGAATCACGCCAGCTCGACCATCGCCGCTGGCAGACGTCCGTAAACAGGAAACCGCAGCATCAACAATACGCGTGAACCCATAGGACAGATACGAAATCGACCAAGGCGCTGCGTTCTGACGATGGAGAGCGCCCGACCGGCGCCCGTTCCAGAGGCGTCCAGCGGTTGGACCGATTATTGGAGCCGCGCGCTGCGGATCCGCAGCGCATCCAGCGCCGAGCAGCGCGTTCCCCCAAGCCAGTGCAGCATCAGCTGCAACAGGTCACAAGGCAAGCGATCTTCCAACAAGAACGCGCGTAAAACAACCTCAACGCGCGTGCTCTCTGTTTGAAGGCTTTGATGGCGTCCGTCGCGAAGAAGCGTCGACGCGCGGTGCTTCGTTTCCAACAACGCAGAGTTTTCCTTAGGGAGAGGTTGTGTAAGAAACCTTCGCCGCAGGCGGCACAGCGTGCTGGACGCCGCGCAGCTGATGAAAAAGCGCATGAGAATTCGACCAAGCCCCGCAGTTCTGCACTTACAACAACGTTCGATGCAATCAACGATGCATTGAACTTGATCCAGGAAGCGCAGCGTGCGACACAGGTCACGTTGGACGGTGCCGCTTCGGCTGCGCGGGCAGCGAGTCGCGGGTCCGAGCTAGGGTGGCGCGTAGGCACGCGCGGGACAGTGCCTGTGCGTTCGTCTGAGCACGATGCGCGGGCCAGTTTGGACCCTATCCAAGCTCTTATGAATTCGGAACGCTTTCGTGTGGACCCATTCAGAGCGTTGACTGAAACGCTACAAACGCGGGACTGAGCAAGGACGACGTGCTCTCTTTTCCTCCGAGTTCCGCCACTGCGCACGACTGGAAGAGCGCCGCTCGGCACGCTTCGCGGATATCAGCGTTTCCGCGCACCGACTTTGAAGCGCAACGGTATGATATCGACTGAGCGTGCCCAGCGCGCGACGATTCTTGCGTCGCCAGGTGTCGACCATGGACGAAAGTGAAACACCTTGTTCGAATCAACCATGGGACAAACGAGAACGATTCTGTGGCCTGTTTCGCAGAGCATCCTTGGATTATGGGTCTTAGGTGGCATGAGAGCGATAACAACGCCGCAACCGGCATGTCGTATCGAACGGACGCTGCACTGGGCGCTTTGGACGATAGCAGCGGTGTCGAATGCAGGCGTGTCGTTCAGATGCTGGCTGGCTGGCTGGCTGGCGCGACACGCATGCTCCGGATGCTTCGCGCGTGCGTGCAAATGCCGCTGGCCGGCCGATGCGTGCACGCGTTCGTGGCGAACACACGAGATTTATGATCCTCTCGTGGAGTGCGCGAAAGACTCGAGGCAAAGGATGCGAGCGAGTGTTCGCGCCTGGGTATTGCTTGCTGCTTTCCGCGAAGCGCTGTTTCGGGCGAGACATGACAAACTCGCTCTAAGCCTGGGGCGAGATACCTTCCATCTATGAACATGGTTTTCTGCACGGGTGAAGAGAATGCGTAGGTGCGTGGGATGTGCTGCACGCAACTTGCGCTCATGGAGTACGCATGGATCAGTGGAGATGCACGTCTGTCGGCGCTCTTGTCTCAGGGTTCCGCCTCCAGAGCGCGATGATCGAACGGGATCCCGACGTTTCGACGAATGCGAGCGCCCAGGAGCTGCTATCCAACACGGCCTCGGTAACCGAAATCGCTGCGGTTGTTGTGGAGCAGTCGCTCGGTTCCAAATTGGGAGCAGATGCCGCACGCACTGCAGATCGAAAAGGCTGGTGCCTGCATGATGCATGAACGCCTTCAGCTGTGGCTGGAGAGCGTGGTTGCGTCCCAGTGCACACGAGCGACTCGAGGGGTCGCGTGTATCGACCATCATGAAAACGGGACACATTCGCGAGCGCGCTCTGATGCGCATGGATGGACGTCCGAATTGGTGACTTGCATCGCCTGGTGTCATGCAGTGCACCTCATATGCTGACCCTGTGCTCATGCCGGGATCACGCACATCAATTTCTGGCTTGATAGGAGACCCCGTCGTCGTACGATCTGGCGGCCAAACGGTAAGCGCCGGGCAGCATCATCGGTGGTGCTCGGGTGCACGAGCGGAGATGCTCGGAATCTCTGCACCCGCCAGAACAAACGCCGTGTTGAGGTTCTCGCGGGCGCCATTCCGCCTGTCGCGTGCGTTCGCCAAGAAATCCCACCTCTAAAGTGCTCCCACATTCGACGTTTGTATCCGCGTTGGAGATGCGCTGGCTGCCGAGCGTTCGCGAGTCATCTCGACTGCAAAGGCTCGCATGCACGCTGCCTGATTCCTTAGTTTTTTTGCCCGGTGCCTCCGAGGTGTGGCCGTTCTGCACGGCCTTCGTTCTGGTCTGGCCGCATTCTTTGCATATTCGCATAGCTGGGCCACCTGGGGGCGCGTCGCGAACTGACCTGCAGGATTTTTCGCAAACGGCAGCAGGCGTAGGCAAAGTCAAACACATGTTTTGTGAGCTGCAAACGCGCTGTTTCTGTCCTTGAATGCTGGACAACTCAAGAGCGCACTTGAAACTTGTCCCTGAAAACCCGTTCCAGACTGTGATGTGTCAACCTCGTATCGATATTTCTTGGAGCTAGAGCGTGTCATACACGATAGAAAGGCGTCCTGTAGAGCCAGAAACGGCTCCAAGGGTTCCGCACCAGCAACCGCCCAATCCAACGCACCGCGAGCAACCCATTATATGCCGCGCGAGGAGGTGCACGCCTTGTCCGCGTCCGTTTTGAGCTTGCAACGTCTGCGAGGCGGCAGCGTTCAGATTCGAGACAGGGCACAAGTGCGAGAAGCACGCAGCGCATTCCAATGCAAAAAATTTCCGTTCCGTCGGCACGCCCGCCGGTGTACACGACGGCTCAACGCGCTCGCCAGGACGGATCTGTTGCCACCAGCGTTCCCGTCACGGGGTCCATGAACTCGAACGGGACCCTGTTGGCACACGCTGGTGTGGATCGAGTACAAGCGTACCGCTTCGTCAACGAACGAGCGCACGCACTGCACTGCATCGGTCGGAATTTCGCCCCTGGTGCAACGCGCTGTGCAGTGGAGATAATGAGTGCTCACTGGATGCTTGGAGGCTTGGATGCTTGGCAGGCAGCCAGCGCGCGTCCAGCGCTGGCATCACGCCGGGTTCCGCCGCTCTGGACATGCAGCGGCTCGAGGCGCACCACCGAAAATTGGCGCGTACCTCGCACGCGCTATCGTGCATCTGGCAGCGAGCGTCAACATCCTGGTAGTCTGCGCCACACACCAGTGAAGATAATGGTATTCGTTTCGATACCCTCACAACCTGTTACATCAAAAAAGTCGAGGATGTCTCGGCTGGCTTCCGAAAGACCGGTGCTGCGGTGTTCCAAGGGAACGCGACTGGAGAACAGCGGTGAACCGGCACTGCTTACGCGTCGAGCGTTTCTGGGAGCTGCAGCTGCAGCTGTGTTCGGGCTGGGCAGCGTAGTTGCACCTTCAGCGTCTGTGGCAGCACCTCTAACGCTGAACCCTTTTGCGCGGAAGAAGGAGGCAAAGTCTTCAAAGGGTAGCAAAACACAAAGTTCGACGGAA
The DNA here is from genome assembly GCF_000091205.1 of Cyanidioschyzon merolae strain 10D. NCBI lineage: Eukaryota > Rhodophyta > Bangiophyceae > Cyanidiales > Cyanidiaceae > Cyanidioschyzon > Cyanidioschyzon merolae. The sequence goes on from NC_010145.1 coordinate 482,103, forward strand.
AAGGGTTCGGACACGCAGGCCACTCCGCGGCGGAAGAAAGACGCCCTGGAGACGCTCTCGCCTGAGGACCAGGAGGACATTGATGAGCTCACGAAGCGCTTAATGTCACGTAAGTCGAGCTCAGAGGAGGCATCGCAGTAACGCATTTGGTGCGTATTTGTAACAGCTGAGTTCGGATATAGCGTGCTTTGCTGGATCCTTCGAGAGCGCAGCGTATCGCGCCCAGCACGGAATCCAGCGGGTGCGCACTGCGCGACCACTGCAGTCCTGCGCGTCGACACACGTGCAAGCGTTGTCGACGAGATGCCTTGGCTGCGGCTGCGGCTGCGGCTGCGGCTGCGGCCCGGGTACCGCATTCGTCAAGGGAAACGCGAGCGTTACCGATGAGCGGCGCGCACCATTGGGCAAGGTGCGGTTCGAGGTGCCGCACCGCAACGCGCCGCAGAAACGCTGCACTTGGAGCGCTAGGGGACCTAAGATACTCGTTTAAACAGGGCATAGGGGGATTGATGGATCGACACCGGCCAGGAACGAGTCGCGACAGGCTAGAAATCGGGCGGCATGCCATGCCTCGGCCCGGGATTGAAGCGTAAACGTATACAACCGGTTTTCGTGAACGATGACCGAACATGCATTTTGCCGGTGCCAGCCCATGCGTCCGAAAACTTCAATTTCAAAGTCAGCGTAGACGCGTTGATCGACGTGCCGGGTATTGCGAGCAGACCGTACGCGAGCCGAGGCGACAGCGGGTCGGCTGCGCAGCGTGTTCACGAACTTGTTCGCGAGGATATCGGCGCTTTCCAGGCCGGCCCCCGAATCCAACCCGGCGGATATAACTGAGAGATGATCAGACTCTGGAAACAACGGGGACTGGAACGCTGCCAAGACCAACATACCCTGGTTTGGGTGTCCTTTCGCGGTTGTCGTGATGGCCTCCCTCCGTAGCAACGTGTTCCGCACGGCTTGCTGTCGGCGCAGACGGTCCTCTGTCCAGTCTTTCGGGCGCCAGAACTGTATGCTGTCGTCACGATAGCAGACCAGGCTATCGTTTGCGGTGCGGGGCAGCGTTTCCGCGCGTGCGTTTGTGCCGCGTCCGCCGTCGATTGAGAGCAGCAGCAGTAGCGCGGTGCAGAGCTCGCGGCGGGTGTAGAAAACAGCGTTGGTGCTCGTGTTTGGCGTATGTGTACACCGGATGTGGCTCGTGCCAGTTTGCTTCGTGTGCCGCCCGCGTACTTGTTGATGGTGCAGGGCTGGTGGTGTCAAAAAGGTATACCTCGAGACGATTGTCCGCATACTTGCGCAGTGCGGAAGCTGATCATCTCAGTTTGTTATCCATGGAATGGACGGCGCGTACCCCTACCGACGATTCGGGCAAATCGCCGATAAAGGCGCACCGCGTTTACGGCCACAAAAATCCATATATAAAGACTTTGGGATCTCGTATCGGAACTTGTTCCGCTGCGCGCGCACGCCACGCCGGTGGTTATATCTTCTGGGGCAGCTACGCGAGACGGGGTACAGGGTGTCGCGTCCGCTCCGTTTGACGATTTTTGGGTATGCTCTCGAGCCTGGAAGGTGGCCATTCCCGGGAAGGTGTTGATGGAGATTACGACGCGATCTTTTTGCGGCTTTTGGAGGACGAGGAGTCCTACACTGGGCGTCAACAGCACCGAGGCACAGTGCTACAGGCACCGCCGGCGCTCAGAGCGCGCCTTTCACAGGAGGCGCGCACTGGTGCTGCGCCTCAAACCGAGACCGCTAGGGAACGTTCGGCCTTCGACGTCGACCGCTGGGAAAGTGCATACGCGGACACGAACAGGGGTCTTTCCTGTACGGAGCAGCGCAAGCCTCCCGAGAACGCGTTGGCGCCACGTGAAGTCGCAGCGAGTGCCGGTATCTCGACCAAGAGTTCAGAAGCAGACCTTCCCGAGTGGATCCGACGTGAAATTTACGTCAGAGATGGGGAGCTTGTTATTCTCCGTGACCGACTGGAACGTCAGCAGCGGGAACTGATTGCCTTAAGAAACGCGCAGGCCGCAACTACAACAGGTTCGCAGCAGCTTGGGCGAGCGCGCGCCCCCAGCTGGACCGCTGACGCCCAAAGGCACACCAGACCGAGCCAGGGTCTGCCCAGTGGAAGCGAGCAGGAATTTACGAGTGCTGTCGTCCAAAGACTCGCCACGGAAACTGATCGTTTGAGAGCGCGATTGGCGTTCCGAGAGCGCGAAATCTCCCAGTTGCGAGAGTTGCTCGCAAAGGTGGTATCCTCGCCAGCACAGGGCGTGGCGGATGGACCAGTGCATTCGTCGTCGTCGTCGTCGCCGTCGCAAGGGCCACCGCCACCGCCACCGCCACCGTATACATGCAAGAGCGCTGTAAAGCGAACCGCGAACGTATCCGTGGCCCCAACAACGCATCCGAGTCGGAGTAAGCGGGCTGGTGTCTTTTTCGACGAGAGCCTGCTGTTACTGAACCAACAGTGTGGCGATTCGCTCGCTTCGCAGCCGCCGAGCCCCAATGCAGCAGCGTCACAGGCCAGGGTCACCGTCGACTGGCGCCAACACGAACCTGGAGAACCCTCTTCCGCTCCTGCATTGCAGCATTCGCGGCCATGTTCTAGGACAACAAACCTCCAGTACAGTGATCGTACCCAGATCTTCACGATCTTGACGGCTTGCGAGGATTCATGGCGCGAACTGCTACGCCATGCAGCGCCAACAAATCGCGAGAATCCCCAGGTGAAGCTCGATAACTTTTTCGCTCAGCAGATGCTCGCATTGCTTCGTACCGAAGCAGACCTCCGGGAATGTGTGCGGCCGATTCAACAAGCCATGCTCATGAGCTACGCGGCCTGGAAACGCACAGCAGAGCCGTCTCAGGCACTGGACAAGGAAGCACGCTTCGCTGCTGCGCTCACTGTTCTGGATGCACTCCTGGAGCACAGCACCGCATTCCGGGATTACTTTATGGATGCGACCAGTCAGGAGCGTGCGGACGGAGCCTACTCTGCCTCGAATACGAACGGTCTTATGCTCGAGCATCTCATAGAGCTCGTTGTCGATGATTCCTCCTGGGTATTTTGGCAAAATCACCCAGGTCTGCTGATCGCATGCTTCCGCATCGTGCATAACCTCCTGCGCGGCTGGTGCGTGCGTGTGCGTGAGCGTACCTCACCGCGGGCGCCATCTGCAACATTTCAGGTTCAAATACGGGTACTCATCGAATCCCCCGTTCTTCGACATATTTTCGCGGAGCTAACCCCTGATCATGCATCGTTACGCGAAACAGCGTGTGCAGCCTTGGGCTCCGCATTTGCCGTAGAGAATGCGCTGCGCATCTACACCGGAACTGGTTCCGCGGAAGCTCAATGTTGCGGTTGGCAAGCGGCAGCCGTCCAAAGCGGTAGCATCTGTCGGGTGCTGCGACTCGTCCAGGACGCGCCGCTGCCGCTCACCCTTGACATGCTTGGCCTGGTGGAAGCCGTCTTCCTTGGTCCGTGTGCCGATACCGCACTCGACGAGTGGATCACACATGTTCGCCCCGAGGATCGATTCGAAGCCCTAGAGGATTTGGTGATCGCCTTGGAGCGGCTCTGGATGCCGCTTCAGGAACTGCAGATGTTGTTCCATGAACCATCGGTTGCCGTCCTTGACGAGCGGTATCAAGCGTCGCCTAAACGCAGTGGATCCGCTTTACGAGGAACGCTTAGAAGCGCGCTGGAACGCTGGCAATGCGTTGCTGCTATGTCCATGCCTCGGAGCGACTCTGGAACAGCAACAACAGCAGTGACAAAGAATATGCCGCTGCCAGAGCCATTTCAGTCTGCAACAGTGCAGCAGCTTCAACATGGCATCGTTGGCGTTCTGGCGCTGCTTTATCGCTGGACGCAACCTCTAACCGAACGACCATCTGAACCGGATATCCAGCGCCAGTGGACCATTTCGGCAGACAAGGAGAACCGAGAGCGCTCCGAGGGCACCTCAGTGAACGCTTCCCAAGTCGGAGATCGTCCAGCACACGACTGGCCACATCGACCGGAGCATCTGCGAGCGTCGGTCAGGGCTCGTCTACGCGATCTGCTCCGTAGTTTGCGCCTTGCCGCTGCTGATCAGCAACGCCAGCGTACACCCGCGGCCGACAACAACTCGTCCGCTGACGCAGCAGACGAGATGGTCGTCCCTTGGATCCACTGGAGCGAGGCGGCGGACGCCCTCGAGCCCCTGCTCCGGGCGATATGGTGTTGGCTGCACCCCGCAGACGCCAGTTCGGCGACGGTTCACGCAAACGCCAAACCTGCAGCCGCGATGCCTGCATTGGAATCGACGTCTCTTGCGCCGTTCCGCTGAGTCATCTGTCGGCACCTCGGGTATCACCGGAATGCATCTAGTGACGATGCTCCATCATTGAGAAATACCCTCTCATTCCTACTTTGAGCGCATCATCCATCAGCGCCTCAGCTAGCACCGAAATGCATGCCGAGTTGGAGCTCCATCATGGCCGAAAGACCGTTTCGTTCAAAAGAGTCGCGTGTAAGCCAAAATCGGTGCGCTGCATGATCAGGAATGTTTCGTACGAGGGTCTGTAGACCAAACCAGCCAGTGTGCAGGGGATCTGGTGTGTCAGCGTCAGCCTCTGACGTCATCGCATCGATTCGGCGTTCGCCGATCCAAACCTGAACTGGAGTCCAGGCTGGTAAAAGGCTCCGCAACTCTTGCTGAAAACGCGCCGCAAAGCCCCTGAGACGCACGTTACCTCCGATGAGAACCACATGTTGGAGCAAGGCAGGCCAGAGCGCTTTGGGTATGCGCTCTAGGCTCTGGAGAACAACCTCTGGAATGCCAGCCTGTGGGATCTGAATGGTGTCTTGTGGTGCGAAGAGCGACTCGGGTGCGAGGAAATGCTCGTTGGTCAACGTTAACACCGAACCCAAAGTCGCTGTCTCGTCAGCTCCGTCAGCATCTGCGTCTTCTTTGTCGATTGCGGCTGTCGTGGTGATGCTGGTATGCTCCGGAGCCAGCACTCGGCCGTAGCGAAACTCGCCGCGGTCCGTCTCGTTTGGTAGCAGGTACCGTATCCGAGTCTCTTCTGAATGCAGGCGACTCCGCTGCAGTTCCCGCTCAAGGTCCGCACACACGTAGCACACGCGCTCCTTGAGCCGCTGTACCAGGAAGCTCTCCTTCATCAGGTTCCAGGAACGGTAACTGATCAGTTCCTTAAGATAGTTATTCAGGAGCCGTCCGCCTACATCGAGGCGACGCACCGCGTAGTTCAGGAGCTGTCCACCAAAGACCGGTACAACATGCGTAAAACTATGACCGGAGTCTATGACAAGACCAGTGGCGCGACTCCATGGGCTCGGTGAGGCTGCTGTGCCCGTCACGAGCGTCTCGTGGTGCATGAGCGCTGCGTAGGCGGTGCAGGTGACGTAGACCGCGGATACGTCGAAGTAAAAGAATGCGGTTTTCAGCATCCGTTCTAGCGCTGGTAGCGGACAAAGCGGGGGCACCGTCAATACGAGGCGTTTCCTGGTCAATGATAGTTTCTCCTGGGCGAGCACATCGCTCCAGATCTTGGCTTGCAGCGCCAAGTCGGTAACAAGTCCGCGATCGATAGGTCGTCGAACCCGCAGACCCAGTGGAGAACACTGCTCCAGTGCTGCCCCGCAAAGCGTCTTGCGCTCTGCAGGCGAGTGCGTTACCCCAGAGCGCTTTGCACCAGCGTCAGTGTCAGCACCAGTTGAATGTTTCACACGAGCGAGGCCGTTCACGTGGACTCGCGGTGCGGCGTCGCCAAGCAGACCGATTTTCACAGTGTCTGCACCGTTATCCAACAAGATTATGGACGCGTCAATAAAATCGCTCATAAGAAGTGCCTTTCTGCGGAACACTGCGAACTGTTATGGGTCCATGCGTCCACGCTGCACACGACCGTCGGTAGGACACGTGGCTGCACCGCGTTCCCCGTTCCAGTCCGGTCGATGCGGTACCGTCAACAACCGCACTGGAGACGTGCTCTTCCAGAGTTCTACCTACGCGTAAACTAAGACCGCGGCGGGTACGTGCGCTTCTTATGGACCCTCTGTGGGTACCCGGCAGAACTCGCTAGCGGTCGGGTAACGAGCGCACCACTGCTACGGCTCCTGTACAGGGGCTTCGGCGACGGTGCCTGCGCACTCTCTTTTCTTTTCGCTCACCAAACGTTTATGTTGTACCTGGATCCCTTATCGCGGGACGAGAACTGGCTATCGGGAAAACGCCCATCGTGATACGCCTCACCCTCAAGTTCCATTCCTTACAATTCCTTTCGGATGTACTGGTCGTTTCATAGGTTGTAGCGAGCATCGAGTGCCCGTCGTGCTGCATCCACCTTGGCGCCTAGACAGCTGGTGCAGATGCACCTTAGAGACAGAACGGCTTTGCCGTACCACTGGGGGCTTCGGCTCGAGATGTGGTGCACCTGACACGGATTCGGAGTCCATCATCATGCTGGGGGCCTGGAAACTGCGCTGAAAGAGCTACCGTCTGCGGCAGCTCGAAGCGACATGCCGGGAGTCCACTGCGACCAGGGCGACGCCCAGACGCAGCCTAACTGCTGCTCCTAGTCCCAGAGTCGACTGCGTTGCGGACGAGGTGTTCAGGTCGCACCACTGCACTAGGCACAGGTAAGGGCGTGAAGCACTAGTCTTGCAGACTCGTTCGGATTGCGGGACGTTTCGCCCTGAAGGCAAACTTTCGAAAGTATGGAAACCTTTTCGCCCTTTTAACGGCTACCGTGGAATGGGACAGGAATCGTTACATCGTTTCTCGTGAATCGTTCGTCTCTTTCCTTTTTTTCTCCGAATAGCGCGGTCGATAAGCACACCTGCGAGATCACGCAGTCACGAGAGACGACGCGCATGTCGCCGATGAAGGGAAACGCGTTTCTAACTATGCTCTGACCTATTGCCCTACCGTACATGTTGTATTCGAATTACAGGCGTAGCGGAGTACAGTTTTTTGAGTTCAATCGCGTTTGAAACGTCAAGTAAGCATATTCAAGTGATGCTGTGCGGTGTATAGGAGAAGCGTTCAATGTGCGTTCTTTCGCAGAAAAAATTCTAAAAAAGGAAAGTTATGAGAAAGCAAGTCGACGATCGCGGAGGCGCAGTGTCGCCGGCTGCCAGAAAAAGAACGAAAAACGGTGCCGAGCCCAGGAGCACAGGCAAAGACGATGAAGCAGAAGCGGGAGGCCCTACGTCAAAGGCCGCGGGAAAGACAACAGTACGACGAGACGGTGGTGAAAGCGTACCTTCGTAAACATATCAAGGATGCCTACAAGGAAAAGTTGCGAGAGGCCATCAGAAACCGTGTCGAGTCGTACTCCACGAGTACGAAGAAGGCTTCGTCAGGACTGATGCATATGATGAACGAGATGCACGACAACGCGACGGACACCAGAACAGTCGAGGTTCCGGGGGAATTTTTCAACAAGACCTTTGCTCGTCACCTGATGGTCGGCACAGGGGAGCCGTCGACAAACAATGAGCGAGTGCACGCCTTCCACGAAAACTTCGCGGGATTCGGCTTCGAAGGTGCATCGATACAAGGGTTACGGGGATATTCACATCTACGGGCCGATCGAGTACCTCGCGAACCTGAGGAACCATTTGACCATGAACCTCGAAGGTTTCATGATAAGCGCCGTGTTTGCGCTCTACCGGGGCCTCTCTCGCGGGGAAGAGATGGGCCATCTTCGCTGCCATCACCAACGATCGTCAGCATGAACAGGCAATAGAATTTGTCGACAAGATGACATCACGCAGGAGCATGAATGAAGCATATGTGATCGGTGCAGCTATTCAAGAGCGTCGTGGTGACACGGAGGTAGGGGGTTGGATAGATACTTCACCTCGCACTGAAAAAATATCACAAAAAGTAAGGAAAGTAAAATGCGCATAATCGGAGAACGCTGGCCCAAGTAAACGTTTTGTCCATGGAAAAAAAGAGCATCGTGAAGTCTTGGGGCTGGCCAACCCGACAGAAGACGTGTCAGATATGAAAAAAGTGAGAAAAGATGGTACCCCCGCATCCTGCGCTACTTCGTGTGTCTGGACCGAGAACTCGAACGCAAGGCGGAGATGGTGCTGGGTGTGTGGAAAAATGAAGAGTCGCGGAGACGGAACGCTTTCCCAATGGGGAAGTGCTTCAACGTGGTTCCAATGAGCAACATCAAGTCACATTTTGTGACTATCGACCAAGGCGTCCACTACGGCAACATGAGTGAGATCAGTCCGGTGTTCGGTGTCAGCAGGGAGGAGTTCACCGGTGAAAATCGGGAGACGTACCGGAAGAGTCTCTTCGGTTTCAAACGTCTCAAAGTGAGCAAGCAGAAGGTATTCACGGGGATGATCGGAACCGATGGCGTAGCCACGTGTGTACGCTATCGGAGGTTTGAAGGCGGATTGTCCAGTTCGGCCTTCGATATCGCCCGTGACGAAGCATGAAGAAAACAGGGAGGAGGATCCTGCCACACAGAAAGTGCAGGATAACGACTTTGTCGTTGACGCGACGAAGCGTGAAGATGAGATGGAGGCGGGTCCTGCTACGCAGAAAGTGCAGGATAACGACTTTGTCGTTAGTGCGGATCCCGGGAACACAAATATCATAACCATCGCAGTACCCAAGCGTGCGGAAGATGGTATCAACGGCAACCTACGTCAGACGGCCCTGCGAGTTTTAAGGTTCTCGTGAGCGGGATGCTATCGAGAATCCGGTATGATCAATGCGAGGAAGAAAATTGAGACACGGAATGCAGGAATGAAGGATCACCTGGAAGCTTTGCGCGGAGTAACGAGCAGAGGAGCAGGCTTTGAAGCTTTTCCGATATTCATGGAAGGTCGCGTTGCTCATTGGGATGCGCTGCTGGAGGAGTATACAAAGCCCCGGTGGGCTCGTCTGCGTATGAATCTGTACGGTGGTAAGCAGCGGGCATTCGCCAAATTTTTCAGTCAGTTGAGTGCCTTGAAGGAGGACGAGAGCCAGAGGCTGGTAGTGGCATACGGAGCAGGGCGTCCACAAAAGGGTGCACACCAGCTCCGTCGACGAGAACGTACAAAGCGTGTGCACGGCGCTTTGTAATGATACCGATTGATGAGCTCCGAACGTCCTATACACACCACGAACTGGGGTGCACACTTGAGACGGTCGACATGGAAAAGTGCCAGCGGAGTCCTGAAGATATGAAAAAGTATGGAGCGCTAACGGAGGAGCAAATGGACAGGAGGGCGAAAGTTCGTGGACTACTCGCATTAGTAAGTACAATCAATGGCAAGAAACGCATGGAAATTGTTAACCGCGACTTTAACGCGGCTACCAATATAAGGAGGTGCGCGGTGATGGAGAGAAGACCTCCGTACTTGACAAGAGGGAATTTTGTAGGGAAACCTCTCGAGGTGGAATTATACGAGAAAAAGTTGAAACCGGTAGTAGGTGGCCGGTCCAAAAACACTGGGATGCGTCGACAAGTCTGTAGAAGACTTTTCGTCTAGGGCGCCGGTCACCACTACTTTGCACTACCGACCACAGCGTTTTTCTTTAGAAAGGCGTTTTTTGTCGGCGATGTGAGGATTCTTTTACATGCTTAAAGTACTGCGTCAACCAGATCGAGTCCGTGTCTCGAGCTGAGCACTTCCGGTAGCGTCTGGTCGTCGGCCATTTGGGAGCACGCGCCCTAGACGAGCATCGTGTGTGTGGCATTACCTGTGTGGACCAGGTTTGTCAAGGGAAACAATTTCACGCTGAGTTCCAAAAGTTCGGTCCTTGTGTATTTTTGCTTGCCAGGAGCACAGGTCACCAGCAAGGAAGTTCGTGATCAGATACTGCCAAGATCCGACGAGTCGTGTAGCATCGTCCCGGAGATGTTAGGGCAGGCCCCCGAGCTACCACTCGCAAGCCACGCATTCGCCTCGCAGGTACGTGAATCATCGACAAGAAGCCGGATTCAATGGCACATCCTGAACATCTCAGCAAATCGTGATCTCATTCCTGATCGTCGACGGGCTCGGTCTCAGAGGAATCGTGCAGGCGCTCATCCTGATCTGGTGAATGTGCCCTTTCGTGGCGATCCGTCCATCGACTCCGAGGCGAGGCAGCTCGTCGTGATGCCAAATCAACGCGCTGTCGAGTTGTAGCGTTGCTGTTCTCTGGGCGAGGTCTCAGTGCTGCCTGGGTGCCTTCCCCGGGGCGTCCTTCGGGCGAGCGGAAGCGCCGCCAATCCTCTTGCTGGAAACGGCCTTCTCGTCCAGCGGACTTGTCCAGGAACGGTCGACGGGGGTCTGCTGCATCGCGTTGGACAGTTCCACGAGCGTAACCGATACTGATTTCCTGCCCCATGATGCAGGTGCCTTGGAGTTGATTAAGCGCTACCCGAGCATCTGCCTTGGAGGTAAAGCGAACGAAACCGTAGCCCAAGGAGTGGCCCCGTTGCCGATCACGTATAATGCGACAGCTCAACAGATCTCCATAGGGTGAAAACGCCGCAATGAGGTCGCTTTCCGTTACCATCGGAGCGAGATTCCCCACGTACAACATGACATCGATGTACGCATTGCCTGCGGAAAAGGTATCCGCGTCAGCTTTCGTCGCCCTCGCTGCCTCCGCGGCAAGTGCATCCGCGATCACTTTGCGAACAGGCTTTAGTCGTGCTTCAGCGCGTGCAGTCGCTTCAATGCGGGGAAGCGGTCTCACTCCCATGGTCGGCCGATCCGATACCAAAGTGTCTGCGGAAATGAGATCCATTGCGGATGCTACGAACTCGTGCAGGCACTGGGTGCACCGGCAGATGCGTGCGGTCTCAAAGAGAGACGCCTCAACCTGATAGCACATCGCGCACTCTGGGCACTGGAGATACACTGCATCCGGATCGAGAAGCGGGCCTACATACTCATCCGCATCTTCGGTCTTAGACTCGGGCGAATCCAGTGACGGATCCGTATTCGATGTAGCAGCAGAAGCAGAAGCAGAAACCGGCGGCTGTATCGGATCTGTTTCTTGAGCGGGGACCTCTTCGTAAACCGGCTGAGATGCAGATTCGGGCGTACTGCTTTGCTCGGCGTAATGGGGCGCATCCGGTGGACTGTCCGTAAGCGCTTGGCTCGAATTTGCAGCGGTGGTGGGGAAAGACGCATGCGGCCCAGCAGATCCATGTATAGTTGCGGATTCGTCTTGCGGAGGGGCATTCGGGTACCGCGCTGGTGCTGCCGAAGGCCTCCATAACTGGTCGAGTTCGCTTCCAATCCATTCGCCGTCATCCTCATCATAAAAGGCGCGATTTTTGGTGCCTTTCATTCGCATCATCGGCTCAAGAGGAGTGATCCGCGGGAGCGATTTTCGCGCAGCACTCGTCGATCGGTGGCAGTGTACAGTTCTGTGGAGCGCTCGCCAGTTAGCGGCTTGTGCGCTCGGTTTCAGAGCGTGCTGCTGCTGCTGCTGCCGCACGAGCAGCGGAAACCCAAAGCCAAGCATGCGCGAGCTGGCGGCTCCGTGCGAGAACCATACGGGCGTTGGGGCCATGCATTTCACGCGACCCATGGTATATGCTGAAGAGGCAGTACGAAAAGATGCTCCTTGCTCTCGCAAAGAATGCTGCTGACGTCGCTGAATACGCTTCCCCACGCTACGGTAACGGCCGTGAAGAGCTCCGGCCGGTGATCGGTCCCGCCGTCCAAGGAAATGGAGAGACGACGACCTGCAACAACAGGCTCTGTTGAACAGCGTCAGTGTTTGTGTTTGCGGAGGCTCCACTGCGGCCCAAGAGGGGGTCGTCGTCTCTCTCGCTCGTCGCTCGGAACTACGCCGTCGACTCGCTTGGGTCAGGCAACGGCACCAAACTGTGATTTCGGCACCAGATCCTTACGGGTGCAAAGTCTCCGTCGACGCCCACGACACCGTTCCACAGCCTGAAGCGTTTGAAACGCTTTGGAGTCCGCCCAACACCAGCTGCGCTAGGAACTGGTGAGACTCGGCTTCGCGCCCAGTGCAGCGACGCCCTTCGCCCCTCGGTGACACCGTTTGCGCTCAGTAGCGACGGCACAGAGCACCGACTGTTGTTCCAAGCAAGAGCAGAGCGATACTCGTTGACAGCGGAGACTCCTAGTAGCGCCGGTCGCCTATCGCTCCAAAGTTTCCTCAGGGGCTACCCGAGCAAGGCAACGGGACGGCGTGCTGACAAAACGCAGATGTTGTCCGCGTAGAATGAAACTGGAACAATGTTCCGCTCGCTCTGCACTCGTCTTGCGATTTGATTCGCAAAAGTTCTTGGATGCACAGCATCGATACGCCAAGTGCAGCAACAACGGCTTACGGACTCAAACGTAGTTTTCGGGATTCTCGGTCGGGCGTTTTTCTCTCGGAGTGACCTGTTCGTCGTCCATTCACCGCTGGAATGCGTTCCGTCGCCAGATTCATGTTGAGTCGCGCCACCCTCGAACCAGCGTCCCTGGCATAACCTATTTTATGATCGAATGCATTGGGGCAAGCATCCATTCTTCTGATTTTTTCAAGTATGGGATGCTCAAATCGCGCATTCCTCAATATGTCGTATCTCTATGTTTCGGGGCCATTGGTGGATGCAGCGATTCGCGGCCCCGGATTCACGACGGCTCAAGAGACGCGATGTCGTCTCCTGGACGCTTGTGCACCAGCTGATGCCCAGAGTTCGCCGCAATGGTCTCAGGTCAAACGATCGCTTCCGTTCGAAGCACGAGTCCGCCGCTCTGCACGGCTATCGACGAAACATCGTCCGGCAGCAACACGAGCCTCTCACGGGATATGCATTCGAAGGCTCCCATCGCTTTCATTTGCATGAACAGCGGTCTTGGACTCGGAGTCGAGACGTCGCAGGAATCGCGGCCAGTGGAGCGCTCGGTACCGTACGGCACGAGCGGGACGTTGACGGATCCAAGGCGTTTTGGCCTGCTTGCCGGCCTGGACTTGACGCTTACGGTACTTGTTGCACGGTGGACGGCATCGCGTTCCCTAAACCCTCCTTCGGATGGAACGCGCTGCACTTGCGCGTGCAGCGCACACCGTACTCGCCGATGCGATCTGCCCTGACTAGCGCCCGTGATCGTAGCGTACGGCACCGGGCGCGGAAACGGCGGAGCGCATACAGGGGATCCCGCGGTACCCGTCAAGACCGTGTATCGAGCGATGAAGCGCGCCTTCAGATGACGCAGTGCAGGGTGTGGCGGAGAACGTGCCGCGCGCACACAGGAACTCGTGATACGAGTCAGGAGTCACGGCTGCACCCCAGGAAGGCTCGTGAATCGCAACTTGCGCCTGTACATGAAGTGCGTCGACGATACCGGGGAGCTGCGAAATCGGGACGTGCACGTTGGCCTCAACATCGTTCAACAGCTGACGTCGGAGCTGGATGTGCGGGAGGTACCGGCGTTTATCACTCTGCAGGGAATTCGGAGAAAAGAAAGAGGCAGGCACAGAAAGCGCACGACGACGACGCATGGATACGTAGCAATCGGAAGAATCGGGAAAGATAGGTTGTGGGCGCGAGATTCACCTCGTGGACCTGTCAAGATACATACTAGATTGGGTACTCTTGCATGATCCTGAACGCGACAGCGCGGGTGGCGTCGCCGGTGATTGCCCACATCTGGAGGTCGCCGCGGCCGCTGCGGCGGCGTGCAGCCTTCCGCCCGCTTCCGGGCGAAGCGCGACGACGCCCCGACGTCCAAGAATGATGACGGAACGAGGCATCGCCGCAGTTTCGTGCATAGCGGACAAAAGTTTTCGCCATTGTGCACTATTTCGGAACGGGCTGGAGCGCTTACGATAAAAGTATCGATCAGGTGATATCCATGTTCGTTCAGGGTAGCATTCTGCGACACAGTTGCACGCTCGGAAAACGGAACTCGAGCTTCGCTGGTGGTGTTGCGGTAAGCACGGCGGCGCCAACCGCAGGGCTCGCCGCTGCCCGGACGCTGCGGTTGCGGACGCGTGGCTTCCGGTCGCTTGTTGCCGTGCATCAAGCAACGAGTGGCACGCACTCTATCAATTCATATACGACGGGCGGCCCAGTCCAGGCGCTCGGGCGATATGTACTTGTTCGACTGGACCGCAAGGAGACACAAACCGTTGGTGGTATCGTGCTGGCGGAGAGCGCACAGGAGAAGCCTTCTCGGGGCACAGTGGTGTCTGTTGGCGGTGGTGCTTGGCACCCGAACGCACCAGTCAAAATGCCTATGGCTGTCAAGCCGGGTGATGTTGTGCTCTTTGGAAAATATGGAGGAACCGAGGTAAAAATGGACGACGAGGATCACGTCTTTGTCTCGATGGATGACATCCTCGGTGTATATGATGGAGGCAAAGTCGACGACCCGCAGGCTTTGAAACCTGTGTTCGATCGCGTGCTCGTTCAAATGGAGAAGAAAACCGAGAGGCGGAGTGCAAGTGGTATTATCGTTGCACCCACAGCGAGCGTTGATGAGGACGCCAAGGCCGGCCGAGTCGTCGCTGTTGGCCCGGGTCGTTTTATGGTGAACGGCGAGTATGAGCCAGTGCCCGTCCAAGTCGGTGAGTGGGTCATGTTTCGCAAGTACAGCGGCTCGGAGGTGAAGTTTGGCGACCAGGAATACAACGTTGTGCGGATTGCAGATCTGCTGGCCAAATGGAAAGCGTAGAGCAGGTATTGACTTGCCGATGAAGAATGCGCCCTTAGGAAATTGAGTGCACGCCCACCTATCCAAGAACTTAGCCGTGACCGATGCGGCCTTTGGAAAATCTCACGTAAAGCTGGATGTCCGGTTCAGGCTCTACGCAGGAGCGAGCTGCGCATTCCTGTGAGGTGCTGCACGCCCGTACGGAGACTCCGGTCGGCGGACTTGCCGTCGCTGGTGCATACAGGGAGCCGCTTTATCTGTTTTAAAAATGCGGTGCAGCATGGTCTGGTCCGGTCTAGAGCAGGGCGCTCCTCGGTTAGAAGCGTCTCCTCGTCCGCGCACAGGACGGCGCTGGCGAACCGTTACCGTAGCAGCAAGTCGGCCGCAGTGCCTCACCAGACCAGTGTCCCCCACGACTGACCGAGACGCAGTCGGTGCTTTCGTCAAAAAAGCTGCGGACAGGCATTGCCTATCAAGCAGATAATCCAAAGGTTTCCGCAGCTGCATCGGATGCGCAACTGAATCAGCATACTTTCTCTATCTTATGATTCAGATTCCAACAACCGGTGCATCTGCCTGCGCAGTCTCCGCCTGGAGTGAGGCGGCCCCGCTGATCGCCGCGCCCTGCTCGAGACGAACGCCAGTATCTTCGGGAGCATCGCCATGCACTTCCATGAGCTTGGTCAGGTCAAACTTCGGAGCTCGAATCAGTTTGCATTTGCGAATGTATACGTTTTGTAAGGGATAAATGTTTTTGCATGCCTTTTCGATCTCCTTCCCAATAGCCTCTGGAATGATATTGGCAACGAAATCTCGTAGAGTGCCCTTCGATGTCTCTTGGACCATGATATCCACCATCTTCTTCCGGATGGCGCGCTCCTGTGACTTTTTGCAGTAGCTTGTTTTTCGAATCTGCCCCTGCCGCCGCTTTGTGAAAC
The DNA here is from genome assembly GCF_000091205.1 of Cyanidioschyzon merolae strain 10D. Classification (NCBI taxonomy): domain Eukaryota; phylum Rhodophyta; class Bangiophyceae; order Cyanidiales; family Cyanidiaceae; genus Cyanidioschyzon; species Cyanidioschyzon merolae. The sequence continues at coordinate 497,694 of NC_010145.1, forward strand.
CAATACAGAACAGACGCAAAACGTAGTCATCCAAGGTCTTCACATCGACATGAGCTTCGATGGTGGTCTGCCACTTTCGCATCATCGAAGACAGCTTATCGCGCGTAAAGTCGAAACCATAGAACTGTGTCAAGCAGTTCCGTCCCTGAACATCCTCGCAACGAAGCTTGATCTTGCGATATGCGAGGTCTTCATCTTTCTGCAGGTCCGCCAGTGAGATCTCGAAGACACGTCCTTTGAGTGACTCCGATGCTATTCGAGTGCCAGAGGTTTTCGACACGATTGTCTTTCCCGCCTGTCGGACAGAAAAGTAGGAGGGCGCCTTCACGTCATACCACTCCTTGCGGGAGTAGGGATCCAATATCTTTTTCTTGCTTCCCTTCTTTCCCTTGGAGAGACGCTTGTTCTTGCCCTGGGCCATGGTGTTCGCTTATTGCCTCTGAGCGAGTAGTGATTCGTTCCGTTAACAACACAGCGTTGCCGCGGACACAACGCTCGATCGTTGGTCTATCCAGAAAGAGGAGATCCGCCAGCCTGCAGCGAAGCGATGTTTCCTCCTGTCGTGTGCAAACACTCTGAAGCGCAACTCGTGGACGATTGGAGACCGGCGCGAATGCGACGCTGCGGACGGCACGACGAGGCGGTGTGTCCATTTATTACCATCTCGTACCATCTTTTCCTTTTATGGACTTATTTGGATCAGATGGAATCGTCCTGCACGACGAGGTGTCGTGTCCTTTGATTGCAAGTTTATCTGATTTGTTTCGTTCATTACAAAGATGTAAAAGATATCTTTCGTAGTCCCTGCATGTGCGTTCCGCTTATGCGTGTGTGACACCAAATTCATGCCGACCTGTGAGCTCAGATCGCGCACTCGATACCCGTGGTTGGGAAGGTGTCCATGATTCTAAGCCCCGCCTCCATGTTCGATGACCTACACTTCTCCTCGGCGACACTAACTGTTTCGTATGCTCCATTGTACGCCGGGCCTTCACGAAGCGGTCTCATGAGCGCCTAACAGCGCCTGTGCGGAGGTTGCTCGGAGACAGAACGGCTCTGCCGCACGACCGGGGAGGCCGGCTCGAGCATACATGTTTCATGAATGGCTCATTCGGATCCGCATTCGTCGCTGCGATTGCCCATGAAGAGCTGCGCTGCGCTTGGTGACTGATTTCTATGCACTCTCTCCGCAAACTGAAGAAAACACGCCTGCAAGGTTGCAGTGACGGTGTCGCATTGATAAATAGCATACATTCTACTTTGCACCCGTCAAGCCGTCACAACGCAGATGATGCCGTACCGGACACCTGAGGTCACTGGCATCAGGACGCATAAGGAGCGTGTAGCTAATCTCAGCGCGCTATGCGCAACCGCGCGGCTCGCCAAGAGAGCACCAACGCTGCACGAATCGGGAAGATGCGGCACGCGGGTACACATGCACGTGGCATCGCGATGACTCTGTCCGCGAGTGGACAGATCGAGTATGGGGAGACATGCCCCGCCATCGCACCTAATGCAAGGCCTGTATTAGGGATCAATACCCATTTCTGCGCCCGTGGAAGCATGTGCATATTGTCCAGGGCGTTTCTGTAAAAGCTCTGAGAGCGCACAATTGTGCAACCATCCTGTACATGAAGTCACCAGTCAATAAGTCCCAGTACGAAGTATCGACCGAGACTCGAACTGTGCAGGATCGTACATGCTATTGGCGTGTTCGTCCTCGTTTTTCGTGCGGCAGAGCCGTGGAACTTGCCTCACGAGTATTCACGCTGCCAGGTACATCATATCTGCGAGGGTTCCAGTCAAGCCCAGCCTACATCTATGCCGGGATCAATCTTGACAGGTCCACGAGGTGAATCTCGCGCCCACAACCTATCTTTCCCGATTCTTCCGATTGCTACGTATCCATGCGTCGTCGTCGTGCGCTTTCTGTGCCTGCCTCTTTCTTTTCTCCGAATTCCCTGCAGAGTGATAAACGCCGGTACCTCCCGCACATCCAGCTCCGACGTCAGCTGTTGAACGATGTTGAGGCCAACGTGCACGTCCCGATTTCGCAGCTCCCCGGTATCGTCGACGCACTTCATGTGCAGGCGCAAGTTGCGATTCACGAGCCTTCCTGGGGTGCAGCCGTGACTCCTGACTCGTATCACGAGTTCCTGTGTGCGCGCGGCACGTTCTCCGCCACACCCTGCACTGCGTCATCTGAAGGCGCGCTTCATCGCTCGATACACGGTCTTGACGGGTACCGCGGGATCCCCTGTATGCGCTCCGCCGTTTCCGCGCCCGGTGCCGTACGCTACGATCACGGGCGCTAGTCAGGGCAGATCGCATCGGCGAGTACGGTGTGCGCTGCACGCGCAAGTGCAGCGCGTTCCATCCGAAGGAGGGTTTAGGGAACGCGATGCCGTCCACCGTGCAACAAGTACCGTAAGCGTCAAGTCCAGGCCGGCAAGCAGGCCAAAACGCCTTGGATCCGTCAACGTCCCGCTCGTGCCGTACGGTACCGAGCGCTCCACTGGCCGCGATTCCTGCGACGTCTCGACTCCGAGTCCAAGACCGCTGTTCATGCAAATGAAAGCGATGGGAGCCTTCGAATGCATATCCCGTGAGAGGCTCGTGTTGCTGCCGGACGATGTTTCGTCGATAGCCGTGCAGAGCGGCGGACTCGTGCTTCGAACGGAAGCGATCGTTTGACCTGAGACCATTGCGGCGAACTCTGGGCATCAGCTGGTGCACAAGCGTCCAGGAGACGACATCGCGTCTCTTGAGCCGTCGTGAATCCGGGGGCGCGAATCGCTGCATCCACCAATGGCCCCGAAACATAGAGATCCGACATATTGAGGAATGCGCGATTTGAGCATCCCATACTTGAAAAAATCAGAAGAATGGATGCTTGCCCCAATGCATTCGATCATAAAATAGGTTATGCCAGGGACGCTGGTTCGAGGGTGGCGCGACTCAACATGAATCTGGCGACGGAACGCATTCCAGCGGTGAATGGACGACGAACAGGTCACTCCGAGAGAAAAACGCCCGACCGAGAATCCCGAAAACTACGTTTGAGTCCGTAAGTTGTTGTTGCTGCACTTGGCGTATCGATGCTGTGCATCCAAGAACTTTTGCGAATCAAATCGCAAGACGAGTGCAGAGCGAGCGGAACATTGTTCCAGTTTCATTCTACGCGGGTGTAGACTCTTGATAATGCAAGGATCGGATTGCGCGCAGATGTGCAACGCGATACAGCTCGAAAGGCGCCGCATGGATACGATGAAGACGAATCATAGCGCAATCCGCTGTTTCATGTAAGCAGCACTCTGCTTCGACTCCCTCATGACGTCGGGAGGCAGCATTCTGTGCAGAGATGACAGCGGCCTCTGAATCGCATCAATTCCATACGAACGCAGAGCACGATTCGCTGTGCAGACAAATGTTATGAAGGGTGTTGAGATGCTTGGAGGCGTGCTGGGCTGCCTTTGCTAGAGTGCTTACTTCCGTGCTGGTATCGAAAACATCATACACATTGTGTGGTGAAACGCAGTCTTGCAGCACCACTCCCTAGGCGAATACACATTCTGTAAGCGCGAGGCATCGAGTCCGTCTGGTGCACCCGTGGATGCACCCGCTCATCACCATAGCGCATCTTGTGTAGGGACACGGTATAGGGGCGGGGGTTCCGAACGCGGTGCTTTTGCTCGATTGCCACCGTTTCGCGGATACGTGAACGTAAACTGGTCAGATCGACGAATTCGATGTGCCTTGGCGGTCCGGTTCAAAACCAATATTTGCTGATGCACAGCGGAAAGACCTGTCCACAAGAACCAATCCTAGAAGGTGTTTGAATGAACCCCGAGGCAGACATCCAAGACAGCTCGCAAAAGCCACCACCAAACATCACTAGGCATCTTATTTGCAATCTTCATCGCATCTTGCATTCTACATTTGACGCAATTCAGTACCGACGCGCATGTCATCCCGAGAGACATGCAATCGAAGGAGCTGGACCCAGGTCGTATAGAGACGAGCCACTTCGCCTTTGCCCCATGGGAAGGACTAACGGATGCTTCCGTTTGTTTTCCCGAACTCATGGTTGGACTTCCGATACGCTCGATGCCTCCGCATGACACTATAAAAACCAGATCATGACGTCTCCGAGCGCGCACCTCGTACGCAGGGCTCCATACCGACCTCCGGCGCCAAGAGAGAAGCTCACATCTTCCAGGTCGCTCGACTTGGATCCGATCGTCCTGCTCCAGCCTCCATAGTTTGCATGGCGACACATGGGTGTATCACGATTTTCGTGAGCATTTGTGGTAAGCTGCGGATCCGCATCCAGATGTCTCTGCTTGTCAGACGTTTCGCAGATACTCCATGGCCGCTTCCTGTGAGAGAAACACCGGAATCGATCGACTTGCCGAGACGCAGCCAGGCGGTGGTTCTGCTGGGCCTTGAGCCGGCATCCATGACCATTCGACCGTCCATCGGAACGGGACAGCTTCCTCGCGGGTAACGCTCGGCTTTACCCAGAGACAGAGAAAACGCACACCACAGCAGGCAGCGTGTCGCATCGCTACCGCAAATGCCGGATCGATCGACTCTGCCGGGCAGAGCGCTCGCGGCGGATCACTGCGCTGAACCACAAAGATGACCAGAGCCTGCACCGGCATCTCAGGTCGTGCTCTGGGATATTTCGCTGACCCACGGGCAATGCTCGCAAGTTCCTGCAAATGGCGACTCGCTCTGTCCGATACAGCATCTGGAAAAAGCACTAAACCCTCTGCGGAACCACGCATGGTAACCGATTTGACCTCGATGAAAATGCGATGATCGAGGCAAAAGTCGCAACGACTTGTTTTCCTTGTTTTCGTTGTGGAAGCTTGCCATGCTCCAGTGTCTGGAGGAGCGTTTTCGCGTCGTCTGCGTTCAGTATCCGGATCCTGGCGTGGGAGGCTCGTCTCGCGTTCGACCTCATGGAAATGGAAACGTGGAACGGCACGCGGCTCCATGGCGTTATCTCCCGCCTCAACATCGGACAGCGCTTCACCGATGGCCTCCATGAGGCATGGAGCACGACTTTCGAGCGCCTCCCCAATGAGTCGGTTCGCCGCCAATGTGTGGACACAGACCAAGGCCCCTGTGCTCGGCTCGGTGGCGATAATCCAGCGAAATGGATGCTTGGCTTTCGCTCCGCGATCAACTGCCGCCAGATAGACAGCAGACTCGTTCGGAACAGCGTACCCCTTGGCTGGAGCGCCTTCGTCGCCACCGGTCATGCGACCTGGGTTCAGCACGCTGGCAGTGACCTCCGTCCCGTCATCGAGGCGCACTCGTGCGAGGAAACGTTTGTAACGTTCGAGAAGAACGCCCCGAAGAAGCGCTGACATTCGCGTGGTCTGCATATTGGAATCACTGGAGACTACCGGCGAGAGAGCAGCTGGGCACGAAGCCCCGGCACGCTTGAAACTCGTTTTGGTCAAACGAGGTGGCCCAGTCGAGTTTCGTTCAGGAATAGGGTGTTTTCGTATTCCACGACATCTCTGCATATAGTTGGTGGTGTTTTCAAGCGACCCTTCTCCTTCACAGGCACGATTTGTGCACTTGTTTGGCTCAGGTGTTTCAGCGTGCCGCGGCGCCAGCGCCCCGTGGGCACCCAAACAGTGACGCTTGGGTTCTCTGTTTAAACGTTGCCCCGGGTACCAGTCCTGTTTGGGATATTGTTCCACTCTGCGGAGGCGTTTCCTTCCCAGCCGTTCGGTGTTGCTCCCGAAAAGATTCCCTTGTCAGCGACGTACACCGACTGCATACTCTAAACTGCGGCAGCAACAGTCGACTGTACAGAAGTCGCATCAGAGCCGCTGTTCGGTCGTCCCGCGCCAGCCATGAAGTCCGTAATGGTGACAAGAACCCCATGGCGCGGCGATATGCCTTTTCATCGTGGAGCATTGATCGTTCGATGGATCTTATCGTCTTTTGCCGAACACGCGACTGCTACCCCAGACCAGTAGGTAACCTCGGTTCTTCAACTGACGATTGGGCGTCTTTTCCAGCAGCTATTTCGACTTGAGAGCTGCAGTTTCAACCAACGCTGCTCTAGGCAGCGCAGCATGGGTCGCGTTTCGCCACTGTAGTCAAGGGCGCCATCGCTAACGTGCTCATATTCGGATGCCACACTTGCTGCGGGGATGCGCCTTGATTCACAGGGTGCGCAAAACGACACAGAAACGTTTCGCATCACTGGATGGGCTTCACTTCAGAGATACCGTACGATACTTTCTGGTAGATTCACACAATTCATTCATAGAAACGCACTGTGCCTAGCAAGTGAGTCATCGTGGGCTTTCAAAGTTTTCATCACGCTGAGGCATGAGGAATCTGAGCATGCCCCTATCCCATTGGCGCTGATACAATCGAGCACGGCGATGAAGAATCAGCCCTCTGTATTCATGGCGACGGGCATTTAGCGTAGGATTGCCGCCTAGTTCGTGACTTGTTGTTTCACGACTACCTGCGAATGCAAGCGCAGGACACGGTACCCAAGGATGCGAGCTGCCAGGGCACCAACTCGCACGAGCATCCTCGAGCAGCTACCATTCCTGGTATTGCAAGTGGCCCTGCGCCTGAAATGCATTCGCTGTAGGCTCAGCAACCGTGCTTCTGCTGGATCGATCAACTCTCTGTTTCTGAGACGAAGACGGTCTCACACTAAACAACAAAAATGTACAAGAATCGGGCGACGCAGTTGAGTGCACCTCCCCGTTGACTTGTGGCATGTGCTCATCCGCAGGGGTGCTCAGTTTCCGGATCAATCGTACTCCAGAGGAAATGTCGCGTCCACGCGCGCGCCGCATCGACGGTCGACGCCTTCCAGAAGGCGACTCTGGATGAACGTTGCATCACGACCCGCGATATTGACGGCTTTCGTCCGTTCTATTCTAGGAGTCATTGTTTACTTTCTAAGGTTTGTTCGCTTATTGAGGAACTTAAAAAAGTATTCACTCGTGTGTACCTCGACTTGAAAATGACCTGCCGTGACAATAGCGACCTGTCACCTGATCAACCGGTATACTGGCGTGACCGCTGGGAGAAGGGCGTAACACCGTGGGACTGCGGCTGTGCGCACCCGTTACTCGTTCACTTGGCACCACGCTTGCCGTCCGGACGCGCTCTTGTTCCGGGGTGTGGCTCTGGATACGATGTGATTGCGCTGGCTAAGCAGGACCCGGCGCGTCAGGTAACCGGCTTGGATCTTTCGGAACTCGCGTGCAAACGTGGTGAGTCGATGCGCGACGAGGCAGGCCTCTCTAGCAAGCAGGTACAGTTCATCGAAGGTGATTTTTTCAAATTCGATTATGAAGAGCCCTTTGATCTCGTGTACGACTATACCTTCTTCTGCGCGCTGCCTCCGCATCTGCGCAAGCAATGGGCAGCTCGCATGGCGGAGCTCGTGAAGCCAAGCGGCATCCTGTTCACGCTCATGTTTCCTGTACGGGATTCGGGGACGGGCGCGGAAGGAGGACCCCCTTTCTCGGTTTCTCATGAGGCGTATGCCTCTGTGCTGGAACCAGCCGGTTTCAAGTTGCTCGAATGTGGCGACGTTCCATCTGCGTATAGACGTCCGAAGACACCCTCACCGGGTGCTGAGCTCTACGGTCTCTGGCAGCGCGTTGGTGCGTAGGCGACGTCTACGTACCTCGCCGGGGAACCAGCAGCAAGCATCGTTGTGGTGTGCGTCGGACCGAACGCTTCTCGATAGACGGGCTAGATTGGGTCCGCAGCGACGCCTTGCGAGCACCTTCACCAGCGGTATCTGGACATTAAAGGTTTGTATTCGGGAACGGAATGTTTGGATTGTACAGCATGCGGAGAAACTGCTGCGGCACGTATAGGGCTTTGGGGATAAGCGCAAAGGCGGGACCTTTGGTGCCGTTGCATTAAGAATGATAGTTTATTTTCTTATTTGCCGCGAAGGATTTGTTCTCCGTGGCCTAGGATGAGATCATACGATCTGTAAAGCTTCACACATGTTGTGCATGTTTCCAGGGCGACCGTGCTCGAGCGCCGAAGAAGGGTTTCGCAGGGTACTTGCACCGCAGCATGCATGGTCCGCGCTTGCTGCTCACCAATATTAAAAACCTCATCCATTGCCCATAGTGGCGTTGAAGGATCCAGAAAAAGCAAGTCCTGCTGTGTGCGTCTTGTGCCGATATGCTGCGGACGCGAACCTCCATGAGGAACGCGCTCAGGGAACGGAGAAAATTGCCCTTGCTCCGCAGTCATTCTAGGAAGGATTTATGGTTTTGGTCTTTCTGGCCTCTAGGTTGACACCTTTTGAGGATGAAAGACCTCGTACGCACGGGTCGTTCTCGCGGTGGTCCATGTGATTACCATGTCCATAGGTGGGATCGTTCCAAATCCAGCATCCCTTTCGGATGCGAAACGCTGCGGTTCGGAGCACTGATCTGGTGGTATGCATGTGGATACCGCGTTACCCGGTGACAACCAGGCTGTGAATTTTCACTTTATGAAATCTGGCTCAGCATAGCACGCGAGTCGCTCATTGGTGCAGACGCTCACCCACATAGGTTCAAGCCACGTCAGGCAGCAGTGACGAGAGCGTTGCAGGCTATCGCGGCGGGACGCAGAAGCTGATGTGGCATAAACGTCCGGGAACGGCCTTGATGCACCGATCAAGGCTCCGTAGGTCACGCGTGGTAGATATGTATATGAAGTTGTAAAAGTTGCGAGTCTGGCGTCCGTGATCCATCTACAGCAGCGCCAGATTTGCATAGAAGACTGCACCGCTAGCGCTTCTTCTGCTTTTCGATTTTTCCGAACTGATGTTAGATGCAAAGCCTCGATATTTGAAGTGTAGCAATGAGGGCGTACGTTTTCGTGCGTAGTGCTAGAGATCTCTGACCCATTCACGGAGAAGCGCGTTCGACGCTTTGCTGGCGGGATTCGTCACGTCACCGCTATCACGAAGATTCGCGATGTTCTCGAGCAAAACATTCATATCTATGTGGTGCAATTATTCAATGCATACGCACAAGTGTCCACTTGTCTCCCTTGAGTACGTCTAACATGCTCAAAACATGCATTGTTCAAGATTTGACCTTCTGTTTCAGGGAAACTTGAGGGCGCAACAGTTCGCACCGTTGGATTATCATGGAAAAAATACTCGACGTCGTTTTTTGAGGAATTCCTAAAAAGCTCATCCCGAAAGCTCACTGAACCCGTCACGTAAACTGCTCGATTCCGTTCGAAAAATGATTCTCTTCCCTTGGTAGTCATCAATGAAACGGCACTCGACAGCCGTATGATACCCCTCGCAGGGCATGTTCTCAGAGACTATCTTCTCGACTGTTTCCATGGAAACCAGTCTTGGCACCAGACTTTGATCGCAACGATCGCTACCAGTGGAGCTATCGTTACTGCATGGCACGAGGAAAGGGTATACGGATCGACACTTTTCGACCTGTTCTCTAGACTGGATTTTGCCTCCGGTACTTGTTCCATCATGGACAACACCGCGTTCCGAAAAATCCGTCATCGAATGGAACGGCATGCGCTTCCATGTGCAGCGAAGCGTATACTTGTTAGGTGAATCGTCCAGAAGAAGGCCACGATCGCAGGGCACGGCACCGGATAAGAAAACAGATCAGAGCAATGAGAGCAGCTTTCTGTAACCGTGAACTGTGCGTATCGAGCAATGGAGCAAGCGTTCACGCGCTACATTTGGGCCGGTTTGGAGGAAGTTTGACGGATATACTGTAGAGCTTGTCCACATTCAACTGTCACCGCTGTGAACGGCGCACCGAGGCTATGCATAAAGGAGATCGACCTGACGAACGAAGCATAGACCACAACTACCGCCTATCCGTGGTATGCATCAACAACCTCCGGAATCAGCGTCATTGAAACCTGAGCGCTACCGTCAACTTCCCTCGACTGCGGGCAACAGATCTGTAGTGGAAGAGGCGACCGGCTGATTGAATGCCGAAGATAGTAGGGTTGAAGCGCAGGCATTCTTAGAATAAAGCTCTTAAATTCTTATGTTGATGATAGTGGGAAGATAACCACACATTCGTGTGTTCGTCTGGGGAAGAGCCTATGTCCTAGTTTAGAGTAACATGGCAGTGAAGCGAAAAATGTACCATGACGATATGGGGTAAATTAATATCCACTCACAGGCACCCCGCAGCCTTTTTCGACCAGCCCCCTGTTATCGGCTTCAGCTTCTCTCCGTACACTTCGAGCCCGAGAGGCTACCCCACGGAGTTGGATGGCGCCAGCTCCTCGGATCTCGTCTTCAGCACTAGACATCATCTCATCTTGATGGCGGCGTTGAAGTCTCGGTTCACAAACTCCTTGCATCCATTGCCGCTGGTGGAACACATTCATGCAAGGATTCCTTGAACTCGCGCCCTCTATGCCATTACAGTCTCGTAATCCTTCTATTGGGCAAACATATTTTTGTTTGCCTATCTCCCCTCCCCCTCTTCCTTTTCGATATATGCTCTTCTTCACTCGTTAGTCGGCAAGAACAGAAACGTTTATGTGTTTTTCCTGCAGCCCGTAATGAAGGCCCTCCACCATCCCCGACTTCCATGTCCATACCTCTCCCTTGTATTTTTCATTTCTTCAAATGAACGTACTTCGAACACATCTGCTATAAACAGCGAATAAGCGTTTGATGATACGCTTCTTGAGATGGAACCTAAATGAATCGAAAGAGTAGAGGAGCCAGACGGGTATGAGGTCGAAACTAATCTGAAACAATTTAGTATAAAATTTGCAACTGCGGTACGCTGGACCCCCGCGATCGCTATGAAGCGTTCCCCGAAATCATTTTCATACCAGTAATTCTCTTACTTTAACCAGAGGCCAGACTTGGCGCGGTACGAGATTCTCAGGCTCTTCCTCTAAGTTTCTCAGTGGAACAGGGACCGACGGCGTCACTGTTGCTGTTGCGGAAGAGTCCGAGCTCGTGCTTCGTCTGTGGCTTTCGGACGCGAAACACTTGTTGCTAACAGGCAGCTCACACACACGCACAGGAGCGTACCAGTGCTCCGCGACGTACGGTGATACTCGACTGCATGGAGCAGCGTGCAAGGGGACTGGCGGCGCAGCAGCCGTGCATATCGGGCTTTGTTTTGGTAGCACAAAGTCGAATGCCCTTTTTGCGAAGTCTGACGGGTCCGCTGCAGCCCCGAGGGGCGTTGTTCGCCCGCACTGGGTCGCCAATCGCACGGAGCGTAGCACCACAGGCGGCGCTTCGCTTCGAATCCCTCCGTGGTACTGGTACTCGAGCAGTAATGGGGTTTGCCCCTGTCTCAAGTGTTGAAGCGGCTCTCCCTAGACCACCTTCAAGGTACGCAGGCAGTATCGCTGGGAGCCGATCATCGTTTACAAGTTGCGAAGAGCTTTGCAGGAAACCCGTCTGGACTAGGCTTCCGTCGCCCGCTACTTTAGGCAGGATGCCGCGATATGCATCGATAATAGTGCGTTCCCGCTCCAGCAATACCAACCGAGCCCTCCGATTCTTGGACATGCATCGCGGCGGTACCGCTAAGGCCAGCCAGGAAGTGACCCCGTGGTATCAGTATGATGCTCGCTGGTCCCAGGTTTTATCGAACCCTACGAATGTTCTTGAACTTCCGCCGCTGCCGCCGCATCTGGTGCGGGTGCGCTTTGCGCCATCCCCAACAGGGAACCTGCACGTCGGCGGAGCCCGCACCGCGCTCTTCAATTGGCTCTATGCACGCAATCAAGGAGGTTATTTCATCATACGGATCGAGGACACTGATCAAGCTCGTTCGAGTCGTGCCTCTGAACTCGCCGTTCTGCGGGACTTGCGATGGCTTGGCCTCGACTGGGACGAGGGTCCAGCTTATCCCGATGAGCCGACCACCGAGCCGTACCGCGGGGAACGCGGCCCCTACCGCCAGTCCGAGCGATCTGCCATCTATGAGGCTGCAGCAGCGAAACTCATCGAATCGGGAGCAGTCTATCCCTGCTTCTGTACCGAGGAACAACTGGAACGGAAACGTCGTTTGGCTGAGGCAGAACATCGTGCGCCCCAGTACGATGGTACCTGTCGCGATGCAGATCCAGCCCTTATCCGCAAACGGCTGCAACGCGGGGACCCGTACACCTTACGGTTCCGAGTACCTGCTGGGACTCGTGTGGAAATCAGGGACGTTATTCGTGGCGATATTGCCTGGGACGCGAACGCAACGATTGGTGATTTTATTATCGTGCGTTCTTCAGGTCTACCGGTCTATAATTTTTGCGTCGCAGTAGATGATGCGCTTATGGGTATCACCACGGTCATCCGTGCAGAAGAGCATCTGACGAATACGCTGCGACAGGCTCTTATTCTGGATGCGCTTGGCTATGACCGACCCCAGTATGCGCATGTTTCGCTGATTCTCGGAGCGGACCGCCAAAAGCTCAGCAAACGGCACGGGGCCACGTCAATCGATCAGTACGCACGTGAAGGATTTCTTCCAGAAGCCATGATGAATTACTTGGCGCTCCTTGGATGGAATGACGGTACGGAAAGGGAAATCTATTCGGTGGAGGAGCTCATCAAGGCGTTCTCCCTTGACCGCATCACCAAGTCGGCGGCTGTTTTTGACGCAAACAAACTTCGATGGATGAATGGACTTCATTTGAGATCCATGCCTCCGGAGAAATTATGCGGTGTCCTCATTAGATTCTGGTTGGATGCGAACGTCATTCAGCGACCTGCAGAGGAGATTGACGTTGATGTGCCAACACGAGCTGCCGCAGGTGTTGCCCAGTCTGCGTCTGCGTTGCGGTTCTGGGTTTTCACGAGCAGGGCAACGGAGCTGTTACGTGGTTCCATAGAATTAGCTAAGGATTGTGTGCCCTTGCTACAAGATATCCTGGAATATCCACTGGAAGAAACAATTGAAAGTGGCGATTCGGATGAATTGCTCACTCCACAGGGCGGATTCCTTGACATTGCCACCGCGGTGCTGGAGCGTTACAGAAAGGGCGAAATTCCTTTTGGAGATGAAATTGAGCCTGACCCTGAAATGATGGTTCCAAACGCGCCGTCCCTGACCTCGGAGGATCCCTTTATCGAAGACTGGAAAGCGTGGGTCAAAGGTATTGGTACGCAGCTTGGGCGCAAGAGTAAGCGCCTGTTTCATCCTATTCGCTTGGTCATGACGGGCCGCATGACTGGCCCGGACGTTGGTGAGATCATGCGCATATTAGGACTTGCGAAAGGGGTTGTCCAAGTGCCATATGTACCACTGTCAGAGCGAATGCGTATTCTGGAGCGCGTCGTGAAGAAGCTACGGACTGAACGTGAAGCGACTACGTCAAGCCCAAGTTCACCGAACGCCGCGAGGTAGGCAGGCAACTTGGCCGTATGCTTGATCATATAAACGAGTCTCATGGTACCGAATAGCTCATTGTTTGACTCGGAATAATGAATTCTGAAACACCTGCATCAGCACGCCCTGTTTGTTTTTTCTACGGGTATTCAAGAGGAGTGTATCTTGCACACCGGAGAAAGGTCGCCGAACGACCTTATGTCGTCACTGCTTCCTCATGAGAAAGCCCGCTTTACTAGTGCACGGCAGACATTCTCCGGACAGCCTCGCTTCACACACGAACAAGGCTCTCTGCAAAAAGAAGCCCTTTACAGCAATACAGACCCGTCCCGGACTCCGAGCGCCCTCGCGCCCCCATCACTGGCATCGGGGTACGACGGGCACCAGGCGGCACACCGGCATGTAGAGTGACGGTGCAAGGACCGTTCTCACCGGCCTGCGTAGCGTATCCAGCAGAGGCGCACGCCTTCTCGGCTTTATTCAGAGGTCGTCCGTGAGCGTCCAGACGTCTCATGCGGACGCTCTTCGGCATGTATGCATGAGACTGCGCTGGGCGGTCGCCAATGGTTTCGGTTGTACGCAGACAAGACGGGTGCGTTCCCCAAACGGCTCAGTGACGTGGGAAAGGAAACGACTGAGCAGTCGCGTCGTCCGGTGGGGAGCCCCATCGAGCGGCACCCGACGCGGCGCACGAGGCCTGTGATCCCGCTTCATCGACCGGAGCTTCCCGCGGGAGCAAGCATCGACGCTGCACTGTGCCCATCGATGCGTTCAGGGCGTTATGCAAGCGGCACCAGCACGGGCACACGCTGAGGCGGGCACAGAAGAAGAGCGCGAAACATGCGCGCTCGGATGCACCGGATGGTAAGCGATAAGCAGCGTGCACGTCAGACGCAGAGCCAATCGCAAGTGAGCGGCTCGATATCGCGTGATCCAGCAAGCAACCATGCGCGCAAGCACTCTCTGCATCACGACTTTAATGCCTCGGGCGACATCCGGGACTGTCTGATGCATCGAGAGCATCCAGTGAGTATTACGTCGAGCGAACCTTGCGGCAATCGTTTGGTACCCAGTGGGCGCATTCTGCTGCAATGCTGCGGATATCCGTCAAACAGAATACGAATCCATGGGAGAGCGGCATGTTTTGCCTTGGTGGATCACGGCACTGGTGTGGTGCTGCTCAGCAATGCGGAAAGCATTGAGCGCGGTACGGATACTCTGGGGACGATTTGCGTCCGCAATATCTGAAAGACAATAATGTTTCAATACTCTAGAGTGTTGGGTGTATACGATGAAAAGGTGCTCAAACCGGTGCAGGCTTTCTTCATTTCTAGCGGATTCGATCACAAGACGTTGCCACTCGTTGACATCTTTCAACATTCCGAGAACGTAATCCCACTATGCTGCATGCACGATAGTGCGACATGGTGGCAAGTAGCCTCTAATACGCAGTCGTTTCTTGCGCTCGCGAGGTCGTGCTAAATCAAGCATTCCTGGAGGCAGGTCAAGCACGGCAAGCTTCGTAAGCGATGGTGGCTGCGTCTCTGCATCCGCGGCTCCTTCATGAGCAGCGATATCCATTTCCTGTACAAACGCTTCTAGAAAGGGAACCTCGAGACTCCGGTTGCCCTCGAAAAGAAGCAGCTCCAGTGCGTCATGTGCACCGCCATGCTCATTTCGCAGGATCACACCCGCAACTCGTCCCAGGCAATGCTTAAACACCCACTCTCTGGTCCATAAGAAATCCGCTTGCGCCTGAAGCTTTTCAAGAGTCTCTCGTAAGATAGCTGGTCGTCCAATCCACTCAGTTATAATATACTCATCGGCGCCCAGTGACTGCGGTCGTTGCTCGCTTTCATGGACATAGAGACATGCACCGCGAAGTTGGCTTGCCGCATCACGATCTTCGACGCCGCGAACCCGAATAATCCATACGTTTGCTTGCGATGCCGGGCGACCATCCTGAACCCATACAGGTCGAGGATAGACCCGGTGTGCAAGTTTTATATAACGCTGTGCAGGTTCTTTGGGAAGCCGTTCCCTCGCAAAGTCAGTATTCAAACGAACCTTGCACTCACCGCGAACCCCGTGAGGCCCAGCAATGGTTCCAATCTCTATAAAACCGAAACGGGAAGGATCATAGGCTGCTGCTGCTGCTGTCGCTTCCGATCCGATATCTGCAGCAGCAGCTGCAGTCCCGTCATCGAAGTCCAACTCGTTCGGGGTTCGCGAATGACGCCCATCGAGCGCGTCTGGATCGCTGTAAATCACCAGTGACACTAGTCTTCGACGTTGCATGGAGCTCAGGCACCTCTTCTGGTTCTCCGATTCCAACACCACGGAACCAAATGTCAGTTTTCGGCGCTGTACAAGCTGAGTCAAGTCGCTCCGGCTCTGACACCCGATACGTCCCCCGCTTGAACAGAAGCCGTTGACGTGACTCCAGCACACCAGCGTCCGCGCAAGTTTCCTGCTTACCAGCAAGCTATTCACGTCCCGCATGCAGTGTAGGTGCTAAGTCTAATGAGACCCGCCTGGTATACGTTTGGGGCTCGCTTGTTCAGTGTTGCACCCAAACCGTTCAGAGAAACTGGGGCTACAGCGACTGGCGCTTCGCAGCAGCAATCTCGGCAAAGCGCCGCGATGGCGATACCCATCCGGGATGACTGTATACCGGTGGGTAGTGTACACGATCCTGGAACCCAAAACTTTCCTGCAGAGACGTTGCGGGTGTGCTCGACTTCTCGCTTGACTGGCTCAGTGCCGAGGCCAGGGTCCACGCACTGCAGAAACGTCGCGGTTTCGAAGTATCATGGTACCGGCGGGCACCCAGCAGGACTTTGCCGAGCAGGAAAACGTTTTGGTATACCACGGGCCCCTACTCTACGAGGCAAAAGTGCTTGAGGCCCTGGAGAGCCGTACAGAACCTGGAGCTCGTTGCTACTTGGTTCACTTCATCGGGTGGAATCGCTGCTACGACACCGTCGTCTCTCGAGAGGCAGTGCTTCCACGGACGTCAGCCAATCTGGAACTTGCTGAACAACTTTATGTGGACTTTGTGGAAAAGCGCGGACCTGCTGCCACTGCTGCTGTTGAAGCAGCATCGCATACAACGCAGCGAATAGAGCGTGTCGCTCAGGGTAATACCGAAGCACCCCTGAGCGCGTCTACGACAGGATGTGAGTCGGCTATCTCCGCTGCTCATGTGCGTAACGATGAAGTTGTTATCGATGGTGAAGATGATGTTGACGAGCACGTCGCCATCTATAACTGCCGGGGGCTGCGATCGATCCTAGAACACGTGGACCCAGACGATCCCCTGAGATGGTTCGAGTTGCCAACGGTGCTGAAACGTACCGTTCTTGACGATTTCGAATACGTTTCCGAAAGTGGACGACTCTATCCTTTGCCAGCCCAAGTGACTGTGGCAGCCATCCTGCACGCTTGGGTACGACATCGAAAGAGGACCCAGGATACGGATGCTGGTCAGATCCGAGCTCTTGCAGAGAGTCTCCAGCGCTATTTCAATGAGGCGCTGAGCAGCATGTTACTCTATGAGGATGAGCGACCGCAGTACGCAATGGTGACGACGTCGCATCCGGGAAAGCGTGCGAGTGAGATCTACGGTGGAGAGCATCTTCTTCGACTTATGGTGAAGCTGCCGTGGTTCCTCGAACAGTTGCCGATCACCAGAGACGAGGTTCGTCAGTTTGCACGCCTTTTCCAGGACCTCTGTCGCTTTTTGTTGCGCAATCATTACAGATTCTTTTCCGTTGTCGATGGAAGCGCCCTGGAGGAAAGCAGGTGAAGTTGATTTCGTTCCGATGATGCCCGACGAGGCAGCATCGGAATCGAAGAGATCAATATGGCTGCAGCACGTGCGCTCTTCCATGCTTGGTGGCCGCATCCAGGGCAAATGCACTTCATGGAATGCAGTAGCAGCGAATAATACATCATAAAATAGGGGATACAGTATCTTTCATGCTTGACGGGGCACGGTATGCTAAAGTCTCGATTGCAGAATGTTTTCTATTCGACAGACGTGCACCGTCAGAGAGATACCCTGAGCAAGCTCACAGTCCGCACCACCTGATCCCTTGGCCTGACTATAGTAGCCATCAGAGATGGTCGGGCAACTTTGTGATTGTTTGACTCGGAATAATGAATTCTGAAACACCTGCATCAGCACGCCCTGTTTGTTTTTTCTACGGGTATTCAAGAGGAGTGTATCTTGCACACCGGAGAAAGGTCGCCGAACGACCTTATGTCGTCACTGCTTCCTCATGAGAAAGCCCGCTTTACTAGTGCACGGCAGACATTCTCCGGACAGCCTCGCTTCACACACGAACAAGGCTCTCTGCAAAAAGAAGCCCTTTACAGCAATGCAGACCCGTCCCGGACTCCGAGCGCCCTCGCGCCCCCATCACTGGCATCGGGGTACGACGGGCACCAGGCGGCACACCGGCATGTAGAGTGACGGTGCAAGGACCGTTCTCACCGGCCTGCGTAGCGTATCCAGCAGAGGCGCACGCCTTCTCGGCTTTATTCAGAGGTCGTCCGTGAGCGTCCAGACGTCTCATGCGGACGCTCTTCGGCATGTATGCATGAGACTGCGCTGGGCGGTCGCCAATGGTTTCGGTTGTACGCAGACAAGACGGGTGCGTTCCCCAAACGGCTCAGTGACGTGGGAAAGGAAACGACTGAGCAGTCGCGTCGTCCGGTGGGGAGCCCCATCGAGCGGCACCCGACGCGGCGCACGAGGCCTGTGATCCCGCTTCATCGACCGGAGCTTCCCGCGGGAGCAAGCATCGACGCTGCACTGTGCCCATCGATGCGTTCAGGGCGTTATGCAAGCGGCACCAGCACGGGCACACGCTGAGGCGGGCACAGAAGAAGAGCGCGAAACATGCGCGCTCGGATGCACCGGATGGTAAGCGATAAGCAGCGTGCACGTCAGACGCAGAGCCAATCGCAAGTAAGCGGCTCGATATCGCGTGATCCAGCAAGCAACCATGCGCGCAAGCACTCTCTGCATCACGACTTTAATGCCTCGAGCGACATCCGCGAATGTCCGGTACTTCCAGAGCATCCAGTGAGTATTACGTCGAGCGAACCTTGCGGCAATCGTTTGGTACCCAGTGGGCGCATTCTGCTGCAATGCTGCGGACATCCGCCAAACAGAATACGAATCCATGGGAGAGCGGCATGTTTTGCCTTGGCGGATCACGGCACTGGTGTGGTGCTGCTCAGCAATGCGGAAAGCATTGAGCGCGGTACGGATACTCTGGGGACGATTTGCGTTGGCAATATCTGAAAGACAATAATGTTTCCATGTTCGGTGTTTCTGCTTGTATACAGGTCACGTCTTTTTCTTTGTTCGCGATTCGCCCAGTATTCATGCGGTATGCCAATGAAAGCAACTGGATCATCGAGTCAGGTACTCGCGGAAGCCGGTCCAAGAAAACAGAGACGAGCTGTTCTTCGACATGAACAAGGCTAGGATCTATCACGTCGCTCTGTATGCTCCTACCTGTGCTCTGCTTGATGACGACACGAATACTGCCAAACATGGTATTCGAATGTTGCTCAACCTGCTAATTGCACTGGAAGTACGCGAACGTTCCCAACAAACCACATGATGCCCTGAGGTTTAGCTTGTATATGTTGAACATGATATTTAAGTCGCATTGCTCAGCGTGTTTCGCAAAGATTTGGTGCGCTTTTGTCCGAATCGGCTGAAGGATCACGTCCCCGAAAACGTCACGAGTGAAAACTCGGTACGGAGGCACGCCCATGCTCGCGCACGGTACGGAGAAGGCGGGGCTCCCGACGCGTGGCGCCCTCAGGAGCTGCACAGTAGGCTGGCGTCAGTGGAACCTCCTGTTTCGGGCGCAGTCGTCATCGACGTCACCCTCGGTGATATAGCGTATCACTGATGACGGCACTAGCTATCTTTGGGGTCGATACGGGCACGAGTGCAGAGCTGGAATCATCAAGACGCCCTTCAACCAGCGCGAAACGATCCCAGCATTCTATCTGTTGGAGCGCTCCACGCCCAGGGCCAACTGCATCCGGCACGCGCGCCGCTACGCCTACATTGCTAGTGTCCACGAATGCATAGTGCCGCGCTTACCAAGCGATGCCTTCATCCAAGCAGAGTATTTATTGGAGTCAATGGTGCCATGAGTCCCTGTCGCGTTTGTACTGTAGTGCTGACACCCCAGATTATCAGTACTCTCGTAGGTGCTGCTCGACCAGCATCCATGGATGAACAGTGACGCACGAACCAAGTACCGTCTTGATTTAAGCAGAGTATGCATTGGACGTGGTGGTGCCCCCAGTTCCCGTCCAGTTGGTATGGAAGTACTGATTCTCCGGCTTATCAATTCTCTCGTAAGTGTGCGCACCGAAATAGTCCCGCTGTGCTTGCAACAAGCTCGCCGGCAGGGTTTCCGCTCGGTATCCATCGTAAAATGCGAGCGCAGTGCTTATTGCCGGACACGTGATGCCGCGACTCACAGCAAACACCACAGCGTCGCGCCAGCTCTGCTGCGCAGCAAGTAGGGCATCGCGAAAGAAGCGATACAATAGCAAATTTTCCAAATTCGGCTCATCTTGGTAAGCTTCACGAATTTTGCCCAAAAAGCGACTGCGAATGATGCAACCCCCTCGCCACATGAGGGCAATGCCTCCATAGTTGAGATTCCAGTCTTCGGCTGCGGCGGCCTCTTTCATCAGCATATAACCTTGGGCGTAGGAAACGATTTTGCTCGCGTAGAGCGCGAGCCGCAGCTTCTCGATCATGTTCTGGCGATCCTGCTCATTCAGGGGCGGCTGCGCCGGCGGCCCCTGCAGCACCTTGCTTGCCCGCACGCGTTCTGCCTTACGAGAGGAGAGCATCCGCGAGAATACAGCTTCCGCAATTAGTGTCACAGGAACGCTGTGCTCCAGGGACGACTCGACTGTCCATCGACCGGTGCCTTTCTGCTCTGCCTTGTCGAGTATAAGCGATACCAGCGGCTTACCGGTTTCATCGTCCTTGTACTTGAGGATGTTGGCCGTTATCTCGATCAGATACGAACATAGCTCCGTTTCATTCCATGCGGCGAAAATGTCTCCGCACTCCTCGACACTGAGGCCGAGACCCCGCCGCATGACATCATATACTTCGCTGATCAACTGCATATCGCCGTATTCGATGCCGTTATGGACCATCTTAACAAAGTGACCAGCGCCGCCAGAGCCGACCCAGTCACAGCATGGCTCGCCATCCGCTCTGGCCGCTATCGCCTGGAGCACCGGGCGCAAGAGCGGCCAGGCCGCTTCCGTTCCGCCAGGCATGAGTGACGGACCATAGCGAGCGCCCTCTTCGCCGCCCGATACACCACACCCCACAAATAGCAGCCCGTGTTCGGCGCAGTGCTTCATCCGCCGGGTGCTATCCTGGTAGTATGAGTTGCCACCGTCAACGATGACGTCGCCGGGATCCAAGTGTGGCTGGAGCTTCTCGATAAAGTCGTCGACAGCGGGACCTGCTCTGACAAGCAAGATCACCTTGCGGGGCTTCTTAATGAGTGCACAAAACTCTTGTATCGTTCGGGCACCAAAAATCGTTTCTCGGTCCTTCGCAACGGTTTCCAGAAACTCTTGAACCTTGGACACCGTGCGATTGAAAACGGCCACTTTGAACCCGTGATCTGCCATGTTCAGAACAAGGTTCTGACCCATCACAGCAAGACCGATAAGACCTACATCAGCAACGGCCTGATTAGGGTGATCACTGTCCAACGCTTTGTTCATGGCTTGATCGTCACCAGTTGCTACCAGTACGCACTGTTGTTCGCCAAACGATCGAGAGGCGACGTCGATGAGCGCGTCAGCATCTGGCAATCGCGCCGACGCGCTCGAGTCGGTGACTTTTTTCGCTCACCAAACGTTTATGTTGTACCTGGATCCCTTATCGCGGGACGAGAACTGGCTATCGGGAAAGCGCCCATCGTGATACGCCTCACCCTCAAGTTCCATTCCTTACAATTCCTTTCGGATGTACTGGTCGTTTCATGGGTTGTATCGAGCATCGAGTGCCCGTCGTGCTGCATCCACCTTGGCGCCTAGACAGCTGGTGCAGATGCACCTTAGAGACAGAACGGCTTTGCTGTACCACTGGGGGCTTCGGCTCGAGATGTGGTGCACCTGACACGGATTCGGAGTCCATCATCATGCTGGGGGCCTGGAAACTGCGCTGAAAGAGCTACCGTCTGCGGCAGCTCGAAGCGACATGCCGGGAGTCCACTGCGACCAGGGCGACGCCCAGACGCAGCCTAACTGCTGCTCCTAGTCCCAGAGTCGACTGCGTTGCGGACGAGGTGTTCAGGTCGCACCACTGCACTAGGCACAGGTAAGGGCGTGAAGCACTAGTCTTGCAGACTCGTTCGGATTGCGGGCCGTTTCGCCCTGAAGGCAAACTTTCGGAAGTATGGAAACCTTTTCGCCCTTTTAACGGCTACCGTGGAATGGGACAGGAATCGTTACATCGTTTCTCGTGAATCGTTCGTCTCTTTCCTTTTTTTCTCCGAATAGCGCGGTCGATAAGCACACCTGCGAGATCACGCAGTCACGAGAGACGACGCGCATGTCGCCGATGAAGGGAAACGCGTTTCTAACTATGCTCTGACCTATTGCCCTACCGTACATGTTGTATTCGAATTACAGGCGTAGCGGAGTACAGTTTTTTGAGTTCAATCGCGTTTGAAACGTCAAGTAAGCATATTCAAGTGATGCTGTGCGGTGTATAGGAGAAGCGTTCAATGTGCGTTCTTTCGCAGAAAAAATTCTAAAAAAAGGAAAGTTATGAGAAAGCAAGTCGACGATCGCGGAGGCGCAGTGTCGCCGGCTGCCAGAAAAAGAACGAAAAACGGTGCCGAGCCCAGGAGCACAGGCAAAGACGATGAAGCAGAAGCGGGAGGCCCTACGTCAAAGGCCGCGGGAAAGACAACAGTACGACGAGACGGTGGTGAAAGCGTACCTTCGTAAACATATCAAGGATGCCTACAAGGAAAAGTTGCGAGAGGCCATCAGAAACCGTGTCGAGTCGTACTCCACGAGTACGAAGAAGGCTTCGTCAGGACTGATGCATATGGTGAACGAGATGCACGACAACGCGACGGACACCAGAACAGTCGAGGTTCCGGGGGAATTTTTCAACAAGACCTTTGCTCGTCACCTGATGGTCGGCACAGGGGAGCCGTCGACAAACAATGAGCGAGTGCACGCCTTCCACGAAAACTTCGCGGGATTCGGCTTCGAAGGTGCATCGATACAAGGGTTACGGGGATATTCACATCTACGGGCCGATCGAGTACCTCGCGAACCTGAGGAACCATTTGACCATGAACCTCGAACGTTTCATGATACGCGCCGTGTTTGCGCTCTACCGGGGCATCTCTCGCGGGGAAGAGATGGGCCATCTTCGCTGCCATCACCAACGATCGTCAGCATGAACAGGCAATAGAATTTGTCGACAAGATGACATCACGCAGGAGCATGAATGAAGCATATGTGATCGGTGCAGCTATTCAAGAGCGTCGTGGTAACACGGAGGTAGGGGGTTGGATAGATACTTCACCTCGCACTGAAAAAATATCACAAAAAGTAAGAAAAGTAAAATGCGCATAATCGGAGAACGCTGGCCCAAGTAAACGTTTTGTCCATGGAAAAAAGAGCATCGTGAAGTCTTGGGGCTGGCCAACCCGACAGAAGACGTGTCAGATATGAAAAAAGTGAGAAAAGATGGTACCCCCGCATCCTGCGCTACTTCGTGTTTCTGGACCGAGAACTCGAACGCAAGGCGGAGATGGTGCTGGGTGTGTGGAAAAATGAAGAGTCGCGGAGACGGAACGCTTTCCCAATGGGGAAGTGCTTCAACGTGGTTCCAATGAGCAACATCAAGTCACATTTTGTGACTATCGACCAAGGCGTCCACTACGGCAACATGAGTGAGATCAGTCCGGTGTTCGGTGTCAGCAGGGAGGAGTTCACCGGTGAAAATCGGGAGACGTACCGGAAGAGTCTCTTCGGTTTCAAACGTCTCAAAGTGAGCAAGCAGAAGGTATTCACGGGGATGATCGGAACCGATGGCGTAGCCACGTGTGTACGCTATCGGAGGTTTGAAGGCGGATTGTCCAGTTCGGCCTTCGATATCGCCCGTAACGAAGCATGAAGAAAACAGGGAGGAGGATCCTGCCACACAGAAAGTGCAGGATAACGACTTTGTCGTTGACGCGACGAAGCGTGAAGATGAGATGGAGGCGGGTCCTGCTACGCAGAAAGTGCAGGATAACGACTTTGTCGTTAGTGCGGATCCCGGGAACACAAATATCATAACCATCGCAGTACCCAAGCGTGCGGAAGATGGTATCAACGGCAACCTACGTCAGACGGCCCTGCGAGTTTTGAGGTTCTCGAGAGCGGGATGCTATCGAGAATCCGGTATGATCAATGTGAGGAAGAAAATTGAGACACGGAATGCAGGAATGAAGGATCTCCTGGAAGCTTTGCGCGGAGTAACGAGCAGAGGAGCAGGCTTTGAAGCTTTTCCGATATTCATGGAAGGTCGCGTTGCTCATTGGGATGCGCTGCTGGAGGAGTATACAAAGCCCCGGTGGGCTCGTCTGCGTATGAATCTGTACGGTGGTAAGCAGCGGGCATTCGCCAAATTTTTCAGTCAGTTGAGTGCCTTGAAGGAGGACGAGAGCCAGAGGCTGGTAGTGGCATACGGAGCAGGGCGTCCACAAAAGGGTGCACACCAGCTCCGTCGACGAGAACGTACAAAGCGTGTGCACGGCGCTTTGTAATGATACCGATTGATGAGCTCCGAACGTCCTATACACACCACGAACTGGGGTACACACTTGAGACGGTCGACATGGAAAAGTGCCAGCGGAGTCCTGAAGATATGAAAAAGTATGGAGCGCTAACGGAGGAGCAAATGGACAGGAGGGCGAAAGTTCGTGGACTACTCGCATTAGTAAGTACAATCAATGGCAAGAAACGCATGGAAATTGTTAACCGCGACTTTAACGCGGCTACCAATATAAGGAGGTGCGCGGTGATGGAGAGAAGACCTCCGTACTTGACAAGAGGGAATTTCGTAGGGAAACCTCTCGAGGTGGAATTATACGAGAAAAAGTTGAAACCGGTAGTAGGTGGCCGGTCCAAAAAGAATGTGAGGCATCTGCACGTCGACTGGAGGCGCATTGTCGAAAGCGCGCCGCGCTCCCGTTAAGCGCCAGTGCGCAGAAGAATTTCCTTCGGTTTCGAGGTATATTGAGAAGGGTCGCGTTCGTTCTGTGTAGAAAGCTGGACTGTGGCGACTCTCTCGGTCAGTTTTAAAGTTATGCATCGAGTACGCTCCCGTGCGTCGTTCTCTAACCGCTCTAGTGAAGACCTCGTTCAGGTGCCGCCGGGTCTTGAGTTGGACGAAGAGGAGCTCGCGCTCCTGGAGCAACAGCGCCAGCTCGAGAACGCCTTAGCACGACACGAGCACGGCAATGTTCCCCGATCTCTTTCTCGACGCATCCTGGACTATATGGTCCAGAGCAGCGACGGCGCTGATCTGAGAACGAATCAGTCAATTCTGGGCACGGAGTCGAGGGCGTTTCCGGAATGGAGCACGTTTCAGCGCCCGGTAGCACGGAAGGGTCCACGATACGACGAGCTTCGACTGGGCGAGCTACTTGTACGACGTGGTCACCCGTTGCCGTACGGCGTGAGCCTGAGCCCGGAGGGCACGAATTTCGCTATTTTCACAGATGAGGAGGAGCATGTGGCCCTGATCCTTTATCCGGCCAAGTCGCGGCGTCAGCTAAGGCACGAGCGTTTGCAGTCTGCAGCTGCTGCATCTATCGAAAGCGCCACGCCTGTGACCTCGAATACTGAGAAGTCCGCACCCAAGACAGACTCTCACAGTGGCGAGCATGTCATGGACAAACAAACCGAAACTGCACCACCCAGCGACGCATCGCAAGAGACGGGTGCGAGAGAAAGTTCCGAGAGCACGCCCGCTAGGACAGAGTCTGCTGCTTCTGCGCTGTTGCGCAGGAATCGGGCGCCGTTTATCGTTCGCGAGAGCAGCACGGACGACGAGGACCGCTTTGAAGACGTCCGTTCGAACGCTGGTAGCACCGGCGGAAGCACACCGCGAGCGATGAGCGAAGGCCTCGAAGATCCCAGTAACAACGATGCGGTGATGACCACGAGCGCGCTCCAGAGCAGCACAAGGCAAGCAAAGTCGGTACTGGCTACCGCACAAATTTTACCGCATCAGAGCGGACTGCTCTTCCCGATGGATTGGTTTTTACCGGTCCCAAGTATTGACGACGCAAAACCTCTAATTATCGAACTTGATCCTGTCATCCATCGAACAGGCCATGTTTGGCACGTACAGATCGCCCCAAATGTGGAACATTATGCCTATGCATGGCGCATCGGCGATCGACCAACGCGCTGGGGCTCAAACATCGTCCTCGATCCATACGCTAAATGCGTTTTCTCTCCACCGAGTGCGGATTTCAACCGCCCACCGGGACCTTATCGGCCGATTTGTGGTGTTCCCGCTATTGGAGAACTCGATTTCGACTGGGATGGCGTCCTTCCTCCACGGTATCCGTTTAAGGACTTGATCATCTATGAGCTGCATGTGAGAGGTCTCACAAAGCAGACTACTTCGCCCTATGCGGGTACCTACCTGGGCGTCATTGAAAAGATACCGTACTTGAAGCAACTCGGTATCAATGCAGTTGAATTGATGCCTTGCGCCGAATTCAACGAGACCGAATGGGACATGCGAAATCCGAGCACCGGCGAACGATTGTGTCAGTTCTGGGGCTACTCACCGATCTCTTTTTTTGCGCCCATGAATCGTTATGCGATGCAGGGCTTTACCTCGGCTGTGCGGGAATTCAAAACCATGGTTCGCGAGCTGCATCGCCACGGCATCGAGGTCATCCTTGATGTGGTTTTCAACCACACCGGGGAGTTTGGAGACGACGGACCGCCGCCCCTCTTTTACCACTTCAAAGGCCTCGCGCTGAGTACTTATTATATTCTGGATAGGAAGAATCAGTTTGCAAACTATAGCGGGTGTGGCAATTCGCTCAGTGCGAATCACGTTGTCACTGCGGAGTTCATCCATGAGTGTGTTCGGTACTGGGCTCTGGAGATGGGTGTCGACGGCTTTCGCTTTGACTTGGCTGCAGTGATGTGTCGAGACCCGCAAGGTCAGCCCATGGCGAGTCCGCCGGTAATCGAGCGGCTCAGCAAAGATCCCTGCTTACGGCACTTGAAACTGATCGCAGAACCATGGGATCTGGGTCAGTACCTGGTCGGACATTTTCCACATTACGGGTGCTGGGCGGAGTGGAATGGTCGCTTTCGAGACACGGTACGGCGTTTCATTAAGGGAGATCCGCATCTGATCGGTGACTTTGCAACCCGTCTATGCGGCTCAGAGGATCTCTACGCGAACGGACGACGTCCGTGGCACTCCATCAACTTTGTCACCGCTCATGATGGATTCACCCTCTACGACCTGGTTTCCTACGCCGAAAAACATAACTGGGATAATGGTGAGGAAAACCAGGACGGTGAAAGCCACAACAATAGCTGGAACTGCGGCTTCGAAGGCGACGGGACCCCGAATCCGAACATTTTCTTCCTGCGGCAGAAGCAGATGCGCAACTTTCTGGTAGCGTTGCTGATATCGACGGGTACCCCAATGGTGCTTATGGGTGATGAGTATGGCCATACACGTCGCGGAAATAATAACGCCTGGTGCCAGGACAACGAGCTGAACTACATGGATTGGGATAAGGTTGCTCGCGATGAACGGGGTCTGGTTCGGTTCACGCGCCTCATGATCCTGTTCCGGCGGGTGAACACCTTCCTCTGTCGTCAGAACTTCGTCACCAGACACGACGTGAGCTGGATCCATGCCGACTGGAGTAGTGCCTACAACTTCCTGGTGATGAGAATCATCGATCCCGGAAACGATGACTTGCTGGTGGGGTTTAATGCCGGTCCCGAGCGGCGCACGGTCACTGTACCACCGCTGTCGAGCGATCGCCAGTGGCTCCGCATCGTGGACACCAATCTGGCTCCGCCGTTGGATTTCTGTAACGGAGATAATCCAACCAAGATCTACGGCACCTACGTCATGCAACCCTGGAGTTCGATTATTCTCCAGAGCCACCGCCGCAGCGTGCTCATCCAGAGCTTGGAAGAACACCTTCGCGGACGCGAAGCAGCCTCCTAGACACTGTAAAATGTTGATGAAACCTCGCTGTGAAGTCGGATGGCTTGATTCAGGGAACAAATCCCTTGTACAGCGTCGCTGTCGATATCGAAGTGGTGCCTCATGATCCAGAAGCAGGAATGCAGCATCAGCGGACCGTTTCACGTGCCACCAACTACACTACGTGCACATGAGGCAGCTTTGTGGCGGGGGTTTTCCAGCGCCGTCCGCGATCGCTACCAACGGTATGCCTGCTGCGCACCGGTAAATACCAACGCAGTAGGCTCAGCTGTGTTCGCTATAGCAGTGGTACCTTTTTGGGCAGTATCATTGAGAAATTCCTGACCACGGTGAACGCGACGGCTGCGTGTCGCCGTGAAAGCGTCGTATATTTGGACAGTGCGAGTAGGAAACTCACGTGTGCAAAACGAGGTATATACGTATGGGAATGCATGCATGCATGCATGCATGCAAAAACACGTGTCTATGCGAATGAAAGCACGCATGGTATCGAAGCTTTTCACGTATGTGAGTGCATGCATGCATGCATGCATGCACTCACAAACGCGTAGCCATAAACATAAAAACCAATAACACTGAGGTCTACATGATTTTACCGCAGCGGCTTCGAGGCTATCGGCAAGCGCAGCAAGTCGTAGCGGTATGCACATGGTACATAGCCACAAAGCGCGGTATCAGCACCGGCTGAGACGAGAGCTGCTTTCGCATGCCCTTCTCTCCTACGTCGATGTTACCTGCTCCACTGGGGCACTATCGACACACAATTGGAGAAGGGCGCGATTCTCGTCACAAAGTCGCTCCAGGGTATCCCGATAGTGCAGAAGCGCTCGATGCAGTGCTAAAAGCGCAGCGTCCAGGCGATAGTTGCGCCCGACACGCAGCTGCCGCCGAGGCACGGGCTCGCCCTTCGTCCCAGTGGCCCGGGTGGCAGCCTCTCCGTGCCAGACGAGCAATGCACTGCACCAGCGCAGGAGATACTCCCAATGGCGAGAGCGCTTCAGTCGCAACGAACCAACAAGCGCCTCGGCCAAGAGTGAGATGAGGGTCGGTACGTGGACAGCGGAAAGCGCGCGGACAACGATGTCGACTTGGTCCGCTGGAACATGCCCCAGCATGTCGTAGACGTAGCCTGGTTCGTTGAGCCGAAGCGCGAGCGAGAGCGCCAGGGCCCAGCGACCCTCGCGAATCGCTTGGAGCATATTCGACGGCGTGACGTCCACGGCCAGATCCACGGGATCAAAGGCAGCTCCGAGCGAGCCTCGCCAGAGTGGAGCCGCCGTCGCAAAACTTCCCAAGGCGTGTGCAAAGAGAAACAGCCCGTCGGTGGTCGCAGCCGCCCAGGTTTCCGTTCCGGGTGCAACCTGGATGCTCTGGACACGAAGCATACGCGCAGAACGCTTTCGATCACGATGCTCGTGCAGGATTCGGAGTGCTAGGCGATGCGTTCGTGTCTCAGATGATGGGGTTTTGGCGGCGAGCGCACGCAGAAGCTTGTTTTCGGAGGCTGGTGCTGCCGAGGTCGCTGGTGCTGCCTTCGCCGCTGATCGTCGTTCGCATATAAAAGTCGGAAAGAGTTCGATCCGGCGGATGCATTGCAACGTCGCACGGCTGTACACGAGTACACCAGTAGCATCGCCGCCACTAGCAAGCAAGAACTGCCCATCCGTTGTGTAGCAAAGAGTGGACACGTAGGGCGCGTCTCGGGCTCCGGCTGCCTCACAGTCTCGGCGCGTTTCAAGAGTTGCTCGCACGGTAGCGAGGCGCGTATCCCACAGGGTGAGCGTCCCATCCGCTGTCGCACTAACCAGCTCACGCCCGTCGGGATGGAAGGCCATAGTCAGAACCTCCTTCGCGTGACGCAGCACCTGCGCATCAAGACGGCTCCCGGTCGCGAGCAGCGCCCAGAGTCGCACGGTGCCGTCCCAGGACGCCGAGGCCAAACGCAAGCCCTCTGCTTCCGCTGTGACGCCGTTGAAAGCGACCGCAGAAATTGGAGCTTCATGCCCAGCAAGCGTCTCCAGGAGCTGCCCCGTGCGCACATGCCATACGCAGACAACGAACGGCTCTTTGCAACCGGCAGCGACCAGATCTCCGCTCTCATCTGCCGCAAGGCAGGTAAAAGGATAGCTTACACCGCTGGAGGCGCCAGCTGGTCCACGCAGCGTCCTAAATGCTCGATAGCGCTTCAAGTCGATCGCTCGCACAGTGCCGTCTGTGGAACAGGAAAAAAGGACGCCGCTCCGTTGGGAAAAAGCAAGCCCCGTTAAGCGTTGCGTGTGCAAATCATCCAGGGTCAATGCACAGAACCCGGTGAACGTTGACCAGAGTTTCACAAGACCGTCCGCGGCACCAGTAGCGATCACATCTCCTCTCGGTGCGTAGGCGAGGCAGGTTAGGTCCAGCCAGTGCCCCTGCTGTTTCAGCACGTACTTTTCACTGGTCCATTCCCAGACAATGAGCGCCGACGTCAAAGCAGAAGCGAGCGCAATCCATTCTCCATCAGGATGAATGGTGATCGCCGATAATGGTGCTGCCGAAACCGAAAACTGCTGCACAAGCCGCGTCATCACCCCCGGCTCGGGCTGGGGCTCAAGCTCCACCAGCATAAGAACGCCATTCGAAAGACCCAGGGCAAGGAGCCGACGCTTCATGAGCGCATGCGCACATGTGACGCGCACATGCCGCGGCTGACGACTACCCTCGCTGCCAATGAAGAGGTTCGTCTTGTTCAAACAACGAACCAGCTCTCGGTGTGCATTCCGGCGGCGACCGGAGCGCGTCCGCGTTCCTGTACCGTTGCTGGCGGTTGCATCGTTTCCACGCTTCTTCGCCAGTGTTTCGCTGAGACCGTTTAACGCAGGCAATGGAGGTGCATCCTCAAGGATGCCGTCCGGCTCGTGAACGGACTCCATTGCTCGTTCCCGCTCATCGATGGATGCTGTGGCCTCGCGAGCGATTCGCCAGGTGATCAGTGTGCCGTCCACGCTCAGAGAGTAGGCTTGGGTATCATCCTGCCCAAAAGCAGTCCACAGGATCACGTCTCGATGGCCTCGCAAGGATATCGGTGCGTCAAAGCCACCGTTGGCGTGCACAAGCCGCAGACTGTGGTCTCGCGCACCCGACAACAGCAGTTGCCCCGAAGGCGACCACGCCAGTGCAGTCACCTGATCAGGGTGTGCAGCTATCGTTTTTACGCGAACGAACGGCGCAAACTCCGGAAGAAACGCTCGGTCCGTGGGAACCTGCCAGATCTGCAGGCTAGAACCGACGCCTACGGCTAAGCGCTCACCGTCCGGGGCAAAGAGAGCTTGCTGGACGGCCCCACCGCAGAAGCGAAAGCGGTGCAGGACAGCCCCTGACACAAGACTTATGAAGAGCGCTCGGCCATCTACGTCTACTGCAAGCAGATAATCACCAGATGCTGCTGAACTGAGAGCAAGGACTTCGATGTCAGCGCGAGAGATCGCATCAAGTGTCCGACTCCCGGCAGAAACGAGACTGAACGCCACCACACGGTTGCCGACCGGTGACAAGATTGTCTCCCCATCAGGTGTAAACACTAGATTCCCACCAGTGAATGACTTGCCTAAAACATTCACCAGTCGATACCCGAACGCAACCATGGAACGCTCGCGACAAGGCGTTTTCCCGGTGTCTCTGAACGTTCCGTCTAGGCAGCGTCGCCGAACAGCGCTTCGTGCGGATGCCAAGCAGCAAAAAACAGAGCTGTTCGGTCACTATCCAGTTGCTGAGAGGAAGGTTCTTTCCTTTCGGTATCACTTTGGATATTAGAGCTGTATATGAACGTTTACGTTGATCTAGAGAAGGAGTACAAGTACAGCACTTTATTGATAGGGTTGTCGGGAGGGTTTGAATCGTCTGAACTTCACAAGTTTACAACGACAAGTACAGCGAGCTTTGTGCAACCTGTTCACGACCGAGAACAGGACAGAGAAAGAGGGCGTGTGCATGTTGCAGACCTCGGGACACGCCACTGAGGCGTAGAACAATAGCACGTCACTTGGCGGAGACGTTAGTCCCAAACGAACAAGGCGGGAAAGCGTACAAATGCCAAAGTATGCCGACAGCTCTTGCCGTTCGGTGTGGAGCGCATCGTTGGGGAACGGACGAACACGACGGTCAGCGTTTCATGGAGAACGCAACAAAAGAAGCCGCGACTGACGAGTAGTCGCTGCTGTGGCCGCGAGTGCAACTAGAGACGCAGGCTCTTCAGTAGACGCTCTCGTCTTGGCTCTCAGGTTTCGTTTATTACCGCTGGCTCATTCGGACTTGGCCTCTTACAGGTTGTCTCAGTGTACACACTAATTAGCCGCACACATGGAAGCCTACACGGATGTACCCAACTACGACTACAATCTAGCTCAGACGACTCGCGGTGCTGCAAGGATCCGCATGAAAACCTGGTACACGAGTCATCGCATAAGGTGTTCTATGTACCAAGCTTTACTGCGCTGGTGCGGATGCCTCCTGAAAAGGCCAGCCGAATTGCTGGAACACCTGGGAGAAGCGAGCTCGAGCATCTCCAGATACCGCTATTGAGATATGCCCGTCCAAATTCAGACGCAAATCAACTAGATCAGTGAAGAGGATAGTCGACTGCAGCGGCTCCGAAATGAGCCCTTCATGTAATCTTGCCGTCTGCACGTTGCAGCGCCTCAACGACGCACACTGCAGCGTGAAACGCGCCGGCGGGGTCAGCTCCCGCGCCGGTGACGCTGTGCTCAGGTCTATTGCCCGATGCAACGCCTCTGCGGCGTGACGTGGGTTTCCCCAAGTGGAGCCCAGGGGGCACACCAGGAGTCGCAGCCGACTCGTCTGGTTATCATCATCAGGTGATGCTTGATTCGGTGCACTGCGGATCGCGTCTTCGGCAGGTAATCGTTCACAGGCGAGCGCCTCCACGAGTGCCCGTAGAAGCTGAACATCGGAACCGGAACCGTCATATGCTACCAAGATCACAGGCAACGTCGGACACTGCGATTCTGCAGATTCACCATGCAGGGAAGTAGCGAGGGCGAGACGCAATCCCTCGAGCCAGTCTGTCACGACCTGCACAAGTTGCGGTTTCCATGGATACGATTCTAATTCACGCAGAAATCTGCTGACAAGATTTGCACGAATCATGCCATCGAACCATCGGGAAGCATCCGTACCGAGAAGGAGCAAACGCACTGAAAGCAGTCGCTGCAGAGCAGCCTGTGCGGGATCTTGGCTCGCATGCCGGTGCTCCACATGCGCTATAGCAAGCTGCTGAACTTGATTCTTCGTCTTCTGCTTTCTACCGCATCGCTCATCCTCATCCCGATCTAAGTGCGTAAAGTCATCGAAAAGAGCGCTTTCCCGGCGCAGCAGCGGGTTGCGCTCGGTATCGCTCACTCGTCCGATCGAAGTGTAGCCCGCATCGTACAGACTACAGTACTCCAGGTGGAACGTCCGCAAAAAGCGCCAAACCGCCCGATATGACCAGTGCAGGATCGGATTCACGCGCAGAAACGAGGGCCATTCGGGGCTCGACGGGCTCAGATGCTCCTGGCTGGGTCCGTCCGGGTCTATCCAGCGCGTTCCCAGAAGAAAACAACGCACACGCGGACGTATCTCTGTTAAATAAGTCTTAAGACCATGAAAAATTCCCCCGGGTACTCGATCAAAAACCAGCTGGTCGGCGTAGCGGCGGGACCAGTCTGCCACAAACTCGAGCACTTCGGGAAACTGCTCCTGAGGATCCGGTTCCTCAAAAAATACTGCTTGAATGTGTGGTGCCGGCTTGCGTTCTTTATATAGAGACTGAAAGGCTGCTCGTGTTAAATGGAAAACAACAGTGGCGTCCTTGCCTCCATTAAAACTCAAGGCAACCTCCTCCGGTTCAAAAATGCGCAGAACGCCACGCAGCAGTTGGAGCGAGCTGGTAACCCCAGGAGCCAGATCGGGTGCGACCTGTTCGATGCACTCTAATTGTTTCCATAGAGGCTCTTCATTTTCTGTTTGACTATCATCTTTACCGACACCAAGCATACGGCTGTTGCCCTGCGCGTCCTATTGTACGTTCCCAGGGCGACACGTCCCGCGAACCCCGCTGGCTCACAGAAGCAGAAACCGGAGGGGTGCGCTCCACGCTGCCGGATCCGCCTCCGCGTCGAGCACATCGCTGCGTTTTTGCTCAGTTTTACAGAATGTTTCCATGGACTAGGGATACCAGATTGCGGGATGGATATTGGCATTCGGGAGTGTGCCCATCATGATGCAACCTATGCTCAAGTTCCATGATGCATACTTTTTCTCGGGGGTGTACTGGTCGATTTGAATGTTGTATCATGCGGCGAGTACCTGCCTTGCTGCAGCCGCTATACCGCCTATACCGCTGGTGTGGATGCAACCTAGAGACAGAACAGTTTTGCTGTATCGCAGAGGGCTTCGACTCGAGAATGTAAACTTAACCTTCTCAAAGGCGCCTCTCGGCCTTTTTCGACCGGCCACCTGCTATCGGATTGAGTTTCTTTCTGTGCATATCGAGCCTGAGAGGCTGGCCCACAAAGCTGAATCGCATCAGCTCCTGGGGTCTCGTATCCAATACCGCACATGGTCTGATTTTGATGACGACGTTGAAGCCTCGATGCACAAACTCCATGCGTTTCTTTCCTCTGATGGAACGCAAAAGTGCTAGGATTCCGAGAACTCGCGACCTCTCTCCGATTCCAATCGCGCCATCGTCCCACAGGGCAAACTCCTTTTCTCGCCCATCTCCCTGTTCTTCTTCTTCTTCGTCACTTGCCCTTCTTCGCTCGATCGTCAGCGATGAGAGGTGTTTTCCCCTTTTTTCGTCTGCCAGCAATAACCACCAACCAGGATTCCCGACTTTTATGTCCATATCCTTCCCTTAGATTGTCACCTTCGTCAAAATGAACGCACTTTGCGTATATCTGCTATGAGCGGAGAATAGACCTTTGATGACACGCACTTGCAGGTTTTTTCATGGACAAAACGTTTACCTAGGCCAGCGTTCTCCGATTATGCGCATTTTTCTTTTCTTACTTTTTTTGTGTTATTTTTCCAGTGCGCGGGAAAGTATCTGTCGAACCGCACGCACTTGCAGGTGGAACGCAATTGAGTTGAACGGTCATGAGCGCAGCACCTGGACGCCGCTTCCGCTGCGCTCCGCAGCCGCTGGCGATCGACGGCGGCTGCGGCGGCGGCCAAATGGCGAGCACAGCAGTCTCGTTGGCGTGAAGCGCGAGCATTTCTTCTCTCGAAGAGCTTTTGTTGGGAACGTTGTGCCCTTCCTGGACGGACATGAAAATGTTGTGTTTCCTATATACAACACCGGGAGGCTTTTGCGCAAACACCGCGACTGATCTTTTCGTCTCAAACTGCACCGGACGGAGGCGTCACGCACCGCTTGCGCGTAGGTGCTGGAACGCGCATCACAGGCAGCCGCAAGCAACGCTGCTGGCGCGGCTGCGTCTTTCAGCAAATGAGGGCGACTTTCGACACGCCGACCAGGCACCGCTGGAACAGTCTGTGACTCGCCCAGCGAGGCTGTCCAAGGCCGTTCTGGCCCTTGCGCTTGGTCTGTTCGGCGCTACACTCGGTGCGCTGAGTGCATACTCCGCGCCTAAGCGCTTGTCCATGGAGGGGTCGAACGCCGCGCTAGCCGTAAATCTTTCGTCGTTCCGGCGACGTCGTTCTGGTGTGGAAACCGTCCGGCTGGTTGCCGCGAAAAAGTCCGCCCCTGTGGAAAACCTCACACTGTACGACCCGGTCGGCGAGCAGATGGCCAGGAACCGTTTCATAGCCAGTATCGTTGTTGGGGTGACCGTCGCTGCCCTCTACCTCTACTCTACTGAACGTTGCAAAAGAGATAACGAGGAGGAAGAGAAACGCATTCGGGCTGAGGTGGCTCGTCTGGAGAAATGGAAGTCGGAGTTCGTGGACGCACAACAAAGCAACGATGTGAATGACGAGGATCTCTTGGCCGCACTGCGTGAGCGTCTTCAGCAACAGCAGAAGGGAGGCAGCACCGATATTGCAGATCCTGATCAGCAGAAGCAAAATACGTCCGAGTCCGACGCTGACAACGACGACGACAACGACATCAAACTACGAAGAGGTGACGATTCCCCCAGCGAGCATCCTGATTCCGACAAGCGCGGCGGGAAGCATGGACCATCCATGCCGCCTTCGACCGAGCAACCACGTGCTGGCTCCGGCGGAGCCGCAACACTCGATCGACCTGGAGCTGATCGGGGAAGACGGTCCAGTCGCGGACGCTCCATGGACAGTCGCAGTGGACGGCACAGCTCGAGCGACGATAAGAACCCCAACGCCAATGACGGTCGTGCGGGTAACGACTCCCAGCGGGACAGCACTGCGAATTGGGACCTCGAACGCGAGCGCCTTCGCAAACTCTTTAACCTTGATAGTGGCAGTAGCGGCACCGGAAGCGACGATACTCGCAAAGGCGATCGCTAAACAACAGCATTTGGGACGAATTCGCGCTGCTGATCTGGACCGTTCCTGGGAAGCATACCATGCTCTGGACACGTTCGTGTCTAACACGGCATGAGCGCCTATGAGGCAGCGCATCGGTGTCCGCAGGAGACGTTGCACACAGTCTGTGTGTGTGTGTGTGTGTGCTTGCATATATTCGCCGGGTACCCGTTGACCAGTGCTCCGTTGGCTGCTTCGCTGGCGGGTCACGAAAGCGGGACAAGTGCTTGCTGCACGGATGCAGCGCCTGATCACCTCAAGAGTTTGACAAGAGATTCGTCGTAAATGTTGCTGCCACTGTATGGAAACAGACAGAGAGAGAGTTTACCCGCGTGTGCGAACGCGCCTCACGAATTCATGACGCATGATATCCGCTGGATTTTGTCTGGGGCCACAGCCCGTGCATCCTAAACAGGCTCTGATCGCAAGTGCACCGCAATACCGATTCCGCCAGTGAAACCGAAATGTCTTTTTGCTGGAAGCGGGCCAACGTATCAGCAATAGCAACAGCAGTACCAGTATGAGCTATTCCTTGACACATTTGACCCGCATGCCCGCGTTATAACAGGTAGCGAACACGGTAGTAAATGCTGCAGCGAGACGCAACTGGTGAACCGTCAGCGGGTATTGTCTTTCCATCACGGCTGACGAGCTTCCAGTGTCTCGCAATGAAAGCGGTGGTCGGACGCGACCGCGCGGCATCCGCATCGAAGCCTTTGTGGAGGGCGGCATGTCCGCCGTCACCGATAACCAGAATGATGCATCTACTGCGCCATTTATCGTTCATGTTTTGGAGACGGCAAACCGCCGATCCGCTCATTGGGTAAATGGACAGAGGAACGTTTTTCAGGGCGCTCGAATCTGCTCGGTCCGAGGCGTTGCTCGTGTAATGTCTCGTACGGCTCTGCGGGCATGTGAAGCGTCACCCTGCGCATCCTTCAAGAGCGCTTAGAATGCGCATTCGTTACGACTTGAGCCGCCTCCGTAAAACCCTCTTGCGCCAACATGTCGAAGAGTTTGCGCATACGGGCGCGGTTCGTGCCCATGTCAGACCGCCCAATGCGCGATGCACTACGAAAGTGGATCACGTGTGTTGCGTCATCCACGAGACATTCCACATCATCAACGAATCCCCAAAAACGAGTCTGAAACTCGGCATACAGATATTTGCCCGGTTTGTATGTTATGATCTTGCTGGTTTCCGGTCCAGGATATCGTTGAACCGCTTCGTACACCCGCTGCAGCGCCTGCAAGGCACCCATCGTCGATGGATAGCGCCACGGAGGCTCAAAACAACTCGTGTTCGGCATATCGCGACTAGAGACGCAGTTCTGAGCGTTCGGCCGACAACGACTTACCGTGCCATGGCCAACCGTGGACGGGCGTGGCGCTCG
Organism: Cyanidioschyzon merolae strain 10D; assembly: GCF_000091205.1. Taxonomy (NCBI): domain Eukaryota; phylum Rhodophyta; class Bangiophyceae; order Cyanidiales; family Cyanidiaceae; genus Cyanidioschyzon; species Cyanidioschyzon merolae. The sequence goes on from NC_010145.1 coordinate 535,271, forward strand.
CACAGCGAGTCCGTAACGCCGCGGTCCCCATGAGTTTTCGCTTTGCTCGGCACCCCGGCTCTCAGGCGGCCAGAAAAGCAGGCCCAAAAGTGTCACGGCGCTAAGGCCAAGAATGTAGAGAAGGAACCGTCGCTCGCGCGACTTTCGTTGTACACTTCGTAGAACACGGTCTGAGGTGCGCGGCAGCGAGTCCACGCCCGGATGAGGCGCCATGAGCGGCTGGTTCTTGCTATTGGCGCTCGCCGAGAGCTCGGAGACAGCGTTTACCTTCGATTTTAGCGGCCGTACGTGCAACCGCCTTCCATGCTCCCCTGTACGAAAGCGCTGCCTCCGTAAACGCACACCGCTGCAACGTCTGCGCAGCGTTTGGCGCGAGCCGCTAGGCGAACCGTGCCGGCCCTTCCAGAAAAAACGTCCCGGAATCCCAAAGAGTATACCAGTCGTTCCAATGACGCTATTTAGAATTCGCTGAGTTGAAACGTTACCCGTGGACACGTCCAGTGTCTCCGTTCCGGAGCGAGTGATAGAAGCGCGCTTCGAGCAACGCAGTCGCCAGCGGAGGCACTGCATACAAAAGCTGCAATACAAAGGATTGTCTGCGATGCGCAATCGCCATGCGCTGTGGAGTCGTCACAGAGAAGGACAGGCACTGCCCATTTACTAATTGCGACTGTTCCAAATGAAGACAAGTCGCCAGGAACTAGCAACTAGATAACATTTCGTTCCACCTTCATGGTAAGCGTTGCAAAAGGGGAACTTTTTCCGTATTTTCGAAAGATTACCTTCGAGGCGGAAAGTCCCTCGCGCCAGACGAGTCTGCAGGGTTGGTGCTTGAAGCTATTCCCAGCGGCGGGTACAGTGCCGAGACCTCATTAGCTCGTCCACAACGCAGTTATTTTGGGACTTGGGGCGCCAAGGCTGCATCCAGGTATTGGCTTGGTCGCAGTGGTCCCCTAACATATCGGTCCGTGCTGTCGCAAGCAGTATTTCTGGCTGCGCAGCTTGCAGGCTCCCAAATTGATGTTGAGTCCTGATTCTGTGACTTGTGAACCATGACGCGAGTCGAAGCCCTCTGCGATACAGCAAAACTGTTCTGTCTCCATGTTGCATCCACACCAGCGGTATAGGCGGTATAGCGGCTGCAGCAAGGCAGGTACTCGGCGCATGATACAACATTCAAATCGACCAGTACACCCCCGAGAAAAAGTATGCATCATGGAACTTGAAAGTAGGTTGCATCATGATGGGCACACTCCCGAATGCCAATATCCATCCCGCAATCTGGTATCCCTACTCCATGGAAACATTCTGTCAACCAAAAGAATCGTCGTGCGGTCGATTGGCGCGCTGGGGCGCTACGAAGCACGCATCGCATGTCTTGCGGGATCGAAGCGTCCAGCCAGGAATCCCCTCAGTGCGCACTTGACATCGGCAGCGGAGGCAAAAACCACCGCTCCATTCAAATCCAAAGCTCCCTGGTTCCATCACTCACCACCAAATAACCCGCCATGAAGCATCCCGATACCTATTGCGTGCCTCGTGGTCCCGTTGCATCGTTTGCAGATGCAGGATCGAGACATCGACCGAGATTCCCCGGCGGATGCGCGATTGCTCTCAGAAACCACATGATAGAGCACCGCTCCATCCGAAACACCTCAAGTTCCGCAAACCCTGGGCCAGTACGCAACAACGGACACTGGGATTCGTTCCGTTCAACAACATGGGTCCTTCCAGGTATCGCGCACGCCTCAGGCGCTCGCTGTGACACAGTGCATGGGCCTGCACCACGCGGTTGCGCGGCGGTTGCACGCGCACCGAGGCGCCCCGACGAGCGCCGACTCGGCGATTCTGGATGCGTGCGCTGGTGTCGCATTCTGCAGCGATGCATCCGTGCCCTGGGCCTCGAGACACGTGTCCGGCATACAACATGCATGCACGCATGCATGTTGCACAGCGCCAAGTTTGGCATAGCGCGGGAGCTGCTCTGAATGGACAGGCACTCGACAACACAACTGCCATACCTCTGCAACTGGTGCTTGGGCCAGGTCTCTAATCAGGACCAAGCGGTATTTACTGACTGCGCATGCTTGTTTTGCTCTGGAACGTGTGCTTCCCAGTTGCGTCGGGGTCCGCTGTGTAGCGTCTGTGCGCAACCCGGTTGCCGCCTCTATCGCGTTGGAAAAGATGGGAGCGGCCTGCCGCTAACCCACCGACGGTGTCTATTCGCCAGCGCTGCGAGCCTTATCGATGAGATGCAGCGTGCACTCGCTTTTCGTGAAGCACAGCTCCAACGATTGCGGGAGCGCATCCTGGATCGAGGCGTCACCGAAGGGATGCGCTCGACAGCGCAAGCAGAGAAGCGTGCGCAGCGCTCGAGTCGTGCTCCAGAGGCCAGTGTATTTGCACTGGGGATGCCCGGGCATATCCATCAAATCCACGCTGCCGTGTCGCAAAACGGATCGAAAGACATCGCCCACTGGGAAGCGCAAGCCTCTACTGCCACGCCTATTTCCAGAGCGCAGCAGCAGCAGCAGCAGCAGCAGCGTGCAGCCCTGTCATGTGTGAGACGTAATGCAGCTGCGGAAAAAGCGGAAACGCTGCGTTCTGCGGATGTACGTTCCGCCGTGGCAGCACTCGAGCGAAGCACACAAGCATCCGGCGTATCGTCGTCGGTGCGGACGGTACGTTCGCAGCAAACGGTCCGCTCGTATGGCGACCGTTTGGAGCGTATTCGAGAACAGATGCTGTATGGACCCTATCGGCGGCAGCTTCAGTCAGAAAGAACACCTCTGGTGCCGCCCGTGCCTCGTTCAGGAATTTCGTACATCGGCCGTGCGCGCCTTGGCCTGCCACCGGCTGGCGATCGACGCCAATCCGCTCTTCATCGAGCAAATATCCCTGGACTGGCCACCAAGCGCATATGGAAACAACGTTCGGCTTCGGCTTCGAACTGGATGCATGCTCCCGGTTCGGCTGCTGTCCAAGCGTCTTCGTCAGGCGCGGGTTCTATTGTGTCAACGCACTGTCAGGGGTCCAGAGTTGTATCCTCCGAGGTACAGCGTGTACCGTCGGAGATCTCGACGATTCGCCCGACCGCATTGTCCATGAATCCATTGCACTGGTTGAACTGGAAGAGCGCTGATCGTCGACCGGCGAATGTGCAGCATCAGGCATACGAAGAAGAACAGCAACAGCAATCGCAACAGCAGGATGCATGTGCACAGTCCGTGCAGACCCCACGATCCGCCTCGAGCACAATTCGTAGCACCAAGCCATCACCGACATGCGAGCACCCATCTGCAGCGTATACCGCTCATCGTAGTCCGTAAACTGTAAACCAAAATCGCGCATTACTCGCAAGGAAACAGTAGCGCTGAAAGAGAAACGTTTCAAGGGCCTGCCGCACATCATGACTGCGGTTTGCATCCAGCCAGATGCAGGAGCCGGCAATAGCCACAGGAATTGTGCGCGTGACGCCTACATCCCGGGTCTCGCGACATCGACTTGTTCATAAAATGAACGAGTTCGCCAGCTAACCAACCAGCCAGCCAGCCAGCCAGGTTATTGTACCAGGCTTAAGTGCTCTATAGGATCCCGCATTTCTCAGCATGACGATTGTTGGGTGTGGTACCAGTCTAGTCACGGTAACAATTCGACCGGAAACAAACAGACACGGAAACCCAAGAACCCAGCATGCTAGCAGCAAGTTGCGTTTCCGGTGCGGACGACAAACGAAAAGCCCAAGCACACCCATGCATGCCCGTACAGGAACGTTGTGCAAGTGCGATTCGTGTCTGCACGCGTTGCATTGCCACCAGGAATTCCAGCTCTCACAAGAAACACGATGGCCAATCGAACGTTCTTTCTCAGCGAACCGCGTACATGCCAATACCGCCGATGCCTCTGATTAGCATCAGTCGTCACGGTACCGCAGCGAGGCGATGCCGAAGGAGCGGTTTGAATCATCAGGTTGCTCTTCTGACAAGCGTGGCGGTACCAGACCACTGCCCAGGGCAGTCTCTCTGATCGTCACCGCTCGCGTTAAGAGCTTCTCCGGGTCCAAATTATCCGGTAGCTTGCCGAGGTAGGTAACGACCTCGGGCCCGTCCAATTCCGTTATTTCTTCCTGCAGCAGGTCGAGTACCGCCAGGCAGACATATGGATGCATTTCAAGACCCGATGATAAATAGAAATCCCATATGCGGAGCGTACTCTCTACCGGCATCTCCCCGCGTGAAAACAGACCTTGCAGCCAGCCGTGTAGCCATCGCTGGTGCTCGATCTCCTCAGACTCAAAAAAGTCCGCCAAGTCCGGCAGCAAGGTCCGAAACAGCATCAAGAAATGCGCCGTAGCTCGAGTCAGACCATCACCATGTGTAGTGAACAGCAGCACATGTCCGAATCGATGCATCAATGCGCAAAACCCATAATACACATCCATTTCTCGAGCAGATGTGAATACCTGCACGAATACATGCACCAGGGATACCATGGTGGGTGCGTACTCCACCGGCGTGCCGAGGCTCATCAGCACATCATTCACTTTTTCCAGTTCCGTAGTTGAGCCGTGTTTCGTATCAAGCGGCATGATTAGCGGCAGGGCCACCATATGTCGCACGCTGAGCTCCACGACATAGAGATAGGTACAGAGCACGCTAACGTAACATCGAACAAGTGCAGCATGCGGTGTGCGCATGGCGGACGCCAGCCCTCTAGTCGTGCTGATTCCGGTTGTGATGCTATCACCGCTGGCGCGTTCCAAGCGACTTCCCGAACAAGTTACATCATTCTCAACAAGTACCTCGGTGCCAGCAGGTACCTCCATTCCGTCCCTCGCTTCCAGAACACTGCCCTCGCCGATCGTTTGGAGTGTTGCAGCTTCAGCAGATCGCATGGAATTGGTGGCAGATGAGGTCGACTCTGGACTGGAGCATAGGACCGCCTCATCATGATCCAGCTGTTGCGGTAGCGTGTACTCCATAACGCCACTCTGCGTCGGAGCGGAGGGCGGGCGCGAAGGTGCTTTCACTGATTCGTCACCGTCCGATAGGCCGTGATACGGCCCAGCCGCTCGCACCAGTCGCGGATTCACCAGGTTGGTCTCGCTACCCACATTTCGCAACGAGCGATCTTGTTGCTCTCTGGGCTTGTCCACAACCTGCACATCTGGAGCTCGTTTCTGACTCGGAAACATGCGACCGTGTTGGGAGCTCATGGTTAGCCGGCTTCGACGCCACCGACTGTGTTCGATTCGAAGGCGCTCTCGTTCGATACGTCGTTTCGCGTCGTTTCGGATTCGACGGGCGAGGCTTCCGTCCCAGTTGGTACTCTGCTCCAGTGTCAGGGCAACATGCATCTCGCCTGCGTCATTGAGGAGCGCGGGCTCCGGTCCTTGCATTCCCGTATATTCGAGGCTGCCTCTTCCAAATGCATTGCAATCAGTCTCCAGATCGGAGTGACCAACCGCCCGTCCCGCTCGTGGGGACGAAGCCTGAACACTCAGGTAGTCACGACCTGTATCCTCGGATACAGTCTGGGAGCGTGGCAGAGCCGGCAGCGGTGCGCTGGCGGCAGCTCCACCGGCCGAGAGGAACCCGCCTCTTTCCGAGACCTCAGCGCCGTGCAACGTCTCCGTCAAACCTTGACCGATCTGCCCGAGCGCTGCGAGCGCCGAACGCCGTAACCGCTGGTATGCTGCTGCGAGCTCCTTTTCGTGGGTGAGCTCCTCGGACTTGTCCGCCTTGGCGACTCCGAGGAGGTAACGCCAGACATCGCCGCGAAGCGCGGCAGGTAAGCCTCCGCGAGCGATTTCTGCCAACTTAACCAAGTCTACGTGCGACTCATCCTCTATAAGTTCTCTTATTTCAGAGATCACACTGTCCGCCAGAGGTAGAGGTCGCTCGTCGGGCGCCCTGCCGTAGGCGACTGGCTCAGGCGAAATCGTAACGTGAACGTCGTTCCGTTCTACTCGAAATCGTTCTTGTTTGCCGTGTTCCGGGAAGTTGTCTCTGGTTTTAAGTCCCCTGTCGACATCGCTCTCGGTGAACATGGAAGACGGCGACGTCGTGACGTCCGCTCGCAAGACCCCGCAGGACGGCTTCCGCAGGTGAGCGTCTGCAAGACTGCGCGTTTGTACCATTCAGATAAAATGTCTATTTTGTCCAGAGAACGCAGTGAATGCCGGAACATCTGAACATGCACACCCTTTTTGATCGTATTTGCTGTTCTCGTAGGTATTCAACAGAAGGAATCTATTCTGTGAATTGGAGAAAAGTTGCGAATAGAGTTTATGCAACCGTCGCCAGCCGGCGTGAAAGAAGACTTTTCGAGTCAGTCATTCGACGGTTAGAAGCTGGTTAGGGCACGATCCTCATCGACCTTTTCCTAAGCGTCATGCACCCTGGGCAGAAGTTATCAAAGTATACGCATAGAAAAGAATCCTCTTGAATCCGCACGCTCTCTATGAAAAATCAGTAAAGATGCCAGAGGATGTAGAGCTTCTCTGGCTTTCATACAAACCGGAATAGATACGGATAGCCGTTGAAAAATGCACGTTTCTGTGGAAGAACGTCGTGCGATATACCACACGCGATCGACGTGGCATCGACACGCGAACGCTTCGTATACCAAGGACAGGTGTTCGTTTCCATCGATGATATATTGTGTATTATAATTGGTAGATCCGTATATACGTACTCCAAGATAGGCAAGCGATCGTCCGTAAACAAATGATCAGCGAGCATTCCAGCAACTTCTGCACCAGCGGCGATCCAGCGGGTACTCGCCTGGAAATCGCAAAAAGGGCAGGGTCGTTCCACACCTCATTCCTCGTAGAGGCACCCTGCGAGGTTTCTCTTTGTTGCATTCCTCCGTCCTGCTGTTGGACAACAAAGATTTCCACCACTCGTCAGCAGTCAAAGAGTACGCACCTGGCATTGTAGCTGAGCTGCACTTTATGCAAGCCTATTCTCCATAGTTCTTACCAGTTGAAGGCATCTTCTGTGGTTTCAAACGTCCTTTGTATGTTCACAGATCAATAGACGAGCGTTTCGTATCCGCGGCACTGAAGCTCTCCAGTAAGCTAGTATCTGCATTTTGCAGCCCTGAACTTCTGTGTGGCTTGATCGCTCGTGCGCGCGACGGTACGGAAGCACCATCTCGATACCCTCCTCCGTTTCTGCGCTCAGTGTCGTACCCGACGATCAAGGGCGTTTTCCGGGCGATGACCCTGGCAAGCGCTCAGTCCAATATAGGTGCAAGCGTACGCTATTTCATTCGATAGAGGATTTGGGGAACGTGATGTTTTCCATGATGAGACAGGCGCCGAAAACAAATTCCAGGCTAGAGATCAAGTCAAAAAGCTCGATCCCTCTACGCTTCCTCTACTGGGCGCAACCGCTGCGGTCACTAATGTCCGCGTCCCAGGCTCTTGTCCATGCAATCCGAAGAGATGAGAGCCCGTCACGGCCTATACTGTGCGAGGTACAATGGTGCTGTCGAAAGCCATGTGTCCTATGCCCCAAAATTAAGAAGGATTGGTCTATCGAACATAGGGACTAAGTTGACAAGAAAAATTCAGCAATCTTTTGGCATGAGCTTGTGAACCAGCTTTCAAAAGTCCGTATCGCGTTTTTCGTTCCTTCGTCACTCCAGTGGCAAGAATCGCTGCGCTCACGAGTTGCCTAGAAACAGCAAGATTGGAAACGTGAAGCATGCATCAATTGAGCACACCATATGTATGGAATGGGCAAGCATAGAGGCTCTTACATGAGCGTTGGATCATGATATCGGTCATGTTCTGATCCTCTCTTGAGGGCGTCGGGAATCATCCTGATGCCGCTGACCTACGTCTTCGTGAAACGAGAACGGTTTCACGACCGTGGAGAGCAAATTCGGACTGAATCGTAGGGATGCCTCCCAGCCGTTTTTGACCGGCTGCCATATTCTCGATCCAGTTTTTGTCCAGGTAAACTTCGAGCCAGGCAGACTGCCCCACAAAGTTACATCGCGTCAGCTACGCGGGTTTCGTCATTAGTACCATAAATCGTCTCATGTGGATGATGTTCTTCAAGTCTAGGATCACAAACTCCATGCGTTCGTTGCATCTAGTTGAACTCACTAGTCCAAAGATTCCTCGAACTCGAGCGCGCAGTGCCATTTGGTGCTCTGTCAGCTCTGCGCGCTTTTCTGTCGCAGAATCGCTCCGCCGGCTCTTCTCCATTTCGTTCCTCTGAAGTATACGCCCCAGTTCATCCATTAGATTTTCTCTTTCGTCAAGCGAACATACTTCCTCACGCTCTTAGGTCAGGAGTTTCCCAGAGGATCGAAAGTCTTGCAAAAGAAAGACGAAATGTGCCCTGGTGTGTCACCGTGTGCTGAAAGCTTCAGCGATTCGCCCAGTGTAGCGATCATTACGTTTTATGAGAGAAAACACTCTTTCGATGGGCTTGAACCACGGGGCGCACGAAAGAATATGAAAAGCAGCTCTATTCCGATAGAATCGGCAAAAACTCGAACGCATGTTTAATGGCGAAATGCCACGTCGTCCAATAGACGGACGTCGGCAGACATCAGGGGAAAAGTCTTCAATGATCCAATAAAGTGGGTGCTGTTGTGTGAGCTTTCTCTGAGAGCGAAACTGAGGCCGCGAAATGAATCCCCTGCAGCAAAAAGAGATGATATCCTGGTTGTCTTCGGGTTCCATGGGAGATACAACAGGTACCCTGCTCCGCGAATACCCATACGCGTTCCCGCGTTTCGTCCAAAGCAAGCCCCATCGACTGAAAAAATAAATCGACGTTCATCTGCTTCATACCGAACGCGATATTCTATGAACGCTGTCGTTGCGAATTCCGTGGAATACGGCCGTCCGTGAACCACGACTTGTTTGCGACTGCATCCTAGTGTTTCCAGGGCCACACGAACAAGCTGTTGAGAAGCAGAGACGTCCATGGCGGCTACCATCGTCACTTCTGCTTTCCGTAAAAGGTAAGCAACGGGCCATTTTCTACCATTGACCGCAAGCAGTGTTTCAGATTGTCGTTTTTCGACGCTGAGCGCATTTCCTTGTTTCTTTCATTCATCTGATATCTGCGATATGACTGACCTGAGAACGCAACGCAGTCCTTCTTGCACTGGTCAGTAAACAGTCTATCATACAGACAATTTGTCAACGATCTATTCGATACAATGCATCGTGATTTCGATCCCCTGCTCTACAATGCACCGGGTTTGAAACAAAACCGAGCTGAATGACTTGAGCGATTCATATCGGCAAGCGATCCACGTCGTGCGTCTGCGATCAACTCTAGCGCCTACTCGCTTTAGCGCAAGGCTCGGTGTCGAGAGGCTTTAGTCGCGTACCTAAAGCGTCCGTGGATCGGACTCCTGTGAGAGGTTTTCTTGGACAAACAGTTCACTTGCAGCAGAGCGTCGACGCTCTAGACGTTGTGGCTAGCGGAGCTAGGAGCGCTCGAGCGGGCCGTGATCGCTGCTCTGGCTAGCAGTAACTGTGACGCACTCGGCAGAGCCCTGGGCAAACTCTTCGATCTCATACCATAGAGGAACTAGGGATTCAGAGGGCTCGCAAGAAACACTGAATACCAGCGATCTTTCAACAAGCGCCGATTGGTGGCGGCTTGCGTACACACGCATAACCGAGCGCATAGCTTCCACAGCTTAACCCATGGAACACGAAGCGAACTTGAACGATCTATCACTCGACGACAGGGGCAAACGAGAGCGTCCAGCACCTGAATCCGAAGCTCCACCCTACGTGAACCATCGGATCAGCTGCTGGGAACGTTTCCGCCAACACAAACAAGGCACACTGCTGGGATCAAACGGCAGCAGCGACGAGATTTTGATCAAGCTACCCGATGGCACGAGTACTCGAGGCAAACGGTACGAGACCAGTCCCTGGGATGTGGCGCAGAGCCTGGGACGTGACCTTGCAGAGCGCTCGGTTGTGGCTCTGGTCGACGGGGAGCCCTGGGACATGAACCGACCGCTAGAGGCTGACTGCAGCGTCGACTTTCGCTCGTTCGATACTCCCGAGGGTCGAGCTGTGTTCTGGCATTCGACAGCGCACATGCTCGGAGAAGCGATGGAGTACAAATACCACGGTGAACTATGCATAGGGCCTCCTGTTGAAGACGGTTTCTACTACGACATCTTTCTCGGTGAGCGAGCGATCACTCCGGAGGACCTCGCCGACCTGGAGCGAAGGATTCAGCGCATCATGAAAGACAAGGGGCGTACCTTTGAACGCATGGAGCTCACCAAGAGTGAGGCGTTGGAAATGTTCGGCTACAATCGGTTCAAGTGCGAGCTCATCGAAAAACTGGGCGAAGGGGAAACAATCACTGCGTATCGCGATGGGCCTTTTATCGATCTATGCCGAGGGCCGCACGTCCCATCCTGCGGCCGTGTCAAGGCAGTGAAGCTCACCCGCCTCGGACAAGCGTACTGGCTGGGAAAGGCCCAAAACCCGTCGCTTCAACGAGTATACGGTATTTCTTTCCCCGACAAGCAGCAGCTGAAGGAATGGGAGCGACGGATAGAGGAGGCAGCCAAAAGAGACCACCGCAAAATCGGACGCGATCAGGAGCTGTTCTTTTTTCACCCGTACAGCCCCGGAAGCTGTTTCTTTCTGCCACATGGGACACGCATCTACAATCGCTTGTTGGAATTTATGCGCCGCGAGTACTGGAATCGCGGCTATGAAGAGGTGCTTACCCCGACCGTCTTCGATTTTGCGCTGTGGGAGGCCAGCGGCCACGCGGCGAACTATCGCGAGAACATGTTCAGCTTCGAAGTCGAACAGAGAGCGTTCGGCCTCAAGCCCATGAATTGTCCTTCTCACTGTCTGATCTATGCGTCTCGTGTGCGATCGCATCGGGAGCTGCCGCTTCGCCTGGCCGACTTTGGTATCCTGCATCGCAACGAACTGAGCGGAACCCTGACTGGTCTCACTCGTGTTCGCAAGTTCGAGCAGGACGATGCGCACATATTCTGTACGCCTGCACAGGTTGAATCAGAAGTTCTCGGTTTCCTGAAATTCCTCGAGCACGTCTACCAGATATTCGGCTTCAAATTTGAGCTCGAGCTCTCTACGCGACCAGAAAAATTCATGGGCGACCCAGCGCTCTGGGACCGAGCGGAGTCCATGCTTGCGCAGGCACTATGTCAGTTCACAGGCAAACAACGCGACGAACCTGGCGGCTGGCGCCTGAATCCCGGTGACGGTGCCTTCTATGGCCCCAAAATCGACATCAAACTCTTCGATGCGCTGCAGCGGCGACACCAGTGTGCTACCGTTCAACTGGATTTTCAGTTGCCAATTCGCTTTGATCTTCGTTACACGGCTGCGGGTGCCAGCACTGAGGACGGCAACGCGGCTGCAAGCGGACCGGTACTGGCACCAGTCGCGGAGCGCAGCCTCGACACCACCGATGCCACGCCCGAGGACGCCAAAGTCGTTCCCGCCTCGCACGACGTTCATCGGCCCGTGATGATTCACCGCGCGATTTTCGGCTCATTCGAGCGCTTCATCGCGATCATCACGGAGCACTATGGAGGAAAATGGCCGTTCTGGCTTTCACCGAGGCAGGTTGCTGTCCTGCCAGTGAGCGATCGATTTCTTCACTATGCGCAGCAGGTGCACCAGCGTATTCACGACGCAGGCTTCTTCGTGGACGTCGATAGCTCCGATCGCAAACTGGCGAAAAAGATTCGGGAAGCACAACTTGCCCAGTATAACTATATTCTTGTGGTCGGTGAAAAGGAGCAGGCCGACGGAACTGTGAATGTGAGAACACGGGACAATGAGGTTCACGGTGAGCGTACGATTGATCAAATCATTTCCGAGTTTCGCCAGTTGACAGAGCGATTCCAATAAAGCATTTCGAGTGTATCGCAACAGTACCCATCCGCTGGACAGCGACGAACCGGCGTGCATCGGATCTAGCGACTCGAGCCGGTCTCGTGCATTGACGCGTTTCGAGTACCTAGAGACGATAGCGTGTGTGTCTGTACACCGATTTGCAGACGCCCCCCCCCCCCCCCGGGTTTTGCTCTAAGGGCCCCATGCCATCGGCTTTAGTTTCTTCTCGTGCACCTCGAGCCGGAGAGGATGTCCAACAAAGCTTGATCGCCTCAGCTCCTCGGGTCTTGTGTTCAGCACCGCACTTCTCCGGATATGGATCGCAGCGTTGAAGTCTCGGTTCACGAACTCCATGCATGTATTGCCGCTGTGGTTGAATTCACCAATGCAAGGGTTGATAGGACTCGTTCCCTCTGTACCAGTACAGTCTCGTCATCTACCCGTCAGGCAAACATCTTTTCTGACATATCTCCCCTCTTCGTATGCTCATTCTTCCTGCTCTTCTTCGCTTCATAGTCGACGAGAAGAGGATATTTTTGAAGCATCCAGCGATGATGACGGCCCTGCGGGATCCCCGACTTGCAAGTCCATACCTTTTCCTTGGATTTTATTTGCACTTTAAATCAACGCACTTGGAATGCACCTGCTGTAACTCATGAAACCGCTTTTGATACCAGGCACCTGGATATGGAACACCATCGAGTTGATAGCCTAGAATCGGGGAATGGATCTCAGGGCAGCCGCCGTCGCCGCCGCTGCCGCCGCTGCATCGATCCACTCTCAGCGCAGCGCAGCAGCAGGGCGATGCAGTGCTCATCTGCAACCTCCGAAAACGTCCTACAAGGTGTTGCGTGAAGTACACGAGCACCTGTTTATCCTGGGGAATTTTCGAGGCAATCGATAGGTGTTTCTTTTTGGGGGCGGCTGCTGCGGCGATCGCTTGCTTTTTCATAGCGAGCACGGAGAGGCAGGGCTTGTCATCGGAGGGTACCGCTTGCTCCGCCCCCGTCACAATGAGTGCGGGAACAAGTCCCGTCTCACGCAAGTCTGAGGAAGCAGACGTGGTGAAACCGAGACTTCCCCCGAATCTTCAGTTTCCAGAACGAAATCCTTCAGAAAAATTTGCTGAGATGGTGTTGGAGTCTTGCGCATTCAAGGCCGTAGCTGCGGCAATCGCTGGTGGCGGTCTTGGCGTTGCCCTGGGACTCTTCATCGGCGGCTTTTCAGCCGAGTTAGATCGGGCTGTCGAAGCGCAGTCGCCGTGGCGAGAGCAGCTTCGAGCATACGGGAAAGCGCTTGCGGCCCAGATCCGAACGTATTCGAAGAACTTTGCCCTCTGGGGAGCAACATACACTATCGCGGAGTGCTCCGTGGAGAAGTACAGGGCGCGTCACGATCTCTGGAATAGCCTCATTGCCGGCTGTGCGACTGGTGCTGTGCTAGCTTCCCAGCCGCGAGCGTCCATGAGTGCTCGAACGCGCGGCCAGCAGATGTCGGTCGGCTGCCTGGGCGTCGCAGCGTTTAGCTGTGCCATCGACTACTGGCTAGAGCATCGGCACGCGTGAATGAATATGGTGAACTAGGTGTTTGCTGTCCGTAACGGTCACTCGTTGCTGGACCCCGCCAAGTAGGATGCGTTGGTGTTGTCGCTGGTGCGGCCAGCGCGCGACGCTCGAGAAAGCTGCACCAGGAAAAGCCCCTGAGCGATCGGAGCACATGGAGTATACCGCGGGTACCTGGTACGGAGCGAGAGCGCGGACCCCGCTGTGGCTGTGATTCGGGAATCAAAAAACGAATGCGGCCTTTGGTAGGCAGAGGTGACTTGTACCCAGTGAACGACTGTGAGGAATTTTGGAATCTGCTGAAGCATCGGAGGCACGCGGCGGACGCCCAGCCAGGACGCTGTGATGTCTTCCTCGTGCGCCATGGAGCGGGCGTGTGCGAATGAAAGCGTCTAATCCGCTCCTATATTCGATACTTGGACGACTATTTCAGGTCTTTGTTGTTGTACGCAAACGTCACAGTGGTTTGAAATGTGCGCGCTTGCTCGTTTCGAGCAATGTCGCAGTGGCGAGCATGTCCGATCTGGAGCATTGCCCGATGCCCGGGAGCGTTCTGATCGCTCGATCTCTGCTACACGTTTTTGTTCTGAAGCACCGCTTGCGCTCGCAAATGACCATGAGGAAAAAGGGTCCTCTACGGCCGGTCTTGAACGACGCTGGTGCTTTCGATTCCCGCAGAGACGTCGTACTTTCGAATCTTTCCTTGTGACAGGTCGCGTGCGTGACGAACCGTGTAGGAATGGGATTTCGATCCAGATGATCAGCTGCGAGAGAACACAGTCTGAACCCGACGTCCGATTCATGACATTTCCCTGGGTGCTTTGCAGAGGGCTCGGCCCAGCGTCCAGTTCAAGTTCGATGCGACGGCATCGCGCATTCCTCGCAGTTCTTGGCGAGATGGGTCATGCCAATGACAGCAGCAGCAGTAGCTGCTGCTGCTGCTGCTGCTTCGGCACACACGGTAGATGCGATGGTGAAGAGGAATCCTTGCCTGAGCGCCTCTGCAATGAGCAGCGTCTGAAGCGGCGTTGGCTTCGTTCCAGAATGAATGCGGGCGAAGCGGCGGCATCCGTGGTTCCCGTCGCAGCATTTGCACTGCTCTTCGGAGACGATATCCATTGAAGCTTCATCACGATCATGATGATCCAAGAGTTTTGTTTTGTATCTCTGACGCATACGCATTGTCGAGCGCTGGCTCTCGTGCGAGTTCGAATTTGCAGCACTAGATCGGCAGAGCATGTCTCGTCTTCCACAAGCGCCCTGCTATTGCCAAGGCTCCATGCGGCTTCTTTGCGTTCTCTGTCAAAGAGGCGCTCGCTAGATCACCGCCAGCAATGTAAACTTGGTGTTTGGTGTTGCGACTCTAATGAAAACTAGAGGCGGCCACAAATCGCTGCACAGAAAAGAGGGAAAGCGTGTCACACTGGTGCGACCCGTGTGCTGCCGGATAGCGCCCGAAGACACAGTATCCTGGGAGGCTGCACGAGCCACCTCACGGTTGCCAAGTGTTGCGGAAACGTTCGCGATGTGTACTGGAGAGAATTCGACGACTCTGCCAAACACGACTTTTCGTGGATGCTTATGCGTCAAAATGCAACCGCCACTTCCCTTGAGCCGCCTCCGAACGACGCAACAGCATGTCAGAGCGCCCAACGATCCGCATGCCCTTCTTTACCTACAGCAAGTGCGCTGTTCCTAGGAGGTCTGTTCGCGGATAGAACCAACGTCTTGCAACCAGATTCATACGCTGCGGTCAACAGCGCCTAGCAAAGGATACTCATGAACTTGTGTGAATGCCAGCACCAACTCGTTACCAATGTCTTTGCGCGAACCAAGAAGTCCTCCTAAAACCAAACCCAAATGCGACTGTAACCCACACCCAGTGTAGAATCCTTAAATCCCCTCTTTACCCGCAGCAGCCCGGCAGTGATCAGGGTCCTTCTCGCGAACAAGCGCAACTCTGCCCAAAAAGAGCCCTTCTTCGACGCTAGACTTGCCTCGCAGACATAAAGCACGCACCGGCCACAGTTTCCCCAGCAGCTTTACTAGATCAAGGCGGAGCGCCACAGACACCAGTTCAATCGACGTCCTAGACGTACATATTCCATGCGAACACCTCTTCCGTATTTTACAGTGCTCCAGCTTTCGACTATGCTACCGCGAACCTTACGGATTTGCACACGCTCCCCGTATCCACACAAAATCCTGCCAATAATATCACACATTCATCTACGCCCTGCTTCGATTCATCGATCCTGCACCATCACCAATAAACACGAAACAAACGAGAGAAACCTGCATGCCGCTGATGAAAGCGCCCCACAGGCACGGAAGCGAATCCACGCGCAGGTTTTTTCATGGACAAGACGTTCACATAGGCCAGCGTTCTCCGATTATGCGCATTTTTCTTTTCTTACTTTTCTTGTGTGTTTTCTTTCAGTGCGCGGTGAGGTATCCATCAAACACCCGATCTCCAACGTACATTACCGATACCTCTTCTCGGATATTCTGGTCGTTTCGTATCCGCATGCAGATCAACGCCACGCGCGGCTGCGCTCTCGGATCGATCCGCTGTGGACGGCGCGAAACGGCGGCACCCGGCGCAGCGCCACCATAGCGGAAGGGGCGAACGCACCGTACCCCAAGTAGGATACCGGGGGCCTCCTTGTTGCGAACAGCGGCATGACAGCGTGGTTACTGGCTCCCTCACCTGTCCATGCACGAAAGATGTTCAGTGCGAGCAGCCGGGTATGTGCGCTTGGAACGGGAAGGCAGCTGCCGGTGCAGGTGCCGTCGGCTCCGCAGCGAGCGGCACGGCGTACGCGCTCCCGGAAACGCCTCTCGTGCTCAACGGAGACGCACGTGCATCTCGTAGGTTTTGGTCTCGCTGGGGCAGCGTTAGCGTTTTATCTTTGTGAGCGCGCATCCCAGAGCCAACGGCTGACGATTAGTGTTGTCGACTCGGCCGGTGCGGGCTGTGCTGGTGGTGCAACGCACGCATCCGCTGGCATCCTGCACCCGTTTACGCCCCGCGGACGAAAGATTTGGCTTGGCGACGAGGGCCTCATTTGCATGCGAGAAATCCTAGGGGTTATATCTGAGAAAGACTCGTCGCCGGTTGCGCGGCGGAGTGGCCTGCTTCGTCTAGCGACCACCGACCGAGAAGCTGCGGACTATGCCGCAGCAGCAACGCAAATGTATCCGCAGCAGCTGTACTGGGATGCGGCTCGGAGTCAGCTTTACATTCCCGACGCGTGGGTTGTTGATGCGCCCGCGTACGTACGTGCCATTCGGCGGTACCTCGAGCGTAACCACTCCGACAAGCTCACGCTCTGGGAGACGCGTGAAGTGCGCTCGGTAGCCGACGAGTGCCGGCGGCTGCAGAGCCTTGCTGAGGCCAGCTGTGCAGCGGTTACTTTCCTGGTGATTGCAGCTGGCGCCAGCAGCAGGCTTCTGATTCCTTCATTGCCGCTGACATGGTGCGGTGGCCACAACCTTGTTTTCCGGAGCCAGGACTTGACGTGGCCGTCGCCCGAGTTCGCAGCGGCGAGCACGCTCACTGCCGGGTTTTCGTCAACAAGTGCACCAGGCTCCGTGCCCCTGATCGGTCATGGGTCGTATCTGGTACCGACACCTGACGGCACTCGTGTCATTGGCGGTGCAACGAAGGAGTACGGTATGACGGCAACAGAGGTGCTCAAGGCGCAGTCTCGTTCACCGTCGGAACAGATGGCGCGAGCCACTTCGGCGCTGAGACAGCCTCTCAGTGCACTGCTTGGCAGGTATGCAAACCTCGCAGAGCGCTACGCTGCCGGAGAGTCGCCGCTCTCGAATACAGGCATCCTGCGCGATCCGCTTGAGGCGCTCTACGGCGTTCGAGCGCTTCCGCCACGCAGTGCTCTCGGAGCGGTGCCTCTGCTTGGAGAGATCCAACATGAAGCGCTTTCCATGTTGGCAAGCACAAGCATACCAGAGAATACTCGCGTCCTGTATTTCACTGGTCTCGGCAGCCGCGGCTTAATCCATCACGGCATTATTGGCCGACTTGCAGCTGATGCTGTACTTCGCGGAGAGTCTGTCGTCTCGCTTGGCAGCGTGGCAAGTCCCACGGTACTTTCCTCGGTGCGTCGCGCGGCAGCGGCAGCTGTGGCCGCCTCCTGACGGCGCCGTTCCGAGCTGCCAAAGTTCTCGACCACCACAAACCGTTTCCGTCGACTCAGCGGGCGGCAGAGTCGAATGGTGACCTTGTCTCCAAGAAGACAGCGATCCTCCTCGTCATGAGCCATAAACCTACGCGTAACGAAACGGTACGTCTTGATTTTGGGCTCATATCGAAGTCGACGCGCGGCAACGACAACCGTCTTCTGCGGTGCGTTCGAAACCACGACGCCGTGAATGCACTGCGCCCGACGTCGCCTCGTGAGGCTCAAGAGGCGCTTACAGAGCACCTCCTGGTTATCGGTGGGTCGCACCAAACCCCCGTAGGCCCGTAGCGCCTGCTTTAGTTCGTCGAGGCTCAGCGACTGAACTTGTTCGATTGGGGCGCCAAAGTAAGGCGCCGTATACACGGGACCCTGAACAACGCCTCTTGACTTGGTCGACTCTGAACAGTACCGAGGGAGCACAGCGTGATTCGTAACCAGCAGAAGGCCTGCTCGCCGCGTTCCACTGTCGCACAGCGGTCCAGTGCGTGGCCCCTGCAGACCTACGCCACTCGCGGAAGCGAGACTGAGAACGTTGCGCCTGACTATACGAGTCAGAGCAGTAAGCGCGCTGTACATTCCGTGTCCGTACGTGGAAACCAAATGAAAACGAAAGGATCCCTACGTGTTTGTATGCACGCGTCGAGCCACCACAGTCTATCCACGTACCTATGGAAATGCGTACTTGCGGATACAGGCTTTTGCGTATCCGCCAGCGTCCTTGCCGGCCGCCGCGAGTGTGTCCGATCACCGATGCTGGAGCGCGCTCGCTGCCTCGACGCGCTCTGCTCAAGCGAAGCGCCTTGTTGCGAGTTGCTTGCACCTGGAGTTGACGAGTTTGGGGTACCAGCTCCCGTGGAGGGGCACGACGGACGTGTCCACTGCGAGCCAGCCAGCCAGCCAGGTAGCCAGCCAGCCAGCGTCTCAGCGGAAGGTGCTTCGCGGTGGAAACCCAGTTATTCATGTCCTGCCAAACAGCGGCAGACTCGATAGCAACAGGAGTTGTGGGCGTAAGTCTATTGCTTCTGGTGTACTTTTTAAACCTGTTTGGGTACCTGCATGTGCAGCGCTGGCCTGATAGCGCAGTCTACGCGTCCCTCAACGCAATCGGGAGCGGGCTCTCCGCTGTGGCTAGCGGTCTGATCAGGTACTGGCCTTTTGTAGTATTGGAAGGCGTCTGGTGTTTGACGTCTCTTGCAGGACTTGGACGCATCTTGTACAGACACTGGAAAGGAAACCATAGCACAGCGAGCGCCGACGGAAGCAACACGAAAGACACAGGTTGAGTGAGCGCAGCTGGTACCCGAGACACCCGCGCTGCGACCGTGTTGGCAGTAACGCGAGTGCATACATATACACCAGCGGGCCTTTCGAGACGAACACTCGGATAGGCCCCCGGTGCAATGATATATACGCACCGACCGTGCGCTGTTTGATTCAGGGGCGACCCTTTGCTTGGTCTCGTGGTGACTAAGTTTTGTTCCTTGTCGCCGGCACCATGGCTGTCAGCGTGTGCCGTGGAGGCCGAGCTATCGATTGAAGTTTTTCTGAACGAGCGCCTCGTAGGCGCCTGTCTACTGAACGGAACACCAGCCCCGCGAAAAATACGGTTTAACAACCTCCGCGGTCGTCGCCGGTTGCGCCACCGTGCCAGTGCTGGAGCCACTGGTTCGTGCTGCTGCTGCTGCTGCTGCTGCTGCTTCCTTGCTGTGGGGCAGCTTTGACCCCTTGTCCTTCTTCTTCGGTTTGGAGGCCCCGGCTCCGGTGCTCTTTGGTGCTTTCTGTGACTTGGGCTTTTTCTTCTCTATTTTGTCCGGACGACGCTGCGCCGTAGCTTTGCTTTTCCGCGACAACTTGGACTCCCGTTCTAGTTTCAACGGTATGGGCTCCCGTTTCGCTGCGCGGGCGGCTGCGGCAGCCGCGGCGGCGGCACGAGCCGGTGTTCGTCGCGGTGTGGGTAGTGGCGCCTCAGCCGTCGTGGGGCCGGCGGGTGCCGCCCTCGAAGGCAGCGCCGCCGTTGCCGCTTTTTTGTGCGGAATTTTTTGAGATTTTTTCTCTTCAGACTTGGTGCTTGATTTCATTTTCACGGTCATAGAGGGTTGAGAGGGCCTTTCGTTATAGAAGAACGCGAAAACGTGGACCAAGCGCGCGACGTAACGCATTCGTGCGTGCGCGCGCGAATTCGTGCTTGTGCGCGCGCATTCGTGCGTGTGTGCGCGCTCTCGTGCGTGTGTGTGCGCGACGTAACGCATTCGTGCGTGTGTGCGCGCCTAGCGGCGACATCTTTTTCATTGACAAAACGTCTCCAACTGACGTGCAGGCGCCTCCCAGTCTTTTCGGACCGGCCACCCACTACTGCTTCCAAATTCTTCTCATATAGTTCCACTTTGAGAGGTTGTCCAACAAAGTTCTCCCGTGTCAGCTCTGGAGGTCTATTCTCCAGCACAGGACATCTCCGTATATTGATAGCGGCGTTAAAGTCTCGATTCACAAACTCCATACGCTTCTTGCCGTCATTGGTTGTACTCACTAATGCAAGGAGTCCACGAACGTTCGCCCTCCTTTTCATTTGCTCCTCCGTCAGCGGTCCGTACTTTGCTATTTCCTCAGCGCTCCGCTGACACGTTTCCATCCCCACTCGCTGAAGTGTACATCCCAGTTCATGGTGTGTATACGATGTTCGAAACTCATCTATCGGTATCGTAACGAAACGCCGTGCACACTCCTTGTACGTTCTTGTCGTCGGAGCTGGCGTAGTTTTTTTTGGGTCTTCCAACACCCTGCCCTATACGCTACTGAGAGCCTCTGACTTTCATCCTCTATGAGGGCACTCAACTGATTGAAAAAGTTGGCAAACGCCCGCTGGTTACCACAATACAGATTCATTCGCAAACGAGCCCATCTGGGCTTTGTATACTCCTCCGGCAGCGCATCCCAATGGGCAAAACGAACTTCCATGAATTTCCGGAAAGCTTCAAAGTCCGCTCCTCGGCTGGTCACCTCGCTCAAAGCTTCCAGGTGATCCTTCATTCCTGAATTCTACGTACAAATTTTCTTCCTCGCATTCATTATACCGGATTCTCGATTGTATCTCGCTCTCGAGAACCTCAAAAGGCGCATGTCTTTCTGACGTAAGTTGCCGTCAGTACCATCTTCCGCACGCTGCGGTGCTGCGATGGTGATGATATTTGTGTTTCCGGGGTCAGCGCCAACGACAAAGTCGTTCTCATGCACTTTCTGCACCGCAGGACCCGCCTCCTTCTTTTCTTCATGCTTCGCCGCGTCAACCATAAAGTCGTTATTCTCCATCTCCTGCGCCGAAGGATCCGCCTTCTTCTCATCTTCATCCTTCGCCACGTCAACGACAAGGTCGTTATCCTCCACCTCCTGCGTAGCAGGATGCTCCTCTTTGTTTTCTTCATCCTTCGTCACGTCAACGACAAACTCGGTATCCTCCACCTCCTGCATCACAGGATCCTCCTCTTTGTTTTCTTCATCCTTCGTGACGGGCGCGGCCGAGGGCGGGACTGGCCCATCTGTCTTCAACCGCCGGTGGTGTACACACATGGCTACCCCATCGATTTCGATCAACCTAGTGAATACCTTTTGTTTTGCTCGAATTGAGAAGTTTGAAATCGAAGATATTCCCCCAGTACGTCTCACGGTTTTCACCGGGGAACTCTGTCTTCCTTACACCGAACTCCGGACTGATCTGCCTCATGATGCCGTGAAGGACTGCGGAGTCGATAGTCACAAAATGTGACTTGATGTTGCACAACGGAACCACGTTGAAGCGCTTCCCCATTAGGGCAGCCCTCCGTCTCTACCACTCTTCATTTGTCTCTTCACTCAGCTTCATCTCTGCCTTGTGTTCGAGCTCTCGGTCGAGAAACACAAAATATCGCAGGAGGAGGCGATAGTATCTTTCCTTGTCTTTTTTTCAACTCTGATATCTTGTCTGTTGGATTCGCCAGCCCCAGTACCGCACGATGCTCTTGTTTAGCCACACGGATTACAGAAGCTTCATTCGTGCTCTCGTTTGGCGCCTTCTTATCGACGAATTCGACCTCATCTTCATGCTTGCGATCGTCCGTGATGCCGTTGGTAATCGCCCGTACGCCTTTGCGATAGATGGCCCGGTACGGCGCACACACGGCGCGTATCATGAAACGTTCGAGGCTCATCGTCAATTGGTTCTCCAGGTTCGTGAGGTACTTCATCGCCCCGTATGTGTAAATATTTCCGTCACCGCTGTATCGATTATCCTCGAAGCTGTAAAAGGGATGTTTTTCATGGAGGGCATCCACTAGCACATTTTCCTTCCGCGCTTCTGCTGTACCAAGCATCAGCTGTCGAATAAAGGTCTTGTCCAAGAAATCGTCCGGAATCTCGACCGTTTCAATATGCGCCACGTCTTCGTACATCTGCCTCGCCAAATGCATCACTCCTGACGACGCCTTGACAATGCTCTTGGAGTACTAGTCGACAAGTTTTTCGATAGCGTCTCGCAACTTTTCCGTGTACGGATTCTTGATATGTTTAAGAAGACCAGCTTTCACCACCATCTCGTCGTACAGTCGTCTTTCTTGCCGCCTTCGACGTAGGGCCTCCCGTTTTCGGTTCCTCTTCTCTTCTTTTTCTTCTGGACTCGGCACTGTTTTTTGTTTTTTTTCTAGCAGCCGGCGACCCTGGGCCTCCAGGATCGTGGACTTGCTTTTTCAAGACTTTCCTTTTCTAGTTTTTTTGGAAAAGAACGCTCCTTGAACCCTTCTGTTATACGCTACGAAAAACACTTGACTAGACTTGTTTGAGGGTTGAAACACAAATGAACTGAAAACTTTATTTTTGTTCGAATCCTACGCGAATACAACTTTTACAGCTGAACATCACGCTAGAGATCAGGATCGCGTTTTCCTTCAACGGCGGCATGCGCATCCTGTCTCATGCTTGCCTGATCTCCCAGGAACGCTCATTTAGCGCACTGCGTGCACCGCGCGAGACGCCTCACCGATCGATGAAGGACACGTGTCCGACACCCCGCCTTGGCACATGCGTGTTCGCATCGCGCTGGAGCGAAAATCAAGTGTCCTAGATCGTGAACTCACGTAGAACGATCTCTTGCTGTAGGCTCTGTCGCTGGTGCCGACGCTACTGCCCATCGCAGTACCGTCCTGACATACAAGGGGATGCAGGGGCCTGGTACGATACCCGTCGACGCGTCTATCAAACGCGTAGCGTTCTCTGCGGCTTACGCTTGTGCGGATGAGATATGCATCACTCTACTCATTAGAAATTTCGTTACATTTATTGATCGTAAACAAACAAGGTACGGTAGTGTTCCCCAACACGGATACAAGTTTATTTCATTTGCTTGTTATACATGCCGCACGGACGCTGGAATAAGGAACTAACCTGAATTTTGCTTCCACCCGGCGTCACGGGCTGGAACTGATGGCGCTTCAAGTCATTTCCATGCTGCTGTCGTTGTTCAACTTATGGTGCCTGCATCGTCCTCCGGATCCGGTGATCTTGGCCGAGGCATACCACACATATAGCGTCCAGATCTGCCACGACGTTTGAACATTGCATCTCGCCTGGCATGATCGACACGCTTGAGAAAAGCGCATACTGTATTCTGGTCTACTCTATCAGATTATATACAATTGCCTAACCCGTACATCGACGACCGCAGACCAACAACAAACGCCTTCCAAAAGAAAAACGTTTTCGCCAGCCGTGTACAGTAGTGGCGCTCTGCGCGCCCCAGACGAAACGTCTCAATCTACCAGTCCGCAGACGCCTCTCAGGCTTTGTTGAACGGCCGACTGGTATCGATCTCAGCTTCTCCTTGTACAATTCGAGACTGGGAGGCTGTCCCACACCAAAGTTGACATGCCACAGCGCCACGGATCTCGTCTTCAGAACCGCACATCCCCTGATATTGCTAGCAGTGTTAAAGTCTCGGTTAACAAACACCATGCGTTTATTGCCTCTTCTTGAACTTGTCCATGCAAGGAGTCGTCGAAGTCATGCCCTCACTGCCATTTAGTGCTCTATCAGCTCTCCGTGCTTTTCTGTCGCCGAAGCGCCCCGCTGGCTCTTCTCTATCTCATTCTTCTGAAGTGTACACCCGGGCTCATCCCTTGATTTTTCAAAATGAAGAAACTTGTTTATATCTTTAAGTTGGAACCCTCCCGGAGGGATAAGCACTTGCGGGGAAAACATGACATGAGCCCCGTAATGTCACCGTGTGCTGAACGTTTCAGCGA
The DNA here is from genome assembly GCF_000091205.1 of Cyanidioschyzon merolae strain 10D. NCBI lineage: Eukaryota > Rhodophyta > Bangiophyceae > Cyanidiales > Cyanidiaceae > Cyanidioschyzon > Cyanidioschyzon merolae. The sequence goes on from NC_010145.1 coordinate 559,188, forward strand.
TTCGCCCCGCAGACAAAGGACTGCTTTGCGGTACCTCTACAGACGTTGAATGCACGAGTGCGTGCATGCTTTGCATCGCCCCACGTCGCCCTAGAACCAGACCCCAGTTCAAGGCTCCCGACAGCGGCAGCGAACGGAACACTAGCCTGCTCAATCCTTGAACAGTTCGCATGCTTTGTTCTGCAAATGTTCAGGTTGAATCGCACGCGAGAAAAGCAGACCTCATTGGGTCCCAGGGTAGCCTGTGGTTGTCACCGATTTTGCAGATGATCGGACTGATCACGCACGAAGCGCAGCGGCACGGTGCGCATCATGATCCATGGTGCGATACACCTCGCCATCATGTCGTCGGTCCGCATCGAACGACTCTGAACGAGTCTAGATGCTTGCTAGCGTTTCTTGCGTACAGCTGCCGACAGGACGAGTCATCGTGTTTCCCGCGCGTGCATGGCTAGACCTGCGTAGCGGTGCCTCTATCAAAGATGGTATCAGAACGGCGTAAGAGCGCACGATTGTTCTCAGGCGCTAGACCGGAGTCCAAGTACGATGCGTTGCTGCGGCCTTCAGACATGTGCAGTCCTGAACCGTCATCGTAACGTCTACGAAAGCATCTCAAACGACCGAATCATGTTTGGTAGTCCATGCTTTGGCATCGCCTTCGACAATATGCTTCGTTTCTAGGTTCTAGGTACGCGCTGCATTACGCACAGCTGCATCCGCTTCTGCTGCGAAAACATGCAGTGCCGTGAACGCGTCGCGGTGCACCGCAACCTGCGTCCCGTGCCTCATCCAACAGATCCTGTGTTTCCTCGTGCTCATCACTCAGACACAGAGTTGCGCTCGAGCGCGCCTGATCCATGCGTTTGGATCGAAGCCAGCCGCTTTTCGAGCAGTCTCGTTTCGTACGAGCGGATCTGGATATCGTTCTTCGGGACTCTGAGCGATGTCAAGCGCTCGTGCACTGGGCATGTCGACCACGATTCTTTTCCCGTCGGTTGGAGAACGCTGGTCAAGCGCAGACCCGCCTCTGCTCCCTTGTGCCGGATGCACGTTGACGCGGACCTTGTCGTCAGCGCCCAGCTGTGGAGGACGCTGTGCCCCGGGCGCCTTAGAAAGCGCCGACTGCTGCGCTCGCGTTCCGCCCCTGCCGGTGTCGTTTCGGAGCGCTGCCTGCAGCCGACGTGTTCGTTCGTGCTCTTCGGCTAGGCGCCTTTGTCGCTCTTCCTCCTCGTCTTCCCGAGCTAGTGCTGCTAGACGAGTCTGCCGTGCTCGCTCATCGGCTGCTAGCTGGGCTGCTTCGGCCTGCTCTCGCTCCTGCCATTTCAGTTGGTTCCGGCGGATCAGTGCTGCGTTCTCCTTGCGGTAAGCGGCGATTCTTTCATTCGTCCGCTCGACATCGATACCGTGCACAAGATTGAAGATGAGCTCTTCGACCATTTCCAGATAGTCCTCGTATTCTTGATCGCTAGTAAAGTCGTCCCGCAACTTGTTGAAATCGCGCAGAATGCGCCGGCGGATCGACTTTTCGCGTTCCAGTTCCTCTTCCAGACGAGACACCCAGTCTGAGGTCTGCTCCGAGCCGCCGACCGAACGCTCCATTTCGCCGCTGTTCACGCAACCCGAACGGACTTTTCTCGTTCCACTGCTTGTTTCAGACGGGAATCCCAGCCCGAAGCCTGAACTGAGCCTGCGGCGCGGCACTTCATACAACCGTCGTTCAGGTAACTGTGTTCGATGGATACCAGCGGTGGGTACGTGCGTACATCGAGGCGTTCGCGTTCCTCACGACGGTGTCCTTGGTGCCTGCATTGTTCGCCACGCTCGTGTCGGCATAGAATGCAACGGATCCGGGAACTCGGGCGCACAGTCTCAAGGATTCAGTGCATTCCATGATGATCAACACCAGCATTTGCCGGTTTGTTCTGTGACTGTTTCCGTTTCCCCCGCGCTTTTCTCAGGCTTGGAAAATACGCAGGACCTGCCTGTCCCGCCAGCTCCATTTTCCGTATACGAAGGATGTTCATTGCTGCATGAAACCCGCGACTTCTCGGCATCTGGATGTTGTCGACGCATTTCATGCACAGGCGTAAGTTGCGGTCTTCATACCGTTTGTCATTTCCATTTTCTTTGTATGCAGCCTCGGTACGCGCTTCGCAGCTGCGACTCTTGGCTGTGTAATGGTGTTCCCGTGTGCGCACCATGACTTGCGGTCCAGGCGCCGTTCCATGAAACGTGAGCGCCTGCTTCATCGCTCGTTACATAAAGTAGACGGGCACAGGAGGCTTTATTCCATGCCTTGCTATGGTTTCGCTTCCGGTGCCATGCCCTATGATCACGGGCTTTCTTCAGGTGAAGTCTTCGACGAGTTCTCTGTCCGCTGCGTGCGCGAGCACACGCTGTTCCCTTCAAGAGAAGATTCGGAGCACGCGATATTGTCCATGATGGAACAAGTATTGAAAGAAAAGCCCAGTCTCGAGATGCGCTCGAGATATTTCCATCCCTCCACGTTCGCTTCGTGCAAAGCGGTAGCGCACGCTCTATTGGAGGCGATCGCTCCAATGAGTGCAGAGCGGGTCCAGGTACATTGCCCATCCAGGCAGAAAAGAGGGGAGCCTCTCGGGAGCATAACGCCCGAGCGGTACCGTGATGCTGATGAATTCAATTTTTTATATATTTATATAGAGAGGATGGCATGTGTTTCGAACGAAATCGAATATTTGACGTGAGACGTTCAGTAAACTCGCGGTACGAGCTTGTGGAAACGCCTCCAAAGAACAACGTTGACTCTATTTTCCTTCTTCCATCCAGCGATGCGGATTGCAGCGCACGCGAGTTGCCATGAAAAGCAGAGAACAAAAACCAGAAGTGCGCGTAACTCGATCTTGTTACGATTAAGGAAAAGAGAACGGAGGAAGCGTGCGCGTATGCATCGGATAATGATATCCTTCATTTTACAAACTATTGCGTCGAGAAACATCTTGATTCCGGTGACGTAACGAATACCAGCAGCATCAAGTCATATGAATCACCCCGAAAACAAAACCGAGAGTTCGGAAGCGACAGATGAGTCACCAAACCCATATTGCCATTCTTCGAATATCGAAGTTGCACATCAAAAGAGAAACGTTCGGAAAAATCGCAAGCCAGGAACGGAGCGCGCAACCCCGAGTTCCATAGTAAAGTGGTAGGTGTGGAGGTCGCTGGCAACCGTTGTCCGCTGCTTGCCACGCTAAGCACTCGCTGATCCATGCGGAGTGAGTGGCCCTTCGACTATGCGTCGGAGGCTGACGCCATGCTCCACCGGATAACGCCGGAGAACTTTGAGAAACTGGTGCGGTTTGCTGCCCGTTTGTTGCGTGTGGGCGAGATCATCGCCTTGCCGACCGACACGGTTTACGGGTTGGCTGCAGCGGCTCGCAACTCGCACGGCATTGAGCTGTTGTACCAGACGAAGCAGCGAGACTTGCGAAAGCCGCTAGCAATTGCAGTTCCTTCGGTAGAGGACGTTTCGGTATACCTGCACACGGAACACTTGCCTCCGGGACTGCTCGAGGCGATCTTGCCGGGGCCACTGACGCTGCTTCTGCGCCAGCGAGAGGACTACGTGGGCATAGACCTTCAAGACGTGCGTATCGACCAATACAGGGGCTGGGAACGAGCCAAGCGGCTGGCGCCGAACCTAAACCTCAGGCGGGACGGTCTACTGGGGGTGCGCGTCCCGGACGCTTCCTTCGCCTGCGCGGTTTCCCGCGAACTCGGTGACCCGCTGGCGTTGACGTCTGCGAATGTCAGCGGTCGTGGAGACTGCGGCAGTGTTGATGAGTTTCGTGCGCTCTGGAGTGCATGCGCTGCAGTATTCGACGGAGGCGCTATGCCGAAACCCGTTATGCCGAGCACCGTCGTGGACCTGAGCGTACCCGGCACATTTCGCATCACACGTGCAGGCTGGATGGCGACAGACCTCGTTCGTATTCTGGAAAATAAATTCGGGCTCACGAACAAGAGCGCGAATACGAGCAACTAGGAGACAAGCTGCACAACTATCGATATCTGTGCTAGAGACAAGACCTCGGGCCTGGCCCAGCGCTGGTATCTGGCACCGAGGGTGGTGCCAGTGGCGCCCGCCCTATCCATGTGCTTCATGCATCGTGCATGGATCTAACACAGCAAGACATTGTGAGAGCGTAAGGCTTTGTCTTCTGGTCGATTCATCGTGGACGACGAGCGCCAATCGTCGAAATACCTACTTGGCCGTAGCGCCTCAACGACACACATGGCTGCGGAGCAAAGCACGCACCCCCAGTGCACTGTTCTCTGCAGGTGCTCTTGTCCACGGCATCGACGCCAAGAACAGCGCTCGCCAAGGCGCCTTGTGTACCTTTAGGGCCGACATCCCGACCAGATATAGAAACTTCCTATCTGGACGGGTGGGCACGTTCGAATCTCCTGTGCTGCAGTGGTCGCCTCCAGCCTCGGCGCTCCAGCGTACGAGCGGTCGCTGCCCAGCAACGCACCGAGGCTCATCGTTGACCACATCGTGCTCCTAGCGATGTTCGCCGAGCGCGTGCCTCAGGAGGGGCGCACTCCAACCTAACAGCGCTGCATTCTGTAGATGCGTATCGGCAATCATTTGAAAGAGTTCCCGGGTGCCGTGGCGTGACCTTTGGAGCCACAGCTCCAGATCCCCACGCATTTCATCGCCCGAGCGATCATACGCGGGCAACGCTCGCATAAGACAGGCATCCTCGAGCTGTGATTGCGTAAGAGTCTGCAGCCCGTCCCGCTGGAGCGCATCATCAAGGCACGCGAGTTCCGTAAAATGTCGTGCAAGCCGCTTCCGCAGCGAACGTGAGAACGATATCGGGAACGCGGGTTGTGCGAACAGCCTGCAGAGGGCGATCAACTCTGGTCGGCTGCACGAGCGCAGAGCACCGTCCAGCGTCTCCGCAGCGATGCTTTCAACACACGGAAAGGTTCCTAGGGCGTTCGCACTCACTTCTGGGTCGGTACGGGTAGCGAGCGCACGCCACAGCACCAGATGGGCCTCAATGTAGCGGATCCCTTGCATCCGCAATTGCATCTGGCGGTCCTCTTCGGTGGTGAATGTTGTCGGTTTAAAGCCCGGTATCGCTTCGGCTAGGACGGGGATCAATGCCGTCGAGATGAGGCTCACGGAGAGCAGCAGGAACGCTCGCAAGCGATCGTGACGGGTCTGAATGAGGAGCAAATGCTCCGGATAGGAGAGCGCCTCGTGGCCTCCTTTCGATAAACGCTTCTCCAGTTGTCCCGCCTGCTTCATATTCCGATACAGTTGTAGAGATCCGCGAGTGTAGGTGCGTGCACCTTCTCGAAATGTCTCCCATGCTCGTTGGAGGCGACGCCACCACGGTGCTGCGCTATCGCGTCCCGCGGGAGTTTGCTGACTCGGCTCTGTAGCCACTGCCTGACTCTTTTTGGCATCTCCCTCTCTGCCGCTTGCTTCACTGAGAAGTACCCGACCAGAAAACTGCCTTTCGGTCCGAACAGGACAGAACAGGCGAGGGTTCCGCAAGGACCAGCGTCCGCTGTATACCAGAGCGAGCGGCCTCCGCTGAACAAGTTCGGCACCGCGTCGAGAGCCACAACCCTCGAAACTGCCCACAACGAGCCCCAGCGCCCACTGATGGACGAACTGCCGTCGCAGCCTTGCCGTCATAGACGAAAAGCGCAAACCCTGGACAACGAGTCGGGGAACGTCAGGGAGACAATCGCTGGGAGCTCGTTTACCGCTGTGGCGGCGAGTCGCTGAGCGCTTCTGCAACGCGGCAGCACTGCTTCGCGTTCAGGCGTCACTGCCAGAAATCGCGGACGCGCTTTCAGGTCGACACCTGTTTGTTTGCCAGAGACTGTCAGGAAGTGAAACCATTTCGGGACGCAAACCTGCTATCCGTCGATGCCGAGACGCAGTCGAACCGCAGCGTTCACTGTCGCTGGCTCCGTGGGGCGTCGCGTGAACGCCCTGCCAACGCGAAAACGTCGTCGACGAACTGCACCAGCGACTGCACCCGAAGCGAGTTCCCGAGCGTTGTTGGTACCCGTGCGACACCTGTCACTATGTGGCTGCGTAAAGCACCCGGACTTCAACCTCGCTAACCTGGAGCAGCGCCTTCGATATCGGTTTTCCCGGTATCCGGAGCTTGCGAAACTAGCTTTCTCGCACCCGGCGAGTTCTAACGGTGACGGACACCAACGCCTGCTGAATAACGAGCGCTTAGAGTTTCTGGGCGACGCAATCTTGAGCGCTGTTGTCGCCGATAGTCTTTACCGACAGTTGCCAGAGGCCCGAGAAGGCGAGCTCTCCGTCATCCGAGCCGCCGTGGTCTCCCGCGACGCCTGTGCCAAGTACTTTGCCAGACTGGGCCTCGAGGAGTTTCTCGAATTCGGCCCGGTTCCACCTCCAGTGTACGAACGCCTTTCACGAACCCAGAATATTCGAGCAAATGCTTTCGAGGCGATCCTAGGGGCGATTTATATCGACGGCGGTTACGAGGCTGCACTGGAGTTCTTTTTGATGCACTTTGCAGAGGATCTCATTCATAAACAGATCCACCCTGTGCCAAACTATAAAAGCGTGTTGCAGGAATGGGCGAGTCAGCAAAAGGAAGTTGTCACGGAACTACCTTCGTACGAGATTTTGAAGAAGAGCGGTGCAGCGCACAGTCCGCATTTCGATGTTCGCGTTTGCATGCGCGTACGCGGCGCTCCGGAGCCCATTGAGTGCCACGGGAGCGGACGCAGCAGGAAACAAGCGGAACAAGTCGCTGCTAAAGCGCTGCTTCAATTGATGGGTGTCCCGATAGACAGAAACGAACCCAGGGACAGTCAACATGAAGCTCCGTCAGCGCTCGTCGAAGCAACAGCGCCTCTGCTCGGGTCTGCGGCTGGCACCATGCATCCATCGCGCTTGTCGCACAGCAATGGTCAGCAGACGTCCAGCGCTCGAGAACAACGCGTGCTCTGGGACGGTCGTCAGCGTCGCCAGTCGATCGACGACGTTCGTCGGTCCACGGATTTAGAGATGGTCATTCCAGCGGCGTACGGAGGAGCGGCAGCCTCCTTGGCCACGGTATGTCAATGGATTGCTGATGCGTATACGGTGCCGGTGGCAATGGCGTGTTTGTCTCACTTTGCGCTCACGGGAAGCATTGCCGCCAACCAGACCTGGATGCAACACCCACTCATTCCGCAGCTCTTCTGGGCTGTCGTGCTGGATCGGAGTCTGCTGACGCTGGCAGACGATGCACCGGTGGAGACGGTACAAGAGATGCTGCCTTCGGGGCAACGCATGATACGAGTCTACAGTTCGTCGGACGCTGGGGATGGTGCACTTCAGCTGGACCCGCTTGCACCGGGAGCAGAATCGGCGAACTTTTTCGTTGCTCGTCGCCTGGTGGTGCCGCGCTCGGAGAAGACCTTGTCCATGGGAATGTTTGTTCGATTTCAGGGGTGTCTCGTTCCGCAGCGGAACGATTTCGAAACGGATTTTATTAGCGATGACATCACGCAGGCTTGGCTAACGGCGCTCGTAGCGACTGTGGCGCTCATGTTCGTCAACGAGTCGTCGTCGGCATCGGAGACGGCGGAGCGCACGGAGCCGACGGTACCGCATTCGCACTGGACGGGCACGTTCGTACGAGAAGCAGTGCAGGAATGGAGCGATGCGCCTGGGCAGCGCGCTTTGGCGCGATTACGGCTGGCGTGCTCGCGCATCCTTCAAGAGCTGAGCGGATACGGGTTGTTGCGCTGGAATCGTCGGAACACGGTTCTCTCGTTGCATGCATCATTGTTGTTGCAATTTGCGAGGACCTGGTTATTGATTTGAATGAAGCGATGCGTTGCACGGCGCGTAGGGTTCGGTGGGGTTTCGGCTTCTCCCTGTGGATGCAGGCACATTCTTGCTGTTCTCGATTTCCGTTGCGATGCGGTAGAGATGTGGACGCATTACGTGTGGCTTGTGGGCCTGCGCTACACACCGGGTAGAGAAGCGCACCGGGCTACATCGGGCGAGCGCGGCTTGATCAACGAAGATGCAGGTGTTTTGCTGGCAAGTGCACGGTATGTTCAGCTGGTGTCCCGTACGCTTTGCGTCTGCAGGTGGGCGCGTTGCCAAGGCAGCAGCCAGCATTGGTGATCAGTAGCTTTGCCGGCCTCTGGGCACCGTCTCGCCGTGTCGCTGGGTGCATCTGGTGTATAGGTCCAGCAGCTTGTTCAATGGATTTGTCTAGCACGCCCAGCATTCGTAACGACTGCTGCGGCGCTATACGCTCTGACGAGAAACTGCAGGGCACTGCAGAAGCCGAAACAGATCGTTAGCATACGGGGCACCCCTGCGACCTCGCGTAAGGGTGTATCCTGCTCGCGCGTACGGACCAAGAGGTTTTCCGGGGACGCGCATCTGATGTTGAATTGGCTGCGAATCGTCCCGAATGCAAGTGCGACTCCGAATGTAAAGTTCGATATACCAGGCGTGCGTGGTATCGGCCGCTCGAAGTAGCTGCTAACGCCCGCTCGCTAAACCCCATTCGTGCAGCATGCAGCGAATCCTTTGCGCTTTTCTTGTCCAGGTGTAGTTTCTCCATCATCAGAATCAACCGCACAACCTGTAGAATCTCGCATCACAGTCCAACATGATCATCAGTCAAAATTCGAGGGACCTGCCACGATTCATGCGGCGTCCAGATGAGCGGGAACGTGTGATTCGCACGTGCTGGTGCCGTCTAGCCTGCAGGTTATATTCCGCGCCGCTCGATGCAGTGAAAGAAATGTGCATTGGGTTCTCGTCCAAAAGGGAAAGGTCGGCTTCGAACACGCCACAACAACAATACGAACAACAGAGCCGCATGAGATCCCTCTGCAGCGCAAGTTCTCGCGTCCTTTCGTGATCAGCGCCAGCGTACCGACACCTGCCCACATGGAATCAGACATGCGCGGTGACGCTGAGGCCATGAAAACTACCACGGAACGCGTCCGGCAAAAGTGGTGTGCGCTTGAACCCTATGCAGAGGCGCTACGACCGCTCCTCTGCAGAGCGAGAGTAGAAAAGGATTGATGTAAAAAGTTCGCATTGGCTGCGGCTTTGGCACTCTCTCGACCAAAATCACACGAACCCACGCAGCGACAAGAAACACAGGGCGGTGAGCGCGGCGGATACCGGAACGGTAACAAACCAACTAAGGAGAATGTTCAGCAGGACACGGCGATTCACGGAGCCACGACCCGTCGCCAGTCCCATCGCCACAATGGATCCAATGAGCGTGTGTGTTGTCGACACGGGCATGCCGATCTGCGTGGCCATGAGCACCGTCAACGCTGTGGATAGCTCGACACAAAAGCCTCTCGTCGGTACAAGGTGCGTGATCTTCTTGCCTACAGTGTCCATCACGGGACGTCCCCAGACGCCGAGTCCGAACGAGATTCCGAGTCCTCCAAGAACCAGCGCCCACGGCGGTACCAGTACTTCACCGGAGACCGCAGCGCTGCCGCCACTGCGATACACCGCTAAGATGCTCGCAAAGGGACCGATGGCATTCGAGACATCATTGGACCCGTGGCTGAAACTCACAAAACACGCCGTAAGCAGCTGAAGAATCGAGAACACCTGTTCAATAATGTCATGCTGACGCTTCCGAGCATACGTTGTCAGACTCAAAGACGTTGACGACATCACGATATCCATGGTCGTTGGCACGTATTCACAGGTTGGCAAGAGCTGGATATCCTCACTCCAGTGCGCTCCTGACGAATACTCATCTTCATTTGTGCTCTCCTCGTTCGCTTGAAGCGCACCGAATGCGGCTAGCGCGACTGCGGCGGCCTCACTGGCGTCAATTTTACGCCCATTGCCGCGAATATTCTCCCGTGGGATGCTTCTCCGCACAAACTGTTTGCTGTGGATGAAGCTCGTCAGAGCGCCGGAAACTCCAGCCCCCAGCGCAGCCACACCGAAGGAGCTCGCAACAGCCTGAAACAATGTCCATCCTGTCGAATGCTCACTCTCCAGTTGCAAGAATAGAGTCAGGATGAAGAGCATCGAGCCGCACAACGTCGGCAGCCAGCGACGCATCGCTCGAGTCGGACGCGGCGCATCGATGATCGTTTGCCGGATGAACCGGAATAGCAGCCATGCCACAACGCCGCCCATCAACGGCGAAATGATCCAGCTCAGAACGATACGTAGAACTGCTTCCCACTGGATTTTCCAGCCAGAAATCATGCCGAGGCCAATAAGTGAGCCCACAACCGAGTGTGTCGATGACACTGGCAAGCCGTAGCGAGTAGCTAGACCCAGCCACATGGTGCATCCCACTAACACACAGAGCATTCCCAACATGTAGAGAGATGGCGAAGTTGCAACAGCACCAGATATGGACACTACTCCTGTAGATATGGTCTTGGTGACTGTCGAACCAAATAGGACAGCACCAGCGAACTCGCAAACAGCGCCTATGGCAAGCGCCTTGCCAATAGATACCGCCCCGGTTCCTACTGATGTGCCAAGGGCATTGGCCACGTCATTTGCTCCAAGCGCTGCAGAGAGTAAGAACGCTATGCAAAGCGATAAGCAAACAAGCACAAAAGGCGACAAAATGTGACCGGATAGAGTACCGGCAGCTGCACTGGCAGCATCCGCCACAAGCGAGGCGTTTAAACGGAAACCACGCTGCGTCGTCTGCCGCGGTGCGGTCCAGCGAGCACGTTCCCGCAACGACTCTCGCACTCGCAGCCATGTCGGTGACAATTGAGCTGCTCTGATACCATAATTTCTACAAGAAAAGCACGAAATGGAAGAACGATGAGCGCGAGTCGACCCCGAAAGCTCGCTCCTAACTGCAAGGCGACCAGGATGCACAGGCAAACAAAGCGCCCTCTGAGCTGGTCCACTGACCACGTATGCCAGGTGAGGCGGTCGCCCGCCGCATTTACCCGGTCTCATGGACACCTGTAAGCGCCTATAGTTACCGCAAACGTCACGAATCGCGCCTAGGCCCCTTTGGTGACACACAGCCAAACGCTTGTCCTTTTGCACGGAGCACGCACGAGACACGCATGTATGCACGCAAGCACTGCACGCACGCACGCACGCACGCACTGCGCGCAGGACGCTCGTACCACTGCCTGACGCTTTGGGTGGCGCTCGATTCGCGCGCGATGAGGCACCCATCGTTCCATCTACTTCCAAGTTCCATAACCCATACTTCTTCTCGGATATTCTTGTTGCTTCACGTCTTGTTTTGTGCAGCGAGTGCTTGCAGTGAGCTCCCACGATAGCACCTATATCATCGGTGCGGTCGTTGCACAGAAGCAGGACGGGTTTGTCGTACCACAGATGGCGTCGGCACGAGCGGGTAGACTGATACCCACGCACAGGCGCCTCGCAGTGTTTTTTGACCGGCCCTCTGCTATCGGTAGTAATGCTTGTCCGTGCACGTTTCGAGTCTGAGAGTCTGTCCCATTAAGTAAGATGGCCTAATTTCGTCAGCACTCGTCTTCATCCCCACACATCGTCTGATATTCATGGCGGTGGTGACGTCTCGGTTCACGAACGCTATTCGTGCATTGACACTGATTGAACGCACCAATGCAATGATTGCTAGAACTCGCGTACCCAGCGCCACTGACGCCTTGTTGTCGCCCCATTCTACAAATACCTTTTCTCGTGTCTTGCCCTTCTTCTACTTTTCATCGTCATTTGCGCTTCTTCGGTCTATTGTCGGTGGGAAGAGGCTTTTTTCGTTTTCTTCCTGCAACCGGCGATGGTGGCCCTCCTGGATCCCCGACTACCATGTGCGTACGTTTTCCTTGGATTTTTTTTGTTTCATCAAATGAAGACACTTCGAATGCATCCGCTATACACCGCGAAAAAGCATTTGATGACATACACATTGACCTGGAACTCCATTTATGTGAAGGACTGTAATGATGGCGCTGTCGTGGCGAACGCTTTGCTTGACTATGCGATGCGCAGCGTCAGCATGCTCACCGGTACGTCATCGACCGCCGTAGCAGTGGCTGCTGTATCAGAGCGTCCTGGAAACAACAAGGCGCTTCTGCTGGCCTCGTTCTCGAGCCGCATTTTGTGTCCCGGACGTATGGTGCCTGCAAGCAACAGTCGTTTACGTTGAGACTATCTGCCCATAGATGCCGACTGTCTAGACTCAAAGCTCGGCTAGGGCGCAAGTCCCATGAAACTCGCTGCTCTCTTGCGCCTTGTCCTCTTTGCGAGGCGCTGGATTGCCAGTCGCCGTCGTTCCACACTCAATTACAAGCGTCTCGAATGATGCGGGCAAGCGCTACGACTCAAATGGACTACAGTTCCGTAACTGGGTGACTCGCATGCCGGTATTCGACACGCGTTAGATACAGGTGCTCAGGGATGCCCCGAGCATGACCCCTTCAATACATCACGTGACGAATGCATTGAAGAAGAATTCTTTCGATTATTCCCCAGTAGACATGAGCATGTCGTCTCCAGCCGAACCTTTCGCTCACTCACCATTTGCTCCGATGCAATTCACGTCATGCTCGGATGTGTATATGCATTCCAGCACATGTCCAATTCGTGGCGTTATTAGATTTTATTCCAGTTTAAACAGAATCTTTCCCTTACGATCCGGGGCAAACTGTGCCCGAAAAGCGTCCTCATACTTTTCGAGTGTATATTCTTGCTCCACTTGCGGCCGCATTTCACCTTTGCGAATCATATCAAGTACTTCCTCGAAAATCGTCTGCTTCTGCTTCTTCAGCCAAGTTGCGAGCCAGAAACCGCGGACAACGATGCCCTTAAAGATCAGATCACTGTTCATGACACACGTCGGTTTGCCGCTCTGCAAGCCGTACCCGACGAAAAGGCCGCCCGGGGAGAGCGCTGCCAGCGCAGCCGAGCCCATCTCGCCGCCAACAGCGTCAACGACGGCAGCGAGCCCGCGTCCATTCGTTATCGCGTTGAGACGCTCGGCGAGGTTCGGCTCCTCGCCAAAAACGATCACCTCGTCTGCCCCGAGCTGTTTCAGTTCCGCAACAGATGCTTTCGATCGCACAAAGTTCACCGTGCACAAGCCCCGCTTTTTCGCCAGCTGGATGAACATACGACCGAGAGTCGAGTTCGCCGCTGTCTGTCCGATCCACGGGTTGCCGTGAACCGGCGCCTCCGCTTCGATCTGCTCCAACATGCCAACCACGGTCAGCGGGTTCACTATCAATTGAGCGGCCTCTTTATCACCGATATCCTGTGGTACTTTGATACAGAGGTTTTCGTCCACCACGAGGTACTGTTGCCAGCAGCCCGAGCGATCCAAAAGTGTTGGAATCACACGCGTCCCGACAGGAAGCGAGGTCGCTGGACCTTGCGCCACAACTTCTCCGACACCCTCGAGGCCGCCAACAAACCCAGGACGACGTTCGCGCACTGCGGCTACCCCAGGGTACACGCCTTGGACGACAAACACGTCGGCAGGGTTGAGGCACGCATACCGCATCTTCACGAGCACCTGACCCGGACCAGGCTTCGGGACAGAAGCAGTGGTGTTCAACCTAAGTGCTCCCTTCAGCGGATCGCCAAAACTTACAATTTCCAGAGCTTTCTGCGTTGACGGTATATGTGTTGCCATAGAGTTTGCAAATCGGTTGCGTCTTCCAGCAACGACACCGCCAGGCCTGTGTCTGGAATCAATTTTGGGGCAGGGAGTGCGCACATCAGGCTGGCCGCGTCCACCCGCCACACCTGGACCCGTGCCGCGGTATGCGAAAGAATCTGGACTGTGGGAGGCAGCGTGCATTCGTCAACTTTTTCAATCAGTTGAGCGCCTTGAAGGAGGATCAAAGTCAGAGGCTCGTAGTAGCGTACGGAGCAGGGCGCTGGAAGACCCATAAAGGGACGAGGCCAGCTCCAACGACAAGAATGTATGAGGCGTGCACACGGCGTTTCGTTACGATACCGATAGATGAGTTCCGAATATCCTATACACACCATGAACTGGGATGCACACTTCAGAGGGTCGAGATGGAAACGTGCCAACGGAGCCCTGAGGATATAAAAAAGCACGGACCGCTGACGGAAGAGCAAATGGAAAGGAGGGCGAAAGTTCGTGGACAACTTGCACTAGTGAGTACAACCTATGATAGTAAGAAACGTATGGAGTTCGTGAATCGTGACTTTAATCCTGCTATCAATATAAGGAAATGTGCGGTGCTGGAGACGAGACCTCCAGAGTAGACAAGACAGAATTTTACTGGACAACCTCTCAAGATTGAACCATATGAGAAAAAGTTTGAAGCAGTAGTGAGTGGCCGGTCGAAAAAGGCCGGGAAGCGTCTGTACGTCAGTTGGAGCCTTCTCGTCCAGGGCGGGTTTTTCGCCACTACTGTATACCGCTGGCGACGTTCGACTTTAGAACGGCGTTTACTTTTGGTGAAATGAACCGCTTTACACGCTCTCTTCTTCAGAGTGTCTACGCTATACCGCAAACCGGCTTGTCGAGGTGCTGTTTTGGGAGCTGGTCGTCGCGAGCTGTGCTGGACGCTGGCCAACGCGTCAGTGCGAGTCTGCTGGGCACCAGGCAGGAGCTCCGTCTAACGCAACAGCGGGAGCAGCGCGTTCTCCGGCACTCGTTCTCGACGCAATTGAACCCTGGTGGAACAGAGCGCGCGCAGCGGTCGCTCGAGTCCCTTCTGGATCGCCCAGCGCAAGTGCTGTTCCTGACGGAGCTCTGGAGAGGCCTTGGGAACCTGCTCGACATATTCTTCGACCCAAAAGCGATGTACACCATCAACTATCCCCAGGAAAAAACTCCTGTCTCACCGAGGTTTCGGGGTGAGCACGCCTTGCGACGTTACCCAACTGGCGAGGAGCGCTGCATCGCCTGCAGTCTGTGCTCCGCGGCGTGTCCGGCACTGGCGATCACCATCGAGGCAGAGCCCCGACCAGACGGCTCCCGGCGAACAACGCGCTACGATATTGACGGCTCCAAGTGCATTTACTGTGGGTTATGTCAGGAAGCGTGCCCCGTCGACGCAATTGTGGAGTCCCCTACGCTCGAGAGCGCCGTAGAAACCCACGAGGAGCTGCTCTGGAACAAGGAGAAGCTTCTCTCAAACGGCGATCGATGGGAGCCCGAGCTCGCCCGAGCTATCGAGGCAGATGCCCCGTATCGCTGAACGCGGTGGAGCGGCCACCTGGCGACTCCTGAACACGCACCCGAGTGTTTGCTGCTCGCCATGCATTGCGATGGCTGCATCCGATTCGACGGGAGTCTGCATCCGCAGTGCACTGCAACGACCGCTTGTAGCGACCAGTACCGATATCATTCGCAGACAGGAACAGGGACACGTCGCGGCATCTACAGCTTAGTCGCGGTCACTGTGTCGCTTCGGGACGATGCGGGCGTATCGCGATCCTGCTTGCCAAGTTGTAAAGATGCACGCGAATTATGTCGCGTGAAGCGCGGCAGCAGCCTCGGATTCCTCCTTCAACAAGAGCGAGCGTTATCAACTGCTGTGCGCGGGGTTCATCGGAAGCCGCACGTGTCCCGTGACAGTTCCAAGTCGTTTGGTACCCGAAACCAACGACCTCGGAGCGCGTCTGTTGACGGGCGATTTCGCTCCGCCACGCAGCAGCACTGATGGTATCTTGTCCGTTGTGCGCGGTGGACGGACACCCAGGCACAGCGCTCAAGCAGTGCTGGTAAGCACGATACCTTGCAGGCGTCTGTATGGTACTCCTGCGCACTGGGGCTCGTGCTCAGCTGCAGGCGTTCCGCACCAGTCGTTGGCCCGCAAGAATGCCACTCAGTACGTTTCATCCTCGGATGTGTCGATCGACCTGCTCTCGCCAACGACCAAGGATCGCGTTCTGGGAGGCGACTTGCGTCTCCAGGCTCGCTGCGGATGCATTGCGAGGAGCTGGTAAACGTCATGCGTCAAGCGCTGCCGCGCGATACCCAGCGTCGTTCCGCCCATCATCACAGCTAGCACAGCAAGAAGCATCAGGCACGCGACGCTCTTATAGGAAATCGAATCCATGAAACCATTCACGGCCTCGGCGAGTGTCTCCATGATCAAGCTCGCCCTATTCATGACGAGCTGCGTCGGTGTCTGACCTGCGCACCGTTCCCAGCTTTGGCACTGTTCCCGCATGTGCGGAACAACCTGTGCATCATCGAAACAACGATTCATTTGAAAACTTCGTTGGCACTGCTCGATGTGCCGAGCTGCCTGTGTGTACTGATGCGCCACTTTTCGCGAAACGTCCGTGTAAAAGCTGCGTCCGAAAAACACGAACACGAAGAGCAACACAGTGAGCAGGACTATGTTTAGCGCCAGCTGCACGTATCCAACGACAACATACGGCCAGTAGACTTGCTCGACGAGGGCCAGCACGGAAGGCTCGCGAGTCGGCCTTGCTTGCGACGTGCAGGGGTCGCGTCGACGGCCTGCAAGACTTCGCTCACCCGGATACGAGGCAGGAGGAGTCAGCGTGCTTCGTGCACCGGAGCTGTTGAGGCGTTCCACTGGTACTTGATCTGGTTCACGGCTCGAAAAGGGACGTAACGCAACGTCTTTTAAAACTGGGTTAGCGTTGGGGAAAACGCCCTGCTCAACCAGCCCAACCGTTCTTCGCGGAGTGCTGATTACTCCAGCCGCAAGGCCGTACTCATCGACCAGAGTTTCGTCTCGGTAGGTTGCATCTTCATCAACATCCATCCGCTCCGTCATTGTTCCCGCTGCGTTTCGACCTGTCCAAGCCCAAGTCGCGTAACAACCCGGTAGACGTCGCAGGGCGAGCAACTCGCAGTCCAGCGTTTCCTGTGGCTGCATCTCGCAGGGTGCAGGCGATGCGCTGCTCTGCAAAGCGTTCTTCTCATCGGGTTGAATCGACGAATCTATTCTCAGCGGTATGGAGTGATGGATACCATTATTTTTCACGACTTGTGTATAGGGAAACAGTCCTTGGTGTATACATCATGTGCTACGGCCCTGCCGCATCGCTGAATCTTTCGATATGAATGCTTTATCCAGATGAGAATCCAATGATCTTTCTCATGGCCAGTGAGTTTTCATCAAGAATCTGTAGCATTTCAGCACCAAGCAGCAGTGAGTGCGAAACGATATCCTCGAAAACATCGCCGGTGACGTCCTTTCCATGGTCTGAAAGCATGAGATGGTTCCCAGTATTGATCGAGGAGTTCGTGCCTCGGTAAAGGAAAGTGATGGCGCGCAATGTTGCTGGTGGAATCATCCTATAGCAAGCACATCATCTTCGATTTCGACGCCATCTAAAGTTTGCTCTGGTTACCCTACACCAGCCTGTACATGCCTCTCTGTTTCTCCACCGGTTTGACGACGAACGTTTGCTCTTTATGGGTGTGGCTCTTCCTAAACGCATCGATAGGAAACCTGCAGAATCCATTCCAGCGTTCGTCGTACGCTGTCGTCGAAGGAGCGCATGTTCAGAGGTTGCGCACGACAGCACGCCCAGCGCCCGAGGCTAACAATACAATGCGATGCTTGTCGTCTGTCGTTCCCGTTCCCAGCTTATTGAACGGGTTGGTTAACGCACGAGCCCTGCGCCGTGCAACGGAAACCATTGGCGACACCAATACGTTCTTACGATCGTTCGTCAGATATCACCCGTATGCGCCATTTGGACGCTCCTATACCCTCTCCGAATGAAGAGTACCAGGCATTCCCCTGCTTGATGCAATCCTCAGATGGCTGGTACATATGCGGCCGCGGTCATACAATCTGTACCCGCACCTCCTGGCGTCCGTGATACCCGGCTCTTGATACCAACCAGCCTTTAAATATGCAGAACCGCTTCATCTGTCTTCCGTCCAGTTTTTTGATTCCGCTCTCTTGATTTGGAGGTACCGCATCAGCTAATACGCAATGAAACAAGGGATGCGAGCACACAAACCAGTCTCGCTCTTCATCTACTTTGACAGTCGAAAATGCTTCTCGTTGCTCGACAAAGGCTGAGGTTTCATAACGGGCATGCGGATGCGTATTCCGCTGGTCACAGTCATTCCTGAAAACTTGTTTCTAATTCCTCCAGGCAACTGAAAAACCTTGAACGAGCTCCGCTTCTGCCCAACTCGACGTTCAACGATTCCTATGTACTTGCTCGCAGAGACGGGCAATAGCTCACTGAGGAGACCATGCATAACAAAAGCGTCCGCGGTGGTAGGTCTTGATCTTGAATACGAGTGTTCTATAGAGTAGACGCTTCAGAAGGCGAGCGCGCTCGGATTCCAGAAGCGGACCCCGTTTGCTCTAGAGTTCTCTGTTCTGAAACATGTATTAGCGAGAGACGAATGCAAGGTCGGCAGTTGTCAAGTTTCAACGAATGTTTTAGATACGACATCCATCGGTGCACGGCCGAGAGCAACACAGCGGGCTTGGATGATCAGAGGCGACTATCTCACTCTCGTTACGACGTCCTTTCCGACCCTGTTACAGAGTCGATTTCTTCCGTCATCAACGGCTGGCTATTTGGTGGCATCAGCACCTCAGGACTGTAGTTTCCAAGTCCGCACTTTTCTAGGCCAGTGCGGAGAGCGTGCAGAACCCGCAGTACGCGCTTCAAGGAACGTTCGAGATCGATCCTCATATGGTGATGGAGGTTGATTTGATACTTTTGGCACCTGCGTTGGGCATATGACGATCGCAGATGTGGCACGGGAACGCGTCAAACCATACTGAAAAGCGCCTCTGCAAATCTCTGATACTGCGATCAGGCCGTATTCCAGCCTCTGTGCGGAACATCAGCAGCGTCTTCACACCAAGGTCTGACTGAGAAGTTCTGGGGGAATGCGGACAGCTGCCCGCCCCACGTCCGAAACTCATACAAAAATCAGCTTCTCGAGATGCTTCAAGGCGTGAGAAGCTGGGCGAGGCCTCTGTGGGTAATAAGACGCGTGATCAACAATGCCATGCCGCATATAGCGTTGTCCCGAATGCGAACGACTCGTCAATGGATCCGTGAACGTCGAAATGACGTCTGGCAACGAATGACAGTTTTGAATGCATTGAACCAAGCAGAATAGGCTCGCAGCCGCGTCCACCTTGACAGTTTGGGAGGCATGGAAAGCGACGTCTTCTAGCGGCAGGACAGAAGAATGTGGGCGGTAGACGCCAAGAAGAGTGCTTCGAGGAAGCATGAGGTGTTGCGCGATCCTGTACATCTGGTGAGTTTTAGGCTAACGCATGATATAAATCACGCCCCGGCTGATGTTATCGTCTTTATCACTTGTCGCTGCTTTACAAATAGCAGTTTGGAACCCGTTGAGCACCCAAATACACGTCTCCCATCTGTCTCGAACAAAGTCTCATCGAACGAGACGAATACCCGTCAATCATGGGTGAAGCTTTCGGATCTCAATACGATATCGAGTTTAGATTATCCAACGCACGACAGCCTCCCGTAGACGCGTACCCGTTTCTTTCATCATCCTCGTCTCTTCGCCAACGCTCGTATCAAAGGTGCGAAAACCTCAAATCCTGTCGCGTCTTGCATAGTATTTCATAAAGAGCACATGGTTTCGGATGGAAACGTGTCGAGATAGTCCTGGAGATGGCGTTGGATAAGCTCCGTGTATGGTAAAGGTCGTTCAGGATTGGGACAACGAGACCGGCGGTTCATCCGCCTGGTCACTCCTGAATAACAGATTTGTACCATTGACGTCTTTTCTTTCGCAATACAGAACTGAGGGCATGAAATGTTCCCGCGACATTTCTCCAACCTATGGGGTACAATCCGTTTATTGAATGCCTATGAAGAGAGCGAAAAAGAACAAAGAAGCGCGCTGCTACAAGTGCTCCAGAATTGACTCCTCTGTGTATAACAGAATCGCACCGCTTTGGAGGACAAACTGCACAGCCGACGTTATCCTCGCGCCCACACGGTTCCTCAAGAAGCCGCACCTGATTGAGGGACGACGAGTCTACCACACATTCGGGTTCTGGCTCGCTGAAACCCATCACATACTAGAATGGAAACCGTCCATCAAGCTAGCTCGGGAGTGCAATCTAAAGTTTGAATCTCGTCCCGTCGTCATCAGCACCGTCATTTACGGGCTTTTTGTGTGGCTGCTTCTGTTTTCTCTGTTCTATCTCGCGCTTGGGATACACCGGTCACTCCATTCCCGCTGGCTCGATTTTCAGCAGGCGGGCAATGTAGAATACAGCGTCCAAGTCCCTATTGCACAGCTTACGACTGTTGCCGACGCATTTGATGCACAGACAGGAGTTGCGATCTGCGCTTCGCTTCCTACGTTCATCACCTTTGGGTACAGCGTCGGTGCGAGCCTCCGCAGCGATATCACTCGCTTGTGGTCATGTGTTACCGCACAGGTCCACTACAGCTCCTCTTCATCCGAGAGCCTCCTGGCGGCGAATGAACACTTGCCTCATCGCTTGGTACATGCTCTTGACAAAAAAGGAAGGCTAAACTCGATGCCGTTCTCCGTTTCCGCACCCGGCGCCCTACGCTTTGATCACGGGCTCCGTCTGGGCGACCTCCCTGGTGAGTAGTCTGTCCGCAGCATGTACGAGCACGCGCTGCTCTACTCATTAGGGCATTAGCGGAAGGCGATGTTCTTCGTGATCAGACGAGGGCTAGATGGCAGATCCAAGCTGGAGGACAAATCGCGAAATTTCTACCCGAATATGCCGCCGTCCGGCAAATCGGTTACACAGGCCCAATAGAGGCGATCGCTGCGATGACAGAAATCCACGATCAAGATCATTTTCCACGCAAGCACAAGAGCCAGGAGTCTGTGCGAGCGGATCTCGTTCGAGACATCATGCTGCTGTTGAATGTCGTATCAGAGATGTACACAAAAGAACCACACATACATGTAGAGCGGATCCATCTACGACGTGAAAAGTTCAGTGAACTTTCGGCATGAGCTTCTGCGAAAACTCTATAACGGCCGACGTCGAGATGATGTCGTCGTCAATACAGCAGCACGACTTGCTGCGCCCGCGATTTGCTTTCAACAAGAACTTCAGCAAACTTGCAGAATGTGCGGTCCCAGTATGCTATATGTAAGGCATGGAGCAGAGTGGCGGCTTGCGCCCACGACTTGATGATCAAATCGTTCATTGTACGTACCGTTGATCGAGTGTATCGCGAATCATCTCAAATCCGGTGACTCAACAGGTTCTAATCGAAAAGTATCGAAGCAGTCACTCCGAAAACACAACTTGGATCCGAACTTCAGGTATAAAATCGGATACCTCTGTTGCTGCACTTCGAATGTCAACGCTGTATATCTACGACAGGGGTCGGGGGAAACGATAAACAGGAACCGATCGCGTATTTCTGTGCTCCATTTTCATTTTTCTCCGTAGAGGTGTAGGATCAGGAATCGTGGTCAAAACACCTCTAGTGCGTGAACATTACGAGTCCGTAGCAAAGTGACCGTAGCGCTTCAAGAGTCTCGATCCCAGTCCACCAGCCTCAGCGCAGTGTCCCCCGAAAGCACGGGCTTGGCCCAGCGATCCTCGTGATGTACGGCCTGCTTCAGCGCCTACTGTGCCGCCGGACACCCCGACCCCGACACACGCACCATCTTGAAACCAAAAGCGTAGCGGTGCGTTGCAGCTGTTGGATCCCAAGCGGCAACCGGACACGGAACGCGAGGCGTTTCAGATGACATGACGCAAATCGCAATTTGAATCGCATCGGAGTTAAAACAAAGCTTCAGCAGTTGCCTGGTAGTGCGCTGTCGTACAACTGGGCTGCAACGGATCCGCAGCTGACTTTTGAACGTTCTGGATGGGTCAGTGTGTAAGTGGCGCTTACAATCATGAAGACGACAGCTTCGTATCCATGAGGCAGCTCCTGGAGCGATACGGGAAGTATCTCTACGAGGCACGGCCGGATCCCACTATTCAGGATATTGTGTTGTTCTGCAAAGTTTGTAAAGTTCTACCCAGTTTGAGAATAATCTTTGAAATCCCCGTAAGCACTGGGAGAGACGTTTGGACACAAGAGACATCAAAGTCGTTTTCTGGAAGGCCACGACGAAGACGTGCACTGGCAGATGAGGAAACCGAGGTATGGATAGATGAAAACGAGCACGTCGAGACTTGTACCCGGCCCGGAGGAAAAAGCGCACGACTCTCCTTCGATTCGAACCACGCAAACAACACACCGTTGTTCCGTCGCGTGCGGGCAGAGCTTCGTGGTCTCTGCTTCGAGGCGCGTACAAGCTGGGTGGCCACGCAGATGCATCACGTCCTGACGCAATTGCTTCCTTCTCAGATGATGGCACAGCTATGGATCTCAGCATACAAATTAGATGGATCTGTGGTTGCGGACGTTCTCAGGCTCGAAGACCGATTGCATATAAACAGAACGCTGCTCGTTACTGGTTGGGGATGCCTGCACCCCAGTATGCGAAAAGAACGAATTCTGGAGGAGCTCGAAGGATATGCGAGGCGGCATCGATGCGGAATCTGGGCGTTCCCGAAAGAGACGAAATCGTTCAACAGCACGCCCCGCAAGCACGTCCCCAGATCACGTTGTCGATCCCTAGCAGAAAGTCAGCATCGAGCACATTTATACGCATGTGAGCAATAAAACGAGAATCGTTCTACAACTATGCAGGGTAAACATATATGTATCCATTCACAGACATCTCCCAGCCTATTTTGAACAAGCGCATGCTACCGGTTTCAGTGTTTATCCATGCAGATTTCGAGCCTGAGAGGCTGCTCCACAAAGTGAGATCGCGTCAGCACCTCGGATCTCGTCGTCAGCATCGCATATCGTTTGATATTGATTGCGGAATTGAAGTCTCGGGCCACGACCTTCATGCGTTTATCACCTTTGCTGGAACCCATCCATCCTACGATTCCTGTAACTCACACCCTCTGTGCCACTACAGTCTCGTCATCGCCCCATCGATCAGATATCTTTTCTCATCTATCTCCGTTTGGTTCTTCTTCCTCTTGTTCTTCGTTATTTGCACCTCTATGTTCGACGTTTGGCGCCAAGATGTATTTTCAGGTTTTTTCCCGGGAAACCGGCGATGATGACCCTCCTGGATCCCTGACTACCATGTCCATGTCTTTTGCTTGGATTTTTTACTTGCTCAAATGAACGCACTTCGAATGCATCAGCTACAAACCGCGAAAAAGCATTTGATGACATGCACCTGGATGTGGAATGCATTTGGCGTCTCTGAGCATGTAATACGATCTTTGTCTGGGATTTGTTGGCGGCCTTTACCCCTGCTTGGGGCTGCCAAGCCGAGTATGTCTATATATGTAGGTCTTTTTGCGGTCACGGTAGTGCTAGGCATCGTGTTGATCTTTTCCAAGGGCGTGCTGCTCAGTTCCGCGAACTTGTCGCGGCGCTCGTGCTTCGCACGGGAAGCTGAGCGTCGCCGAACGCAGTGCAGCAGCCCAAACAAGCGTGTTTTTGAGGAGCTCTGGGCAAGGAGACCTTTCGAAGAGCTGCGCATCGGAGCTGATCAGCCGTTGCACTTGCTGGTCGTGCTAGGATCCGGCGGGCACACAACAGAGATGCATAGGCTTCTCAGTCGTGACGGCGGCTTGCTCAGCGAGCGCTGGGTCGACGCCCCCGTCTGGGTGACGTTTGTATATGCAAAGACTGACAAACGCACCCCTCGTTGGATAGAGCGTTTTCAGAGTGACCTTCCTCCAGGCTTTCGCGTTCTGAACTGGGTGGCAGTGCCTCGCGCTCGTGAAGTTGGTCAGTCATGGATAACAAGTGTATTCACCAGCATCCACGCTTGTGCCAGTGCGGCGGGGTTGTTTCTTTCCAGCCACTCACTGGCAACGAACGATCGCATGCGAGCACCAGCACCTAATGTCGTACTATGCAACGGACCAGGAACCTGTGTGCCTTTTTGTCTGATAGCATTTATCGTTCGAATCTGGAACTCGTTGACGAGAACCAGACCTGCTAGCGCGTATCCAAGAATTATTTTCATCGAGACAGTCGCGCGTGTTTACAGCTTGTCTCTCACCGGGAAGATCTTGTACAGATTTGCAGATCGTTTTCTTGTGCAGTGGCCAGAGCTCGCCAGGCGTTACGTTTACGCTGAATATTACGGACGTCTGGTGTAACACGAGCATGAGGCAGCGCACGTCGCATGTGGATGCATGCTGCTCCTCCAGTTCGCATGGCTGGATGCCACAGCACAAGCGCTGCGTGCGTTCGCTCGGCAGGCGACGCGAGGCTTGGAGTCTACTGGAGTGTTCCCAGGCAGAGGGGTGCGAGCTGCGTTTGTTTCGGCAGGTACTCTGAGGTGACGGCCAGCGGAAGACCACCATTGCATACATGGCCGCCATGGGTGTATCAGCACCCTGGATTAGGAGAATAGAGCGGTCTCGACTTTCCGCTCGCGCGAACGCGCCAAGGCATTGAGAGCAACGGGTCAAATGAAGTCACTGGGCGAAGGCGGGTACATTTTACGAACCTGAATGCGAAAATGCTCTAGTAGAACGCATTCGACAGGCTCACCACGACTTGTGCACGGCACCTTGGCTCGCTAGAGCCTGGCAGATGCAAGTCAGTTCCCATAGCGGCTCGGTTGGTTGGAATGCCTCCCGTGAAACCGCATTTGCAAATTGCCGAGAGAAGACTGCGCAAGCGAGAGGCTGATCATTATTGCCGACTTCGAAGGCGCTGACTCGGGGCATTCGACGAAAGCAAGACGTACCGGCACTGGCGCGCGTGTTCAGAAGAACCTGGCTTTTGCTCAGAGAGGCTAAGCTGCATCGCGTCAGAACCTTATCGGATCATTTTACATGCCATTCTGCGGATATCCGCCGGGAAACGTTCGGCGAACCGGAAGTTGTTTTGTGAACTTAATCGACCAAACAATCATTCAGCATTGGCTAGAGAGAGCATGAAATATGTGCTGGAGTTGCATACTTAGGCGGATTGCCAGAAAGCATTTGCTCTCAGAACGAAATGCTTGCTAGCACAGCTCAAATTGCGCGATGAGGAGAATGTTCACGCCTAGGCGGGGCCTTCTTCATTCCGGGTGGCTCTTTCAACGAGCAGTGCAATGTTATAGAGACGTGAACGTCAATAATGACCCATAGGATGTGTTATGCCTACGAGATATCTACAGGCTGCAGCCATCCGTCCCAACGCAAAGCTCAATCCTATATCTAAGCCCAACCAGAGTTCGATGCGATCACTGCGCATTGTTTTGCGCGTTCGCAGAGTCTCTCGTGTCCGGTTTGTAGACGTAGACATGCGGCATAGACGCATCCGGCTGCTCTGGGATATCGCGCACAATAGGCATGCAGAAATGCTCTCCAGGTGACGGGGCGAGTTGCAAACCTCGAATACGGCGAGCTTGTGCGAGCGGATCGCCTCCGTCGAGCATGAACAGCTCATATTCATACTCTTCCCTCATGAGCGTCTTTTCAAACAGAGATTCCTTCGTGTCTTCGGCGTACCGCTGGAAAAGGTCAGGCCAATCTTTTTGCGATACCTCTGTGGGATATAGCATCTTTGTATCCATTTTGAAATACTTTTTGCCCATCTGCAAGAGTCGCTGTTCAAAGCCGCGACACAGGGCGGCGTGTTCCGCCTGCATGAAACTCGTCGAATACCCGCACACGCTCAGCGCCTTTTCGACGCAGATCATTTCTAGAAATCTCAAACGTTCACAGATGTCTGCGGGTTGATAGGCGCAACGCCGCTCCTCTTGGTCGCGATACTGCAAGACGCGGACGGTCGTACGCTCAAGATCGAGCCGTTTCCGTTCAAGCGCATAGCGCCGTCGGCGATGCAGCGTCCCTGTCTCTCCAAGATACGAAGCATGCACGGTGCTTATCTGAGAACTAGCCGCTCTATCTAGAAAAATAGGCTTGAACATTGCACATTCGGTGTAGTGTTCACAGGTAAAAAGATGAAACCTGCGCGGAGCGTCCGGTGTGAGAACAGATATGAATGCCCCGGCTCGAATGGTGTGCTGGGTATCGCTCGCCTCGGGAAGCACCGACGAGGGCAAATCATGCTCTCGTACCATCTGGATCAAGCTGGCCAAGTCAAGCGGACTCAATGCCGCTCTAGATTTCAATTCCTTCATCCTATTCACGGAAGCGTTGAGATCACGTGATGATTCAGCCCCCGTCGGATGGAACAACATCCGAAAGTTGATTCTGCCCCGGCCCGATGCAGACGATGAAGATCCCACCGCAACGAGGGATTCTAAAGAAGTCGAATAGGTTAGAGGTTCCTCAATGTATAGCTGATCCCTGTACAAGCATATCTCCTTCGAGGTCTTACTGAGTGCCCAGAAGCCGCTGGCTGTTTCTAGGAGCCAGGCACCGTGCGCGTCCACCAGGACGAAGCCTGGGGACCACTCCGTGCCTGCAGCACGCGCTGCGGCCTTTACACCTAGCAAGTCGACAATCTTCGAAAGAAGCTGGGCGGCGTGTAGAGCGGTCTTACCGAACCTAAGTGCTAGAAAGGTCAAGCACTCACCGGTAACTTGGCCCTCCGGGGGTGTACCCATTGGCCTTGTTGCCGCAAACTTGAGTGCGACTGCAACGCCGTTCTCGTTGACACCGCTTACGACACCATGGTCCTTTGATCCCTTATACGTCACGCACCGAAATGCTTCACGACCTTCGAGCAGCTTGGATAGGTGGGTGTTTTCGAGCTCTGGCAACAGGTTCCCTGTAACACTGTCAGAGTCTCCCGAAATCGATTTAGCGCAATCCTCAAAGAAAAGAACATCCTCGGGGCAACATAAAGAGTCCACTGCGAAAACTGTAGAGCACGGGTCTCTCAAACTAGTTCTTTCACCCGGAATAACCCATAGAGTTTGCGCTCTTCGCAACATCGTATACCGCTTGTGTGTTTCCGCAGGCTCACATGGAGTGCGCGAAAATCGAACATGCGCATCTGGCTGGCGCCGACCGATCGCCGTCGCCAAATCAACCACCCGCGTTGCTGCCAGTGCGCCTGGTGCTTCATCGAGTTTCAGGAAGTTAGCCTCGATCCTGGTAATGTCAACGAGAATCATTGAAACAAGCGAAGCCGTGTGGACAAAAACCCTCCTGGATAACGCTAGGGTAAACTTTCAGCGGAACGATGCAGGCGCGAACGACTGCAAAGCAGTTGTCCGATATCACGTGGAAGCGTTGCCTATGATAGCCTCATCTATCCGGATCTGACTCGAACGATGTGCAAGCCTTGTTTCACCATCACACTTGAATAAACGTTGCAGCAAGTGTTTCATATGTGTCATCCAACTGAAGCACAATACCGTGCATTGCGCACGCGCTTGCATACTAAGCGACTACACTCGAGGGTGGCGCAACCCCAGATGCGTCTCGTTCATCGTTCCGGGGCGCGCTTTCCACGTGCCAAGGCGCGTCAGTCGAGCTTCGCGATGGCGTAGCGCTCGAATTCACGAACGCATCCTCCGGAGCAAGCGCCGCTGCCTCTACAGAGGCCTGTTTCGGCGCTGGTTTCGCTATGATGAGCGCGGGACCAAGTCCAAAAGGCGCTAGCCGTTGAGCTCGTATGGTTTCAAGACAGCATTCATCACGCATCGCCTCCAGAAACTCATCTAACGGTGGGAAGAGACGTGCGCTCCTTTGCAGATAGCAATATTCCCGAAGCCGCAGGGAAAAGAGCGCACCGAGCAAGGGTACACATGTTCGCAGAAAGAAGCGGGCGATAGGTGCTGCGATGCTGCGGCCGCGCGGTTCCGTAATTTCCAGCACCACCAGACGGCTAACAGGGTCAGTGGGGGTCGCTGTTGACGCCTCAGCTTTTTTTAGCACTCTCCAAACTTCACAGAGACCTTTCTTTCGATCTGCAAAGTTCCGAACTCCGAATCCAATAATGCAGACGTCAAATCTGTTCGTCCATTCCTGCGGAAGTTCCTCGGCAACACCTTTCACGAGCAACACCTTATCGGATACCTGAGCTCTGGCGAGCTTCCTGCTCGCAATGTCGAGCATTCGGGAGCACGGGTCAACCGCAACAACCTGCTTCACATAACTGCCGTATCTCTGAGCGATATCTATGGCGAGATCAGCGGTTCCCGTCGCCAGGTCAAGGACCTGGAGCTCTGCTCGCTCGGAGCTGGCTACAAGAAAAGGTTTCAGGGCAGCGTCTACTGCAGTTCGCTTCCAGCCCCTGTGGAGTCCAAGACTGATCACGTTGTTCACAAAGTCATAACGCGGAGCAACAAGCTCAAACATCGCACCGGAGCCATCGCGAACGGTTTCCCTAGAGAGTCTTTGCCGCGCGGCCCGGCACTTGTCGTCCTGCAAACGGTAGAAGAGCACGGCGAGGAACGCTGCTAGGGCTACCTTGCGGCCCTCTGCCTCGTTCGGCATACGCAGCGTGTGTTCAAATAGCTCTTCTGCGGGACAACGCTATTCCCTAGTCGAGCGGTAAACACCGTTCACTGAGCCGAGTGCGTTAGCGATGCAACGCCTGCGCGGAGCGCTAGCACCGACGTAACTGTTGTTGGCTACTGCGCTCAAGCGAGCTACCCCATGCGCAGTGACAATGCTTTGGATAACATCGACAACGCTTTTGTCGCTCGGATCCGGTTCCATTGTATGGAGCTTTCAGTTTTCCTCATTCGGCAGTCTCCACATCATGTCCCAGCAAACTGAATAGGCCTGGGCCGAGCTGCAGAGACCCATGCAGGGTCATGAAGCAGATACGGGGCGGGTGTTCTCAGGCGTCACACAGCAGCATCGAACAGCACCACATGGCCAGCTAAATTGGGTGCGAGCATACAGTTCCATGTGTCGAACGAGGTCATAAAAAGCGGAGTTTAACGTAACTGGAGCCTCTTGCCCTGGTGCTCCGCTCCGATATCGCGTTGCCCGTGCAGGACTCTCGGAAGTGGACCCAAAGACCTCTGTCCATATGCGTGATTGCTTTTCCTGCGAAACTCCTTCGTGCGTCCCGGAGACGACGTGATGGCTGTAGCTGGCGAATGTTTTTCGTTCCAAGCACAGCGCTGTGCTGCTGTATGTTCTTCATGCAAACCTTGACCGTGAATCTCAACGAGACCGTTCATAAAAATGCAGGATGATGATCACGCTGATCACTGTCCTGGAAAAAGATGCTTGCCACGAAACCAGAACAAGAGTGATTCCTGGTAAATGGACAAGAGCTCTCTGGACAATCTGTGGTGGAGGAAAAGAACGCACTTTGTTTGATACATGCACAACTCGACACTGCATGGTGTTCAGTTATGCATGATTCGCTTCTTCTAGTAGTCCAACGCAATCTTTTTCCGCCGGCGATGCGGTGTCTACCACGAGATGGACATCACGTTGCAATGTACCGTATAGATCGTAGACGAGTTTCCTACAGTATATACTATGTACTGAGCATTGCAAGGAGGACGACACTCCTATTGAAGGTCGGTAGTACCACACAAGTCAGATGGTTGAGGAACACCGAAAGAAACGAGTACATGGGTTGCGCGTCAAAAACCGATATTCTCAAAGACTGCTTGGAGTCAATGGTAAAAAAGGACCCATTGATCATCATACGGAAAGAAAACGCAACGAGGCACACCACGGGCGTCTCTGTTTCTTTACTGCTAGTTCGTGTGGTCGTGAAAACACGGAGGTACAGTCGCAAAAAATATTCTGTTTCACGCACGGCTATCTTGCACCGAAATCGCAACAACAGCGTTCCTGGAAAGTCACGATTGGTATGAAGCACAGGAACGTCGATTTGTTTCCCCAGTCGATGAGAGTTGCTCCGGATGAAACGATCGGAGCGCGAACGGGTATACGCGGACATGGAGGCCCGCAGAATGTGCGGTCCAAGTCGAAGAGAGCGACGACATCATCTGTGCTGGCGGGAGTGGAGTCGTTTGGCGGCCTCAGTTTCGCTCGTACAGAAGGCTCATACATCGGCTCCAGCCACTTTGTCGAATCATTCAAGGCTTTTCCCTGACATCAGGCGACGTCCCTCTATTGGCCAACCTGGTATTTCAGCATTCCCCTTGCAGTCCAGCTTTTGCCGATTCTATCAGGTTAGAGCTGCTTTTCATTTCTGCACACTCTCTGAGGTCCAAACGCATCCACGGAATGTTTTCTGTCGTGTAACGTAACGATCGCTCCACCGTGCGGATCGCTGAAATGTTCAGCCCACGGTGACACCAGGGCGAATGTCGTCTCTATTTCGCAAGTCCAGTTTGCGCCGGAAGGGTTCTCTCCTAACGGCATGAACCAATGCGTTCATTTCCAAGAAATAAGGAATGAGCTGGGCTGTATACTCCAAAATGTCGAGATGGAGGGAAGGTAGCCGACCGCTGCGGCGATAGAAAACCATGGAGAGCTGATAGAGCACCAAATGGCCCAGAGGGCGCGAATTCGCGGACTGCTTACATTGACGAATTCAAGAACAGACAATAAACGCATGGAACTCTTGAACCGAGACTTTCAAGGCGCTATCAATATCAGACGATGTGCGGTGTTGAAGACAAGACCCGAGGATCTGACGCAATCCATTTTCTTGCGGGGCCAGCCTTTCAGGGTCGAAGTGTACAAGGAGAAGCTGAGACCGATCGCAGAGGGTCGGTCAAGAAAGGCTCGAAGGCGTGTCCAGGTGGGTAGCTATGTTTACCCTCCATGGCTGGGAAGCTTTTTTTTGTTGCAGTGAACGTCTTCTGTAGAACGCCAAGAAACGTCGCTCCGACACAAAGCGATCTAATACTACGCACGTACTCGAAGGGTGCTGATCGCAAGCAAAGCGTGGATCGCTACTCCCGTCTGTGCATGAAATGTGTACGCGGTATCCGGAAGGCGCAAGACAGGAACTTTAACGCTGCCGTGAACGTCCTTCGATTGCTTGCAATCGATCTAAAGCGAACGTAAGAAGACAGTCGGCGTGAAATTCGGAGATAAACGAGAAGAGATGGAAGCATTCACAGATAACGGCCACAAAAGCTCGCGCGTTTATGACAACGGAAAGCGCCCCAAACTTTAGGATTCGTGTCCGAGTTAATGGACATGTTCCATGTGATTCTGATACCGGTGAATAGACAGCGTAGGCAATCGTGAAATCGTTAGTAGGTATTTTGTGTGCCTCTCTCCATGCCATTTGCTGGAAAGTCGTTTTTTCCGTAACATCCGATGGAGTAATGTTTGGGCGGTTCTGTGGGCTCCGTCGTCGTCGCTGACGAAAATTTCAGTAACCACAGCAGATACCAAATCGTTCGGAAATAACTGGGTACTTAACAGTTCAGGCGGATGCGGTCCGTATCGCTGCGTGGTGCGCGCCCAGCTTTTGCCCGGTGTGGAACAGTGCTTTCTCTCCAGTGCCGCAGCGGCCGGGCGACTTGCGAGTCACGGCTGGTACGAACGAGAGTGGGTCACTCGACCAGCTACTTCGGCAGACCAAAGCTTGGGTTGCCAAGCGTCGTTTCTGAACGTGTGTTTGTGCCACGAGACCCTGCTGCAAGAAACGCCCAAAGGCTCAGGTTGAAGAATGGGAAAGACAGACTTGGAGCAAGTTGTACACGCAACTTACTACTTTCCTAGCCCAACGCCTAGTGGCCACAAGCTCTTTGGTCAGGCTTGGGTGCCAGAGAGCTGTCTTCTCGACCAAGAGAGGACTCGAGCGGAAATCGAGCGCTCGTTGGCGAAAGCGCCACCGGCTCAGAAGACTGCAAGCAGCAACAACGCAAAAGCTTCAGACTATGGGGACTTTGGGCGGACACTGTCCGTGGATGAGTTGAAGGTTTTGCGGCACGACCCGCGAAATGTTCGCGCTTATGTCCTTTTCCTCCACGGTTTGCACTCAAACTCGAGTTTTGGGACCATGGATCCAATTGCACGAGGCGAGCTCCACCGTAAGTACCAGGGCAGTGTCCCTCATCGACTGAACGAACACGGCATGGTGGTCTTCGCACACGACCACATGGGACACGGGCGCACGCTGACGGCTTCTGGCAAACACGACCATCGTGTCATTGATCGTTTCCAAACCCTGGAACTGGACGCCCTTCAGCATATTGAACTGATTCGATCACTGGCGTCCTCTGATAGCGCTACTGAAGACAACGCAGCGATGCAAAACAAACCGCTCTTCATCATCGGAGAATCCATGGGCGGTCTCCTGGCTGTGTGTCTGGCGTTGCACCATCATGAGAAAGTGTTCCCCACGCGCGAGTCTACCGGCGGCCTGGTTTTGATCGCTCCAGCGGTGCTGCCTCCTAGTAACATGTTCGGCATTAAGGGGCGCATTTTATACCCACTTTCTGGACTTGTGTCGGCGCTTTTTCCTCGTCTCGACGCCGTCAAGATTCCAGGATGTGGTTTGTTTCCGGAGATTCAAAAAGAATTCGATTCAGATCCGTGGACAGGTCGAGGTATGCTGAAAGCGCGACTGGGACGTGAGATCATCCAGGCACAGAAACAAGTTGAGAAACACATGAAGGAGCTGAAATGTCCTTTTCTGGTTCTTTATGGTACAGAAGATACCTTAACCGATCCGCAAAAAGGAGCGGAACTGTTCCAGCAAGCCTCGAGCTCGGATAAGCAAACCATCATTCTCAGTGGTATGTGGCACATCCTGCTTTATGAGCCCCGCGCAGACGAGGCTCGGTCGGCAGTGTATTCCTGGATCTTTGCACGATGCTAATAACGCAAACACATTGCGGGCTCCGTGATCGAGAAAGTGTCGCGAATATCTCCACGCTGCGACGTCTCGAGAAGCGCATCCAAATGCGTGACATCCATATGCTCCACGTATTTTTTTCCGGACCATAGATGTCACACTGGGCCTCGTTGTGAGCCCGATCATGTGCCGACATATGCAAACGAGCACGGGAGACAAGCCGCTTCGCACTCTGTAGCAGACGCTGGCCTGTGAACTGATGTATGCAAATTCGCTCTTAAACACATTCCCGTAGGTCTCTCAAACGTCGACTCTTAAAATAACTTTCCCAATATTGCTGGATTTTTCCACGTAAGTGTGCGCGGCCTCCGACTCGCTCAATGGGAAGATCCCATTTGCATCGACGACCGGCAGCAGCACACCGCTGGCGAAGCGCGGGCTCGCAAATGTGGACCATTCTCGCACGAGGGCCTCGCGGTAGGCTAACGGTCGTGCACGTAACGTCGTTCCGACGAGACGAATATTTTTCCGGAGGATCTGGGAGAGATCCAGATTACCACGGGTACCGCCGAGGGTTCCGAAGAGGACCCATCTCCCGTGCCTTCTCAGTACCTGTGGATGAATCTCCACATACGATGATCCTACACAGTCGAGCACAATGTCGACCGACTCAGGCCCACCGCAAAAGTCAACCAGCATTTCTACCGGCTGGGTGCGATACACCCATCCACGCGACGCTCCGAGCTGCATGCATGCCTGGACTTTTGCCTGAGAGCCCGCTGTCACGAGAACCTTCAATCCTAATTCGCGAGCTGTTTGTATGGCAGCGAGTCCAACACCACTCGCTCCCGCGTGAATGAGGACGGTCTCACCTGGAGATGCGTTTCCCAGACTCGGGTCAAATTTCAAAAGCTGGTACGCCGTCAGGAAGGCTTCGGCGATACCAGCACACGCTGCAACCCTATCAGGACCTCGGCGCTCAAACTTTCCCAAGCTAGCATCGAAAGAAAGGTAATACTCTGGATATGGGTCCAGTTTGATAAGCGTAGCGCTGTCTGTCACCGCGTAGCTCGCATAGCCGCCGCCTTGGAGAAGAGCGATAACCTCGTCACCAGGGCGAAACGAGTCGACGTTGGAGGCCTCCACTTTTCCGAAAGCTTCAAGACCGAGGATTTCCGAAGCGCCCGGCGGTGGTGGATAGCGCCCGCGCTTCTGCAAAAGGTCTGCACGGTTGACCGCAGTTCCGAGGACCTTTAATAGAACTTGGTTCGGTCCTTTGAGCTCAGGCACAGGCACGCGCTGTAAACGAAGGACGGGGGCATCGGAACCTGCGCTCCCGTTCTCAGTTGTCGGCACAGCAGCTTGCATGACGCGAGCACCCGCCGCAGTGGTCGACATTGCTCTCCCAACAGTCTTGTCAAATGACTTGTGAGCGGAACACGTACACCAGCTGGACGCGTACGCAGAGCTTCCGGTTGCAAGTCGTCCTGCGTAGAGTCTCAGAGGTGTCGCACTGCAGGACATACAAGACTGCGATCTGGACGCGTTGCGATGTTGTGCCTAACCAGCACCAGCTGCACCGCCCTCTGAACTGTACCGTCGGTAAGGCACGTTGCACTGCTCGCGAACGTGTTACCCAGCTGGCTATGCTTTGGACTCTTTTGGACCGTGATTTTCGTCTGGGCACCGGTTTCGAGCGCAACCGCGTGATCACCTTTTTGAAGTACGCTGCAGGTAGATGATCTTTACCCAGCTCCTACGAGCGAACGACAGGAAAAACCTCTGGGGTAGTCGCGCAGCTTGACGCCGTGTTGCAGAGACCAGACAGGGTGAACAAGTCGCAGCGACGAAAGCCCGAGTACCGTAGTTGTCAGTCGCCGTTTCTGTCCGAGAGAGGCATGGACATTCGTTTGGAAAGCAGGGAACGACTCTGTGGCCTTCGAGAACACGCCGGCGGCTTTCCGCTGGAGGAACCAAAACGAGGCCGCTTCGACGGGCCAGGGAAATCCGGGCTCAAACGCGTCTCGGAAAGATCCAGCTCTTACGCCGTCGATGTGGCTAGAGAAATGAATAGCGAACAGCAGGAAATTGATGAATAGGTTTAGGTCCTGGGTGATGGCCTCATGCTAACCATCCGCATCCATATCGGGGTTCAAGGCCCAGCTCTGATAGTTCAGCGCCGCCGCAATAGTGGCCCATACCTGCGTCGGTGCTAAGAGTGCGGCTGCGGTTGGATTAACAGTCCAGTACATGCCTATGCTTCCAGCCAGTGTCGCATAGAAACCTCCCATAGCGTACAACGACTTGCGAATCTTGTGTTTCCCAAAAAACAAGTGATTCCATAGCGTCCCCAAACTGATATGGATGACATATAGACCAGTTGCAGTCAATCTTTTGAGTAACGATACATCCTCGCTTGTCCAGACGAGGTAAAGTGCTCCCGTCTGCAGCGCCTTGAGTGGAATCCACACTGCCGGAAATACCCAGTTCGGCGGGTGAAACCACGGCTTGCGCAGCGATCGGTACCAGGGATCCGTTGCCGGTGACGCAACCTCGTTCATTGTACCGTTCCCTTGGGTAGATTTGCCTTCAGCTTTCTGTCCACCTCGGCGGTACATGACCAGGTTATCGAGGACAGAGGTACTGGACACAACAGCGGCTGCTGCTACGGCGTACAGAAACTTCTCCTTCGACGACAGGATGCCCGCAAGTCCATTGGATCCTTGCTCACTGGCAAACCAGCTCGACCACTTTTCACGCAAAGCTTCCATGTCGAAGCTGTGACGGCTCTGGTAAAAACTGCGTAACCTGAGGTCGTGAAACCTTCCGTTGTGAGCGCCAGCGAATGAATCGAAGCCAAGCGTGCAGACGATGAGGCCTGCGCCGCCTCATCGGCAGCGGATCCCGTGTACCGCGCTTCGCGACAATGTACAATATATGAAAGAATGGTCTACTTTTGTCGTAAATTTTTGCTGCCGACGGCCGCCGATACCCTGCCCGGTGACGCGCCGCAGTGGGCTGAATTCTGTGCGAGCTGGCGCCGCCGCCGCCGCCGCCGCCGCCGCCGCCGGACACAGGCGTCGACTCAGAGCACCCGGATGCGCGATCGTCGCAGGCAGGCGCGTCCAGCGCACAGTCATACCTGTTCGAATATGAATGCGTACGACAAGCTCCAGACCTGTCATTCTTTGAAGCGTAAAGAGGTTATTCGTCGATGACGTTGGTGCCGATGTTGTTGCGGATACCTCTGTTGGAGCTGGATGCACCGCTTCGGACGAGGTACGGAATCAGAATCGCCGTGCAGTGTCGATGTGGGGTGTCGGCTCAATGTATCTCGATGTGGCATGCATCTCCGGCAGGCGTCCGTTGACGAGCCACCTTCATTCAGGCTGCGGCGAACTGCGGCTCTCGCGAATCCAATTTGATATCGACGGGCGTCGAGGCAACATGCCATGCTGTTCGTGTGGACGGCTGCCTGCGTCTGTTACCGGAGTGCACGGGTACCATTGTCCATACGCATTTTGCGAATGCGAGGTTAGATCAAGTGCATTCGACGTGAGTGATGTATGTCAGCCACGAGAAACATGCGAAATGAAATAGCGGTCCGTTCATGGAATGCAAACATCATCGTCGATTCTCGTCTGCGCATATGGAGAAGAGTCGTCCCAACAACACTGCACTAGCGCAATCAAGTGCCGCTCTGGGGAGTTTTCGTATTTAGTGAGTAAGCCGCATTCGATTACCTGGTTGCTAGCCAGGAAGTACTGCCTGAACCAGTGGTGTTGTCGTGACGGACGCGCAGCACGAGACCAGGGTCCTCGATACTGGCAACGCTACGTACTCGAAACGGCATGGCTGACCCCCAAAGCTCGAATGGAATCGAGACGTTGCCAGAATGGTCCATAAGGTAGATTTACCAATGCGTACGAGCGGGAAAAGAGGCTTTTCTAGCTGTAAACTTCGGCTATTTATCCCGCATGCCCGCTGTGTTCACGTCAGGAATGTACACAAACATGTTCGCAAACTACAGCTTACATCGTAGTGAAACTTCTTGCTGGCGGACCCTGCGTGAAGTGACGCTGCGAAACGCTGATAGCGAGAAACCGGCGACCGCGACATGGCATGTTCAGGTTTTACCCCAGTGAACCAGGCTACCATCACACCAGGGCGGCCACGGAGTGCACTCGTCTCCAAATGCTTCAGCATGGTCGTCTGCAACGCTATTGTTCGTGTACATATTGCATAGGGCAACCTGTCCAAGTAGCTGGAAAGCGGTGATTCTGAGCACAGGACCAAACCTCGCACCTTCTCGGACTTTATTATCGGAAGACACACAAACACCAGTTGTGGACGAAGGTTGCTCAGCGCCGGCTTGCAACGCATGCGCTGCTTGTTCCTGACGCCGCCTGTGGTACTATGCTGCCGCTTCTGGGCCACAGATTCCCGCCACGATCTGGACGCGTGCATGCTCCATTCTCTCGAGCGCAATCCAACAGGTTCGCAACCGGTTCCACTAATCAAGCCACTTACTTTCCCATATTCGTACATGTACGTTGCTCATTTCAACTTAATGCGGTACGCTCTCTTCCAGCTTCTTCGTGCACGCTGCAGTCTCCTCCTCCGAAGATACGGGAGATCACCCGCCTGCGTATTTTTTTTTCGAATCCAGCACGCCCTTGGATTTTGTAGTCTTTCGATTCCACAGTGCGCCCCTCTGTATTGTAGAGTTTTCTCTAACACAGCGCACGCTCTTGGATTTCGCGGTCTTCATATAAGGCAATGGATTACCCGGCATGATGCTTTTTTCATCTAAAGCAGTGCATGCTGTTCCGCTGGTCCGATCATCACGTACAACGCACGCTGGTGCCTCGCCATCCGTGCAGCAGGAGGCAGCGCAGTGCGCGCGCACGCGCCCTACCTCGGGACTGGACTCGATGCACACGCGCACGCATGTCGCCGCTGGATGCATGCGTGCCGTGTCGATGCACCGCCGGATCCCGCAGTTGCCGTCGCTGCTGCTGCTGCTGCTGCTGCTGCTTCTGACGCTGCAACCAGGACACTGTGCATGCCAGTTTGGTCACCTTCCGCGTTCATCCCTCAGGTGAGCCCTCACGGGTCCTGGCTAGCCACTCAAATAAAGTACGGCCTAGGTAAGGATCTTGTCTGCGTGAGGAACGGCGTTGCCAAAAGACCAAAACTGCGCAGAGCTAGCCGTGTGCGCGACGGCGGGGCGCTTCCGGTCCGGTTGACAGCAGAGGTCGGTGCTGGTCAGCGTGAACAGGAATTGGACGCTTTGATCGTGAGAAATGGGAGCTCGGGTTTGAGGCACGCCCTGACTGCTGGGCCAAGAGTTGGATATGCAAACTTCAAAGAGCTTCTGCTTACCCTCGTTTGTGGCATGGTTGTCGCACTGGTGCTTTGGCCGACGCGCAGGCCCCGGTTTGTGCACAGTGCGCGAGAATCAATATGGACCAAGGTTCTCTTTTCGTGCAGATCTTCGGCACTCGGTTCTCGGAGAGAGCCAGTGGCTACTTCACGTCGCGTTGAAGTTCCGAAAAGCCTACTGGCGTGTGCCTCGCCAGCGCCGACCGCGATACAAACCACGGATATCGCGAGCGAGCGAACGCTTCGCGGGAAGCTGATCAAAGTGGGGCGAGAAGCCACTCATTTTGAAATGCATGAACCTGTCGCAGACGCATTGGCGGTGCTCATTGCGACGGTTATTGTGGTACCGATCATGAAGCGATTGAGAATGTCGCCGATCTTGGGGTTCCTTCTCGCTGGGGTGGTCATGGGCCCGAATGGTTTGAAAATTGTGAAGGAAATCGGTGCGAGCAAAGCCTTGGCAGAGCTTGGAGTTGTCTTCTTCCTTTTCGAAATGGGACTTGAACTCAGCGTAGCGCGCCTCAAGTCACTGTTTATGGATGTGTTTGGTCTAGGTCTTGCACAGTTCGTCGTGACTGGTGTTGCACTCGGATTCGCTTGTACAAGCGCAGGCCTCGATATTCGCGCTGCTTTTGTAGTAGGAGGTGCGCTTGCCCTATCTTCATCAGCATTCGTGCTTCAGATGCTGAACGAGAGAGGCGAGATCGGAACGCGCTTCGGCCGCGGTGCTTTTGGCATCCTGCTGTTTCAAGATCTCGCTGTGGTGCCGCTTCTTGTTGTAGTGCCGCTCTTGGGCGCCAGTGGAGGCGGCATGTCGTTGGCGACAGCCTTGAGCGTCGCAGCAGCAAAGGGTCTTATCGCTCTCGTGAGCATCTACTTTGCCGGGCATTTTCTATTCGATCCCGTCTTCAATGCGACTGCCGGGGCGAAATCGCCTGAGGCGTTCGTCGCCACCATCCTTGCCACTGTTCTCGGTATGAGCGCGCTGACCGAAGGCTTTGGCTTGAGCGACACACTGGGGGCATTTCTCGCAGGCACGCTTCTGGCGGAAACCAGATATCGACACCAGATCGAAGCAGACATTATGCCCTTTCGCGGGTTGCTCTTGGGCTTGTTTTTCATGACTGTTGGCTTCGGAATCGACATGCGCTTGCTGGTGGGAAATCTGCGAGTGGTTCTGCTCCTCATTCTCGGTGTGTTAGCGCTCAAAGCAGGGATCATCACGGCACTCGCTCGACTATTCGGTTTCAGTTTTGCCAATTCACAGCGAACCGGTCTCATTCTTGCCCAAGGCGGTGAGTTCGCGTTTGTCGTCCTCGGACTTGCGCAGCGCAGCAGCGTTCTGGATCCTGCACTGACCCAGCTTCTCAACCTGGTGATCGCTTTAAGCATGGCGTGCACGCCGATACTTTTCGCTCTGGGACTTCGAATCGCGTCTGCAATTGAACAGCGACGAGGGTTAATCGGCACCCGCTCCGAAGATGTTAGCGCTGCCAGTGATTTCGTGCTCGTGGCCGGGTACGGCCGAGTGGGACAAGCGATTTGTGACATGCTCAGCGCGCGCTTCATTCCATGGGTGGCATTCGATACGAGTCCCACACGTGTTATTGAAGCGAGAAAGAAAGGTCTTCCCGTCTTCTTTGGTGACGCTTGCCGTCCTGATGTTTTACGGACTGCGGGTGCGGGAAAAGCGCGAGCGATCGTGGTCACTGTGCGAGATCCGGATGCGGCTTTCCGTGCAGTGACCGCCATTCGCCAGGAATTTCCCGAAAAACCGGTCTTTGCGAGAGCGCGCGATGAGCGCCATCGAAAAATGCTGTCTATGGCCGGAGCGACAGCCATTGTACCCGAGATTCTCGAATCCAGTCTCCTTCTCGGAGGAGCCGTCCTTCACGCCTTCAATGTTCCAGCGGAAGAAATTTCTCGTCTGATTGAGGATGCACGCAAACGTGCCGTCAGCGAATTCGGACTCGAAATGTTTGGTGAACTGTCTTCAGAGAAGATGGGCATGTGGCGGTACAAGGCGGAAGAGACATCACGCCAGAGCCCGAATGGCAGCATCTCGACAGCAGCTAGTGCAGTGGGCTCTTTACTGGCTGCCGCACCTACTGCACAGGCACATGGCGACCGAGACGGTGACTTTTCTGAAAGCACAGATTCTCAGCTGGAAAATGAAGGTAGAGACAAGTCCCGCTCGACTGATGATGAGCAGAACGGAGCCGACTCCGATGCTGGCCGTGAGCGAATCCGAGCAGATACGCATTTGGACGTAGAAACGAGCGACGAGGAACTCGAGGTCGATGAGGGTGAGCTCATCCCGGAAAGCGCCCTTCGCATGCCTGGACCCATCACACCGTCAAGCTCCAAACAAGTTCGTCACGAGGATGAATATCCCGAATACCCTCCGTATCCACTGGACGAGGACATTTCGACAACCGGCAGCCCGGCCGACGCACGTCGAGAAGGAGGCAATTTGTGAGCACAGAGTCTGCGTTCTTAGAGTGCTCGCACTGGGACTTGTACGCGTGCCATCGGTTTTGGAAAGCGGTCCAAGGTACGGTCCTGTGATGTATATGCGCGCGCACCATGTGATAGCTTTGGCGCAGGCTCTACGAAGCGCAGTCAAGTCTGGATCACGATGATCTCCATATCGCGTGCGCTCTCGTGTCTGTCGTGGTGATTTTCGCCTTTGTAAAAAGTGTTCATGCAATGCCTTTCGGAGATTCGTCGCTTCTCAGCCGACGCGCGCTCATATGACCTCACAAGAACTGCTGCGGCCAGAGAATCCGCACTGAACGCTCCAAAGGCTCCGTGTCCGCTTGCAGAATCTGTACGTGACCTGCAGGCCGCAATCCCGCCGAATGATGTTGCAGCACGGGTAAAGTAGCCGCTGCGCTGCATCGGATTTTTTTCATTGACAAAACGTGTGCATAGGCCAGTGCTCTCCGATTATGCGCATTTTTCTTTTCTTTCTCTTTTATTTTGTGTTTAACTTCAGTGCGCGGTAATGTATCTATAAAGCCCCCTACCTCCAAGTTACATTA
The DNA here is from genome assembly GCF_000091205.1 of Cyanidioschyzon merolae strain 10D. Classification (NCBI taxonomy): domain Eukaryota; phylum Rhodophyta; class Bangiophyceae; order Cyanidiales; family Cyanidiaceae; genus Cyanidioschyzon; species Cyanidioschyzon merolae. The sequence continues at coordinate 600,261 of NC_010145.1, forward strand.
CCTATGCTGATTCTCGGATATTCTGGTCGTTTCATACTTCCTATCGTGTGTGCCTAGAGCCTGCCTTTCCGCATCCGCCGTTGCGCTTGAACCGCTGGAGCAGATAGTTCATAGAGCTAGAACAGCTTTTCTATACCCCAGAGGGCGTCGGCTCGAGGGGTGCTTCACCCGACGTAGAATCGGGTCTCGTCGTCAGTTTGTGCTCGGACAGTCTGCGGATGCAAGCTCGCCTTCGCGGCACGACACGCTGGAGAAACTTGGCTGTTAGGATAAATCCTGGGAGTCGCCTCTCTCCTTCGTGATCATGCATGGAATGCGTTGTTGTCGGTTGGCAATGCGGGTTTGTGCTTGACGCTCACCACAGTGGATAGGCGCAGAAAGCATACTAAACCCGTGTGCGCATCCGATTCGCTGGACCTTGCGCCTAGAAGGTAGCATGTGAGTTTATTCGCCACGAATGAGCGCTGAGGCTCGGTTAGCGGACCACCAGTTGCCAGTGCTGCACTCAGAGTGAGTGTCCGGCCTTCGACTATCACGGTGATATCCAGCTGATGCCGTCCTTCAAGGAGCTCGCTGCGCTCCTGCTTCCAGCGCGGGCACTGTAACAGTAAATATGTCAGCGTCTCGGGGTTATCGTCTCCACAGCAGGGACATTGTGATTCTCAGTGCAATCCCAGTGTTCCTATACGGCTTAGAGTCGGTGCTGCTAGCCAGAAGCCACCAACGCGGATTTTGGCGCGCCACTGGCTACCGCGCGCAAGTCCCGGGAGCTCCAGCGCCTCCCACCAGTACTTGCATGTGTATGCCGGGTTCTAGTTCCGGTATGGAGTCAAGACGGGCGTTACTGGCGCGACTGGTTCCGTGTCTACGTTCCCATATTGCTTTCTGGACGGTTCGCTTGAGGCGGCGGGAGCCTTCTACATTTCCGGGAAACGATTGGAGAGCGTGTCTTCGCCTACGGAGAGATCAGATTGCGCGCACGCTCATCGCCGCTGATTGAAATTGGCCCGTTCGCGCGTCATGACCCGTATCGTTGACACGCGGGTCATTCTGAAGCGCGCATCGCGCCTGCGCCCGCGCCGCAGCGGCCGCAGTGCTACGTGTCCACGTATCGAGCGATCCGCATGCGTGCGGTAAACGGATCAGCACGTGCGTTCGTTCGTGCGTGACAGGGCATCGAGCGAAAACGGATCCCCGCTGAGGCCAGTAACGTCGATGCCTGAAGCAACATGTCAATGAGCCTGGTCCGTCGATGACGTTTCGTCGGAGGTGTTGGCCTCCCCAGAACGTCGTTGTATGCTCATGTACGGGTTGATATTGGGTTAGGTTTAGGTTCGAGGTCAAGTCAACTGTGCCTGTTATCTGGTTCGCCATTGACGTGTGGCTCGGTATCGCTGAGCGGTACCCAGCGCTGTGGGCCACTGTGTGCATATAGTTGAGGTGCACTTTGGGGTCCTCGAGGTTCGGTGGAAGTTGCCTGTTTGCAACTTGTTACTTGCACACAACGATTACGCACCGTTTCGAAGGCGAAACGCCCTCGTAGCGCCACAGCGAGTACGCGCTTGTAGAACAAGTTCACGGAAAGCGTCTGCAGCCGAGTCGTCTGGTGCCTGTGCGCAGTCGGCTCCGAGTCAGAGCCACCGGTGTGCTGCGTTGACGCGTGCGACAACGCCGATCGCCGTCCTTCTCCGCGGAAACGACTCGCCACGCTATCGCAAGTTGTGTCGGATTTTCGTTGGAGCTTGCCCACTGGTACCGCCACCATGCAGCTACGCGAAAACGCTGCAGGCAGCGGACTACTCACGGATAATGCATGTATGGAGATCCATCGACCGGTCCCGGGTACCGCAGGGCGAGCATCGCCAACGTTTCACATCCTCGTGCCGCTAACCGATCCACGGTACGCTGACGCAGATCCGGGCGGCTCGAAGCAAATGCGGCTGCCTCTGGTGGTCGACGAGGCGACCGCGTTGCCGACACCACCGCCAAAGTCCGCGATAACCTCGCCAGCGACCCCACATTCGCTGCAACAAGAGACCTCTGATGTCGTCGACGCCCGTTACCAAAGCGGCCCGCTGCGTCGTTCCCTGAGATTGTCACCGTCGGGCAGCCTCCACGGCGATGAGCTCCTCGACAAGATCCTGCGGCACGCGGAATGGCTGCAGGCCTTGGGCGCCGGCGCAGTTGGCCTGGTGCTCCTGTCTCGGTGGTTTCCACAAGTTGCGATCAAAGTATCTCTCTACGAAACCGGATTTCGAACCGCACTCTTCATGCACCCCACGCGAAGCGAGCCGGCTATGATGCGTCTACTAATGAGGACGCTCCTGGTAGGACGGGCAACCTCGCATCTTCCGGTTCTTTTCGGGGAGCGCCACGATGTGCCGTTGTCCGCGCTGCGCATCCCCGAGGCCTTCTGGCGAAGCGGTACCGCCGCAACCGAGCTTCGTCAGTGGATAGAGCGGCGTTAAAACCGCGATCCTGAGCGCTGCAGTATTCTCGCATGGAGCGTTGCACCGGTGGAACGCTCTTTCACGCCCTCTGTCGGGGCACTGCACCGGGAATCGACATTTCGGCCGTGCGTGAGCTCACTTTTCAGATTGTGTTCACGCTTGCCGTGCTTCTGCGCTTCCATCCGAACTGGAAGCATAACGACCTCTCGCTTGCCAACGTTATGCTTCGACGGCGTGGTTCGCTCACGACTGCGTGCCTTGGCACGTGTCAGGTCTTGGTTGGTCTCGCTGGCGCTGGTGCACGGACACCAGCATCGACGCTGCAGCTGGTGCGTCCATCGAGCGCCCCAGAGGCTGGCCCTGTGCGTTACCGCCGATACGCGTTTGAAGGTCACATTTGGTATCTTGGGTTGCGCCCCGAACAACCGTACGAGGCCGTGATCGCCGATTTTGATTTTGCCTGCATCGAGCCGCTCATCAGCAACGCCACAGTAGACTTTTTCGAGCGTCAATCCCGTTACCACTGTTATCGGATCAACAGTGAACGAGACTGGTATGGCGACATCCAAATGCGGTTAAGCAATCTCCGTGAGGTCGTCCAGCACTTGATTCGGCGCCGCTGGGAGACGCAGCGGCCATCAGGGACCTCGGCGCTGTCGACCTCGGTGGAGCGAGGCGCTCAGGACATGCTCTTGCCCGAGGAGCGTGATGCCATGGAGTTTTTCGAGCGTTGCGTTCATCCCAACTGCCGCGATACAGCAGATCGCTCACTCCGCGGTCGCCTACCGCCGAATACTGTAGATCTCGACGAGCGCTACAACCCGATCCATATGCTGCTTTTCGATCCGTATTTTGATCCATTCTTACGAACGCCAGAATGGGGTTCGGGAGCGATGCTCGAAGCATCTTACGCTTGGCCAATCGAGTGTGCAGCGAGTATCGATGCCAACGGGGCAAGCCGCGTCGAGGGTGCCGGTCTGAGGACTCATGCCTCACTTTGGAGCGCATCCTCACCGATTCGTTGTGACTGGGAACACATCCGTGGCTCCTGGGCAGCCGACGGTGCCTAGCGCGCTAGCCCCCGTCTCGCACGTCAATGCAGCAAATCAGCTGTAAGGCGAGTTTGCTTGGCGCCGGACTGGGCGATATGCGCTGACGCAAGAGTTCTGTGCTACGGGCAGGGGTTTTGTGTCATCGATTGCATGTCGCAAGTGTATGCTCCTGGGGGAACGCACAGAGCATCCTCGTCGCCGTCTTCGCGGGTGCTTCTCCAGGAGACATCGCGTCCATTAACCGCCTTGATGTTCAGCGACAGGAGTCGTCGTCGTGGCGTTCATAACAGTGCAGCCTGATTGTATCGCGTTTGAGCGAGCGCTCTCTGGAATACGCGCGTTCTTGACGCGTCCGTGACCAGGGACAGCCCCAGACACGTGTAGCCTCAAAATACGGTATGGGCGAGCATAAGCCTCTGGCGGCTTTTCCGTGCTATTTGATCAACAAGTCCAGTATTTGAGCTCTATTTGCGCAAACGGTGTCAGTTACCAGACGATAAACGCTACCTCTGCAGTGCAGGCTTCCATCTCTCACGACTAGTGCAACCACCAGCGGCACCGGCGCGCACGCACGACAATCCTGCGATTCGACAGCAGCCGCAGCAGCCGCAGCAGCCGCAGCATCATCCGCTATTGGTGAGTTTCGCTGGCGGGCTTGCACACGTGAGCGTGGCTGCTACCCATGGTGGTATCAGAGATCATCATTGCTCTGACCGTTGCATATTTGGGTCCAAAAAGATCATATCGACTGGTTCTCAAAGGAGAGCGATACCTTTTCCACAAGAGCTTGCTACGGAACTGGTTATGCCGGCGGCGGCGCGAGGGCGGACTCGCCGCGCATGCAGCCTGCGACTTTCCGCAGTGTCAGTGTTTCCCTCACTTGTTCATTCGTCGAATATTTCATGGTGCATATAGGTTGATGAATCGATCGCATTTGCGGCGTACCGCGTCCGAGCTCAACGCTGATCGCGGGCCTGACGGAAGCGACTCCAGAAAGGAGTAGCGCGCTGTGTGTTCCAGGGGCGCACGTCCGAGTGCAGCTGCAAGTTTTGTCTTTCATCTAGTCATATTAGAGCCCTTTGATATTCTGCCGAGCACAGTGTACGTAGCGCTCTTGGGGCCGCAGTTGCACGCCTACCCAACGAACGCGTCTATGCCACTGGCGAAGAGGCAAAGTCGCTCCTGCATAGCACGAGCCGCAGCGCATCGCTCGATATGCGTAGACATTCTTCGTGGTCTGTTGCGATGTCATGGCGCTGAAAGCGAATATCGACAATCGAAACGGACCCATGAAAAGGTGTTGCATGTTCAGAGATAATCGCTCGCATGTTTAAGAAACACTGAGTTTTTTGGAATGTAGACTTGTTGAGATACGAGACGGTGATCCCCGATTCCGCAATGGGTATCGGCGTCCGTGAGAACACGTATCGCCGAGAGGTTTTGTAAGCGTTGCGAGAGCGCACCATATCGGCATTGGGACGTGCAACGATGAAGCAGTTTCCAGCTTGCGCTGCTGCTGCGCATGCGGTTGATGTTTGCAAATGGAGACGGCGTATTACGTCGCCTCACTGGATACAATGCTGTTGCAGCGCCCCAGAGGTAATGCGCGAGATGCGTGTGTGATACCTGCCTTCCGAGCACTGCGCCGAAGTGCATTCCACTCGAGACCATATCTCGTACGGTAGGAATCCGTTCTCAGGGTTTTAGGTATCACTGGATTCACTCGCCCAGAGAATGGGACATGGGAATTCAAGAGCGCGCCGACATCCGTCGCCGTTTCGTTTTGGAACCGGATCCGAACGACGTCCCTGTGCCGTCCATGCATTCCGACGTCGTTCGCAGCATGAGTTCCTCGGTTTCGGCTAACAAACTCAATGCCAAAGAATCATCGTCTCGATCGCCGTTAGCATCCGGTGGTTGCTTTTCTGCACCACTGACCTGTGATGCTCCTGCGCTTAATCCATCGCAAGCCAACTTTCGGACGGCATTCTGAAGACGCGTTGAACGAATACGTGCAAAGCGATGCGGCTGGAAAAAGGAGTCGATGCGTGTCTGGCGCTCACGATGTCGCTGAAACGCCTGGACAACAGGACCAAGCGCTTGCTCTAACTTGGCCGAGTCCCAGCCGAACAGATCATGACAAAATGCCCGCAAAGCGACTGGATCCGGTCCGCAATTCGGAAAAAGTTCGCGACGCCGATGAAGCCAGGAGGTGTCCACTTGCGGCCGCAAGAATGCTTCAATGACGTGGCGGTTCGGAAACGTCTTGTCAAGTAGGTTCCAATTGCGCTTCATGTTGATGTGGAGCTTTTTGAATGCGGCGCGTCGCGGCTCTGGATCGCTCACACTCGCTGGATCATCGCCAAGATGAACAGCGTCTAGCCATTCGCGAAAATCTTGCAGTCCGCGAAATGGCTCGCGTTCGGGACTTGTGTCTGGACAAGCAGGGTCAGGGTCTCTGCAAAACGCCTCCACGATTTCGGTTGCGTTCACAATCCCAACCCCGTAGACGCCGTCACTGTAATCGCTGCCGAGCAACAATCCCAAGCAAATAAGCTTGTCACGTGATAGGCCCATGTTCCGTTCAATGCGATTCATCTCGTACTCCTCTACATATTTTGAGTCCTCAAAGATGTGCCTGTAAACACGACTAGCGCCAAAGAGGAAAGCGTCAGAGTCCTCCGTCACGACGGCGTCGACGATGCCAGCGCGATCGAGGAAAGCGCACTGTGCTTCCGCTTCCATCGCTGCCTCAATATACGGGATTCCAAGCAACTGAAGCAGTCTCTTGGTGTCCGCGAACATTTGCTCCGTTACCGAGTCAGCGTGTCTGGCGGCAGCGGCATATTCCGAACGAAGTTTGGCGAGATCCATCTCCTCGTGCTCAGCAAACATGGGCTCCATGCGCTGGCGCTCAGTGGCGTCATCCGCCCGAGCGTTCATCGCTAGTGCACCACGATGCTCACCGGTTCCGGCGGCGTTGTTTGCCGCTTCCGTTGTGTCCATCAGAAACGACCTATGCGCTGGTATGAGGCCTCTCGCGGCTCCAAATTTGGCGCGTTGCTGCGAGCGCCACTCGGAATGATCGCACTCGTGATGCGTGCGCGCTGCGATGCCGCCGTCGAGCGTGCCACACGCATCGACCGAGGCCTCTTGTCTTGAATCCTCTGAGCGGTCATCAGGTGATATTCCAGCATCCGATCCAGGTGGCAGTTCTTGCGATATTGAATTGCGCCCTGGTTCGTGATATGCGGCGGCATCCGCGGGCGCTGCCGAGTTCCAAGTGTTAGCGGCGACTGGGCGGCGACAATCTATCTGTTCATCGGCAAGCAACGGCACTGCACGGACGTTCGAAGACTCGCGTGCAGGCTGCGTCGCTTCGAAAGCGGCTGGTCCGACAGCATCGTTTGCTGCGCTACCGATATCGATGCTGGGTGTGTCCGCAGTTTCACGTGGCTCGATTGCGGGTCTGGTGAGCGAATCTGCGTGTTCTGTGGATACCATCTCAGTATATTTTGCGACAGAGGACAGCTTTTTCATTGGCGCTTCTGTGTTTGACTCTGCACCGGATCTATCCAGCGTAGCGTTGCTCAAGTGCTTCGCTTGGGCTGTTCGTTTCTGAAGGTTGTGCTCGCTCGACAGGCGTCTGTCAGTCAGTTCCTCCGCGGACGCAAATTGCGCTTCCTGATCAGAGCCCTCGGTAGATACTTCATTCCATTCAATATTTTCCAAGAATTCAGCATCGCTCTGTTCATCGGCTCGGGCCGGTTCCAAGCGGCCGTCGGAAGAGGGCGCCTCGTTGCTCGTCGTGAACATCGTTCGACGGGTATCCTGGGGCATGCCTACGACGTCCGAGGCGCTCAACTCGGCGTGACGCACTCGATGCCTGCAATCGGCTGCTGCATCTCCATCACGCGCATCGTGTGGCGTTTTCAGTGCAAAGCGAAAGCCGCTCGAGATCTCGCTTGCCCATTCGGTACCCGAAATTGCGTTCACCGTCATCGACTGCACCGCAGCGCTCCGCGAAGGCGCATCAGGAACGCTCGCACGAACGCATGCACCGGGGCGCTCCGTGCCGCGCGCATCTGCGGCTAGATCCCTGTTTCGGGCGGTATCCAGATTGCGCTCATTCTCTACAAGTACGTATTCACGAGTTGCGTCCGATGCAAGGCGCCTTCCGAGATGCGTCCCATGAGAGGCCCTCTGCCGAGCGTCCCGTAGTTTCGACCTGAGTTGGCTCGTACGTAGAAAGCGATCAACTTGCAGCTGTGAAAAGTCACTGGGCGAGCGCAACTCATCCAGATTTTCGACAGTTTCAACAAGCTCTGTATGCATGCGTCTCCGAATCGAGGCTATAATCTCTTTCTGCACCGACGCGGGGAGTGCCACGACGGCGTCAGCATCGATGTTTTCGAGGTCTGGTAACTCGAACGCTTCACAATTGGAACCATCATCTGATATGATTTCTTCTGAGGTAGCGCACGGGAGTCCAAATTCTGTACTGTCCCCTGCCATGAAGTCAAGCTCGTCACGTTGCCTGCCATTGGTGTTCGCGTAATGAGAGCGCTGCACTTCGGGCTGGTTGCCATCGCTGGGCACGCGCGTTTCGTCGCCGGTAAGGCGTTTCGCACTTGTTCTACGGGGCATCGTTGGATGTTTTTCACGTGCAGTATCCGATTGCAGGGCAGTTTCCAGGGCATCTGCTGGCGCTAATGATGCTGACGCCTGCTCCTTCTGCCTCGCAGTACGAGTGAGATGCAACTGAGCGAGGAGTAATCGCTCCGCAGCCCGTCGAAGCCGCGCTCGGTGTCGGTTTTGAATGTGCCTCCTTCGCTCCCGTGTTCGGCGCTTCAACGAAGGCACTCCGCCATCAAATACGAAGACCGCCTCTATGCCGTAATAAAGAAGTTTGCAGCAGCGTCTAAATATGCCCAGAAGGTGAGCGTTGCGTACCGTGGTCATCGCCTCGGTATCTCGGACGGCTCGAACAAACTGGTTCAGCCAGATGCTCGCATCAACAGCGACTCGCCGCCCCGAGAGCGTTTCGATACCGACACGCTGGCCTGCTGGTGCCAGCAGTTCCCAGAGGCCACGAACGCCCATCCTAGCAGAGCAAACCGCGTCTCTGAAACGCTAAACAGTCAACAAGCAGGCACCCCTACCCAGGCGACGCTGAGTGTGCGATTCTGGCCCGCTCAAGGCAACGGATTGGTAATTAGCTTAGAGAAAGGTTGTTGGCACTGCGTCGTGGCCAGAGCTACCGACACGCAGCCTCACGTGTTGATGGTCCAGAGCCAGCGCAAACGAAATCCACAGCAAAATTTAGCGACACTGCCCCGAAAAACTTTACAATACACAGGAACTGGGGAAAGTTGATCAGTACCCCACACGAGTGAACGTGCACAGCAGCATATATTCGTGCTTGCCCCGAGAAGCTCCGCGCCAAACAGGCTGCTCGCTGACGGGCAACGAGACGCTGTTTCTTTGTAACGGTACGTTTTCAGGGGCAAAGCCTAGGCGGGCGGCAGCGCGCGAGCCTGCCTCACGGGGCACGTATTCTCGCAGGAATGGACAACCTATGCAATGCTGTTGTTCTATCGATCTGGATGAAGAACGCGTTCCGTAGGTGTCGCGGGATCGCTAATCATGCCTTTTAGTGGATGTTATCCGAGGTTTGCCCGGGAACGGCACCGTTCGATCCAAGTCAGAGAAGCCTGGCGAGGCACGAATGCACGCACAGACATTCGGTTGGCAGAGAACTTCTCAGCGTGCCTTGAGGGCGTCTCTGAACACGAGCCATCCCTGCTGGTGGAGCATACCAAAAGAAACGCGGGTCAGAATGAGTGTAGAAATATGTGTTCCACGGATTCTTCTGGCAATTTTGGTATGCAAAAGCAAACGAAACATGGTGCCCAGAGACGCGCCAATGCACCATATGTGTAGCGCTGAACAGACACTGTGGCACAAGAGTTAGATGGGGGAAACCTCTGCGTAGAAATACAAAAACCCGAAGTTCAGGGGCACATCAGAACACAGCGCCACTACGGCATTCTGGGCTATCCCAGCTTCTGGCGAGCGCCGGGTCGAACTGGTACCCACAAGGATACAACAAAGCCGTTCCGTCGCTGTGCGGCATCCGCACCAGTGATCACCGCGCCATCGTCGGCACAACCGGCAGACTCAGCACCCGCAGGATCGTTTGAACGAAAGAGCACCTACGACGTGATGGCCGTCTCTGGTTAGAGATGGTACCCGTAAAATGATGAAGGTTCTACGAGTACAGAGGGTAAGTATATACACACCTGCAGACGCGTCCCAGTCTTTTTTGATTGGCTGCCTGCTTTCGGCTGCAGTTTCTCCCTGCGCACTTCGAGTCTGAGATGCTGCCCATAAAGTTCAATCGCGCTAGCTCCTCGGGTCTCGACTTCAACGCCGCATATCTACTGACATTGATGGCGGCTTTGAAGTCTCGGTTCACAAATTCCATGCGTTTCTTGCTGGCGCCGCTGCTTGTACTCACCAGTGTAAGTCGTCCTCGAAGTCGTGGCCTCGGTGCTACAGCAGTATCGTCGTCGCCGTCCCGTCGGGCAAACACCTTTACTGGACTATCCCCCTACTTCGTCTTCGCCACTTGCTCTTTTCCGCTCGATGGTCGGCGAAAAGGGGAATTTTTTCGTTTCCTTTCCGGGAGCCGGCGATGATGGCCCTTCAGGATCCCCGGCTTTCATATCCATACCTTTTCCTTGGGGTTTTATCTCTTCAAATGAACGCACTTCGAACGCGTCTGCTATAAACCGCGAATAAGCATTTGGTGACACACATCTGGATGTGAATCACAATCGAGATGAAATCCATAGCATTGAACTCCTGTGCCATCGGAGCACCGCGAATGTCTGGCACGCGAGGCGCCCAGGGGACTGAGGTCCGTCCGCCCTACACCAGGGTTGCTGACCCGAGGTCTGCGTACCGGAACCGCGAAGGAGCTTGCCAACTCCTTAGTCAATAGTTTGGTTGGGTTGTATTGGCGTACGCCATATTCGCCTGACTGCGTTGCAAGGTAGCGTAGCTGCTTTTGAAACGGAGCTAGCCCTGGTCCACGGTTCGAAAGTTGCGGGCGTGATGCGCGGCCCCATGCCCCGGAGGTTTGCCATTGAGGGCTTCAAGTTCTCGCTGTATTTGATCGTACCGTTTTGCGCTGTTGTGTTCTTTGGTTCCAGCGATCACTCCTGGCTCGAGCAAGCTGTCGAGCGGTGGCGCTACGTCCAGTATCCCGTCAACGAAGAGTCAACGCTGACCTCCGCTGAAATCACAAGAAGGGTGTTTAAACAGCCGAAAACCGGGGCAGCTGAGGACCATCGAAAGTGAGCGAGTCTCGCGAAAGGGCGCCGCCCTTGCGCCTTCCGGAAGACACCCGTCTGGTCACTCTCGATGAGGTTCTGCAATGTTGCTGACGATCTCAACAGCAGGATGCGTGGATGGAAGCGTGGGCTTGCATGCTCGTCGAGACCTGAAATCGAAGAATACCCAGGCCTGCGCAGATAACAGCATCGGTTCAGAAGCCAAAGTCGCAGTCTCCATAAGCAGATAAGAAATGACATCGGAACGGCCGGCTGTCAGACACAGGCACAAGCCATCGCATATCGAAGAAGCTCGCTGGCCTCTATTAGACATCGTCATCTTACCCAAACGCTCACATCATTCCTTGTGAAAAAGCCATGGACAACGTAACGCCGAGATCGAGGCCTCTGTGCTGCATAATGCCTGCAACGAGCACGTTGGTAATGTCTAGTGTCAGCGATTTCTCCCATGCGCCACAAGAGATAAACGATTGCATCTCAAGAGCTCACAAATAGGGAACGGCTTGCCTCGTTCAGCGCTCGCTTCGAAAAATTTTAGCCCTGTCTGCGAGGCGACAACGCGTATCGTAATGCAGATTTTTCTCTTCGACAGAACCTTGGCACAACCTAGCTATCCCCGATCGCAGCGCCTGTTCGCAGCGCACAGGGAAGCATCAATCGTTCCACCTGCTTCCAAGTTCCACACGCCGTGCTTTCCCCCGAAGGAACCAGTAATTTTTACGCCATAACGTGTGCCGAGTGCATGCTATGAACACCAGCCGTAGCGCCTAAACCGCTGGCGCAGATGCATCACAGAGACAGAACAGCTTTTCCATTCCACAGAGGGCGTCGCCCGAGCAATGCTACACCTGACACGGAAACAGGGCTAATTATGATTCTGGGATCCTGCAAGCTGTGCAGACGGACGCACTGCCTGCGACAGCGCGAATCGACATTATAGGAGACCACTGCGACCAGGGCGACGCCCAGGCGCAGGCTACCGGCTCCTAGTCCCAGAATGATATGCGTTGCGGATGAGTTGGTCAGGTCTCAATAAAGCACCTGCCACTGGGAGGAGCATCAAGCACTAGCCTGGGAGACATGTCCAGCTCGCGGGAGTTTCCGCCTGTAAAGTAAACTTTCGAAGGTATGGATGTCTCTTCCCCAGTTTGCAGTTTCTCGAAGAGGGAAAAGAAATCATTATATCGTTGCTAGTGAATCGTGAGTCTCTGTTCTTTGTTCTAAATAGCGCGGTCGATATGCGCACCTCGAGATTTGGGAGTTACGAGACACGACGCGCATCTCGCCATGAAGGGAAATACGATCGTGATCATTCGTTGTCTTCTTGCTCTAACGACAAGTTGCATTCGCGTAAAGTCCTAGCAAAGTATTGTTTTCATTTCAATCGTGTTTCAACTCTCAGGTTAGTGTACTCAAGTGATTTTTCACGGTTTATACCGAATGCGCTCAAAGTGCGTTATAAGAAAAATTAGGAAAAGGAAAGTTACGGAAAGGGAAGCGGAGGGTCCTGGAGACGCGGTTTCGTCGGCTAGCGGAGAAAAACGAAAAACAGTGCGGAGCAAAGCGGAGCACGAGAAGACCAAGGAGCAAATGCAGGAGGCCGCACGTCAATGGCTGCAAGAAAGGCGACACTACGACGATATGGTAGTGAAAGACTGACTTCTCGGACATACCAGGGATCCATCCAAGCAAAAGTTGTGAGAGGCCATCAGAAACCGTGTCGATTCGTACTCCATGAGTGTTACAAAGGCTTCGTCAGGGATCATGTATTTGGTGAGGGAGATGTATCGCGACGTGACGCACATGGAAACAGTCGAGAATCCGGAAGGGTTTTTCAACATGGCGTCTATCCGCCACCTGATGCTCGGCTCAGGGGAGACGTCGATGAAACATGAGCGAGTGCACGCCCTCCACGAAAATCACACCAAATATCGCTTCAACGGTATTCGATACAGGGGTGACTGGGGTATTTACACCTACGGGGCGATGAAGTACATCACGAACAAGAATAACCACATGATCGTGAACCTCAAACGTCTCGTGATATGCGCCGTCTTTGTGCTGTACCCGGGCCTCTCTCCAGAGGAATGAGATGGGCCATCGTCAGTGCCATCACCAACGATCGTCATCATGAAGATGAGGTCGAATTTGTGGACAAGAAGACCTCACGCAGGAGCACGAATAAAGCTTCTGCCCTGCGTGCGGCTACTCAAGAGCATCGTGCAGTCGTGGGGCTGGTCAATCCAGCAGAAGAGGTATCAGATATGGAATAAAGCATGGGAAAAGAAGTAACAACCAAATCCTGCGCTATTTCGTATTCCTGAACCGAGAACTCGAACACAAGGCGGAAATGGAGCAGGGTGTGGGGAACAATGCAGAGTCAGAGCAACGGAAGGCTGCGCTTCTGGAGAAGCGCTTCGACGTCGTTCGTATCTGCAACATCAAGTCACAATTTGGTACAATCGGCTTCAGAGTTCTTTACGGCATCATGAACGAGATCTGTCCGGAGTTCGATGTAAGGAAGATAGAGTTCACCGGCGAAAACCGGGAATTCCATTGGAAAAATATCTTCGATTTCAAACGTCTCAAAACGAGTAAGCAAAAAATATTCACGAGGATGATAGAAACCGATGGGGTATCCATGTGTGTACACTATCCGCGCTTGAAGGCAGATGGTCCTGTTGCGTCGTCGGCGTCGCCCGTGACGAAGCATGAAGGTGAGAAGAAGGCGGATCCTACGACGCAGAAAGTGCGGGGAAACGACTTTGTCGTTGGCGCGGCGAAGCATGAAGATGAGAAGGAGGCGGATCCTGCGACGCAGAAAGTGCAGGATAACGACTTTGTCAGTGGCGCGAACCCCGGAAACACGAATATCATAACCATTGCAGCATGCAAGCGTGCGGGAGATGGTAAGGACGGCAACTTACGTCTGAAAGACACGCGTCTTTTGAGGTTCTCGAGAGCAAGATACTATCGAGAATCCGGTATAATGAATGCGAGGAAGAAAATCGACACATGGAATGCAGGAATGAAGGATCACCTGGAAGCTATGAGCGGGGTAACGAGCCGCGGAGCGGACTTTGAAGCTTTTCTGAAATTCATGGGAGTTCGTGCTGCTCACTGGTAGGCGCTGTGGAGAGAATATACCAAGCCCCGGTGTTCTCGTCTGTGTATGAACTTGTACTGTGGGAAGAAGCGTGCATTTGCCAACTTTTTCTATCAGTTGAACGCCTTGGCTGGAGGACGAGAGTCAGAGAGTCGTAACAGCGACTGGAGCAGGGCTCTGCGCGTCCAAGAAAGGGAGCATACTCCCTGTATCGACAAGAGCGTACAATGAGTGCGCTCACCGTTTTGTTGTAATACCGATAGATGAGTTCCGAACGTCATACATACACCGTGAACTGGGACGTACACTTCACAGGGTCGAGATGGAGCAGTACCAGCAAAGCCCTGGAGATATACAAAAACACAGAGCGCTGACGGAAGAGCAAATGGAACGGAGGGCGAAATTTCGTGGACTAGTCGCACTGGTGAGTGTACCCAACGGCAAGAAACGTATAGAGTTTCTGAACCATGACTTTGACACAGCAATCAATGTAAGGCGATGTGCGGTGCTGGAGAACAGACCCCCCGCCCCACCCCCCGAGTTGACTAGAGCCAACTTCGTCGGGCGACCTCTCAAGGTCCCGTTGAACGGAAAGAAGCTGAAACCAATAGTAGCTGGCCGGTCGAGAAAAGCCTGGGAAGCGACTGCGCGTCTGCGTAGAGACATCCACGCTGTCGGCGTGATGTATGCGCGTTGGTAAACCTGATTTGCCGGCGGTAGTTTCTTCAAAAAAAGCGCTCCGCAGCCAGCCATTTTGTGTGCGCAGCGAGCGTCACTGCCCCTTTCAAAGCATATATTTCATATCCTAGTATCATAAAAGTGAGGGAGGTGTATTCTGAATACGAATATTCTGACGTGAAGAGCTCTTGATTTTTTTAAACACGACAGCAGCCCATACACGGAAGGGTGACGGCGACGGTGCGAGCGTGACAGGTTCGTGTACTTATCGAAGCAACATATCGCCCTCTAGGCCACTGTTTTGCGCGGCGATATTTCCGCACTGAGGTGGGGTGTTCGTATTTTCTGTTTACAGGTGCCATATATTCCTTCATACGGTGCTAAGCTGTGATATATTTCGGAAAATATGGATCAGGAAGCGGAGGCGCCGAGGATCCAGACTCCCAACGACCGTCCAGAGTCGGAGGGCGCGCCAGGCTCCGAACAGGATGGGAACTCCCCATACTATCCCAGGATACATATCAAGTCGTTTGCTTTTGAACAAGAGCCTCATAGCGACATGGGATCTGCATGTTCGCTGTCGCCAACTGCCAAGACGGAGGTGAATAAGCATGCCGTGCCTGCTGAGCAGCCCGCTGGTGCCGTTCACATGCAACCAGATGACCAGGGCAAGACACAAAGAAGTGTACAGAAAAATGATGATCGTCCATCTGAAAACAGCGGTGGCTCGGAGATGAAACGAGCAGGCGTGGAAACGACGCGCCCCAGCCGAGCAGCGAAATATCGCACGGCTTCACCAACACCCTCCACGAAAGGGCACAATCGTGGCACTGGAGCAACAAGAGGTAGGCCGAGAAAATACCCGGTAGCTTCAAGCCCATCAGCGGCGGAAGCCAGAATCACAAAGCGTCCGTATGGGGCATCGAACTCCATGCAACAGCACCATACCGACCGACACGTTGTGCCGGCGAGCGATGCACCGCAACCAGAGACCCCCACGGATATCGTCCTCTGCGCCTGCGGCAACGTGATCGACTTTGGGCCGATGATTCAGTGCTCTCGTTGCAAGGGCTGGTCACATAAGGTCTGTACGGGCCTATCGGACGCGGAATGGGAGCAGCTGCAAATGCAGCACGCCCGCTATCAGTGCTGGCTTTGTGCACCACGTAACGCTCGACCGAACTCCATCGCTGCAGATGCAGTGCAGGCGTTGGCATCTGTTCGAACCGGTTCCAAGTGGAATACGATTATGGGCCGCATCATCGAGTCGGCGGCCATGGAAAACGCGGAGATTGTCGGTATGCCGCTCAGCAAACCGCGAAAGCATCGCATGGTTGAAAATATCATGACGGGCACGGGTCCGGGTCGAACGCATCGCTCGTCGGGCCCTCGAGTCGCGTCAACCGAGGGTTCAGTGCCGCTTGTGCGAGATAGCGCGAAAGAGAACGAATTTTTCGAAGCGCTCGCTGCACATTGGCAGCGCAAAACTGGGCAACCGTGGCAAACCCCTATGTTTCGGGGGAAATTATTGGACCTCTATGCTTTATACTGGGGCGTCAAGGCACGCGGGGGCATTGACGCTGTGATCGCGTCGAAGCGCTGGCCCGAGATATGGCGCACCATGCGCAACTACTACCGCGAGTCTACGGATCACTCGTTCCGACTTCGCGTAGCGAGCCAGCAGTACTTGGCTGACTTTCTGAGGCAGTACGCCGGGCCTCAGCCTTGGGATGTTGAGGTGCTGCACTCTGAGGAAAACGCGGACGAGGCCGTTACCCAGCAAAAAAAGCGAGCACCTAGCGACCTGGTTCCAGCAGGCTATAAGGCGAGCCGGCGTGAGCGGGTCGTTACCACGGAGGAGTTTGTCAAACCTGAGCTGGCGCTCCCGAGCTCTGAACCAGGTCAAACGAGTGCGAAGAAGTCTGAAACGAACGGCCCGCGGTCAGCACGGAGCCCAGCGGGTTCTGCTGTTCGCAAGGCAAGTGATGCAGTGAAACCTGCGCCTCCGCAAAGCGACGACGACGAACTGAGCCTCGGGTGAGGCCTCGACCCCCGCAAAGACAGGCGTGCCGGGGCTGTTTCCACCTTATCTGGCTTCAGGTGCCGTAGCGCGTTGTCCGGTCGCTTCCTACGTCTGCCAGTCTCGATAGACAGACTCGGTCGTTCGCTTCAGCCGTACACAACGGGCTGTGCCCACACCGGAGCACGTTCAAGTGTGATCCGGTGGCTTAAAAGCTTCCTCAGTGGGGCGCTGAACGCCGGCAGGCTCCAGAGCACGCTTTCCATACAAACACAAACACACACACACACCGCCAGCACGGGGTCACTCGTCACAAGCGAGCACTCGAACGTGTGTAAGGCGGCCGCACTGACCACATGTGCACGAGTTCCGGAAAAACCGCAACTATCAGATACACGGTACTTGAGGTTTGCAATTTCGCCTGTCTTCGCGGTGGACTCTGCGACACTGGAAACGATTTCCAAGCAAAACCGCAAATATTAGGTCTGCTGTTGTGCTTGTGCATGGCAGCTTTAACACCTGTTTTCGTGGTGAATCTTGAGATATTGGATAACCGCAATCGCAGCGCTGGAGTGCACGCTGGCGCTCCTGATTTCGGTGAGCTTCGCGCGAGGCCCCGAATGACTCTCTGGTAACCGTGATGCTAGCCCCGAGAGCTCCGAGCTGCGAGGCGCCCGGGGTCCTCGGCTTTTCTGGACGGTATGATGCTAGAGTCTCTCGACACTAGATGCGTCGCGGAGCCGGAATGCGCTCCAGCGTCTGGGGTGCTGCGTGCACGCCCCGAGACGCGACACCTGCAATGCATACGCTACATGCAGCGATTGGCGGTGCTCCAAAGTCGAACGGTACCGTCATCACTCGCAGACGCAAAGAGCGCGAGATCCGTTGGACTCCACGCAACCGCATTCACTGTCCCAGTATGGCCTGCAAGTCGAGCACAGAGCTGACCCGAACGTCGTTTCCAGATGTATACGTGGGCATCTTCGCTGCCGCTCAGCACGAAGCATTCGCGAAAACCACCGAAACAGCTTCGGATCACAAAGCGACCCTGTTGATGCCCAATATAACGCTGAACTAGAGCGTTATGTTCAAAATCCCATTCGTGGATCTCAGGTCGCGGGCAACCGTCGCCGGAGGTGCTCACAAGCACGACCGGAATCGACTTTAATCGGGAAACGCAGAGTGCTGTCATATTCTCGGACTCTTCGATGCAGGGACCTAGAGCGGTTGCCCCATCAGCATCATAGCGACAGATGCACCGGGCGGTGCAGATTCCCACGATCTCGTTGTAAAAGTAGTTCACCGCGATGTCGTTAAAGATGCGTCCATGAAAGGCGAGTACAACATGCGCTCGAACGCGGTCCATGCCGAGCGTCGTGCGCTCTCGCAACCCGTCGACGCGCCAGACGTAGAGATTGGAGTCTGTCAGGCTGGTAACGAAGCGCTCGCCGTCATGAAGCCAGGCACATGCAGTAATCGCCTGGGTTTGTCTTTCACTTGCGAAACGACATCGACCGGTCCGCGTTTCCCACAGGCGCAAAACATGATCACCCGCTGCCGATAGGATCATCTCGTCGTCCGGCGACCAGGATACGGCACATATCGCGTCGCTGTGGCCGTCGAGCACCAGACAACCGGCGTGTTCGAACGCATCCGACCCGTTTGCCGATGATGCATCATCGGTGGCGGGCTCGACACCATTGGAGAGAGCACGAACATCGGCAGCGGCCAGGTCAGCACGATGCTCGACGATCTGCTCATTGGATTGGCTGAGTCGCGCAACATCCCAAACGACAATAAGGCCGTCTTTGCCGGCGGAGAGGAGCCAACGACCACTGTGGGAAAACTGGACAAGCCAGACTTCATCCCGGTGCGCCTTGAGAATGCGCCATGTCTCGCTCGGTATGGCCATCGGTTGAAATACAAGATCCTCCAGTAACGAGGGACGCTCCTGATAGGTATATGGAAAACAAGCCTGCTGCAAATTCTCTCGCAGTGCTCGTCGCAAAAGCGTCTCCAATCGCCACTTTTCAATCGTTTTTTCCTTGCGGATGTACGGCTGCAGCTTGTGGAAGAGTTGCTCGCGCATGCAACGCCGCAACTCCACTCCATCCGTCGCTCCAAGTGGTACAGTCTTGGTCGTCTCTGGAACATCCTCGCCCTGTAGCACGGAGCGTAGAGACTCGCGGATCGCCTTGGAAAGTGAGCCCCTCGCATGTGAGACACGCAGCACAGCGATGGTGAGACGGTGCAGGCGCCAGGCCTCCTGCTGCGCTACGGCGTTCGGCGATAGCTCCCGACACAGGCAGTCAACAGCGGCTTGCTGGAGCGCTTCCAGGCGCTGGCAACGCAGCACCCGCGCTGGTGCCGCTTCATCGCCCTCTTCGACTTGCCCTAGAAGTTCCAGTAAAATTTCATACAGTTTTTGGGTATAAATGAGGAAGCGAGCCTCATCCACGAGCCTTGAAGCCTCAGGGGAAAGCGCTTCTTCTGGTGTTTCCGCAGCGGCCTGCTCTTTTTGGTAAGTTGTCCGACCAACCAGTCCAGGGAGGAGTTCTGCTGCTTGTTCCCACTCACCGGAGAGCAGCAGTGTTTTCAAGCGACGCACGTCTGGTGAGCGTGCGAGAATACCTGCCTCGCGTTCGAGTGCCTGCGCTGTGCGGTGGTAGCCAAGGTCCTCCAGTTCCTGGAGCATAAGTCGCGTTATCTCTCTGCGATCGAGTTCCATGTCAGCGGGGTCACTCCAGCGCTGGCTGAGGCTCGCTGCCCTGCGTGTTACTGTACCCGCACTGTCGTGAAGCTCTTCTCTCGGTTCGTTCCGTCCGTTGCTACCTACTTCCGTGCCTGACCGCACATCTATCTCCATCAACTGGTCAGGAATTGGCGCTGCAGTGTGCGTGTCCGTCATTTCACGTTCAAGGTGCTAGGCAGCAATATAACGCCCGACTCGAACGTCGTGTCGCCGTCCAAAAGAAAGAAAGCGCCGCACTTGGGAACGTCCACGACCTGCACCGAACAGCGCTTGTGAGCGGAACGGTCTACTGGACATCTCGCGGCCGTTGCTGCGAGGTTGTATGGTACGAGTGCTGCCGCGGTTTGCGAAGAAACTCGGAGATGGAGACGGGTGCCATGGGTTTTGTCGGTTCCTGCTTATGAACGCGTCGAGCTGAGCTTGGACGCTGTAGTAAAGTTATGGAGGAGCGTTCAAGCGGTCTGCGGGGAAAACTGGTGATCGGCAGGTGCATCGCCTACGGCTCGTCTGGGCTTGTCTATGAAAGCGTCGACTTGAGTTTCGACGCTTCGATCACGCGCCGTGAACCGTTGTCAAGTGCACTCGTCTTGCAAGCTGCATACGACTAGGCATGTTTACACATTTTATACCGCAATCGCTGTACTGGCGTCCCGAAACACTCACTTGCAGATGTTTCTCTTGGAAAACGAGCTCGAAAACTCCTCGTGAGCTCGATGAGCGATAAAGCTCGGCTGCGGGCTCCGTTCAAAGGCTGCCACGGTCCAGCTCGGTGCAGTGGTCGCGGTGCTGCCTGTCCTTAGGGCGCTCAAACCGTTCCGAGCGGCTAAAGAGCCGGCTCGCTGAAAAAGCATCAGGTAGTGTCACTGTATTCGCGACTCGGTGGCTGAGTTCTTGTGCGATGTGTCGAGCGAGAGAATCGGAGAACGTCTGCCGGTTTCGTCCGTCAGGGAGGTTTTGGTTACCGGGGCAGGTCGCTGCAGTGCCGACTGCTGAAACGCGGCCTTTGCATGCCCATAACAAAGTCCAAACTTTCTGTGAGCCAGTACGCATCTTTGTCCTTCTACGCATCGGCGATTGATTCGGATATTGTCGTTTACTGAAACGGTTCAATGCCAGCAGCTATTCGGATTTCATCCTGGACAGCACCGAAACTCGACCTGCATCACATGCTCTGAGACTTTCAGAGCGTGCGCTCGATGCGGAGCATGAACCTGTGGAGCCGCTCCACCGCTGTCGAGTGCGGCAGCATGCGCGCGTTCATGATGCACCCGGCTTTTTTGCCCCGTGACGAGCTCTTTTTTTAGATGGGCTATGAGGCGCCACCGTGGACAAGTCGCAGCATACCACGCCTCGGGAGACGCATCGTCAACTGCTTGCTCCGGAGAGCGGCTCATCGTGACCGTCCTGCAATCGCACGGTTCCGGTATTCATGAGCCAACGTACGCGACTTGACGTGATGTAGGGCGCTTGACCCTAACCAGGCAATTCTGGAGACGCGAACGCTACGAGCAATCAGGGAAGAGACCATCACGACTCAACGAAAGATTTCACGTTCCGCGAAGCGTAGGATCATATCCTAACGCCGCGATGGCTGGCGCTCTCAAGGACATCGTTTGCTCGCATGCCTCCTTGCCATTACGGACAGGCGGACTGGAAGCCTATCGGTTTTGTCTGCAAAATCGTTTAGAATTCGGGTTTCGTGCTGAGCTGAACAAGGCTACACGCTTGGATGGTCTATGCGATATCCTGAAACGACTTGTGCAGTCATCATCCCGTAGAGTTCAAGTAAACATCGGCACCGCCACGTGATAAACCGCCGCACTTGTCCTGTATGTGCCTCCGCGCCAATCTTGCGCTAAAAAGCTTCATGTACAGCACTGCAACTTCATATTTGCTCCGAGAGCTTTCATAATCCACCGTGCTCTCTACGCGAACACCCCCTCATCTCGGTACATGCGCCTTGGCTCTACAGCACACTCTTTCTCACAAAGGTTTGCCGATCTTCGCAACAAATACAATGCAAGTTGTTCCCGCTGTTCGGGATCCTTGTTACCCAGCGCAGCTGCGAGCCTCAAACGCCGACGCTTATGAGCGCTGGACAAGTTGCCGTCGCGGCACAGTCGTATATGCTGTGCTCCGCGCGCGCGCACTAACGCAACCTCCCTCGTCGAGCCGGAGCCCACAAAAGTCAACCACGCGAGTCCAAATCCCAGGCAGGTGAAGGCATCGGTTCCGCTTCGCTGCCGTTCGTGAAACTTACCTGCGCAATACGATCTCCAGTATCGAGTCGCTGTACGTAAACACCGGTAGCCCAGCGACCCTGAATGGGGATGCTATCGCACGGTACGCGCACCACAGTACCCCGCTCAGTGATAAGAATAATCTCTGAGTCCGGTTCTACGCAACGCAGGCAGAGCAAACGATCCTCCGTATCCATCTTGAAGCTGGTCGCACGCTTACCCCCGCCGCCTCGCCTCTGAATACGAAACGCATCCACATGGAGGCGTTTTCCGTAACCCTGTTCGGTAATCGCCACCAGGTAGCGCTCCGAGGTGGTGACGTCTGCACAGCCGTCGACCACATCCATATCGGCTATCGCGTCGTTCTTCCGCAGCCGCATGGAACGCACACCCTGGGTTCGGCGTCCCGTCGACCTAAGCTGCGCTTCCGAGAGCGAGAAACGAACCGCAAGACCAGTTGTCGATGATATGATCACCGAGTCGTCGTTACCGCAGAGACGTACCCAGCGCACCGTGTCGGTATCACGCACATTCATGACAATCAGACCCCTGGCGTTCATGTTCGCAAATGCGGAGAGCGGCGTCTTTTTCAGCCAGCCCTGCTGTGTGAGTAGAAGCAGATAGCGATCCGGGGTAAAGGCGGATATGGGTACCAGCGCCGCGAGACTTGTCTCTGCATTGCCGATGCTCGCATCGAAAACCGGTAACAGAGCGCTCAGCGGTGCACCGCGAGCTACGCGCGACGCCTGTGGTATCTGGAACGCTCGAATCGCATAGGCAGTGCCTCGTTGGGAGATCGCCAAGATGGTATCGTGATCGCGGCAGGAGAAGAAGTGAGCGACTTGGTCGTCTTCGCGAATACGCGCCGCAGCCTTGCCCCGAGTACCGCGCCGCTGCGCTTCGAATTCGCGCATCGCCATTCGCTTCACGTAGCCTTGTTTGGTGGCGATGATCACCGATTCCTCATTGGGAACCAGGTCGATATCGGAGAGTTCTGGCTCTTCGGGTGAAATCGCGGATCGACGTGGTCGTCCAAATTGTGACTGGATTTCCTGCAGCTCCCGAGTGATCATGGCCATAACGAGTTCACGTCTCGCGAGTGTATTCTCGAGCTCCGCGATTTGCGCCAGGAGCTCCTGATGCTCCTGATCGAGACGACCCATCTCTAGTTGGGTCAGGCGACGTAGCTGCATTCCCAAAATTGCATCTGCTTGGCGCTCGGAGAGTCCAAAGGCACCATCAGGGTCAACGAGTGCCCTGCGGGCGAAACTCACGTCGCGGGCGTTCCGCACGATGCGAATGACGGCGTCGATATCGCGGAGCGCAAGACGCAGGCCCTGCACGATGTGCTCTCGGTCTCGTGCCTTGTTCAGCTCAAAAGTGCAGCGTCTTTGAATCACCTGCACTCGATATTCGAGGAAGACTTCGAGCGCACGTCGTAGACTCAGTTTTTCAGGGCGTCGCCCTACCAACGCAAGCATGTTACCATTGAAAGCCGCCTGCAGAGCAGTCTTCTTGAACAGCTGATTGAGCACAACGTTCTTATCTGCATCACGCTTCAGTTCAATGACGATGCGCATGCCGTCGCGGTCACTCTCATCCCGCAGATCCGCAATACCGTCCAGTTTCTTCTCGTTCACGAGTGTCGCCATTCGTTCCAAAAGTTGCGCTTTGTTCACCTGATACGGAAGCTCGTGGACAATAATTGCTTCACGCACGGGGCGGTTTTTCGCTCGAACCGTTTCGAACGAGGTACGCGCGCGCAAAATAATAGCTCCCTGGCCGGTTCGATGCAGGTCGCGGGAGCCGCGGAGACCCATGATAATACCACCGGTGGGAAAGTCCGGTGCGGGAATCAGCGCTTCTAGTTCCGCTTCCAGTAGTTTGGGATTCTTGATAAGGGCAATGAGCGCGCTCACGAGCTCGCGCAGGTTATGTGGCGGAATGTTCGTAGCCATCCCGACGGCGATCCCTGAGGCGCCGTTCAAAAGTAGCTGTGGCAGGCGTGCGGGTAGCACCACGGGTTCCTGGTCCGAGGCATCAAAGTTTGGCACCATATCGACCGTGTCTTGGTCAATGTCCGCGAGAAGGACGCGTTTGCTGAGCGAGGTCAGGCGACACTCGGTATAGCGCATGGCAGCTGCCTTGTCGCCATCGACAGAGCCCAGATTCCCTTGGCCATCCACCAGGGGCTCCAGCATCGAGAAGGGCTGAGCCATGCGTACCAGTGCATCGTAGACCGCGCTGTCGCCATGCGGATGATATTTTCCCAACACTTCACCGACCACGCGAGCACACTTGCGATACGGGCCGTCCGGATCCAAGCGCAGTTGATTCATTGCGTAGAGAATGCGGCGATGAACGGGTTTCAGCCCATCACGCGCGTCGGGAAGCGCCCTCGCGTGGATCACGCTCAGAGCATATTCCAAGTACGATCTCGCAAGAACGCTACTCACCTCCGTGTTAATAATGCTTTCATGCGGGGAGGCTTCCAGAGTACCAGCTGAGCCTGCTTCCGAAGGCTCTTCGCCCGCCGCTGGTGCAAGTTGCGCCCGAAGCTGATACGCACTGGCGCCTAGCGAGCGGCTCGCTCGGCGCCGACAGCCACCGCTCCCGACGAATGAGGAAGCGCCTGATCGCGCCGGGATAGAGAACCAGCCTAGGGCTCTCGGCTGTCGCCCAAAAGGAGCGGAGACACGGCCTTGTCTGAGCGTCACACGACAAGTGATGCCGCGTTTGACGCTCAGGTCAGTTGTGGGCAAGGCGCCCAAGTTTCGTTGCTCCGGGCCAGCGAGCACCCCCACAAAGACCAAAGCGCAATACGAGCAACCATGTTTGTAAGAATCAAGTTCCTGCATTGCCAGTAAAACCTGCAAGGAAATATATAGGGCAGCTCCGAGTTATAAACCCCGCAACGAGCGCGCTATGGCTTGAAAGTCCTCGCGCCGCGGTGTCCAGTGAACGGCGCTGGTGCGACACCAACGCTCTCGCAGAGCAGTTATCTCCCAAACATAGTCTTTGAACAAGTAAATCACCTACTGGTGGTCAATGCAGGCGCTGGGTCACAGAATGCACGGACTGGAGCTTTGAACAAATTAGTTGCAGGAGTTGAAGCACTGGTGTTTGCAGCGTTTGGTGCAGACGCAGGCTCAGGGCCGAGTTTTCCGCGCTTCGTTGCGTACTAAGAACAGTAAACGCGTTGTACGCATGTATTCCGAAACTAGAGCACTCCGGACTATTTGGTTTGCACCCTGTGAAGATAACTTGTTGTGAGTGAGCAATATGCCCACGAGTTAGCATATACAATATTTTCGATTCTTCAAGTTTTCACCGGCGAATACCAAGCGCGGTAGCTGCACCGGTTCGCTCCCAGGCCGAATAGACTAGTCCGCGTCTGTTAGTTGTATGGAGCAGAACCTGAAACGAACCGGATTTCTCCCGAATCCACAGAAAATCCTACGTATCAATTCATGAACCCCATGTCGAGTGCTGTCTACTATTGAACTGCGCAACTGAGCTGGCACTGCCGGTATCGTTGGGCGGCTCACGCCACAGCGCCAGCAGACACCAGTCTCGCACAGGACGCTTGTTGCAGGGCAAATATGCAGAAGGCTAGCACCCGTGCTCCGGTGCTGTGTGGGAAGCTCAGTCGCGTCGGCTTATGCGTTGAACTTGCGGAAGATGAAAATGGCACTTTTGACTCAGACATCCGAGCGAAACCTGCAAGGAATGGGATCTCGGAAACCCACGTACCTGTTTCGCTGCACCAACATGTCTATGCAGCAAGCAGCGCTTCAGCGATGCGCTCTGGTGGCGGCAGTCTGTATTTACGTCGACGCAGGATCGAACAACAGAAACCAGAGACTGGATATGACCCCAGGAGAGCCGCGTTCTACGCTCGTTCGGGCATTTCCGTGCAAACGATCAAAGCAGCGTCGTAGACTGCGTTGCATCAGTGTGAACGACCCGCGGCAGTGACGTGAAATGCTCAAGCCGTTTGCATCCTGGTCCCATACAAATGCATGGTGTGCGCGAAACCCCACGTAACATGAACGTGGAACGCTGAACCGCTTGCAACGTTGCTGGCATTCGATATTTTCCGAACTTTTCCGAAGATATGCAACCTGAAGATTCGAATTGCATGAATGAAGGCTGGCGGATCCGTATGTAGTTTCAGGATTGTGGGTCATGTCCAGGGAGTGGCTCCCGCGATTTCTCGGCACTGGAATTCGATACGTCACCGTCATCAAGATGATTTTTCGTGGCGCGCTCGAACAAGGGCTCCTAAAAGAATCGCTATCAGCATCGAGGGCACGCGCAAAAGCCTCTGCTCGTCCATTTCCGTACTCGTAATAGGTTCAAATCACGCATTCTTCAAGGTTTCGATCTTTGTGTTGCAGGGCGCCTGTTGAGTGCAGCGATTCGCACCACTCAATTGACGACGATGAAGAACATTCCACGTGATCCATTGACGATGTTTTCATGCGCTCACGCCGAAACCTCGCTGACCGCCTCTCGGCATATCATCGATTCTGTTCGCTAGATCAACCATCATCTGTTCCGTGTCATCGATGAAATGGCACTGGGCTGCAGCATGATGCTTTTTGCGGGAGTTGCTCCCAGACGTTCAAATCTCTTCTATTCCTTTTACACGGAAATGGGTCTTGGACTAGGAGTTCAGTTACGGTAGCGATCGTTGCCACTGCAGTGTGCGTCATCATGTCGCATAAAGGGAACGGAGACAATTGAAGACTTCTCGGTGCGTTCTCTAATCAGGCGTTCCCCTCCGGTACCCGTATCACCATGGAAAACATCGCGTTCAAGATCTCCTCTGTCGAATGGAATAGCATGTGCTTGCATATGCAGTCGATAGCGTACTCACCGAGGGTATCGCGCAGACGCAGCCCGTGATCGATGTTACGTCAACGGGCGCGAACATGGAGCAGAGCACCCTGATGAGCTGCATGGAACCCCAGGGGGCACGTATCAAACGATGAAGCAAGCCTTCTCGTTCCAAGGGGCGGCTATCGGGGAAGCATTTATAATGGATATACGGAAACACCTGATCATTGCCAAGTGTCGTCCCGGTGAAGCGCGCAGAAAGGCGGTATGTAAAAAATGAGAATAGAAAGCGATGCGCAGATCGCAGCGTTCGCTTTTAGCATAAAATACGTCGACAACTGCCGAGAGAAACAATGTAGAGACTTTCAGGCTGCCATCAGCACACTTCGACTGCTGACAATCAAGCTGAAGGGAAAGGAAAACCAAGCAGTCGCAGAAACGGCCCCTGGAGGCTGGTCAATACTCGTGTTGATGACAGTGAGAGTCATCCAAAACTTGAGCGTTTATGCCAGGGCCCGACGCCCTTTTTCCATTTCATTCTGACATGGGTGCTGATGGAAGCAACCGAACGCATCAGCGTTCACCTCATGCCGGGGATGCCAGTCAAGCCCTATAGACACTGATCAACGGTACCGTTTTGCGGGGCAGCAGCAGCGGCAGCAAGTCCCTGTTTAACATTCGTGTCCAAATGCTTTGCGGACACGTGCCGTGCTGCTGCGAGTCGCGGCACTCGGTAACGGGTCGAAGACCTCGTACCCAGCGAATTGCCCGAAGCCTCCCGAATTCAAGAAGCGAAAAAGATTGCCACCGACTCTCCGAAACAGCAGCGCATCTGGTGCACGGAAGCAGCTCATGTAACAAGCGACAGCGTTCCAGCGCTAGACCCGGGGCCAATGGCAGTCTGGTTGCCTTTTGCAACATGCCTAGGATTTGTATTTGCCATTTCGAGGTACTTTCATCGAGCAAGCATTTTCTCCAGTCTTCGTTGCCACTCCACAACCATATCAAAGGAAAGCGCGCCTCCGAAGATATCCAAAGCGGAACCGATTGTGACATCTACTCGGCCGCAACCAACAAGTCGAACGCGTTCCAGGTCGGCTAGGTCTCGAACGCCACCCGCATACGTTGCCGGTACTGGGGACCCGACAGCCAGCTCATGCACCAATGCTTCGTCGATACCGATTTGCTTGCCTTCAACGTCCACGGCATGTACTAAAAACTCTGCACAGTATTCGCTGAGCCATTCCAGGAGCTGGCCACTTATTCGCAAGTCAGTTCGTCTTGTCCATCGATCCGTGTAAACGTAGTATGCGCTTTCGCTCCCCGAAATATGACTTCGGCAGCTGAGATCAAGAACCAGACGCTCTCTGCCAATACGGTGGGCTAGGCGAAGCAGTCGGGACTCATCCAGCCGACCATCCCGAAACACGTACGAAGTGACGATCACATGGCTGGCACCGGCCTCCAAAAACCGTTCTGCATTCTCCTCCGTAATGCCACCTCCGAGCTGCATTCCCTGCGGATATGCGGCAAGAGCAGCAAGCGCAGCACGTTCCGATGCTTCGCGATCCCCTCCGAGGAGGATGATATGGCCTCCAGGCAGCGCATGCTCGCGGTACAGCGAGGCGTAGTAGGCCGCGGGTTGCGTCGCTTCGAAGTTCACCACTGACGCCCGGCTCCCGTCTGCTGATAGTGATGACCCGACTATCTGTTTAACCTTTCCGTTATGAATGTCAATGCAGGGTCGAAACCGTGTCACGCGTTCAGCAGTCGCACGAGCGGTCGGCGTCCCGGCTGTGAGCCTGGGTCGCGCTCGAACACGGGCAACTGGCGGGTGCCTGGCGCCCTCCGGGGATATTCCGGTGATTCGTCTCGTCAACGGCGGAGCGTGAATCCCCGAACTGGTGCTTGGAAAACAGAAGAGGAGCATGAGAACGGCTCAGCAGGTGTAGGCTCATGCGCAGTGCTCGACGGCTGTCACAGGTACCTCGACGACTGGAGACTCAAGGGTTGTGTATGAAAGTCGTCCGGAGACACGAAAACACGCGTTTCAAAAACTTTTCCCTGAGGTCCACCACGCTCCGCTCTTCACCACTGGGTTTCGGGAATGCGCCTCGCAGCTACGCCAGAGCAGTTCAAGCCTTGTGCACGCCAGACAGGCACAGGCGCGCTGCGTCTTCCACGGCAACACCCGTGTCGGATGAAAGTGGAACACTGGGCTGCTCGCATTGGTGCAGCTTTACGATTTTTTCCGAACTTTTTTAGATGTAAAACCGCGGCTTTCGGAAAGAAGGAATATCGGCTTACGGGTTTATACGTAGTTTTAGGATTTTTGGGTGTCCTTATGGAATGGCTTCTTCGAACTTTGTCCGCTACAGCTCGTTTCGTCACCGGAATCCAGATGGGATTCTAGATCAGAATCTGGATGATTCGCAAAGTCGCCGAACATGAGTTCGAGAATCAGTCGACATCAGTTCCCGATTCATTCGAGCATGCCTCCAGTCTTCTACATTCCTTTCATGTTTCATGTTTAAACCAGATTTTCTTCAACTCTCCGATCTATGCCTTGCAAGGTGTTTCGTGGGCGCAGCAATTCGCACTTCTGGATTGACGACAAGAAAAACTCGCGGCCGTCGCTTGACGACAAGTTCCAGAGCTCATGTCGAAAGCTCACCCAAGTCGTCACGTTTCGTAAACGATTCTGCTCGAAAGACGAGTCCTCCTCTATTTGTGGCCCTCTACAAAACGACATTCGACTCCAGCACGACATCGCTTTTAGGGCTTGCTCCTAGAGGCTCCTATTTCCTCTGTTTGCGTCGAAACCGGATTCGGAGTCAGACTTGAGCCATCGCACCGATTGCTTCTAGTGGAGCGTTTGTCACCGCTGTGCACGAAGAGCGTGAAGACGAATCTTAATTTCTCGACACGTTCTCTGGTCTGGCTTTTCCTTCCGGTGCTCGTTTCATCATGGAAAACATCGCGTTCCACAAATCCTCTACCGAATGGAACAGCGTGTGCGTGTGTGTGCACCCGGCATCCTTCTCACAGAGGGATCCTCCAGAAAACACCTGTTACCATAGATTACGTCACCTGGCACGTAACTGGAGCAGGGCATCGAGGGGAGCCCCCTGTACCTGTCAAGGGATGTATCGAGCCATGAAGCAAGCCTTCTCGCATCAAATGGCGCTGGCCGAACGAACGAATGAGCGTGGTGAGCTTGTAGGAACACTTGACTTGGTCCAAGTGTCACCGATGCGACGGGCACATTGAGACTGTACGCATCGAAGAGGAAAATTGCAACTGACGCGTAGATCGCGACGACTTCCTGTGCACGAAATGCGTTGACAATAGCTGGAAACTGCGAATTCCGGACTTGAACGCTGACATCAACATCCTTCGACTTGTGAGAATGGAGCTGGAGAGACTAGCACATTTAAAGCCGGGTATGAGAGAAAGCTAAAGTACGAGATTACAGAAAAAGCCTACCAATTCTGGTATCGTCGGCAATTGAGCAAGAAAGCGCTCCCAGGAGCCGAAACATCCCTGTTCGGCGCTGTGGACCTTCACACACACACACACAGATATACAGCGGCTTTCTGCATTTTTCTCAGCCCAAAATGAGGTTTTAGACGAGATAACCTACCTCGGGATACGTTTTGGCAAAGTACTGCGTCCACTGCTCCAGGCTGTGACGCTGCTCAGATGTGAGCATCTTGATATCGAGCGGTGGCTTCGTCGGATCCACCATCTCTGCGGAGAGGTCCGCAAACACCAGTGCTCGGCTGGCGTCGCGCCCTGCTAGGATGTGGTACGGCTCGCCTGCTCGATAGTGGTGCGCGGCCTGGGTCACATCGAACACCCGTCGATTCACAGCGACATAAATAGGACGCTCCGACTGAGATCCGTCAAACATTGCCAGTTCCTCTGTGGTGAACGGCCGAACGGATGGCACCCTCTCCAGTGGTGAAGCTGTGCGCTCCCAAGCGCCGGCATCGCGCTTCGCAATCGTACCGTCGGCGCGGGGTGAACCCTTCTGGGCCAGCAATTTGCGAAAATATGTCCAACTGGTCTCGTTCGGTGTCATGTAATTCGACGGTGCGTGCATGTACTCTGGATGGTGTTCCTCGACGTATGCACGGACGTCCTCGGGTAGATCCTGGTACCCGTTCTCGAGCTTCTTCGTGAAGCAATGATACACGAGACGGCCAGGGCGTTCACCCATCTCCATCCAGGGTAGCCACTGACCCATGCGAACCCAACTGCCCTGGCATGGAACGGATACGAGATTCGAATCATGAAGATCATCCACGCGTGCGTAAAGTTGGAAGAGCTCCGCGCTCTCATAAAAGGGGCTCGCTGACTCAGCGGGGAACTCGGATGGCGGCAACGGATTCGGGTAACGGAGGAAAATTTCAATATGCCAGCAGAGGTCTGCCCCGACGCGTGTGAACGGAACCAAGAATGGTTTGCCATCACGCGGATTCTTCTCCAGAAACTGCAGGTTGACCGGGTCGTTCCAAACGTGAACGACTTGATTCTCCATTCCCGTGAACGGGTTGTTCCAAGTTCCGTGTAGAATTCGACGATTGTCCGGATCCCTATACAGTCCTACTTCGCGGGTGAGAATGCGCCAGCCGCCTTCTACTTTCACGCAGCGCGCGATATTGTAACCCTCGAAGCCGAGGATGTGTCGCGCACCCGCGTCAGCGATGTAGGCGTGAATCTCGCCGCCAAACCAAAACACGACTTCTTGATCCGGAACTAGGGACGCTCGAGTTTTGATAAAGGCTCGTAAGTTTTCCTCTGAGCTGTTGCCGATCTTCTCAACATCTATTTGCGGGCGTAGTGCGAGCAAGTCGCGAGCGCTCGTCACCAGAGCTCGTTGCTGCCCCTCGGGACCGTTCACCTGTTGTGCAAGCACCACTCGATGGCGTCTTGACCCCGCTTTTCTGTACACGGCGTCGTCTGCGTGCCGCAACGAACGACTTGGTCCATAATTCGTCCGCCTGAACGAACACGGTATTGTTATGTACATAGTCTGAACCATAATTTCCTAAAACATGCCACAACGCGAGTCACCTTCCCTGAGGGTTCTCTCGACCATCCGTTGTACCGTTTTGCCTGGCGATGATGATGCTGATGGCGCTGGCTGCGGCGCCTATCGAGCGGTTGATGAAAACGATGCGCAGCGCGAGGCAGGCCGCGTACCGCCGCCTCCATCACCGTTCACGGGGGGAATGGATGTGAAAAACGCCGCCCTCGGGCGCGCGAGGCGTGCGCCATGGAACGCACCGGCATCGCGACTGGCGGGTTTACACGTTCACCTGAATTGTGTTCCACATCCAGATGCGTGCCATCCACTGCGTGTTCGCAGTGTACAGCAGATGCGTTCGAAGTGCGTTCATTTGAACAGATAAAAATCCAAGGGAAAGATATGGACGTGCAAGTCGAGGATCCTGAAGGGATTTCAAAGCTACCTGCTTGATAAAACCCTCATCTTGCTGATTATCAAAAGGCGAAGAAGTAGAAAAAGGAGGTAGGTGAGATAACGTGCGTGCTCGACGGGATGATGTCGAGACTGTAGTGGAACATGGGGCACCAGTCTGAAGACTCCTAGCGTTGACGAGTTCATCTAGCATCAATATATGCAAGGAGTTCGTGAACTGCGACCCCATCACCACCATCAATATCAGATGACGTGTGGCGCTGAAGACGTGAGACCCCAGGAGCTGACGCGATCCAGTTTTATGGGGCAGCCTCTGATGCTCGGAATGTGCCTGGATAATAACTGAAGCCAATAGCAGCGGGTGCGCCGGTCAGAAAGGTTCGGGGGCGGGCAGGCGGCGCCTGCACGTCGGTATTCGTTTACCCCATATGATCGCGAAAAGGTTTCGCTCCACTGAGCGTATCTTGAATCTGTGATTCCACAAAATGCAACCACGATTCCATTTCAAGTATTCGCAAAAGCTCATCGCCAATATGCAGCGACACCACCACTGGAGGACGGTGGCGTTTAAGCGCTTGGAGCAGTGTTGCAGATGCATCTTATGCACGCGCTATTGGTACGTTCGTGTGCGTCACCCGAGCCAGGAAACAAAATGCTTTGGTAAAGCGTTCTTGATTCCGTGCAGCGTCCACACAGGCGTTATACGTGGTATGACACACCCTCACGTCAGGCTCGGTACCCGGCGGAGCACGCGAACGAACCGCTGTCTCTGAAGAGAAGTTTGTGGCAATTAGAGAAACCTGTCGATGGAGTGCGGCGTGATGGGTGCTCCCGCGACGGCGAATGCCACCTGCTCTGCCGGAGTTTTTCCAAGATGAAAGATCTTCCGATAGAGAAAATTCCTTCCACGTTGGATATCGCAAATTGCGGGCAATCGAGCAATTGCCCGCACGGAGATAGCGAGGCTGTCCCGTCTCGTAGCTAGGTGCGCGGTATGCTCGGCACGCAGGGCACGGGGTTTACCACACCGAACCTGTACTTGCAACGAGAAGACCGGTCTGGGGCTTGTGGAACGTAGAAGCAACTGGAAGAGGACCGCGGTCTCTTTCCTGGTAAACGGCGACATTCGTGCATCCGGATGTTCTGGTTTGAATCGTCGATCCCTTATCATCCAAAATACCGCCACTCGTTGTGCTCGTTGCAGTGCACGCGAACGTGCACACCATGGCTCGTGCTTCGCTACCAACCGCTGCGATGACTCGAGCGACGCATCGTGTGCTTCGACCCGAACGCCGAACGCGATGCAGCCTCGCAATCACCAATAGTTGATGCACACATTGTTCTCGGCATGCGGCTCCGAGTACAGGATGGCGTCGTTTGCGCAGGAATGGTAGTCAAAATCCAAATGGAAACCTGTTTGCGGCACGAGTGCCAGCGAAACGCGAACGCGTACCGCGAGGATTATACAAGAGCATCACCCTTCGAGCGCGTCTCTTCTCCCCAGTGGTATCGGTGCTCTTACTAGGTAGCCTGCGTCACGCGTCATGCAAATCGCATATCTTCTCGAGATCACAGAAGCCGCCCTAATCGACTTTGGCGCTGGGCATTATCAAGAAGTGGCTTGGTACACCAGTCCGGCGGATCGCTTGAAGGTGACCATGTGAAGCTCACGGTTTCGATCAAGCACGTACAGTGTAGTGTCCACAAAAAATATCGCACATACCGGAGCTTGAATCCTATCGTACAGACGTTGCAATTCAGAGCGACTGCCCCGTTGATTGTGTGCTGCAGCGTCGTGCGATAAATAGCGGGTAACTCGTCCAGACCAGCGATCAACGGCCAGGATGAGCAAACCTCCATCACGCGGCAAGAGCATGCCTATGCCAACCACAAGAATGCCCAATGCAGGGCTAAATGCGTGGTAGCGTATTCCAAAGAGCGAGACCTGACGCACTCGGACATCGCGCGCAAGGTCCAGTGCCGCGATGCGCTCCGGATGTACTGCATTAGGGTGCCGGCGTATCCGCCACACGGACACAACGCTGCCGGTGCCAATAAGCCAGACGCTTGTTTCCTGATACGCCCGAATGTGCCCATCGAATGGCTTTTCTGTTAGAAACCCCTGGTGAACATCATCGACGGCAGCGGCGATATGGGCCTGCTCAAACGCATCCAAACAGGTGTCGATGGCGACGAGCTCGCTGGGTGCCGCCTCCGACGCCGACGCCGGCACCGACGCTGCAACCCTTGTATTCGCAGCCGCCTCGGGAGAGAGGAGCACGATTGCACCGGCATGCCAAAAGTACCACGGTATGGGTTCAATGAACCAGCCACCATCCCGCTGCATCCCGCCGGTGCCCAGCGAAACTCGAAATCGAACGCTTCCACGGGACTCGTGCGGTGGATCCCGCTCCACACCAGGCACAACACTAGTCCAGTGCGCCGTGCAGTCCAGAGACACCGAAGCGACCATACGAACATGCGCATCATCCACTGCAAAGCATTTCGCTCCGAATGAAACACAGGGAATGTTGTGTGCATGCTGTGCAAGCACCCTGCAGCGAATACGAATCTGTGAGGCGACGTACGGCAGGCACGATGCGTCGTTTGGCGCCATCGTTGCCGGCATCACCCGCTCAGCCTCATACGCACATGTCTGCGTTCCTTCGGCACCTGCGAGACTAAACTCTAGCAAATTCACCGTGTGTGCATTGCTGCCGTACACCAAGAGCGGAGCTTCAGCGCAAACTGAGGCCGACCAAGTCGAAGCCGCCGTCCGAATCTTCACTGGAAAACAATCCCCGGATGATTGCTCGCTGGCATAAGGCCGAAAGATCACGATAGAGCCAGCGTCTTCCAAAAAATCTCCACAGCAGGCCACGACGACGAAACCGAGGCACGGCATCACGCCACAGGTCAAGTAATTGATGGCCTCGACGAGGCCAGCAACCGGACCCTGCTCGGTCTCTTCCGTGCTCCTGCCTGGACCCGACGCTGATACGGGAAAATAATCCACCGGACAGCGCAGGATGCGCCGCTCTCGCATGAAATCTCCATCGCGCTCAAACTCTAGGATACACGGAGCGATTTCACCGTTGAGAAAACGGTGACCCGCATCCACCCCATAAAATCGTCTTCCATCCGGACTGGGGCCGGTAAAGCAGCTCAGTCGAAAAGCATCCGGAAGACTATGAATCGCGTCCAGTCTTTGGGTATGCAGTCGCACCTGGATGCCACGCGACGCCATGATTGCTCCATGCCACCTACGAACAGCGATAGGTTGGTGTCCGTCCGAGGCGCCGTAGACAGACGCTCGACGCATAGACCGTACAGAGCATCAAAAGCGGCGTCTGTCTTTCAAAGTACGAGCAGAACCGTACAGACTCGAGTCCGTTCGGCCTTACGGGCTGACGCAGGCCTATCGCACACCAGCGACGCACTCGGCAGCAGCTGCGCGGAGAGTCTGGTGCCGCCAGCGGTGCGTACAAGCTGGCTTTTGCACCAGTCCGGAACGCTGAAGCCTCTATGCAGGTATTCTATGGTTGATTTTCGAATTGCTCAGTAGTCTTCGTGCCGCTCTGGCTCGCAAATCGTCCAACCTTTGCATTTTGAAGCAGAAACGAAGCGAGCCGATGAACGCCGAGGCCGCGTTTCCGGAAAGCCGCTACCGCCGCCGCCGCACCTGTTTGCCGTCCCTGTTGAACGCGCCAGCAATGCTGTTCTGCGACGGAGAACCGTACTGAACGAACGATTGCGGTACCAGGCACACGTCCAGACTGAGACTCGTTTTCGTTGGTGCCGCTGTCGACACGAACGGTGTCGTGCGAGCCCCACGAAAGTCCTCAGGGCAGTGGCTGAGGCAGTGTGGCGGCGGCGGCGGCGGCCGTCCGCCCTCGGCGTTCATTTCCACGGAACACGTCTGGTGCCTGAGACTGCACCGTCGCGAGGCAGTTCACAGAGACGTTGTGGTCGTGAACATAAAGTTCTTCTCTGTGGAACGCTCTCGACGCGATAACTGGGGCCAGTTCGCGTGTCTGGTGCACCTGAACGCAATCCCTCCAGGAGTAACAGCGTCGCACGCTGCACCACCGTGGTGTGGCGTTGGGGTCCACGACGCCCGAGTACCCGCTGACGGAGGTAGTGACCCGAGATGGCGGCTGCTTTTGCTGAACTCGGGCTCATGCCCGAGCTCATTCAAGCTATCGACGATATGGGTTGGGTTTTCCCGACACCTGTTCAATCGGAGGCGATTCCGCTGATCCTCGGCGGTGGTGATGTTTGCGTCGCCGCTCCGACCGGCTCCGGAAAGACGGGCGCTTTCTGTTTGCCAACGCTCCAGATCGTTCACGAGACACTAAACTATACTTCAGCTGCCGATCAATCGCGATCGGGAGCCTCCTCGAACCCTGACAGATGGAAGATGAGCGCGCTTGATCGCGCACCGCACCTGATCCTGGACGCGAGCGGCTTGCTGTGCGCTTCCACAGAGCTCCACCAATGGAGTGGCGGTCGGGCGGCCTTTGGCATGCTACCATCGGCACGGGGCAAATGGTACTATGAAGTGCAGGTCCTTGGTGATGGACTTTGTCGGGTCGGTTGGAGCGCTGCTTGTTCGACGCTTGCGCTCGGCGAGGACGACTTGTCGTACGGATTCGGGGGCACTGCCAAGAAGTCTCATTGCGGAAAATTCGAGTCCTACGGGG
Source organism: Cyanidioschyzon merolae strain 10D (assembly GCF_000091205.1). NCBI lineage: Eukaryota > Rhodophyta > Bangiophyceae > Cyanidiales > Cyanidiaceae > Cyanidioschyzon > Cyanidioschyzon merolae. The sequence goes on from NC_010145.1 coordinate 636,908, forward strand.
GGGCATTCGGAAAGAACGATGTTGTCGGTGTGGCACTCGACTGGGAAAACGGTGAGATTTGGTTCTCAAAAAATGGTGAGCCGCTCGGTCGTGCGTTCAGCATTAACCGCAAAACTCTGGGCGATCGTGCACTATACCCGCATGTTTACTTGAAGAACAGTCAAGTGCGCGTCATCTTCAGCGACACGAGCTATTTGCCTGGAGCTGGCTTCCGAGAAGTCGGCTCCGCAGGTCCACAAGAACGAACGACGCCTGAACGAGAAGGCGCTGTTGACTTGCAAGGCACGCACCGACCCTCGAATGCACCGTTGATGCTGATCCTGGAGCCAACGCGAGAGCTGGCACTCCAAGTGCATCAGGAGCTGCACCGCTTTAGCCGCTTCCTCGACGAGGACCAGACGTCGTCATCAGAGAAAGTACAGTGCGTCTTGTTCACAGGCGGCTCCGCGAGCCAAAACGAGGCACTCGGCGCTCCCCAGTCGCGAATCGATATTGCAACCTGTACACCGGGGCGCCTGTTTGATGCGATACGTACCAAACAACTAGATGTACGGGCAGTGCGCTTTCTTGCCCTTGATGAGGTAGACGGGTTGTTGACAATGGGATGCGGTTCCCAGATTATGCAGTTGCTGGGCATGATTCCTCGTCAGGGTCGGCGGCATCGGCTCCAGATCATCATGTTTTCGGCGACCGTGAACGCACCACGGGTCCGTCAGCTCAGTGATCGAATCCAGGAGCACGCCACCTGGGTCGATGTACGCGGCCCAGAGACCGTTCCATCCACGGTGGATCACCTGGTGGTGCGTATCGACCCGGGGACTGCCCTCCAGCTGGTACAGGAGGAGGAGGGGATAGCACCAGCACCAGCAGCATCGCTTCCAGCCACGGATGCGGTTCATGTTGGTGTGGACTATCGCGATGCGGAAACGGCCTCATTATCGCAGAGGATCAAACTTGCGAAACCTATTCTATGCCTGCGACTTTTAGAGGTCTTCCAGATGGACCAGGTGATGATCTTCTGTCGCACGCAACTCGACTGTGACTTGCTGCAGCAGTTCCTGGAGCAGCACGCAGCGATCCGAGGAGCGACTGCAACGCTGCATGCTGGACTCGCTGACCAGCAACGGCGGCAGCATTTCACTGCATTCAAAGAAGGCCAAGTGCGCATCCTGATCTGCACGGACGTTGCCGCCCGAGGTATTGATATCAGCGGTTTACCGTTCCTCATTAGTATGACGCTACCCGATGAGGTTGAAAACTACCTGCATCGCATTGGACGCGTCGGTCGCGCGGATCGTCTAGGTCTCGCGATATCGCTCGTGAGTACTGTCCCTGAACGCGTCTGGTTTCACAGCTCGTGCCGCAAACGCGCCAAGGGCAAATGCCAGAACCGAGCCTTGACCACTGAGGGCGGCTGCACGATCTGGTACGATGAGTCGGAAATCCTCCGACGCCTCGAGGCCCAACTCGGGGAAGCGAACATGCCCGAAATCCTGGACGTGAACCAGGTATTGCAGGCGAAGGATCCGGCAGCGTTACAGGCGTATGTACGCGGCCTTGCCCAGTACGGTAGGAAGCGCGGAGAAATCGGAGCCGCCTGTGTCAACGCTGTAGATCCAGAGCTAGAACAACGGCTTCACCATACGCAACAAGTGGCCAGACGAGTGCAGGAACTAGAGAAAAACGTTCAGTGGCGTTTCCTCCGACGGCTGCAGAACGCTCGCTAGGGAGTCAGCGGTGGCGCTGCGCAAACGGCAACAGCGACCGGCACCAAGCGCACCTGCATTAGACCATACGAGTTGACGTCTCGTCCAAAACTCGTGATGCTCATGGTTCGCGTCGCTCACAAACGCTAGTCCGAGAAACTATGCTGAACGATGCCCCATGGGCTGTCCTCTTTCCGAATCCGTGAAAACGACGTCGTGTGTTGCGAACGCCCAGCGCGCCACTGTAGACGCGCACCAGACGACACTGAAGGCGGCACCACTCGACCAAGCCGCTGCAGCAGCATATCCGAGGATCGAGCACCAGCAAAGGCGCCCGACCTGTGTGAATGTGTACTAGGGACGGTGCATGTGGTAAAGCGCTCTGCTGTACAACTGGTGACAGCGAAAGCATGGAGCTTTTCACGCTCGGGTATGGAACGCGGCCTTTTGTCGCCTGCAGCGTGTCTGCACGCAGCGACACTCGTTTACACGTGAAGAAGCACGCCCACCGATGAAAACCAACCATCCCGTGGTCTGCGAGAGCCCGAGAAATCAGTTCCCTCGCAACTCACCGCACTGGACTGCACTGAACGTTTTGTACAATGCTGCAGTGCTGGCGCTTGAAGCCAGCTAGCACCAAAATCCACGTCCGTACCAAACCATCTACCGTGATTGCCTCTGGACAAGGCGTAGTCCGGTGAATCTGGGCAGAAAGAGAAAGCCCCTGCGGTGACGGGCCTCGTTGTCTGCAGCTAGCTCCGTGACATTCGGTTGATGCAACCGATCCAACGCACCAGCGCTTGTCGCCGCGTCTCCCGCCAGAGCCGGTGCTATCCGCTGATCAGGCCTGGAGGTAGCAGGGTCTGCAGCAGGCTCCTGCACGCTCGACCGCTCCGGTGCCTGGCGTGCGGTTTTCAGGCTCGACAGGTACGCATCGGTCGTGAAATGCGGGTTCGATGGTATCAGAAACGGATCTGAACGTGAGCTTTTCTGAAAGCGTTGCAGGAACGAGGTACGCCGCAGCCTCGATAACGCCAGTGCATTCCGCCGCACACTGCGTCGATATTTCAGTGCAGTTTCGCGAGCGCGGAGAATTTCGTCCAGTTTCTCGTCGCTGAACACTCTTGCTGCGAAGCGAGCGCCATCACCAGCCGGGCGTTGATACGGTGCTACCAGCATCTCGTATGCAAGCCCAAACCCGTAACGCGTAGCCTCGAAAATCACCTCAGGTCTGGTTTCCAGCTGGCTTATTTCGGGATCTCCACGCGGTGGAGCGATCGCCAGAATCGAGGCCTGCTCCGGCAGCGCCGAGCACCAGCGTTCTTTCAAGATGCTCCGAACATGGACGTGGCGAGCGCTTTTCCTGTCTTCTAAGATGCGAATATCTTCCAAATACTGTTTGAAATGGCCTCCCCGAACGATATAGTCACGGACGTGCGGAAATGCCTCCAATTCGGGTGCAGCTATCATACGTTCGTAGAAGCCGGCGATCCGCGGAACACGCGTACCCACCGGGCGCGTTCGCAATACCAATAAATGCGTACATCCATCCGCAAGAGCGCTTCGAAAGGGGATTGCTTCGAAAAGAATCCCGTCCGCGTAGATATCGTCACCAATGGGAACGAGCGGCCCCGCGATGCCTGGAACCCGCGCGCTCGCCCTGAGGCACTCGCGCAGCTCCGCGTAGGTACGGAACCCGTCGAACGCTACACTACGTGCGTGCGTGAGGCTGCTCGCCACCGGTCGGAGCGGCTGCACCGCATTGTTTTGGGCGAACTTGTTCCAGTCTAATGGTTTGATATGAACCATTACTTCATCGAGAAGAAAGTCGAGATCGAGCACCGGTCGCGTCCGGCTTGACGAACGTAACGGTTGCCAGAGCGCTCGCTTATTGATGAAACGATCGTTCGCAATATCCTCAAAGTAGACAGACGGTCCATAACCTGGTAGCTGCCGCGCAACGACGTAGGCACCGCAGATAGCCCCGGCGGATGAGCCGAAGATCACATCAAAAGCGTCCGCGAACCCGAGGTATCCCAACGCAGCACACATCCCAGCGGCAATACTCCCGCGCATACCACCACCTTCGATGACAAGTCCAATGCGGTAGGGATCGTGGCGTTGTCCGGGTCGCGAGCCGTGTGCTCGTCGTTGGTGCAGGGCCATTAACACCGGATCATCTGCGTAGCTTTGCCAAGGATGATGCGGTTTGTTGGGGGCTTTTTCCCGCTGCAGCAAGAGACGCGGAATGAGACTCAGACTGGCGATGCGTGCTCGTCGCAAGAGCGCTGTACGCAGGGGCGCTCCTGGTGCTGCTGGTGCTGCATCACTTGATGTGGCTGTCTTGTTAGCGCGAGTCGCCGTCTTTGGTGGTGCCGGGTTCGGCTGCTCCAAAGCCGCTTCCGGTTTCAGCGCGAAAACGAGAGCGCCTCGAGCAAGAAACTGCCGCTGGATAGAGAACCTCGTAAGCAGCCTGGACTGTTCACGTGCTCGGTTGCAGGCGTTGCTCTTGGGCCAGCAGCTGTGCCTCGTCTTTCCAAAAGCAAGGCTAGTACCCTGGAACTGAAAGCTCATTCGTGACAGCGGCCGTTGCGTGGCTCCAGTAGACGCTTCCGGTTCGTCCAAAGTGACTCGTGCTGCAAGGATATGAGCGCTCATTCGTGGCGGCAGTGATAGCGTGCTTGCCGAAGATGCATGTTTCTTGTACAAAACGGCTCGTGCTTCTAGGTGGCGCTCGAGCGACTGCCTGCTGCCGTCAACTGCACGCTCTCTCGCCATGCGCAGTCCATCTACGACCAGTGTCAAACTTGAGCCTGTATGCTTGTTGCTGGATGCTCGCGCTGCTATCCGCACAAC